>NW_027250723.1:0-600000 GCF_044704955.1 Pristiophorus japonicus | reverse complement strand
GGTAGCAGAGAGGAGCGGCTAGATCCAGAGTGGGTGCAGAGATGGGCTGCTGGGTACAGAGTGGGAGCAGAGAGGAGAGGCTGTTGACAGAGTGGGAGCAGAGAGGAGCGGCTGTTTACAGAGGGGGAGCAGAGGGGAGCGGCTGTTTACGGAGTTGGAGCAGAGAGGAGCGCCTGTTTATAGAGTGGGAGCAGAGAGGAGGGGCTGTTGACGGAGCGGGAGCAGAGAGGAGCGGCTGTTTACAGAGTGGGAGCTGAGATGAGCGGCTGTTTACGGAGTTGGAGCAGAGAGGAGCGGCTGTTTATAGAGTGGGAGCAGAGAGGAGCGCCAGGTTACAGAGTGGGAGCAGAGATGAGCGGCTGGTTACAGAGGCAGAGAATGAGGAGCGGCTGGTTATAGAGTTGCAGCAGAGAGGAGCGGCTGGTTACAGAGTGGGTGCAGAGAGGAACTGCTGGTTCCAGAGTGGGAGCAGAGGGAGCGGCTGGTTCCAGACTGGGAGCAGAGAGGAGCAGCTGGTTCAAGAGTGGAAGCAGAGAGGAGCGGCTGGTTCCAGAGTGGGAGCAGAGAGGAGCGGCTGGTTCCAGAGTGGGAGCAGAGAGGAGCGGCTGGTTATAGAGTTGCAGCAGAGAGAAAGCGGCTGGTTACAGAGTGGGTGTAGAAAGGAGCGGCTGGTTACAGAGTAGGAGTAGAGAGGATCGGCTGTTTAGGGAGTGGGTGCAGAGAGGAGCGGCTGTTTACGGAGTGGGAGCAGAGTGCAGCGGCTGGTTATATGTCGGGAGCAGAGAGGAGCGGCTGTTTACAGAGGCAGAGAATGAGTAGCGGTTGGTTTAAGAGTTGCAGAAGAGAGGAGCGGCTGTTTACAGAGTGGGAGCCGAGAGGAGCGGCTGGTTACAGAGTGGGAGCAGAGAGAAGCGGCTGGTTACAGAGTGGGAGCAGAGAGGAGCTCCTGTTTACAGAGTGGTAGCAGAGAGGAGCGGCTGTTTACTGAGTGGGACAGAGAGGAGCGGCTGGTTACTGACGCACAGAATGAGGAGCGGCTGGTTATAGAGTGGGAGCAGAGAGGAGCGGCTGGTTACAGATGGGAGCTGAGAGGAGGGGCTGTTGACGGAGCGGGAGCAGAGAAGATCGGGTGTTTACAGAGTGGGAGCAGGGAGGAGCGACTGTTTACGGAGTGGGAGCAGAGAGGAGCGGCTGGTAACGGAGTGGGAGCAGAGACGATCGGCTGGTTAAAGAAGCTCAGAATGAGGAGCGGCTGGTTACAGAGTGTGAGCAGAGAGGAGCGTCTAGTTACAGAGTGGGAGCAGAGAGAAGCGGTTGGTTACAGAGTGGGAGCAGAGAGGAGCGGCTGGTTGCAGAGTGGGAGCAGAGCGGAGGGGCTGTTGACGGAGTTGGAGCAGAGAGGAGCTGCTGTTTACAGAGTGGGAGCAGAGAGGAGCGGCTGTTTACAGAGTGGGAGCAGAGAGGAGCGGCTCGTTCCAGAGTGGGAGCAGAGAGGAGCGGCTGGTTGCAGAGTGGGAGCAGAGAGGAGCGGCTAGTTCCAGATTGGGAGCAGAGAGGAGCGGCTGGTTCCAGAGTGGGAGCAGAGAGGAGCGGCTGGTTCCAGAGTGGGAGCAGAGAGGAGCGGCTGGTTCCAGAGCGGGAGCAGAGAGGAGCGGCTGTTTATAGAGCGGGAGCAGATGGAGCGGCTGGTTCCAGAGTGGGAGCAGAGAGGAGCGGCTGGTTCCAGAGTGGGAGCAGAGAGGAGCTACTGTTTACTGAGTGGGAGCAGAGAGGAGCGGCTGGTTACTGAGGCACAGAATGAGGAGCGGCTGGTTACAGAGTGGGAGCAGAGAGGAGCGTCTGGTTACAGATGGGAGCTGAGAGGAGGGGCTGTTGACGGAGCGGGAGCAGAGAGGATCGGGTGTTTACAGAGTGGGAGCAGGGAGGAGCGACTGTTTACGGAGTGGGAGCAGAGACGATCGGCTGGTTAAAGAAGCTCAGAATGAGGAGCGGCTGGTTACAGAGTGTGAGCAGAGAGGAGCGTCTAGTTACAGAGTGGGAGCAGAGAGAAGCGGCTGGTTACAGAGTGGGAGCAGAGAGGAGCGGCTGGTAACGGAGTGGGAGCAGAGAAGATCGGCTGGTTAAAGAAGCTCAGAATGAGGAGCGGCTGGTTACAGAGTGTAAGCAGAGAGGAGCGTCTAGTTACAGAGTGGGAGCAGAGAGAAGCGGCTGGTTACAGAGTGGGAGCAGAGAGGAGCGGCTGTTTACAGAGTGGGAGCAGAGAGGAGCGGCTGGTTACAGAGTGGGAGCAGAGAGGATGGGCTGGTTACAGAGTGGGATTAGAGAGGAGGGGCTGTTGACGGAGTGGGAGCAGAGAGGAGCCGCTGTTTACAGAGTGGGAGCAGAGAGGAGCGGCTGGTTACAGAGTGGGAGCAGAGAGGAGCGGCTCGTTCCAGAGTGGGAGCAGAGAGGAGCGGCTGGTTGCAGAGTGGGAGCAGAGAGGAGCGGCTTTTTCCAGAGTGGGAGAAGAGAGGAGTGGCTGGTTCCAGAGTGGGAGCAGAGAGAAGCGGCTGGTTCCAGAGTGGGAGCAGAGAGGAGCGGCTATTTACAGAGTGGGAGCAGAGAGGAACGGCTGTTTACAGAGTGGGAGCAGAGAGGAGCGGCTGGCTACGGAGTGGGAGCAGAGAGGAACGGCTGTTTACAGAGTTGGAGCAGAGAGGAGGGGCTGTTGACGGAGTGGGAGCAGAGAGGAGCCGCTGTTTACAGAGTGGGAGCAGAGAGGAGCGGCTGGTTACAGAGTGGGAGCAGAGAGGAGAGGCTCGTTCCAGAGTGGGAGCAGAGAGGAGCGGCTGGTTGCAGAGTGGGAGCAGAGAGGAGCGGCTAGTTCCAGATTGGGAGCAGAGAGGAGCGGCTGGTTCCAGAGTGGGAGCAGAGAGGAGCGGCTGGTTCCAGAGTGGGAGCAGAGAGGAGCGGCTGGTTCCAGAGCGGGAGCAGAGAGGAGCGGCTCTTTACAGAGCGGGAGCAGAGAGGAGCGGCTGGCTCCAGAGTGGGAGCAGAGAGGAGCGGCTGGTTCCAGAGTGGGAGCAGAGAGGAGCGGCTTGTTCCAGAGCGGGAGCAGAGAGGAGCGGCTGGTTCCAGAGCGGGAGCAGAGAGGAGCGGTTGTTTATAGAGCGGGAGCAGAGAGTAGCGGCTGGTTCCAGAGTGGGAGCAGAGAGGAGCGGCTGGTTCCAGAGTGGGAGCAGAGAGGAGCTACTGTTTACTGAGTGGGAGCAGAGAGGAGCGGCTGGTTACTGAGGCACAGAATGAGGAGCGGCTGGTTACAGAGTGGGAGCAGAGAGGAGCGGCTGGTTACAGATGGGAGCTGAGAGGAGGGGCTGTTGACGGAGCGGGAGCAGAGAGGATCAGGTGCTTACAGAGTGGGAGCGTGGAGGAGCGACTGTTTACGGAGTGGGAGCAGAGACGATCGGCTGATTAAAGAAGCTCAGAATGAGGAGCGGCTGGTTCCAGAGCGGGAGCAGAGAGGAGCGGCTGTTTCTAGAGCGGGAGCAGAGAGGAGCGGCTGGTTCCAGAGTGGGAGCAGAGAGGAGCGGCTGGTTCCAGAGTGGGAGCAGAGAGGAGCTACTGTTTACTGAGTGGGAGCAGAGAGGAGCGGCTGGTTACTGAGGCACAGAATGAGGAGCGGCTTGTTACAGAGTGGGAGCAGAGAGGAGCGGCTGCCTACGGAGTGGGAGCAGAGAGGAACGGCTGTTTACAGAGTTGGAGCAGAGAGGAGGGGCTGTTGACGGAGTGGGAGCAGAGAGGAGCCGCTGTTTACAGAGTGGGAGCAGAGAGGAGCGGCTGGTTACAGAGTGGGAGCAGAGAGGAGAGGCTCGTTCCAGAGTGGGAGCAGAGAGGAGCGGCTGGTTGCAGAGTGGGAGCAGAGAGGAGCGGCTAGTTCCAGATTGGGAGCAGAGAGGAGCGGCTGGTTCCAGAGTGGGAGCAGAGAGGAGCGGCTGGTTCCAGAGTGGGAGCAGAGAGGAGCGGCTGGTTCCAGAGCGGGAGCAGAGAGGAGCGGCTGTTTATAGAGCGGGAGCAGATGGAGCGGCTGGTTCCAGAGTGGGAGCAGAGAGGAGCGGCTGGTTCCAGAGTGGGAGCAGAGAGGAGCTACTGTTTACTGAGTGGGAGCAGAGAGGAGCGGCTGGTTACTGAGGCACAGAATGAGGAGCGGCTGGTTACAGAGTGGGAGCAGAGAGGAGCGTCTGGTTACAGATGGGAGCTGAGAGGAGGGGCTGTTGACGGAGCGGGAGCAGAGAGGATCGGGTGTTTACAGAGTGGGGGCAGGGAGGAGCGACTGTTTACGGAGTGGGAGCAGAGACGATCGGCTGGTTAAAGAAGCTCAGAATGAGGAGCGGCTGGTTACAGAGTGTGAGCAGAGAGGAGCGTCTAGTTACAGAGTGGGAGCAGAGAGAAGCGGCTGGTTACAGAGTGGGAGCAGAGAGGAGCGGCTGGTAACGGAGTGGGAGCAGAGACGATCGGCTGGTTAAAGAAGCTCAGAATGAGGAGCGGCTGGTTACAGAGTGTAAGCAGAGAGGAGCGTCTAGTTACAGAGTGGGAGCAGAGAGAAGCGGCTGGTTACAGAGTGGGAGCAGAGAGGAGCGGCTGTTTACAGAGTGGGAGCAGAGAGGAGCGGCTGGTTACAGAGTGGGAGCAGAGAGGATGGGCTGGTTACAGAGTGGGATTAGAGAGGAGGGGCTGTTGACGGAGTGGGAGCAGAGAGGAGCCGCTGTTTACAGAGTGGGAGCAGAGAGGAGCGGCTGGTTACAGAGTGGGAGCAGAGAGGAGCGGCTCGTTCCAGAGTGGGAGCAGAGAGGAGCGGCTGGTTGCAGAGTGGGAGCAGAGAGGAGCGGCTTTTTCCAGAGTGGGAGAAGAGAGGAGTGGCTGGTTCCAGAGTGGGAGCAGAGAGAAGCGGCTGGTTCCAGAGTGGGAGCAGAGAGGAGCGGCTATTTACAGAGTGGGAGCAGAGAGGAACGGCTGTTTACAGAGTGGGAGCAGAGAGGAGCGGCTGGCTACGGAGTGGGAGCAGAGAGGAACGGCTGTTTACAGAGTTGGAGCAGAGAGGAGGGGCTGTTGACGGAGTGGGAGCAGAGAGGAGCCGCTGTTTACAGAGTGGGAGCAGAGAGGAGCGGCTGGTTACAGAGTGGGAGCAGAGAGGAGAGGCTCGTTCCAGAGTGGGAGCAGAGAGGAGCGGCTGGTTGCAGAGTGGGAGCAGAGAGGAGCGGCTAGTTCCAGATTGGGAGCAGAGAGGAGCGGCTGGTTCCAGAGTGGGAGCAGAGAGGAGCGGCTGGTTCCAGAGTGGGAGCAGAGAGGAGCGGCTGGTTCCAGAGCGGGAGCAGAGAGGAGCGGCTCTTTACAGAGCGGGAGCAGAGAGGAGCGGCTGGCTCCAGAGTGGGAGCAGAGAGGAGCGGCTGGTTCCAGAGTGGGAGCAGAGAGGAGCGGCTTGTTCCAGAGCGGGAGCAGAGAGGAGCGGCTGGTTCCAGAGCGGGAGCAGAGAGGAGCGGTTGTTTATAGAGCGGGAGCAGAGAGTAGCGGCTGGTTCCAGAGTGGGAGCAGAGAGGAGCGGCTGGTTCCAGAGTGGGAGCAGAGAGGAGCTACTGTTTACTGAGTGGGAGCAGAGAGGAGCGGCTGGTTACTGAGGCACAGAATGAGGAGCGGCTGGTTACAGAGTGGGAGCAGAGAGGAGCGGCTGGTTACAGATGGGAGCTGAGAGGAGGGGCTGTTGACGGAGCGGGAGCAGAGAGGATCAGGTGCTTACAGAGTGGGAGCGTGGAGGAGCGACTGTTTACGGAGTGGGAGCAGAGACGATCGGCTGATTAAAGAAGCTCAGAATGAGGAGCGGCTGGTTCCAGAGCGGGAGCAGAGAGGAGCGGCTGTTTCTAGAGCGGGAGCAGAGAGGAGCGGCTGGTTCCAGAGTGGGAGCAGAGAGGAGCGGCTGGTTCCAGAGTGGGAGCAGAGAGGAGCTACTGTTTACTGAGTGGGAGCAGAGAGGAGCGGCTGGTTACTGAGGCACAGAATGAGGAGCGGCTTGTTACAGAGTGGGAGCAGAGAGGAGCGGCTGCCTACGGAGTGGGAGCAGAGAGGAACGGCTGTTTACAGAGTTGGAGCAGAGAGGAGGGGCTGTTGACGGAGTGGGAGCAGAGAGGAGCCGCTGTTTACAGAGTGGGAGCAGAGAGGAGCGGCTGGTTACAGAGTGGGAGCAGAGAGGAGAGGCTCGTTCCAGAGTGGGAGCAGAGAGGAGCGGCTGGTTGCAGAGTGGGAGCAGAGAGGAGCGGCTAGTTCCAGATTGGGAGCAGAGAGGAGCGGCTGGTTCCAGAGTGGGAGCAGAGAGGAGCGGCTGGTTCCAGAGTGGGAGCAGAGAGGAGCGGCTGGTTCCAGAGCGGGAGCAGAGAGGAGCGGCTGTTTACAGAGCGGCAGCAGAGAGGAGCGGCTGGCTCCAGAGTGGGAGCAGAGAGGAGCGGCTGGTTCCAGAGTGGGAGCAGAGAGGAGCGGCTGGTTCCAGAGTGGGAGCAGAGAGGAGCGGCTGGTTCCAGAGTGGGAGCAGAGAGGAGCGGCTGGTTACAGAGTGGGAGCAGAGAGGAGCGGCTGTTTACAGAGTGGGAGCAGAGAGGAGGGGCTGTTGACGGAGTGGGAGCAGAGAGGAGCCGCTGTTTACAGAGTGGGAGCAGAGAGGAGCGGCTGGTTGCAGAGTGGGAGCAGAGAGGAACGGCTCGATCCAGAGTGGGAGCAGAGAGGAGCGTCTGGTTGCAGAGTGGGAGCAGAGAGGAGCGGCTGTTTCCAGAGTGGGAGCAGAGAGGAGCGGCTGGTTCCAGAGTGGGAGCAGAGAGAAGCTGCTGGTTCCAGAGTGGGAGCAGAGAGGAGCGGCTATTTACAGAGTGGGAGCAGAGAGGAACGGCTATTTACAGAGTGGTAGCAGGGAGGAGCGGCTGGCTAAGGAGTGGGAGCAGAGAGGAACGGCTGTTTACAGAGTTGGAGCAGAGAGGAGGGGCTGTTGACGGAGTGGGAGCAGAGAGGAGCCGCTGTTTACAGAGTGGGAGCAGAGAGGAGCGGCTCGTTCCAGAGTGGGAGCAGAGAGGAGCGGCTGGTGGCAGAGTGGGAGCAGAGAGAAGCGGCTATTTACAGAGTGGGAGCAGAGAGGAACGGCTGTTTACAGAGTGGGAGCAGAGAGGAACGGCTGTTTACAGAGTGGGAGCAGAGAGGAGCGGCTGGCTACGGAGTGGGAGCAGAGAGGAACGGCTGTTTACAGAGTTCGAGCAGAGAGGAGGGGCTGGTGACGGAGCGGGAGCAGAGAGGAGCCGCTGTTTACTGAGTGGGAGCAGATATGAGCGGCTAGTTCCAGAGTGGGAGCAGAGAGAAGCGGCTGTTTACAGAGCGGAAGCAGAGAGGAGCGGCTGGTTACTGAGGCAGAGAATGAGGAGCGGCTGGTTATAGAGTTGCAGCAGAGAGGAGAGGCTTGTTCCAGAGTGGGAGCAGAGAGGAGCGGCTGGTTACAGAGTGGGAGCAGAGAGGAGCGGCTGTTTACAGAGTGGGAGCAGAGAGGAGCGGCTGGTTACAGAATGGGAGCAGAGAAGAGGGGCTGGTTACAGAGTGGGAGCAGAGAGGAGGGGCTGTTGACGGAGTGGGAGCAGAGAGGAGCCGCTGTTTACAGAGTGGGAGCAGAGAGGAGCGGCTGGTTACAGAGTGGGAGCAGAGAGGAGCGGCTCGTTCCAGAGTGGGAGCAGAGAGGAGCGGCTGGTTGCAGAGTGGGAGCAGGGAGGAGCGGCTTTTTCCAGAGTGGGAGCAGAGAGGAGTGGCTGGTTCCAGAGTGGGAGCAGAGAGAAGCGGCTGGTTCCAGAGTGGGAGCAGAGAGGAGCGGCTATTTACAGAGTGGGAGCAGAGAGGAACGGCTGTTTACAGAGTGGGAGCAGAGAGGAGCGGCTGGCTACGGAGTGGGAGCAGAGAGGAACGGCTGTTTACAGAGTTGGAGCAGAGAGGAGGGGCTGTTGACGGAGTGGGAGCAGAGAGGAGCCGCTGTTTACAGAGTGAGAGCAGAGAGGAGCGGCTGGTTACAGAGTGGGAGCAGAGAGGAGCGGCTAGTTCCAGATTGGGAGCAGAGAGGAGTGGCTGGTTCCAGAGTGGGAGCAGAGAGGAGCGGCTGGTTCCAGAGTGGGAGCAGAGAGGAGCGGCTGGTTCCAGAGCGGGAGCAGAGAGGAGCGGCTGTTTACAGAGCGGGAGCAGAGAGGAGCGGCTGGCTCCAGAGTGGGAGCAGAGAGGAGCGGCTGGTTCCAGAGTGGGAGCAGAGAGGAGCGGCTGGTTCCAGAGTGGGAGCAGAGAGGAGCGGCTTGTTCCAGAGCGGGAGCAGAGAGGAGCGGCTGGTTCCAGAGCGGGAGCAGAGAGGAGCGGCTGGTTCCAGAGTGGGAGCAGAGAGGAGCGGCTGGTTCCAGAGTGGGAGCAGAGAGGAGCTACTGTTTACTGAGTGGGAGCAGAGAGGAGCGGCTGGTTACTGAGGCACAGAATGAGGAGCGGCTGGTTACAGAGTGGGAGCAGAGAGGAGCGGCAGGTTACAGATGGGAGCTGAGAGGAGGGGCTGTTGACGGAGCGGGAGCAGAGAGGATCAGGTGTTTACAGAGTGGGAGCAGGGAGGAGCGACTGTTTACGGAGTGGGAGCAGAGACGATCGGCTGGTTAAAGAAGCTCAGAATGAGGAGCGGTTGGTTCCAGAGCGGGAGCAGAGAGGAGCGGCTGTTTATAGAGCGGGAGCAGAGAGGAGCGGCTGGTTCCAGAGTGGGAGCAGAGAGGAGCGGCTGGTTCCAGAGTGGGAGCAGAGAGGAGCTACTGTTTACTGAGTGGGAGCAGAGAGGAACGGCTGGTTACTGAGGCACAGAATGAGGAGCGGCTGGTTACAGAGTGGGAGCAGAGAGGAGCGGCTGGCTACGGAGTGGGAGCAGAGACGATCGGCTGGTTAAAGAAGCTCAGAATGAGGAGCGGCTGGTTACAGAGTGTAAGCAGAGAGGAGCGGCTGGTTACAGAGTGTAAGCAGAGAGGAGCGTCTAGTTACAGAGTGGGAGCAGAGAGAAGCGGCTGGTTACAGAGTGGGAGCAGAGAGGAGCGGCTGTTTACAGAGTGGGAGCAGAGAGGAGCGGCTGGTTACAGAGTGGGAGCAGAGAGGATGGGCTGGTTACAGAGTGGGATTAGAGAGGAGGGGCTGTTGACGGAGTGGGAGCAGAGAGGAGCCGCTGTTTACAGAGTGGGAGCAGAGAGGAGCGGCTGGTTACAGAGTGGGAGCAGAGAGGAGCGGCTCGTTCCAGAGTGGGAGCAGAGAGGAGCGGCTGGTTGCAGAGTGGGAGCAGAGAGGAGCGGCTTTTTCCAGAGTGGGAGAAGAGAGGAGTGGCTGGTTCCAGAGTGGGAGCAGAGAGAAGCGGCTGTTTCCAGAGTGGGAGCAGAGAGGAGCGGCTATTTACAGAGTGGGAGCAGAGAGGAACGGCTGTTTACAGAGTGGGAGCAGAGAGGAGCGGCTGGCTACGGAGTGGGAGCAGAGAGGAACGGCTGTTTACAGAGTTGGAGCAGAGAGGAGGGGCTGTTGACGGAGTGGGAGCAGAGAGGAGCCGCTGTTTACAGAGTGGGAGCAGAGAGGAGCGGCTGGTTACAGAGTGGGAGCAGAGAGGAGAGGCTCGTTCCAGAGTGGGAGCAGAGAGGAGCGGCTGGTTGCAGAGTGGGAGCAGAGAGGAGCGGCTAGTTCCAGATTGGGAGCAGAGAGGAGCGGCTGGTTCCAGAGTGGGAGCAGAGAGGAGCGGCTGGTTCCAGAGTGGGAGCAGAGAGGAGCGGCTGGTTCCAGAGCGGGAGCAGAGAGGAGCGGCTCTTTACAGAGCGGGAGCAGAGAGGAGCGGCTGGCTCCAGAGTGGGAGCAGAGAGGAGCGGCTGGTTCCAGAGTGGGAGCAGAGAGGAGCGGCTTGTTCCAGAGCGGGAGCAGAGAGGAGCGGCTGGTTCCAGAGCGGGAGCAGAGAGGAGCGGTTGTTTATAGAGCGGGAGCAGAGAGTAGCGGCTGGTTCCAGAGTGGGAGCAGAGAGGAGCGGCTGGTTCCAGAGTGGGAGCAGAGAGGAGCTACTGTTTACTGAGTGGGAGCAGAGAGGAGCGGCTGGTTACTGAGGCACAGAATGAGGAGCGGCTGGTTACAGAGTGGGAGCAGAGAGGAGCGGCTGGTTACAGATGGGAGCTGAGAGGAGGGGCTGCTGACGGAGCGGGAGCAGAGAGGATCAGGTGCTTACAGAGTGGGAGCGTGGAGGAGCGACTGTTTACGGAGTGGGAGCAGAGACGATCGGCTGGTTAAAGAAGCTCAGAATGAGGAGCGGCTGGTTCCAGAGCGGGAGCAGAGAGGAGCGGCTGTTTCTAGAGCGGGAGCAGAGAGGAGCGGCTGGTTCCAGAGTGGGAGCAGAGAGGAGCGGCTGGTTCCAGAGTGGGAGCAGAGAGGAGCTACTGTTTACTGAGTGGGAGCAGAGAGGAGCGGCTGGTTACTGAGGCACAGAGTGAGGAGCGGCTTGTTACAGAGTGGGAGCAGAGAGGAGCGGCTGCCTACGGAGTGGGAGCAGAGAGGAACGGCTGTTTACAGAGTTGGAGCAGAGAGGAGGGGCTGTTGACGGAGTGGGAGCAGAGAGGAGCCGCTGTTTACAGAGTGGGAGCAGAGAGGAGCGGCTGGTTACAGAGTGGGAGCAGAGAGGAGAGGCTCGTTCCAGAGTGGGAGCAGAGAGGAGCGGCTGGTTGCAGAGTGGGAGCAGAGAGGAGCGGCTAGTTCCAGATTGGGAGCAGAGAGGAGCGGCTGGTTCCAGAGTGGGAGCAGAGAGGAGCGGCTGGTTCCAGAGTGGGAGCAGAGAGGAGCGGCTGGTTCCAGAGCGGGAGCAGAGAGGAGCGGCTGTTTACAGAGCGGCAGCAGAGAGGAGCGACTGGCTCCAGAGTGGGAGCAGAGAGGAGCGGCTGGTTCCAGAGTGGGAGCAGAGAGGAGCGGCTGGTTCCAGAGTGGGAGCAGAGAGGAGCGGCTGGTTCCAGAGTGGGAGCAGAGAGGAGCGGCTGGTTACAGAGTGGGAGCAGAGAGGAGCGGCTGTTTACAGAGTGGGAGCAGAGAGGAGGGGCTGTTGACGGAGTGGGAGCAGAGAGGAGCCGCTGTTTACAGAGTGGGAGCAGAGAGGAGCGGCTGGTTGCAGAGTGGGAGCAGAGAGGAACGGCTCGATCCAGAGTGGGAGCAGAGAGGAGCGTCTGGTTGTAGAGTGGGAGCAGAGAGGAGCGGCTGTTTCCAGAGTGGGAGCAGAGAGGAGCGGCTGGTTCCAGAGTGGGAGCAGAGAGAAGCTGCTGGTTCCAGAGTGGGAGCAGAGAGGAGCGGCTATTTACAGAGTGGGAGCAGAGAGGAACGGCTATTTACAGAGTGGTAGCAGGGAGGAGCGGCTGGCTAAGGAGTGGGAGCAGAGAGGAACGGCTGTTTACAGAGTTGGAGCAGAGAGGAGGGGCTGTTGACGGAGTGGGAGCAGAGAGGAGCCGCTGTTTACAGAGTGGGAGCAGAGAGGAGCGGCTCGTTCCAGAGTGGGAGCAGAGAGGAGCGGCTGGTGGCAGAGTGGGAGCAGAGAGAAGCGGCTATTTACAGAGTGGGAGCAGAGAGGAACGGCTGTTTACAGAGTGGGAGCAGAGAGGAACGGCTGTTTACAGAGTGGGAGCAGAGAGGAGCGGCTGGCTACGGAGTGGGAGCAGAGAGGAACGGCTGTTTACAGAGTTCGAGCAGAGAGGAGGGGCTGGTGACGGAGCGGGAGCAGAGAGGAGCCGCTGTTTACTGAGTGGGAGCAGATATGAGCGGCTAGTTCCAGAGTGGGAGCAGAGAGAAGCGGCTGTTTACAGAGCGGAAGCAGAGAGGAGCGGCTGGTTACTGAGGCAGAGAATGAGGAGCGGCTGGTTATAGAGTTGCAGCAGAGAGGAGAGGCTTGTTCCAGAGTGGGAGCAGAGAGGAGCGGCTGGTTACAGAGTGGGAGCAGAGAGGAGCGGCTGTTTACAGAGTGGGAGCAGAGAGGAGCGGCTGGTTACAGAATGGGAGCAGAGAAGAGGGGCTGGTTACAGAGTGGGAGCAGAGAGGAGGGGCTGTTGACGGAGTGGGAGCAGAGAGGAGCCGCTGTTTACAGAGTGGGAGCAGAGAGGAGCGGCTGGTTACAGAGTGGGAGCAGAGAGGAGCGGCTCGTTCCAGAGTGGGAGCAGAGAGGAGCGGCTGGTTGCAGAGTGGGAGCAGGGAGGAGCGGCTTTTTCCAGAGTGGGAGCAGAGAGGAGTGGCTGGTTCCAGAGTGGGAGCAGAGAGAAGCGGCTGGTTCCAGAGTGGGAGCAGAGAGGAGCGGCTATTTACAGAGTGGGAGCAGAGAGGAACGGCTGTTTACAGAGTGGGAGCAGAGAGGAGCGGCTGGCTACGGAGTGGGAGCAGAGAGGAACGGCTGTTTACAGAGTTGGAGCAGAGAGGAGGGGCTGTTGACGGAGTGGGAGCAGAGAGGAGCCGCTGTTTACAGAGTGAGAGCAGAGAGGAGCGGCTGGTTACAGAGTGGGAGCAGAGAGGAGCGGCTAGTTCCAGATTGGGAGCAGAGAGGAGTGGCTGGTTCCAGAGTGGGAGCAGAGAGGAGCGGCTGGTTCCAGAGTGGGAGCAGAGAGGAGCGGCTGGTTCCAGAGCGGGAGCAGAGAGGAGCGGCTGTTTACAGAGCGGGAGCAGAGAGGAGCGGCTGGCTCCAGAGTGGGAGCAGAGAGGAGCGGCTGGTTCCAGAGTGGGAGCAGAGAGGAGCGGCTGGTTCCAGAGTGGGAGCAGAGAGGAGCGGCTTGTTCCAGAGCGGGAGCAGAGAGGAGCGAGTGGTTCCAGAGCGGGAGCAGAGAGGAGCGGCTGGTTCCAGAGTGGGAGCAGATAGGAGCGGCTGGTTCCAGAGTGGGAGCAGAGAGGAGCTACTGTTTACTGAGTGGGAGCAGAGAGGAGCGGCTGGTTACTGAGGCACAGAATGAGGAGCGGCTGGTTACAGAGTGGGAGCAGAGAGGAGCGGCAGGTTACAGATGGGAGCTGAGAGGAGGGGCTGTTGACGGAGCGGGAGCAGAGAGGATCAGGTGTTTACAGAGTGGGAGCAGGGAGGAGCGACTGTTTACGGAGTGGGAGCAGAGACGATCGGCTGGTTAAAGAAGCTCAGAATGAGGAGCGGTTGGTTCCAGAGCGGGAGCAGAGAGGAGCGGCTGTTTATAGAGCGGGAGCAGAGAGGAGCGGCTGGTTCCAGAGTGGGAGCAGAGAGGAGCGGCTGGTTCCAGAGTGGGAGCAGAGAGGAGCTACTGTTTACTGAGTGGGAGCAGAGAGGAACGGCTGGTTACTGAGGCACAGAATGAGGAGCGGCTGGTTACAGAGTGGGAGCAGAGAGGAGCGGCTGGCTACGGAGTGGGAGCAGAGAGGAACGGCTGTTTACAGAGTTGGAGCAGAGAGGAGGGGCTGTTGACGGAGTGGGAGCAGAGAGGAGCCGCTGTTTACAGAGTGGGAGCAGAGAGGAGCGGCTGGTTACAGAGTGGGAGCAGAGAGGAGAGGCTCGTTCCAGAGTGGGAGCAGAGAGGAGCGGCTGGTTGCAGAGTGGGAGCAGAGAGGAGCGGCTAGTTCCAGATTGGGAGCAGAGAGGAGCGACTGGTTCCAGAGTGGGAGCAAAGAGGAGCGGCTGGTTCCAGAGTGGGAGCAGAGAGGAGCGGCTGGTTCCAGAGCGGGAGCAGAGAGGAGCGGCTGTTTACAGAGCGGGGGC
The DNA here is from genome assembly GCF_044704955.1 of Pristiophorus japonicus. Taxonomy (NCBI): domain Eukaryota; kingdom Metazoa; phylum Chordata; class Chondrichthyes; family Pristiophoridae; genus Pristiophorus; species Pristiophorus japonicus. The sequence continues at coordinate 586,238 of NW_027250723.1, read as the reverse complement.
AGAGAGGAGCGGCTGGCTCCAGAGTGGGAGCAGAGAGGAGCGGCTGGTTCCAGAGTGGGAGCAGAGAGGAGCGGCTGATTCCAGAGTGGGAGCAGAGAGGAGCGGCTGGTTCCAGAGTGGGAGCAGAGAGGAGCGGCTGGTTACAGAGTGGGAGCAGAGAGGAGCGGCTGTTTACAGAGTGGGAGCAGAGAGGAGGGGCTGTTGACGGAGTGGGAGCAGAGAGGAGCCGCTGTTTACAGAGTGGGAGCAGAGAGGAGCGGCTGGTTACAGAGTGGGAGCAGAGAGGAGCGGCTCGATCCAGAGTGGGAGCAGAGCGGAGCGGCTGGTTGCAGAGTGGGAGCAGAGAGGAGCGGCTGTTTCCAGAGTGGGAGCAGAGAGGAGCGGCTGGTTCCAGAGTGGGAGCAGAGAGAAGCTGCTGGTTCCAGAGTGGGATCAGAGAGGAGCGGCTGGCTAAGGAGTGGGAGCAGAGAGGAACGGCTGTTTACAGAGTTGGAGCAGAGAGGAGGGGCTGTTGACGGAGTGGGAGCAGAGAGGAGCCGCTGTTTACAGAGTGGGAGCAGAGAGGAGCGGCTCGTTCCAGAGTGGGAGCAGAGAGGAGCGTCTGGTGGCAGAGTGGGAGCAGAGAGAAGCGGCTGGTTCCAGAGTGGGAGCAGAGAGGAGCGGATATTTACAGAGTGGGAGCAGAGAGGAACGGCTGTTTACAGAGTGGGAGCAGAGAGGAACGGCTGTTTACAGAGTGGGAGCAGAGAGGAGCGGCTGGCTACGGAGTGGGAGCAGAGAGGAACGGCTGTTTACAGAGTTCGAGCAGAGAGGAGGGGCTGGTGACGGAGCGGGAGCAGAGAGGAGCCGCTGTTTACTGAGTGGGAGCAGATATGAGCGGCTAGTTCCAGAGTGGGAGCAGAGAGGAGCGGCTGGTTCCAGAGTGGGAGCAGAGAGGAGCGCCTGGTTCCAGAGTGAGAGCAGAGAGAAGCGGCTGTTTACAGAGCGGAAGCAGAGAGGAGCTACTGTTTACTGAGTGGGAGCAGAGAGGAGCGGCTGGTTACTGAGGCACAGAATGAGGAGCGGCTGGTTACAGAGTGGGAGCAGAGAGGAGCGGCTGGTTACAGATGGGAGCTGAGAGGAGGGGCTGTTGACGGAGCGGGAGCAGAGAGGATCAGGTGTTTACAGAGTGGGAGCAGGGAGGAGCGACTGTTTACGGAGTGGGAGCAGAGACGATCGGCTGGTTAAAGAAGCTCAGAATGAGGAGCGGCTGGTTCCAGAGCGGGAGCAGAGAGGAGCGGCTGTTTATAGAGCGGGAGCAGAGAGGAGCGGCTGGTTCCAGAGTGGGAGCAGAGAGGAGCGGCTGGTTCCAGAGTGGGAGCAGAGAGGAGCTACTGTTTACTGAGTGGGAGCAGAGAGGAGCGGCTGGTTACTGAGGCACAGAATGAGGAGCGGCTTGTTACAGAGTGGGAGCAGAGAAGAGCGGCTGCCTACGGAGTGGGAGCAGAGAGGAACGGCTGTTTACAGAGTTGGAGCAGAGAGGAGGGGCTGTTGACGGAGTGGGAGCAGAGAGGAGCCGCTGTTTACAGAGTGGGAGCAGAGAGGAGCGGCTGGTTACAGAGTGGGAGCAGAGAGGAGAGGCTCGTTCCAGAGTGGGAGCAGAGAGGAGCGGCTGGTTGCAGAGTGGGAGCAGAGAGGAGCGGCTAGTTCCAGATTGGGAGCCGAGAGGAGCGGCTGGTTCCAGAGTGGGAGCAGAGAGGAGCGGCTGGTTCCAGAGTGGGAGCAGAGAGGAGCGGCTGGTTCCAGAGCGGGAGCAGAGAGGAGCGGCTGTTTACAGAGCGGGAGCAGAGAGGAGCGGCTGGCTCCAGAGTGGGAGCAGAGAGGAGCGGCTGGTTCCAGAGTGGGAGCAGAGAGGAGCGGCTGGTTCCAGAGTGGGAGCAGAGAGGAGCGGCTGGTTCCAGAGTGGGAGCAGAGAGGAGCGGCTGGTTACAGAGTGGGAGCAGAGAGGAGCGGCTGTTTACAGAGTGGGAGCAGAGAGGAGGGGCTGTTGACGGAGTGGGAGCAGAGAGGAGCCGCTGTTTACAGAGTGGGAGCAGAGAGGAGCGGCTGGTTGCAGAGTGGGAGCAGAGAGGAGCGGCTCGATCCAGAGTGGGAGCAGAGAGGAGCGTCTGGTTGCAGAGTGGGAGCAGAGAGGAGCGGCTGTTTCCAGAGTGGGAGCAGAGAGGAGCGGCTGGTTCCAGAGTGGGAGCAGAGAGAAGCTGCTGGTTCCAGAGTGGGAGCAGAGAGGAGCGGCTATTTACAGAGTGGGAGCAGAGAGGAACGGCTATTTACAGAGTGGGAGCAGAGAGGAGCGGCTGGCTAAGGAGAGGGAGCAGAGAGGAACGGCTGTTTACAGAGTTGGAGCAGAGAGGAGGGGCTGTTGACGGAGTGGGAGCAGAGAGGAGCCGCTGTTTACAGAGTGGGAGCAGAGAGGAGCGGCTCGTTCCAGAGTGGGAGCAGAGAGGAGCGGCTGGTGGCAGAGTGGGAGCAGAGAGAAGCGGCTGGTTCCAGAGTGGGAGCAGAGAGGAGCGGCTATTTACAGAGTGGGAGCAGAGAGGAACGGCTGTTTACAGAGTGGGAGCAGAGAGGAACGGCTGTTTACAGAGTGGGAGCAGAGAGGAGCGGCTGGCTACGGAGTGGGAGCAGAGAGGAACGGCTGTTTACAGAGTTCGAGCAGAGAGGAGGGGCTGGTGACGGAGCGGGAGCTGAGAGGAGCCGCTGTTTACTGAGTGGGAGCAGATATGAGCGGCTAGTTCCAGAGTGGGAGCAGAGAGGAGCGGCTGGTTCCAGAGTGGGAGCAGAGAGGAGCGTCTGGTTCCAGAGTGGGAGCAGAGAGAAGCGGCTGTTTACAGAGCGGAAGCAGAGAGGAGCGGCTGGTTACTGAGGCAGAGAATGAGGAGCGGCTGGTTATAGAGTTGCAGCAGAGAGGAGAGGCTTGTTCCAGAGTGGGAGCAGAGAGGAGCGGCTGGTTACAGAGTGGGAGCAGAGAGGAGCGGCTGTTTACAGAGTGGGAGCAGAGAGGAGCGGCTGGTTACAGAATGGGAGCAGAGAGGAGGGGCTGGTTACAGAGTGGGAGCAGAGAGGAGGGGCTGTTGACGGAGTGGGAGCAGAGAGGAGCCGCTGTTTACAGAGTGGGAGCAGAGAGGAGCGGCTGGTTCCAGAGTGGGAGCAGAGAGGAGCGGCTTGTTCCAGAGCGGGAGCAGAGAGGAGCGGCTGGTTCCAGAGTGGGAGCAGAGAGGAACGGCTGTTTACAGAGTTGGAGCAGAGAGGAGGGGCTGTTGACGGAGTGGGAGCAGAGAGGAGCCGCTGTTTACAGAGTGAGAGCAGAGAGGAGCGGCTGGTTACAGAGTGGGAGCAGAGAGGAGCGGCTTTTTCCAGAGTGGGAGAAGAGAGGAGTGGCTGGTTCCAGAGTGGGAGCAGAGAGAAGCGGCTGGTTCCAGAGTGGGAGCAGAGAGGAGCGGCTATTTACAGAGTGGGAGCAGAGAGGAGCGGCTGGTTCCAGAGTGGGAGCAGAGAGGAGCGGCTGGTTCCAGAGTGGGAGCAGAGAGGAGCGGCTTGTTCCAGAGCGGGAGCAGAGAGGAGCGGCTGGTTCCAGAGTGGGAGCAGAGAGGAGCGGCTGTTTATAGAGCGGGAGCAGAGAGGAGCGGCTGGTTCCAGAGTGGGAGCAGAGAGGAGCTACTGTTTACTGAGTGGGAGCAGAGAGGAACGGCTGGTTACTGAGGCACAGAATGAGGAGCGGCTGGTTACAGAGTGGGAGCAGAGAGGGGCGGCTGGCTACGGAGTGGGAGCAGAGAGGAACGGCTGTTTACAGAGTTGGAGCAGAGAGGAGGGGCTGTTGGCGGAGTGGGAGCAGAGAGGAGCCGCTGTTTACAGAGTGGGAGCAGAGAGGAGCGGCTGGTTACAGAGTGGGAGCAGAGAGGAGAGGCTCGTTCCAGAGTGGGAGCAGAGAGGAGCGGCTGGTTGCAGAGTGGGAGCAGAGAGGAGCGGCTAGTTCCAGATTGCGAGCAGAGAGGAGCGGCTGGTTCCAGAGTGGGAGCAGAGAGGAGCGGCTGGTTCCAGAGTGGGAGCAGAGAGGAGCGGCTGGTTCCAGAGCGGGAGCAGAGAGGAGCGGCTGTTTACAGAGCGGGAGCAGAGAGGAGCGGCTGGCTCCAGAGTGGGAGCAGAGAGGAGCGGCTGGTTCCAGAGTGGGAGCAGAGAGGAGCGGCTGGTTCCAGAGTGGGAGCAGAGAGGAGCGGCTGGTTCCAGAGTGGGAGCAGAGAGGAACGGCTGGTTACAGAGTGGGAGCAGAGAGGAGCGGCTGTTTACAGAGTGGGAGCAGAGAGGAGGGGCTGTTGACGGAGTGGGAGCAGAGAGGAGCCGCTGTTTACAGAGTGGGAGCAGAGAGGAGCGGCTGGTTACAGAGTGGGAGCAGAGAGGAGCGGCTCGATCCAGAGTGGGAGCAGAGAGGAGCGGCTGGTTGCAGAGTGGGAGCAGAGAGGAGCGGCTGTTTCCAGAGTGGGAGCAGAGAGGAGCGGCTGGTTCCAGAGTGGGAGCAGAGAGAAGCTGCTGGTTCCAGAGTGGGAGCAGAGAGGAGCGGCTATTTACAGAGTGGGAGCAGAGAGGAACGGCTATTTACAGAGTGGGAGCAGAGAGGAGCGGCTGGCTAAGGAGTGGGAGCAGAGAGGAACGGCTGTTTACAGAGTTGGAGCAGAGAGGAGGGGCTGTTGACGGAGTGGGAGCAGAGAGGAGCCGCTGTTTACAGAGTGGGAGCAGAGAGGAGCGGCTCGTTCCAGAGTGGGAGCAGAGAGGAGCGTCTGGTGGCAGAGTGGGAGCAGAGAGAAGCGGCTGGTTCCAGAGTGGGAGCAGAGAGGAGCGGATATTTACAGAGTGGGAGCAGAGAGGAACGGCTGTTTACAGAGTGGGAGCAGAGAGGAACGGCTGTTTACAGAGTCGGAGCAGAGAGGAGCGGCTGGCTACGGAGTGGGAGCAGAGAGGAACGGCTGTTTACAGAGTTCGAGCAGAGAGGAGGGGCTGGTGACGGAGCGGGAGCAGAGAGAAGCCGCTGTTTACTGAGTGGGAGCAGATATGAGCGGCTAGTTCCAGAGTGGGAGCAGAGAGGAGCGGCTGGTTCCAGAGTGGGAGCAGAGAGGAGCGCCTGGTTCCAGAGTGGGAGCAGAGAGAAGCGGCTGTTTACAGAGCGGAAGCAGAGAGGAGCGGCTGGTTACTGAGGCAGAGAATGAGGAGCGGCTGGTTATAGAGTTGCAGCAGAGAGGAGAGGCTTGTTCCAGAGTGGGAGCAGAGAGGAGCGGCTGTTTCCAGAGTGGGAGCAGAGAGGAGCAGCTGGTTCCAGAGTGGGAGCAGAGAGAAGCGGCTGGTTCCAGAGTGGGAGCAGAGAGGAGCGGCTATTTACAGAGTGGGAGCAGAGAGGAACGGCTGTTTACAGAGTGGGAGCAGAGAGGAGCGGCTGTTTACAGAGTGGGAGCAGAGAGGAACGGCTGTTTACAGAGTTGGAGCAGAGAGGAGGGGCTGTTGACGGAGTGGGAGCAGAGAGGAGCCGCTTTTTACAGAGTGGGAGCAGATAGGAGCGGCTAGTTCCAGAGTGGGAGCAGAGAGGAGCGGCTCGTTCCAGAGTGGGAGCAGAGAGGAGCGGCTGGTGGCAGAGTGGGAGCAGAGAGGAGCGGCTGTTTCCAGAGTGGGAGCAGAGAGGAGCGGCTGGTTCCAGAGTGGGAGCAGAGAGGAACGGCGGTTTACAGAGTTCCAGCAGAGAGGAGGGGCTGTTGATGGAGTGGAGCACAGAGGAGCCGCTGATTACAGAGTGGGAGCAGATAGGAGCGGCTAGTTCCAGAGTGGGAGCAGAGAGGAGCGGCTGGTGCCAGAGTGGAAACAGAGAGGAGCGGCTGGTTCCAGAGTAGGAGCAGAGAGAAGCGGCTGTTTACAGAGCGGGAGCAGAGAGGAGCGGCTGATTACTGAGGCAGAGAATGAGGAGCGGCTGGTTATAGAGTTGCAGCAGAGAGGAGAGGCTTGTTGCAGAGTGGGAGCAGAGAGGAGCGGCTGCTTCCAGATTGGGAGCAGAGAGGAGCGGCTGGTTACAGAGTGGGAGCAAAGTGGAGCGGCTGACTCCAGAGTGGAAGCAGAGAGGAGCGGCTGGTTCCAGAGTGGGAGCAGAGAGGAGCGGCTGGTTCCAGAGTGGGAGCAGATGGGAGCGGCTGGTTCCAGAGTGGGAGCAGAGAGTAGCGGCTGGTTACAGAGTGGGAGCAGTGAGGAGCGGCTGTTTACAGAGTGGGAGCAGAGAGGAGCGGCTGGTTACATAGTTGGAGCAGAGAGGAGCGGCTGGTTACAGAGTGGGAGCAGAGAGAAGCGGCTGGTTCCAGAGTGGGAGCAGAGAGGAGCGGCTATTTACAGAGTGGGAGCAGAGAGGAACGGCTGTTTACAGAGTGGGAGCAGAGAGGAGCGGCTGGCTAAGGAGTGGGAGCAGAGAGGAACGGCTGTTTACAGAGTTGGAGCAGAGAGGAGGGGCTGTTGACGGAGTGGGAGCAGAGAGGAGCCGCTTTTTACAGAGTGGGAGCAGATAGGAGCGGCTAGTTCCAGAGTGGGAGCAGAGAGGAGCGGCTCGTTCCAGAGTGGGAGCAGAGAGGAGCGGCTGGTGGCAGAGTGGGAGCAGAGAGGAGCGGCTGTTTCCAGAGTGGGAGCAGAGAGGAGCGGCTGGTTCCAGAGTGGGAGCAGAGAGGAACGGCGGTTTACAGAGTTCCAGCAGAGAGGAGGGGCTGTTGATGGAGTGGAGCAGAGAGGAGCCGCTGATTACAGAGTGGGAGCAGATAGGAGCGGCTAGTTCCAGAGTGGGAGCAGAGAGGAGCGGATGGTGCCAGAGTGGAAACAGAGAGGAGCGGCTGGTTCCAGAGTGGGAGCAGAGAGAAGCGGCTGTTTACAGAGCGGGAGCAGAGAGGAGCGGCTGATTACTGAGGCAGAGAACGAGGAGCGGCTGGTTATAGAGTTGCAGCAGAGAGGAGAGGCTTGTTACAGAGTGGGAGCAGAGAGGAGCGGCTGCTTCCAGATTGGGAGCAGAGAGGAGCGGCTGGTTACAGAGTGGGAGCAAAGTGGAGCGGCTGGCTCCAGAGTGGAAGCAGAGAGGAGCGGCTGGTTCCAGAGTGGGAGCAGAGAGGAGCGGGTGGTTCCAGAATGGGAGCAGATGGGAGCGGCTGGTTCCAGAGTGGCAGCAGAGAGTAGCGGCTGGTTACAGAGTGGGAGCAGTGAGGAGCGGCTGTTTACAGAGTGGGAGCAGAGAGGAGCGGCTGGTTACATAGTTGGAGCAGAGAGGAGCGGCTGGTTACAGAGTGGGAGCAGAGAGGAGGGGCTGTTGACGGAGTGGGAGCAGAGAGGAGCCGCTGTTTACAGAGTGGGAGCAGAGAGAAGCGGCTGTTTACAGAGCGGGAGCAGAGAGGAGCGGCTGGTTACAGCGTGGGAGCAGAGAGGAGCGGCTGGTACAGAGTGGGAGCAGAGAGGAGGGGCTGTTGACGGAGTGGGAGCAGAGAGGAGCCGCTGTTTACAGAGTGGGATCAGAGAGGAGCGGCTGGTTACAGAGTGGGAGCAGAGAGGAGCGGCTCGATCCAGAGTGGGAGCAGAGAGGAGCGGCTGGTTGCAGAGTTGGAGCAGAGAGGAGCGGCTGTTTCCAGAGTGGGAGCAGAGAGGAGCGTCTGGTTCCAGAGTGGGAGCAGAGAGAAGCGGCTGGTTCCAGAGTGGGAGCAGAGAGGAGCGGCTATTTACAGAGTGGGAGCAGAGAGGAGCGGCTGGCTAAGGAGTGGGAGCAGAGAGGAACGGCTGTTTACAGAGTTGGAGCAGAGAGGAGGGGCTGTTGACGGAGTGGGAGCAGAGAGGAGCCGCTGTTTACAGAGTGGGAGCAGAGAGGAGCGGCTCGTTCCAGAGTGGGAGCAGAGAGGAGCGGCTGGTGGCAGAGTGGGAGGAGAGAGAAGCGGCTGGTTCCAGAGTGGGAGCAGAGAGGAGCGGCTACTTACAGAGTGGGAGCAGAGAGGAACGGCTGTTTACAGAGTTCGAGCAGAGAGGAGGGGCTGGTGACGGAGCGGGAGCAGAGAGGAGCCGCTGTTTACAGAGTGGGAGCAGATATGAGCGGCTAGTTCCAGAGTGGGAGCAGAGAAGAGCGGCTGGTTCCAGAGTGGGAGCAGAGAGGAGCGCCTGGTTCCAGAGTGGGAGCAGTGAGAAGCGGCTGTTTACAGAGCGGGAGCAGAGAGGAGCGGCTGGTTACTGAGGCAGAGAATGAGGAGCGGCTGGTTATAGAGTTGCAGCAGAGAGGAGAGGCTTGTTCCAGAGTGGGAGCAGAGAGGAGCGGCTGTTTCCAGAGTGGGAGCAGAGAGGAGCGGCTAGTTCCAGAGTGGGAGCAGAGAGGAGCGGCTATTTACAGAGTGGGAGCAGAGAGGAGCGGCTGGCTAAGCAGTGGGAGCAGAGAGGAACGGCTGTTTACAGAGTTGGAGCAGAGAGGAGGGGCTGTTGACGGAGTGGGAGCAGAGAGGAGCCGCTGTTTACAGAGTGGGAGCAGATAGGAGCGGCTAGTTCCAGGGTGGGAGCAGAGAGGAGCGGCCCGTTCCAGAGTGGGAGCACAGCGGAGCGGCTGGTGGCAGAGTGGGAGCAGAGAGGAGCGGCTGTTTCCAGAGTGGGAGCAGAGAGGAGCGGCTGGTTCCAGATTGGGAGCAGAGAGGAACGGCTGTTTACAGAGTTCCAGCAGAGAGGAGGGGCTGTTGATGGAGTGGGAGCAGAGAGGAGCCGCTGATTACAGAGTGGGAGCAGATAGGAGCGGCTAGTTCCAGAGTGGGAGCAGAGTGGAGCGGCTGGTGCCAGAGTGGGAGCAGAGAGGAGCGGCTGATTACTGAGGCAGAGAATGAGGAGCGGCTGGTTATAGAGTTGCAGCAGAGAGGAGAGGCTTGTTACAGAGTTGGAGCAGAGAGGAGCGGCTGCTTCCAGATTGGGAGCAGAGAGGAGCGGCTGGTTACAGAGTGGGAGCAAAGTGGAGCGGCTGGTTCCAGAGTGGGAGCAGAGAGGAGCGGCTGGTTCCAGAGTGGGAGCAGAGAGTAGCGGCTGGTTACAGAGTGGGAGCAGAGTGGAGCGGCTGGTTCAAGAGTTGGAGCAGAGAGGAGCGGCTGGTTCCATTTCGGAGCCGAGAGGTGCGGCGATTTACAGAGTGGGAGCAGAGAGGAACGGCTGTTTACAGAGCGGGAGCAGAGAGGAGCGGCTGGTTACGGAGTGGGAGCAGAGAGGAGCGGCTGGTTACAGAAGCTCAGAATGAGGAGCAGCTGGTTACAGATTTCAGCAGAGATGAGCTGCAGGTTACAGAGTGGGAGCAGAGAGGAGCGGCTGGTTACAGAGTGGGAGCATAGAGGAGGGGCTGTTGACGGAGTGGGAGCAGAGAGGAGCCGCTGTTTACAGAGTGGGAGCAGAGAGGAGCGGCTGGTTACAGAGTGGGAGCCGAGAGGAGCGGCTCGTTCCAGAATGGGAGCAGAGAGGAGCGGCTGGTTGCAGAGTGGGAGCAGAGAGGAGCGGCTGTTTCCAGAGTGGGAGCAGAGAGGAGTGGCTAGTTCCAGAGTAGGAGAAGAGAGAAGCGGCTGGTTCCAGAGTGGGAGCAGAGAGGAGCGGCTATTTACAGAGTGGGAGCAGACAGGAACGGCTGTTTACAGAGTGGGAGCAAAGAGGAGCGGCTGGCTACGGAGTGGGAGCAGAGAGGAACGGCTGTTTACAGAGTTGGAGCAGAGCGGAGGGGCTGTTGACGGAGTGGGAGCAGAGAGGAGCCGCTGGTTACAGAGTGGGAGCAAATAGGAGCGGCTAGTTCCAGATTGGGAGCAGAGAGGAGCGGCTGGTTCCAGATTGGGAGCAGAGAGGAGCGGCTGGTTCCAGATTTGGAGCAGAGAGGAGCGGCTGGTTCGAGAGAGGGAGCAGAGAGAAGCGGCTGTTTACAGAACGGGAGCAGAGAGGTGCGGCTGGTTACTGAGGCAGAGAATGAGGAGCGGCTGGTTATAGAGTTGCAGCAGAGAGTAGAGGCTTGTTACAGAGTGGGAGCAGAGAGGAGCGGCTGCTTCCAGATTGGGAGCAGAGAGGAGCGGCTGGTTACAGAGTGGGAGCAGAGTGGAGCGGCTGGTTCCATAGTGGGAGCAGAGAGGAGCGGCTGGTTCCAGAGTGGGAGCAGAGAGGAGCGGCTGGTTCCAGAGTGGGAGCAGAGAGGAGCGGCTGGTTCCAGAGTGGGAGCAGAGAGGAGCGGCTGGTTACTGAGTGGGAGCAGAGAGGAGCGGCTGTTTACAGAGTGGGAGCAGAGAGGAGCGGCTGCTTACAGCGTGGGAGCAGAGAGGAGGGGCTGTTGACGGAGTGGGAGCAGAGAGGAGCCGCTGTTTACAGAGTGGGAGCAGGGAGGAGCGGCTGGTTACAGAGTGGGAGCAGAGAGGAGCGTCTCGATCCAGAGTGGGAGCAGAGAGGAGCGGCTAGTTGCAGAGTGGGAGCAGAGAGGAGCGGCTAGTTCCAGAGTGGGAGCAGAGAGGAGCGGCTGGTTCCAGAGTGGGATCAGAGAGGAGCGGCTGGTTCCAGAGTGGGAGCAGAGAGTAGCGGCTGGTTACAGAGTGGGAGCAGAGAGGAGCGGCTGTTTACAGAGTGGGTGCAGAGAGTAGCGGCTGGTTACCGAGTGGGAGCAGAGAGGAGCGGCTGTTTACAGAGTGGCAGCAGAGAGGAGCGGCTGGTTACATAGTGGGAGCAGAGAGGAGCGGCTGGTTACAGAGTGGGAGCAGAGAGGAGGGGCTGTTGACGGAGTGGGAGCAGAGAGGAGCCGCTGTTTACAGAGTGGGAGCAGAGAGAAGCGGCTGTTTGCAGAGCGGGAGCAGAGAGGAGCGGCTGGTTACTGAGGCAGAGAATGAGGAGCGGCTGGTTATAGAGTTGCAGCAGAGAGGAGAGGCTTGTTACAGAGTGGGAGCAGAGAGGAGCGGCTGCTTCCAGATTGGGAGCAGAGAGGAGCGGCTGGTTACAGAGTGGGAGCAGAGTGGAGCGGCTGGTTCCAGAGTGGGTGCAGAGAGCAGCGGCTGGTTCCAGAGCGGGAGTCGAGAGGTGCGGCGATTTACAGAGTGGGAGCAGAGAGGAACGGCTGTTTACAGAGTGGGAGCAGAGAGGAGCGGCTGGTTACGGAGTGGGAGCAGAGAGGAGCGGCTGGTTACAGAAGCTCAGAATGAGGAGCGGCTGGTTACAGAGTTGCAGCAGAGATGAGCTTCTGGTTACAGGGTGGGAGCAGAGAGGAACGGCAGGTTACAGAGTGGGAGCAGAGAGGAGGGGCTGTTGACGGAGTGGGAGCAGAGAGGAGCCGCTGTTTACAGAGTGGGAGCAGAGAGGAGCGGCTGGTTACAGAGTGGGAGCCGAGAGGAGCGGCTCGTTCCAGAGTGGGAGCAGAGAGGAGCGGCTGGTTGCAGAGTGGGAGCAGAGAGGAGCGGCTGTTTCCAGATTGGGAGCAGAGAGGAGTGGCTGGTTCCAGAGTGGGAGCAGAGAGAAGCGGCTGGTTCCAGAGTGGGAGCAGAGAGGAGCGGCTATTTACAGAGTGGGAGCAGAGAGGAACGGCTGTTTACAGAGTTGGAGCAGAGCGGAGGGGCTGTTGACGGAGTGGGAGCAGAGAGGAGCCGCTGGTTACAGAGTGGGAGCAGATAGGAGCGGCTAGTTCCAGATTGGGAGCAGAGAGGAGCGGCTGGTTCCAGATTGGGAGCAGAGAGGAGCGGCTCGTTCCAGAGTGGGAGCAGAGAGGAGCGGCTGGTTCCAGAGTGGGAGCAGAGAGGAGCGGCTGGTTCCAGAGTGGGAGCAGAGAGAAGCGGCTGTTTACAGAGCGGGAGCAGAGAGGAGCTGCTGGTTACTGAGGCAGAGAATGAGGAGCGGCTGGTTATAGAGTTGCAGCAGAGAGGAGGAGCTGTTGACGGAGTGGGAGCAGAGAGGAGCTGCTGTTTACAGAGTGGGAGCAGAGAGGAGCGGCTGGTTACAGAGTGGGAGCAGAGAGGAGCGGCTCGTTCCAGAGTGGGAGCAGAGAGGAGCGGCTGGTTGCAGAGTGGGAGCAGACAGGAGCGGCTGTTTCCAGAGTGGGAGCAGAGTGGAGCGGCTGGTTCCACAGTGGGAGCAGAGAGAAGCGGCTGGTTCCAGAGTTGGAGCAGAGAGGAGCGGCTATTTACAGAGTGGGAGCAGAAAGAAACGGCTGTTTACAGATTGGGAGCAGAGAGGAGCGGCTGGCTAAGGAGTGGGAGCAGAGAGGAGCCGCTGTTTACAGAGTGGGAGCAGATAGGAGCGGCTAGTTCCAGATTGGGAGCAGAGAGGAGCGGCTGGTTCTAGATTGGGAGTAGAGAGAAGCGGCTGGTTCCAGAGTGGGAGCAGAGAGGAGCGGCTGGTTCCACAGTGGGAGCAGAGAGGAGCCGCTGGTTCTAGATTGGGAGTAGAGAGAAGCGGCTGGTTCCAGAGTGGGAGCAGAGAGGAGCGGCTGGTTCCACAGTGGGAGCAGAGAGGAGCGCCTGGTTCCAGAGTGGGAGCAGAGAGAAGCGGCTGTTTACAGAGCGGGAGCAGAGAGGAGCGGCTGGTTACTGAGGCAGAGAATGAGGAGCGGCTGGTTATAGAGTGGCAGCAGAGAGGAGAGGCTTGTTACAGAGTGGGAGCAGAGAGGAGCGGCTGCTTCCAGATTGGGTTCAGAGAGGAGCGGCTGGTTACAGAGTGGGAGCAGAGTGGAGCGGCTGGTTCCAGAGCGGGAGCCGAGAGGTGCGGCGATTTACAGAGTGGGAGCAGAGAGGAACGGCTGTTTACAGAGTGGGAGCAGAGAGGAGAGGCTGTTTCCAGAGTGGGAGCAGAGAGGAGCGGCTGGTTACAGAGTGGAGCAGAGTGGAGCGGCTGGTTCCAGAATGGGAGCAGAGAGAAGCGGCTGATTCCAGAGCGGGAGCCGAGAGGTGCGGCGATTTACAGAGTGGGAGCAGAGAGGAACGGCTGTTTACAGAGTGGGAGTTGAGAGGAGCGGCTGGTTACGGAGTGGGAGCAGAGAGGATTGGCTGGTTACAGAAGCTCAGAATGATGAGCGGCTGGTTACAGAGTTGCAGCAGAGATGAGCTGCTGGTTACTGAGTGGGAGCAGAGAGGAGCGTCTGGTTACAGAGTGGGAGCAGAGAGGAGGGGCTGTTGACGGAGTGGGAGCAGAGAGGAGCGGCTGGTTACAGAGTGGGAGCAGAGAGGAGCGGTTCGTTCCAGAGTGGGAGCAGAGAGGAGCGGCTGGTTGCAGAGTGGGAGCAGAGAGGAGAGGCTGTTTCCAGAGTGGGAGCAGAGAGGAGTGGCTGGTTCCAGAGTGGGAGCAGAGAGAAGCGGCTGGTTCCAGAGTGGGAGCAGAGAGGAGCGTCTATTTACAGAGTGGGAGCAGAGAGGAACGGCTGTTTACAGAGTGGGAGCAGAGAGGAGCGGCTGGTTCCAGATTGGGAGCAGAGAGGAGCGGCTGGTTCCAGAGTGGGAACAGAGAGAAGCTGCTGTTTACAGAGCGGGAGCAGAGAGGAGCGGCTGGTTACTGAGGCAGAGAATGAGGAGCGGCTGGTTATAGAGTTGCAGCAGACAGGAGAGGCTTGTTACAGAGTGGGACCAGAGAGGAGAGGCTGGTTACAGATTGGGAGCAGAGAGGAGCGGCTGGTTACAGAGTGGAAGCAGAGTGGAGCGGCTGGTTCCAGAGTGGGAGCAGAGAGGAGCGGCTGGTTCCAGAGTGGGAGCAGAGAGGAGCGGCTGGTTCCAGAGTGGGAGCAGAGAGGAGCGGCTGGATCCAGAGTGGAAGCAGAGAGAAGCGGCAGTTTACAGAGCGGGAGCAGAGAGGAACGGCTGATAACTGAGGCAGAGAATGAGGAGCGGCTGGTTATAGAGTTGCAGCAGAGAGGAGAGGCTTGTTACAGAGTGGGAGCAGAGAGGAGCGGCTGCTTCCAGATTGGGAGCAGAGAAGAGCGGCTGGTTACAGAGTGGGAGCAAAGTGGAGCGGCTGGTTCCAGAGTGGGAGCAGAGAGGAGCGGTTGGTTCCAGAGTGGGAGCAGAGAGGAGCGGCTGGTTCCAGAGTGGGAGCAGAGAGGAGCGGCTGGTTCCAGAGTGGGAGCAGAGAGTAGCGGCTGGTTACAGAGTGGGAGCAGAGTGGAGCGGCTGTTTACAGAGTGGGTGCAGAGAGTAGCGGCTGGTTACCGAGTGGGAGCAGAGAGGAGCGGCTGTTTACAGAGTGGGAGCAGAGAGGAGCGGCTGGTTACATAGTGGGAGCAGAGAGGAGCGGCTGGTTACAGAGTGGGAGCAGAGAGGAGGGGCTGTTGACGGAGTGGGAGCAGAGAGGAGCCGCTGTTTACAGAGTGGGAGCAGAGAGAAGCGGCTGTTTACAGAGCGGGAGCAGAGAGTAGCGGCTGGTTACTGAGGCAGAGAATGAGGAGCGGCTGATTATAGAGTTGCAGCAGAGAGGAGAGGCTTGTTACAGAGTGGGAGCAGAGAGGAGCGGCTGCTTCCAGATTGGGAGCAGAGAGGAGCGGCTGGTTACAGAGTGGGAGCAGAGTGGAGCGGCTGGTTCCAGAGTGGGAGCAGAGAGGAGCGGCTGGTTCCAGAGCGGGAGCCGAGAGGTGCGGCGATTTACAGAGTGGGAGCAGAGAGGAGCGGCTGCTTCCAGATTGGGAGCAGAGAGGAGCGGCTGGTTCCAGAGTGGGAGCAGAGAGGAGCGGTTGGTTCCAGAGTGGGAGCAGAGAGGAGCGGCTGGTTCCAGAGTGGGAGCAGAGAGGAGCGGCTGGTTCCAGAGTGGGAGCAGAGAGTAGCGGCTGGTTACAGAGTGGGAGCAGAGTGGAGCGGCTGTTTACAGAGTGGGTGCAGAGAGTAGCGGCTGGTTACCGAGTGGGAGCAGAGAGGAGCGGCTGTTTACAGAGTGGGAGCAGAGAGGAGCGGCTGGTTACATAGTGGGAGCAGAGAGGAGCGGCTGGTTACAGAGTGGGAGCAGAGAGGAGGGGCTGTTGACGGAGTGGGAGCAGAGAGGAGCCGCTGTTTACAGAGTGGGAGCAGAGAGAAGCGGCTGTTTACAGAGCGGGAGCAGAGAGTAGCGGCTGGTTACTGAGGCAGAGAATGAGGAGCGGCTGATTATAGAGTTGCAGCAGAGAGGAGAGGCTTGTTACAGAGTGGGAGCAGAGAGGAGCGGCTGCTTCCAGATTGGGAGCAGAGAGGAGCGGCTGGTTACAGAGTGGGAGCAGAGTGGAGCGGCTGGTTCCAGAGTGGGAGCAGAGAGGAGCGGCTGGTTCCAGAGCGGGAGCCGAGAGGTGCGGCGATTTACAGAGTGGGAGCAGAGAGGAACGGCTGTTTACAGAGTGGGAGCAGAGAGGAGCGGCTGGTTACATAGTGGGAGCAGAGAGGAGCGGCTGGTTACAGAAGCTCAGAATGAGGAGCGGCTGGTTACAGAGTTGCAGCAGAGATGAGCTGCTGGTTACAGGGTGGGAGCAGAGAGGAACGGCAGGTTACAGAGTGGGAGCAGAGAGGATGGGCTGTTGACGGAGTGGGAGCAGAGAGGAGCCGCTGTTTACAGAGTGGGAGCAGAGAGGAGCGGCTGGTTACAGAGTGGGAGCCGAGAGGAGCGGCTCGTTCCAGAGTGGGAGCAGAGAGGAGTGGCTGGTTGCAGAGTGGGAGCAGAGAGGAGCGGCTGTTTCCAGAGGGGGAGCAGAGAGAAGCGGCTGGTTCCAGAGTGGGAGCAGAGAGGAGCGGCTATTTACAGAGTGGGAGCAGAGAGAAACGGCTGTTTACAGAGTGGGAGCAAAGAGGAGCGGCTGGCTACGGAGTGGGAGCAGAGAGGAACGGCTGTTTACAGAGTTGGAGCAGAGCGGAGGGGCTGTTGACGGAGTGGGAGCAGAGAGGAGCCGCTGGTTACAGAGTGGGAGCAGATAGGAGCGGCTAGTTCCAGATTGGGAGCAGAGAGGAGCGGCTGGTTCCAGATTGGGAGCAGAGAGGAGCGGCTGGTTCCAGAGTGGGAGCAGGGAGGAGCGGCTGGTTCGAGAGTGGGAGCAGAGAGAAGCGGCTGTTTACAGAGCGGGAGCAGAGAGGAGCTGCTGGTTACTGAGGCAGAGAATGAGGAGCGGCTGGTTATAGAGTTGCAGCAGAGAGGAGGGGCTGTTGACGGAGTGGGAGCAGAGAGGAGCTGCTGTTTACAGAGTGGGAGCAGATAGGAGCGGCTAGTTCCAGATTGGGAGCAGAGAGGAGCGGCTGGTTCCAGATTGGGAGCAGAGAGGAGCGGCTGGTTCCAGAGTGGGAGCAGAGAGGAGCGGCTGGTTGCAGAGTGGGAGCAGACAGGAGCGGCTGTTTCCAGAGTGGGAGCAGAGAGGAGCGGCTGGTTCCACAGTGGGATCAGAGAGAAGCGGCTGGTTCCAGAGTTGGAGCAGAGAGGAGCGGCTATTTACAGAGTGGGAGCAGAGAGGAACGGCTGTTTACAGATTGGGAGCAGAGAGGAGCGGCTGGCTAAGGAGTGGGAGCAGAGAGGAGCCGCTGTTTACAGAGTGGGAGCAGATAGGAGCGGCTAGTTCCAGAGTGGGAGCAGAGAGGAGCGGCTGCTTCCAGATTGGGAGCAGAGAGGAGCGGCTGGTTACAGAGTGGGAGCAGAGTGGAGCGGCTGGTTCCAGAGTGGGAGCAGAGAGGAGCGGCTGGTTCCAGAGCGGGAGCCGAGAGGTGCGGCGATTTACAGAGTGGGAGCAGAGAGGAACGGCTGTTTACAGAGTGGGAGCAGAGAGGAGCGGCTGGTTACGGAGTGGGAGCAGAGAGGAGCGGCTGGTTACAGAAGCTCAGAATGAGGAGCGGCTGGTTACAGAGTTGCAGCAGAGATGAGCTGCTGGTTACAGGGTGGGAGCAGAGAGGAACGGCAGGTTACAGAGTGGGAGCAGAGTGGATGGGCTGTTGACGGAGTGGGAGCAGAGAGGAGCCGCTGTTTACAGAGTGGGAGCAGAGAGGAGCGGCTGGTTACAGAGTGGGAGCCGAGAGGAGCGGCTCGTTCCAGAGTGGGAGCAGAGAGGAGCGGCTGGTTGCAGAGTGGGAGCAGAGAGGAGCGGCTGTTTCCAGAGGGGGAGCAGAGAGAAGCGGCTGGTTCCAGATTGGGAGCAGAGAGGAGCGGCTATTTACAGAGTGGGAGCAGAGAGCAACGGCTGTTTACAGAGTGGGAGCAAAGAGGAGCGGCTGGCTACGGAGTGGGAGCAGAGAGGAACGGCTGTTTACAGAGTTGGAGCAGAGCGGAGGGGCTGTTGACGGAGTGGGAGCAGAGAGGAGCCGCTGGTTACAGAGTGGGAGCAGATAGGAGCGGCTAGTTCCAGATTGGGAGCAGAGAGGAGCGGCTGGTTCCAGATTGGGAGCAGAGAGGAGCGGCTGGTTCAAGAGTGGGAGCAGGGAGGAGCGGCTGGTTCGAGAGTGGGAGCAGAGAGAAGCGGCTGTTTACAGAGCGGGAGCAGAGAGGAGCTGCTGGTTACTGAGGCAGAGAATGAGGAGCGGCTGGTTATAGAGTTGCAGCAGAGAGGAGGGGCTGTTGACGGAGTGGGAGCAGAGAGGAGCTGCTGTTTACAGAGTGGGAGCAGAGAGGAGCGGCTGGTTACAGAGTGGGAGCAGATAGGAGCGGCTAGTTCCAGATTGGGAGCAGAGAGGAGCGGCTGGTTCCAGATTGGGAGCAGAGAGGAGCGGCTGGTTCCAGAGTGGGAGCAGAGAGGAGCGGCTGGTTGCAGAGTGGGAGCAGACAGGAGCGGCTGTTTCCAGAGTGGGAGCAGAGTGGAGCGGCTGGTTCCACAGTGGGATCAGAGAGAAGCGGCTGGTTCCAGAGTTGGAGCAGAGAGGAGCGGCTATTTACAGAGTGGGAGCAGAGAGGAACGGCTGTTTACAGATTGGGAGCAGAGAGGAGCGGCTGGCTAAGGAGTGGGAGCAGAGAGGAGCCGCTGTTTACAGAGTGGGAGCAGATAGGAGCGGCTAGTTCCAGAGTGGGAGCAGAGAGGAGCGGCTGCTTCCAGATTGGGAGCAGAGAGGAGCGGCTGGTTACAGAGTGGGAGCAGAGTGGAGCGGCTGGTTCCAGAGTGGGAGCAGAGAGGAGCGGCTGGTTCCAGAGCGGGAGCCGAGAGGTGCGGCGATTTACAGAGTGGGAGCAGAGAGGAACGGCTGTTTACAGAGTGGGAGCAGAGAGGAGCGGCTGGTTACGGAGTGGGAGCAGAGAGGAGCGGCTGGTTACAGAAGCTCAGAATGAGGAGCGGCTGGTTACAGAGTTGCAGCAGAGATGAGCTGCTGGTTACAGGGTGGGAGCAGAGAGGAACGGCAGGTTACAGAGTGGGAGCAGAGTGGATGGGCTGTTGACGGAGTGGGAGCAGAGAGGAGCCGCTGTTTACAGAGTGGGAGCAGAGAGGAGCGGCTGGTTACAGAGTGGGAGCCGAGAGGAGCGGCTCGTTCCAGAGTGGGAGCAGAGAGGAGCGGCTGGTTGCAGAGTGGGAGCAGAGAGGAGCGGCTGTTTCCAGAGGGGGAGCAGAGAGAAGCGGCTGGTTCCAGATTGGGAGCAGAGAGGACCGGCTATTTACAGAGTGGGAGCAGAGAGCAACGGCTGTTTACAGAGTGGGAGCAAAGAGGAGCGGCTGGCTACGGAGTGGGAGCAGAGAGGAACGGCTGTTTACAGAGTTGGAGCAGAGCGGAGGGGCTGTTGACGGAGTGGGAGCAGAGAGGAGCCGCTGGTTACAGAGTGGGAGCAGATAGGAGCGGCTAGTTCCAGATTGGGAGCAGAGAGGAGCGGCTGGTTCCAGATTGGGAGCAGAGAGGAGCGGCTGGTTCAAGAGTGGGAGCAGGGAGGAGCGGCTGGTTCGAGAGTGGGAGCAGAGAGAAGCGGCTGTTTACAGAGCGGGAGCAGAGAGGAGCTGCTGGTTACTGAGGCAGAGAATGAGGAGCGGCTGGTTATAGAGTTGCAGCAGAGAGGAGGGGCTGTTGACGGAGTGGGAGCAGAGAGGAGCTGCTGTTTACAGAGTGGGAGCAGAGAGGAGCGGCTGGTTACAGAGTGGGAGCAGATAGGAGCGGCTAGTTCCAGATTGGGAGCAGAGAGGAGCGGCTGGTTCCAGATTGGGAGCAGAGAGGAGCGGCTGGTTCCAGAGTGGGAGCAGAGAGGAGCGGCTGGTTGCAGAGTGGGAGCAGACAGGAGCGGCTGTTTCCAGAGTGGGAGCAGAGTGGAGCGGCTGGTTCCACAGTGGGATCAGAGAGAAGCGGCTGGTTCCAGAGTTGGAGCAGAGAGGAGCGGCTATTTACAGAGTGGGAGCAGAGAGGAACGGCTGTTTACAGAGTGGGAGCAGAGAGGAGCGGCTGGTTACGGAGTGGGAGCAGAGAGGAGCGGCTGGTTACAGAAGCTCAGAATGAGGAGCGGCTGGTTACAGAGTTGCAGCAGAGATGAGCTGCTGGTTACAGGGTGGGAGCAGAGAGGAACGGCAGGTTACAGAGTGGGAGCAGAGTGGATGGGCTGTTGACGGAGTGGGAGCAGAGAGGAGCCGCTGTTTACAGAGTGGGAGCAGAGAGGAGCGGCTGGTTACAGAGTGGGAGCCGAGAGGAGCGGCTCGTTCCAGAGTGGGAGCAGAGAGGAGCGGCTGGTTGCAGAGTGGGAGCAGAGAGGAGCGGCTGTTTCCAGAGGGGGAGCAGAGAGAAGCGGCTGGTTCCAGATTGGGAGCAGAGAGGAGCGGCTATTTACAGAGTGGGAGCAGAGAGCAACGGCTGTTTACAGAGTGGGAGCAAAGAGGAGCGGCTGGCTACGGAGTGGGAGCAGAGAGGAACGGCTGTTTACAGAGTTGGAGCAGAGCGGAGGGGCTGTTGACGGAGTGGGAGCAGAGAGGAGCCGCTGGTTACAGAGTGGGAGCAGATAGGAGCGGCTAGTTCCAGATTGGGAGCAGAGAGGAGCGGCTGGTTCCAGATTGGGAGCAGAGAGGAGCGGCTGGTTCAAGAGTGGGAGCAGGGAGGAGCGGCTGGTTCGAGAGTGGGAGCAGAGAGAAGCGGCTGTTTACAGAGCGGGAGCAGAGAGGAGCTGCTGGTTACTGAGGCAGAGAATGAGGAGCGGCTGGTTATAGAGTTGCAGCAGAGAGGAGGGGCTGTTGACGGAGTGGGAGCAGAGAGGAGCTGCTGTTTACAGAGTGGGAGCAGAGAGGAGCGGCTGGTTACAGAGTGGGAGCAGATAGGAGCGGCTAGTTCCAGATTGGGAGCAGAGAGGAGCGGCTGGTTCCAGATTGGGAGCAGAGAGGAGCGGCTGGTTCCAGAGTGGGAGCAGAGAGGAGCGGCTGGTTGCAGAGTGGGAGCAGACAGGAGCGGCTGTTTCCAGAGTGGGAGCAGAGTGGAGCGGCTGGTTCCACAGTGGGATCAGAGAGAAGCGGCTGGTTCCAGAGTTGGAGCAGAGAGGAGCGGCTATTTACAGAGTGGGAGCAGAGAGGAACGGCTGTTTACAGATTGGGAGCAGAGAGGAGCGGCTGGCTAAGGAGTGGGAGCAGAGAGGAGCCGCTGTTTACAGAGTGGGAGCAGATAGGAGCGGCTAGTTCCAGAGTGGGAGCAGAGAGGAGCGGCTGGTTCCAGATTGGGAGTAGAGAGAAGCGGCTGGTTCCAGAGTGGCAGCAGAGAGGAGCGGCTGGTTCCACAGTGGGAGCAGAGAGGAGCGGCTGTTTACAGAGCGGGAGCAGAGAGGAGCGGCTGTATACTGAGGCAGAGAATGAGGAGCGGCTGGTTATAGAGTTGCAGCAGAGAGGAGAGGCTTGTTACAGAGTGGGAGCAGAGAGGAGCGGCTGCTTCCAGATTGGGTGCAGACAGGAGCGGCTGGTTACAGAGTGGGAGCAGAGTGGAGCGGCTGGTTCCTGAATGGGAGCAGAGAGGAGCGGCTGATTCCAGAGCGGGAGCCGAGAGGTGCGGCGATTTACAGAGTGGGAGCAGAGAGGAACGGCTGTTTACAGAGTGGGAGCAGAGAGGAGCGACTGGTTACGGAGTGGGAGCAGAGAGGATTGGCTGGTTACAGAAGCTCAGAATGATGAGCGGCTGGTTACAGAGTTGCAGCAGAGATGAGCTGCTGGTTACAGAGTGGGAGCAGAGAGGAGCGTCTGGTTACAGAGTGGGAGCAGAGAGGAGGGGCTGTTGACGGAGTGGGAGCAGAGAGGAGCGGCTGGTTACAGAGTGGGAGCAGAGAGGAGCGGCTAGTTCCAGAGTGGGAGCAGAGAGGAGCGGCTGGTTGCAGAGTGGGAGCAGAGAGGAGAGGCTGTTTCCAGAGAGGAGTGGCTGGTTCCAGAGTGGGAGCAGAGAGAAGCGGTTGGTTCCAGAGTGGGAGCAGAGAGGAGCGGCTATTTACAGAGTGGGAGCAGAGAGGAACGGCTGTTTACAGAGTGGGAGCAGAGAGGAGCGGCTTGCTACGGAGTGGGAGCAGAGAGGAACGGCTGTTTACAGAGTTGGAGCAGAGCGGAGGGGCTGTTGACGGAGTGGGAGCAGAGAGGAGCCGCTGTTTACAGAGTGGGAGTTGATAGGAGCGGCTAGTTCCAGATTGGGAGCAGAGAGGAGCGGCTGGTTCCAGATTGGGAGCAGAGAGGAGCGGCTGGTTCGAGAGTGGGAGCAGAGAGGAGCGGCTGGTTCGAGAGTGGGAGCAGAGAGACGCGGCTGTTTACAGAGCGGGAGCAGAGAGGAGCGGTTGGTTACTGAGGCAGAGAATGAGGAGCGGCTGGTTATAGAGTTGCAGCAGAGAGGAGAGGCTTGTTACAGAGTGGGAGCAGAGAGGAGCGGCTGCTTCCAGATTGGGAGCAGAGAGGAGCGGCTGGTTACAGAGTGGGAGCAGAGAGGAGCGGCTGGTTCCAGAGTGGGAGCAGAGAGGAGCGGCTGGTTCCAGAGTGGGAGCAGAGAGGAGAGGCTGGTTACAGAGTGGGAGCAGAGAGGAGCGGCTGTTTACAGAGTGTGAGAAGAGAGGAGCGGCTGGTTACAGCGTGGGAGCAGATAGGAGCGGCTGGTTACAGAGTGGGAGCAGAGAGAAGCGGCTGGTTCCAGAGTGGAAGCAGAGAGGAGCGGCTATTTACAGAGTGGGAGCAGAGAGGAACGGCTGTTTCCAGTGTGGGAGCAGAGAGGAGCGGCTGGTTCGGGAGTGGGAGCAGAGAGAAGCGGCTGTTTGCAGAGCGGGAGCAGAGAGGTGCGGCTGGTTACTGAGGCAGAGAATGAGGAGCGGCTGGTTATAGAGTAGCAGCAGAGAGTAGAGGCTTGTTACAGAGTGGGAGCAGAGAGGAGCGGCTGCTTCCAGATTGGGAGCAGAGAGGAGCGGCTGGTTACAGAGTGGGAGCAGAGTGGAGCGGCTGGTTCCAGAGTGGGAGCAGAGAGGAGCGGCGGGTTCCAGAGTGTGAGCAGAGAGGAGCGGCTGGTTCCAGAGTGGGAGCAGAGAGGAGCGGCTGGTTCCAGAGTGGGAGCAGAGAGGAGCGGCTGGTTGCAGAGTGGGAGCAGAGAGGAGAGGCTGTTTCCAGAGAGGAGTGGCTGGTTCCAGAGTGGGAGCAGAGAGAAGCGGTTGGTTCCAGAGTGGGAGCAGAGAGGAGCGGCTATTTACAGAGTGGGAGCAGAGAGGAACGGCTGTTTACAGAGTGGGAGCAGAGAGGAGCGGCTTGCTACGGAGTGGGAGCAGAGAGGAACGGCTGTTTACAGAGTAGGAGCAGAGCAGAGGGGCTGTTGACGGAGTGGGAGCAGAGAGGAGCCGCTGTTTACAGAGTGGGAGTTGATAGGAGCGGCTAGTTCCAGATTGGGAGCAGAGAGGAGCGGCTGGTTCCAGATTGGGAGCAGAGAGGAGCGGCTGGTTCGAGAGTGGGAGCAGAGAGGAGCGGCTGGTTCGAGAGTGGGAGCAGAGAGACGCGGCTGTTTACAGAGCGGGAGCAGAGAGGAGCGGTTGGTTACTGAAGCAGAGAATGAGGAGCGGCTGGTTATAGAGTTGCAGCAGAGAGGAGAGGCTTGTTACAGAGTGGGAGCAGAGAGGAGCGGCTGCTTCCAGATTGGGAGCAGAGAGGAGCGGCTGGTTACAGAGTGGGAGCAGAGAGGAGCGGCTGGTTCCAGAGTGGGAGCAGAGAGGAGCGGCTGGTTCCAGAGTGGGAGCAGAGAGGAGAGGCTGGTTACAGAGTGGGAGCAGAGAGGAGCGGCTGTTTACAGAGTGTGAGAAGAGAGGAGCGGCTGGTTACAGCGTGGGAGCAGATAGGAGCGGCTGGTTACAGAGTGGGAGCAGAGAGAAGCGGCTGGTTCCAGAGTGGGAGCAGAGAGGAGCGGCTATTTACAGAGTGGGAGCAGAGAGGAACCGCTGTTTCCAGTGTGGGAGCAGAGAGGAGCGGCTGGTTCGAGAGTGGGAGCAGAGAGAAGCGGCTGTTTGCAGAGCGGGAGCAGAGAGGTGCGGCTGGTTACTGAGGCAGAGAATGAGGAGCGGCTGGTTATAGAGTAGCAGCAGAGAGTAGAGGCTTGTTACAGAGTGGGAGCAGAGAGGAGCGGCTGCTTCCAGATTGGGAGCAGAGAGGAGCGGCTGGTTACAGAGTGGGAGCAGAGTGGAGCGGCTGGTTCCAGAGTGGGAGCAGAGAGGAGCGGCGGGTTCCAGAGTGTGAGCAGAGAGGAGCGGCTGGTTCCAGAGTGGGAGCAGAGAGGAGCGGCTGGTTCCAGAGTGGGAGCAGAGAGGAGCGGCTGGTTACAGAGTGGGAGCAGAGAGGAGCGGCTGTTTACAGAGTGGGAGCAGAGAGGAGCGGCTGCTTACAGCGTGGGAGCAGAGAGGAGCGGCTGGTTACAGAGTGGAGCAGAGAGGAGGGGCTGTTGACGGAGTGGGAGCAGAGAGGAGCCGCTGTTGACAGAGTGGGAGCAGGGAGGAGCGGCTGGTTACAGAGTGGGAGCAGAGAGGAGCGGCTCGATCCAGAGTGGGAGCAGAGAGGAGCGGCTGGTTGCAGAGTGGGAGCAGAGAGGAGCGGCTAGTTCCAGAGTGGGAGCAGAGAGGAACGGCTGTTTACAGAGTAGGAGCAGAGAGGAGCGGCTGGCTACGGAGTGGGAGCAGAGAGGAACGGCTGTTTACAGAGTTCGAGCAGAGAGGAGGGGCTGTTGACGGAGAGGGAGCAGAGAGGAGCCGCTGTTTACAGAGTGGGAGCAGATATGAGCGGCAAGTTCCAGAGTGGGAGCAGAGAGGAGCGGCTGGTTCCAGAGTGGGAGCAGAGAGGAGCGGCTGGTTCCAGAGTGGGAGTAGAGAGAAGCGGCTGTTTACAGAGCGGGAGCAGAGAGGAGCGGCTGGTTACTGAGGCAGAAAATGAGGAGCGGCTGGTAAAAGAGTTGCAGCAGAGAGGAGAGGCTTGCTCCAGAGTGGGAGCAGAGAGGAACGGCTGTTTCCAGAGTGGGAGCAGAGAGGAGCGGCTGGTTCCAGAGTGGGAGCAGAGAGGAGCGGCTATTTACAGAGTGGGAGCAGAGAGGAACGGCTGTTTACAGAGTTGGAGCAGAGAGGAGGGTCTGTTGACGGAGTGGGAGCAGAGAGGAGCCGCTGTTTTCAGAGTGGGAGCAGATAGGAGCGGCGAGTTTCAGAGTGGTAGCAGAGAGGAGCGGCTCGTTCCAGAGTGGGAGCAGAGAGGAGCGGCTGGTGTCAGAGTGGGAGCAGAGAGGAGCGGCTGTTTCCAGAGTGGGAGCAGAGAGGAGCGGCTGGTTCCAGAGTGGGAGCAGAGAGAAGCGGCTGGTTCCAGAGTGGGAGCAGAGAGGAGCGGCTCTTTACAGAGTGGGAGCAGAGAGGAACGGCTGTTTACAGAGTGGGAGCAGAGAGGAGTGGCTGGTCCCAGAGTGGGAGCAGAGAGGAGCGGCTGGTTCCAGAGTGGGAGCAGAGAGAAGCGGCTGTTTACAGAGCGGGAGCAGAGAGGAGCGGCTGGTTACTGAGGCAGAAAATGAGGAGCGGCTGGTTATAGAGTTGCAGCAGAGAGGAGAGGCTTGTTACAGAGTGGGAGCAGAGAGGAGCGGCTGGTTACAGATTGGGAGCAGAGAGGAGCGGCTGGTTAGAGTGGGAGCAGAGTGGAGCGGCTGGTTCCAGAGTGGGAGCAGAGAGGAGCGGCTGGTTCCAGAGTGGGAGCAGAGAGGAGCGGCTGGTTCCAGAGTGGGAGCAGAGAGGAGCGGCTGGTTCCAGAGTGGGAGCAGAGAGAAGCGGCTGTTTACAGAGCGGGAGCAGAGAGGAACGGCTGATTACTGAGGCAGAGAATGAGGAGCGGCTGGTTATAGAGTTGCAGCAGAGAGGAGAGGCTTGCTCCAGAGTGGGAGCAGAGAGGAGCGGCTGTTTCCAGAGTGGGAGCAGAGAGGAGCGGCTGGTTCCAGAGTGGGAGCAGAGAGGAGCGGCTATTTACAGAGTGGGAGCAGAGAGGAACGGCTGTTTACAGAGTTGGAGCAGAGAGGAGGGTCTGTTGACGGAGTGGGAGCAGAGAGGAGCCGCTGTTTTCAGAGTGGGAGCAGATAGGAGCGGCGAGTTTCAGAATGGTAGCAGAGAGGAGCGGCTCGTTCCAGAGTGGGAGCAGAGAGGAGCGGCTGGTGGCAGAGTGGGAGCAGAGAGGAGCGGCTGTTTCCAGAGTGGGAGCAGAGAGGAGCGGCTGGTTCCAGAGTGGGAGCAGAGAGAAGCGGCTGGTTCCAGAGTGGGAGCAGAGAGGAGCGGCTCTTTACAGAGTGGGAGCAGAGAGGAACGGCTGTTTACAGAGTGGGAGCAGAGAGGAGCGGCTGGTTCCAGAGTGGGAGCAGAGAGGAGCGGCTGTTTACAGAGCGGGAGCAGAGAGGAAGGCTGGTTACTGAGGCAGAGAATGAGGAGCGGCTGGTTATAGAGTTGCAGCAGAGAGGAGAGGCTTGTTACAGAGTGGGAGCAGAGAGGAGCGGCTGTTTACAGAGTGGGGGCAGAGAGGAACGGCTGATTACTGAGGCAGAGAATGAGGAGCGGCTGGTTATAGAGTTGCAGCAGAGAGGAGAGGCTTGTTACAGAGTCAGAGCAGAGAGGAGCGGCTGCTTCCAGATTGGGAGCAGAGAAGAGCGGCTGGTTACAGAGTGGGAGCAAAGTGGAGCGGCTGGTTCCAGAGTGGGAGCAGAGAGGAGCGGCTGGTTCCAGAGTGGGAGCAGAGAGGAGCGGCTGGTTCCAGAGTGGGAGCAGAGAGGAGCGGCTGGTTCCAGAGTGGGAGCAGAGAGTAGCGGCTGGTTACAGAGTGGTAGCAGAGAGGAGCGGCTGTTTACAGAGTGGGAGCAGAGAGTAGCGGCCGGTTACAGAGTGGGAGCAGAGAGGAGCTGCTGTTTACAGAGTGGGAGCAGAGAGGAGCGGCTGGTTACATAGTGGGAGCAGAGAGGAGCGGCTGGTTACTGAGTGGGAGCAGAGAGGAGGGGCTGTTGACGGAGTGGGAGCAGAGAGGAGCCGCTGTTTACAGAGTGGGAGCAGAGAGAAGCGGCTGTTTACAGAGCGGGAGCAGAGAGTAGCGGCTGGTTACTGAGTCAGAGAATGAGGAGCGGCTGGTTATAGAGTTGCAGCAGAGAGGAGAGGCTTGTTACAGAGTGGGAGCAGAGAGGAGCGGCTACTTCCAGATTGGGAGCAGAGAGGAGCGGCTGGTTACAGAGTGGGAGCAGAGTGGAGCGGCTGGTTCCAGAGTGGGAGCAGAGAGGAGCGGCTGGTTCCAGAGCGGGAGCCGAGAGGTGCGGCGATTTACAGAGTGGGAGCAGAGAGGAACGGCTGTTTACAGAGTGGGAGCAGAGAGGAGCGGCTGGTTACGGAGTGGGAGCATAGAGGATCGGCTGGTTACAGAAGCTCAGAATGAGGAGCGGCTGGTTACAGAGTTGCAGCAGAGATGAGCTGCTGGTTACAGAGTGGGAGCAGAGAGGAACGGCAGGTTACAGAGTGGGAGCAGAGAGGAGGGGCTGTTGACGGAGTGGGAGCAGAGAGGACCCGCTGTTTACAGAGTGGGAGCAGAGAGGAGCGGCTGGTTACAGAGTGGGAGCCGAGAGGAGCGGCTCGTTCCAGAGTGGGAGCAGAGAGGAGCGGCTGGTTGCAGAGTGGGAGCAGAGAGGAGCGGCTGTTTCCAGAGTGGGAGCAGAGAGGAGTGGCTGGTTCCAGAGTGGGAGCAGAGAGAAGCGGCTGGTTCCAGAGTGGGAGCAGAGAGGAGCGGCTATTTGCAAAGTGGGAGCAGAGAGGAACGGCTGTTTACAGAGTGGGAGCAAAGAGGAGCGGCGGGTTCCAGAGTGTGAGCAGAGAGGAGCGGCTGGTTCCAGAGTGGGAGCAGAGAGGAGCGGCTGGTTCCAGAGTGGGAGCAGAGAGTAGCGGCTGGTTACAGAGTGGGAGCAGAGAGGAGCGGCTGTTTACAGAGTGGGAGCAGAGAGGAGCGGCTGCTTACAGCGTGGGAGCAGAGAGGAGCGGCTGGTTACAGAGTGGAGCAGAGAGGAGGGGCTGTTGACGGAGTGGGAGCAGAGAGGAGCCGCTGTTGACAGAGTGGGAGCAGGGAGGAGCGGCTGGTTACAGAGTGGGAGCAGAGAGGAGCGGCTCGATCCAGAGTGGGAGCAGAGAGGAGCGGCTGGTTGCAGAGTGGGAGCAGAGAGGAGCGGCTAGTTCCAGAGTGGGAGCAGAGAGGAACGGCTGTTTACAGAGTAGGAGCAGAGAGGAGCGGCTGGCTACGGAGTGGGAGCAGAGAGGAACGGCTGTTTACAGAGTTCGAGCAGAGAGGAGGGGCTGTTGACGGAGAGGGAGCAGAGAGGAGCCGCTGTTTACAGAGTGGGAGCAGATATGAGCGGCAAGTTCCAGAGTGGGAGCAGAGAGGAGCGGCTGGTTCCAGAGTGGGAGCAGAGAGGAGCGGCTGGTTCCAGAGTGGGAGTAGAGAGAAGCGGCTGTTTACAGAGCGGGAGCAGAGAGGAGCGGCTGGTTACTGAGGCAGAAAATGAGGAGCGGCTGGTAAAAGAGTTGCAGCAGAGAGGAGAGGCTTGCTCCAGAGTGGGAGCAGAGAGGAGCGGCTGTTTCCAGAGTGGGAGCAGAGAGGAGCGGCTGGTTCCAGAGTGGGAGCAGAGAGGAGCGGCTATTTACAGAGTGGGAGCAGAGAGGAACGGCTGTTTACAGAGTTGGAGCAGAGAGGAGGGTCTGTTGACGGAGTGGGAGCAGAGAGGAGCCGCTGTTTTCAGAGTGGGAGCAGATAGGAGCGGCGAGTTTCAGAGTGGTAGCAGAGAGGAGCGGCTCGTTCCAGAGTGGGAGCAGAGAGGAGCGGCTGGTGTCAGAGTGGGAGCAGAGAGGAGCGGCTGTTTCCAGAGTGGGAGCAGAGAGGAGCGGCTGGTTCCAGAGTGGGAGCAGAGAGAAGCGGCTGGTTCCAGAGTGGGAGCAGAGAGGAGCGGCTCTTTACAGAGTGGGAGCAGAGAGGAACGGCTGTTTACAGAGTGGGAGCAGAGAGGAGTGGCTGGTCCCAGAGTGGGAGCAGAGAGGAGCGGCTGGTTCCAGAGTGGGAGCAGAGAGAAGCGGCTGTTTACAGAGCGGGAGCAGAGAGGAGCGGCTGGTTACTGAGGCAGAAAATGAGGAGCGGCTGGTTATAGAGTTGCAGCAGAGAGGAGAGGCTTGTTACAGAGTGGGAGCAGAGAGGAGCGGCTGGTTACAGATTGGGAGCAGAGAGGAGCGGCTGGTTAGAGTGGGAGCAGAGTGGAGCGGCTGGTTCCAGAGTGGGAGCAGAGAGGAGCGGCTGGTTCCAGAGTGGGAGCAGAGAGGAGCGGCTGGTTCCAGAGTGGGAGCAGAGAGGAGCGGCTGGTTCCAGAGTGGGAGCAGAGAGAAGCGGCTGTTTACAGAGCGGGAGCAGAGAGGAACGGCTGATTACTGAGGCAGAGAATGAGGAGCGGCTGGTTATAGAGTTGCAGCAGAGAGGAGAGGCTTGCTCCAGAGTGGGAGCAGAGAGGAGCGGCTGTTTCCAGAGTGGGAGCAGAGAGGAGCGGCTGGTTCCAGAGTGGGAGCAGAGAGGAGCGGCTATTTACAGAGTGGGAGCAGAGAGGAACGGCTGTTTACAGAGTTGGAGCAGAGAGGAGGGTCTGTTGACGGAGTGGGAGCAGAGAGGAGCCGCTGTTTTCAGAGTGGGAGCAGATAGGAGCGGCGAGTTTCAGAATGGTAGCAGAGGGGAGCGGCTCGTTCCAGAGTGGGAGCAGAGAGGAGCGGCTGGTGGCAGAGTGGGAGCAGAGAGGAGCGGCTGTTTCCAGAGTGGGAGCAGAGAGGAGCGGCTGGTTCCAGAGTGGGAGCAGAGAGAAGCGGCTGGTTCCAGAGTGGGAGCAGAGAGGAGCGGCTCTTTACAGAGTGGGAGCAGAGAGGAACGGCTGTTTACAGAGTGGGAGCAGAGAGGAGCGGCTGGTTCCAGAGTGGGAGCAGAGAGGAGCGGCTGTTTACAGAGCGGGAGCAGAGAGGAAGGCTGGTTACTGAGGCAGAGAATGAGGAGCGGCTGGTTATAGAGTTGCAGCAGAGAGGAGAGGCTTGTTACAGAGTGGGAGCAGAGAGGAGCGGCTGTTTACAGAGTGGGGGCAGAGAGGAACGGCTGATTACTGAGGCAGAGAATGAGGAGCGGCTGGTTATAGAGTTGCAGCAGAGAGGAGAGGCTTGTTACAGAGTCAGAGCAGAGAGGAGCGGCTGCTTCCAGATTGGGAGCAGAGAAGAGCGGCTGGTTACAGAGTGGGAGCAAAGTGGAGCGGCTGGTTCCAGAGTGGGAGCAGAGAGGAGCGGCTGGTTCCAGAGTGGGAGCAGAGAGGAGCGGCTGGTTCCAGAGTGGGAGCAGAGAGGAGCGGCTGGTTCCAGAGTGGGAGCAGAGAGTAGCGGCTGGTTACAGAGTGGTAGCAGAGAGGAGCGGCTGTTTACAGAGTGGGAGCAGAGAGTAGCGGCCGGTTACAGAGTGGGAGCAGAGAGGAGCTGCTGTTTACAGAGTGGGAGCAGAGAGGAGCGGCTGGTTACATAGTGGGAGCAGAGAGGAGCGGCTGGTTACTGAGTGGGAGCAGAGAGGAGGGGCTGTTGACGGAGTGGGAGCAGAGAGGAGCCGCTGTTTACAGAGTGGGAGCAGAGAGAAGCGGCTGTTTACAGAGCGGGAGCAGAGAGTAGCGGCTGGTTACTGAGTCAGAGAATGAGGAGCGGCTGGTTATAGAGTTGCAGCAGAGAGGAGAGGCTTGTTACAGAGTGGGAGCAGAGAGGAGCGGCTACTTCCAGATTGGGAGCAGAGAGGAGCGGCTGGTTACAGAGTGGGAGCAGAGTGGAGCGGCTGGTTCCAGAGTGGGAGCAGAGAGGAGCGGCTGGTTCCAGAGCGGGAGCCGAGAGGTGCGGCGATTTACAGAGTGGGAGCAGAGAGGAACGGCTGTTTACAGAGTGGGAGCAGAGAGGAGCGGCTGGTTACGGAGTGGGAGCATAGAGGATCGGCTGGTTACAGAAGCTCAGAATGAGGAGCGGCTGGTTACAGAGTTGCAGCAGAGATGAGCTGCTGGTTACAGAGTGGGAGCAGAGAGGAACGGCAGGTTACAGAGTGGGAGCAGAGAGGAGGGGCTGTTGACGGAGTGGGAGCAGAGAGGACCCGCTGTTTACAGAGTGGGAGCAGAGAGGAGCGGCTGGTTACAGAGTGGGAGCCGAGAGGAGCGGCTCGTTCCAGAGTGGGAGCAGAGAGGAGCGGCTGGTTGCAGAGTGGGAGCAGAGAGGAGCGGCTGTTTCCAGAGTGGGAGCAGAGAGGAGTGGCTGGTTCCAGAGTGGGAGCAGAGAGAAGCGGCTGGTTCCAGAGTGGGAGCAGAGAGGAGCGGCTATTTGCAAAGTGGGAGCAGAGAGGAACGGCTGTTTACAGAGTGGGAGCAAAGAGGAGCGGCTGGCTACGGAGTGGGAGCAGAGAGGAACGGCTGTTAACAGAGTTGGAGCAGAGCGGAGGGGCTGTTGACGGAGTGGGAGCAGAGAGGAGCCGCTGGTTACAGAGTGGGAGCAGATAGGAGCGGCTAGTTCCAGATTGGGAGCAGAGAGGAGCGGCTGGTTCCAGATTGGAAGCAGAGAGGAGCGGCTGGTTCCAGAGTGGGAGCAGAGAGGAGCGGCTGGTTCGAGAGTGGGAGCAGAGAGAAGCGGCTGTTTACAGAGCGGGAGCAGAGAGGAGCTGCTGGTTACTGAGGCAGAGAATGAGGAGCGGCTGGTTATAGAGTTGCAGCAGAGAGGAGGGGCTGTTGACGGAGTGGGAGCAGAGAGGAGCTGCTGTTTACAGAGTGGGAGCAGAGAGGAGCGGCTCGTTCCAGAGTGGGAGCAGAGAGGAGCGGCTGGTTGCAGAGTGGGAGCAGACAGGAGCGGCTGTTTCCAGAGTGGGAGCAGAGAGGAGCGGCTGGTTCCACAGTGGGAGTAGAGAGAAGCGGCTGGTTCCAGAGTTGGAGCAGAGAGGAGCGGCTATTTACAGAGTGGGAGCAGAGAGGAACGGCTGTTTACAGATTGGGAGCAGAGAGGAGCGGCTGGCTAAGGAGTGGGAGCAGAGAGGAGCCGCTGTTTACAGAGTGGGAGCAGATAGGAGCGGCTAGTTCCAGAGTTGGAGCAGAGAGGAGCGGCTGGTTCCAGATTGGGAGTAGAGAGAGGCGGCTGGTTCCAGAGTGGGAGCAGAGAGGAGCGGCTGGTTCCACAGTGGGAGCAGAGAGGAGCCGCTGTTTACAGAGCGGGAGCAGAGAGGAGCGGCTGGTTACTGAGGCAGAGAATGAGGAGCGGCTGGTTATAGAGTTGCAGCAGAGAGGAGAGGCTTGTTACAGAGTGGGAGCAGAGAGGAGCGGCTGCTTCCAGATTGGGTGCAGACAGGAGCGGCTGGTGACAGAGTGGGAGCAGAGTGGAGCGGCTGTTTACAGAGTGGGAGCAGAGAGTAGCGGCTGGTTACAGAGTGGGAGCAGAGAGGAGCGGCTGTTTACAGAGTGGGAGCAGAGAGGAGCGGCTGGTTACATAGTGGGAGCAGAGAGGAGCGGCTGGTTACAGAGTGGGAGCAGAGAGGAGGGGCTGTTGACGGAGTGGGAGCAGAGAGAAGCGGCTGTTTACAGAGCGGGAGCAGAGAGGAGCGGCTGGTTACTGAGGCAGAGAATGAGGAGCGGCTGGTTATAGAGTTGCAGCAGAGAGGAGAGGCTTGTTACAGATTGGGAGCAGAGAGGAGCGGCTACTTCCAGATTGGGAGCAGAGAGGAGCGGCTGGTTACAGATTGGGAGCAGAGTGGAGCGGCTGGTTCCAGAGTGGGAGCAGAGAGGAGCGGCTGGTTCCAGAGCGGGAGCCGAGAGGTGCGGCGATTTACAGAGTGGGAGCAGAGAGGAACGGCTGTTTACAGAGTGGGAGCAGAGAGGAGCGGCTGGTTACGGAGTGGGAGCAGAGAGGAGCGGCTGGTTACAGAAGCTCAGAATGAGGAGCGGCTGGTTACAGAGTTGCAGCAGAGATGAGCTGCTGGTTACAGAGTGGGAGCAGAGAGGAGGGGCTGTTGACGGAGCGGGAGCAGAGAGGAGCCGCTGGTTACAGAGTGGGAGCAGAGAGGAGCGGCTGGTTACAGAGTGGGAGCCGAGAGGAGCGGCTCGTTCCAGAGTGGGAGCAGAGAGGAGCGGCTGGTTGCAGAGTGGGAGCAGAGAGGAGCGGCTGTTTCCAGAGTGGGAGCAGAGAGGAGTGGCTGGTTCCAGAGTGGGAGCAGAGAGAAGCGGCTGGTTCCAGAGTGGGAGCAGAGAGGAGCGGCTATTTGCAAAGTGGGAGCAGAGAGGAACGGCTGTTTACAGAGTGGGAGCAAAGAGGAGCGGCTGGCTACGGAGTGGGAGCAGAGAGGAGCGGCTGGTTACAGAGTTGGAGCAGAGCGGAGGGGCTGTTGACGGAGTGGGAGCAGAGAGGAGCCGCTGGTTACAGAGTGGGAGCAGATAGGAGCGGCTAGTTCCAGATTGGGAGCAGAGAGGAGCGGCTGGTTCCAGATTGGGAGCAGAGAGGAGTGGCTGGTTCCAGAGTGGGAGCAGAGAGGAGCAGCTGGTTCGAGAGTGGGAGCAGAGAGAAGCGGCTGTTTACAGAGCGGGAGCAGAGAGGAGCTGCTGGTTACTGAGGCAAAGAATGAGGAGCGGCTGGTTATAGAGTTGCAGCAGAGAGGAGGGGCTGTTGACGGAGTGGGAGCAGAGAGGAGCTGCTGTTTACAGAGTGGGAGCAGAGAGGAGCGGTTCGTTCCAGAGTGGGAGCAGGGAGGAGCGGCTGGTTGCAGAGTGGGAGCAGACAGGAGCGGCTGTTTCCAGAGTGGGAGCAGAGAGGAGCGGCTGGTTCCACAGTGGGAGCAGAGAGAAGCGGCTGGTTCCAGAGTTGGAGCAGAGAGGAGCGGCTATTTACAGAGTGGGAGCAGAGAGGAACGTCTGTTTACAGATTGGGAGCAGAGAGGAGCGGCTGGCTAAGGAGTGGGAGCAGAGAGGAGCCGCTGTTTAGAGAGTGGGAGCAGATAGGAGCGGCTAGTTCCAGAGTGGGAGCAGAGAGGAGCGGCTGGTTCCAGATTGGGAGTAGAGAGAAGCGGCTGGTTCCAGAGTGGGAGCTGAGAGGAGCGGCTGGTTCCACAGTGGGAGCAGAGAGAAGCGGCTGTTTACAGAGCGGGAGCAGAGAGGAGCGGCTGGTTACTGAGGCAGAGAATGAGAAGCGGCTGGTTATAGAGTTGCAGCAGAGAGGAGAGGCGTGTTACAGAGTGGGAGCAGAGAGGAGCGGCTGCTTCCAGATTGGGTGCAGAGAGGAGCGGCTGGTTACAGAGTGGGAGCAGAGTGGAGCGGCTGGTTCCAGAATGGGAGCAGAGAGGAGCGGCTGATTCCAGAGCGGGAGCCGAGAGGTGCGGCGATTTACAGAGTGGGAGCAGAGAGGAACGGCTGTTTACAGAGTGGGAGCAGAGAGGAGCGGCTTGTTACGGAGTGGGAGCAGAGAGGATTGGCTGGTTACAGAAGCTCAGAATGATGAGCGGCTGGTTACAGAGTTGCAGCAGAGAGGAGCGGCTGGTTTCCTTAGTGGGAGCAGAGAGAAGCGGCTGGTTCCAGAGTGGGAGCAGAGAGGAGCGGCTCTTTACAGAGTGGGAGCAGAGAGGAACGGCTGTTTACAGAGTGGGAGCAGAGAGGAGCGGCTGGTTCCAGAGTGGGAGCAGAGAGGAGCGGCTGATTCCAGAGCGGGAGCCGAGAGGTGTGGCGATTTACAGAGTGGGAGCAGAGAGGAACGGCTGTTTACAGAGTGGGAGCAGAGAGGAGCGGCTGGTTACGGAGTGGGAGCAGAGAGGATTGGCTGGTTACAGAAGCTCAGAATGATGAGCGGCTGGTTACAGAGTTGCAGCAGAGATGAGCTGCTGGTTACAGAGTTGGAGCAGAGAGGAGCGTCTGGTTACAGAGTGGGAGCAGAGAGGAGGGGCTGTTGACGGAGTGGGAGCAGAGAGGAGCGGCTGGTTACAGAGTGGGAGCAGAGAGGAGCGGCTCGTTCCAGAGTGGGAGCAGAGAGGAGCGGCTGGTTGCAGAGTGGGAGCAGAGAGGAGAGGCTGTTTCCAGAGTGGGAGCAGAGAGGAGTGGCTGGTTCCAGAGTGGGAGCAGAGAGAAGCGGCTGGTTCCAGAGTGGGAGCAGAGAGGAGCGTCTATTTACAGAGTGGGAGCAGAGAGGAACGGCTGTTTACAGAGTGGGAGCAGAGAGGAGCGGCTGGTTCCAGAGTGGGAGCAGAGAGGAGCGGCTGGTTCCAGAGTGGGAACAGAGAGAAGCTGCTGTTTACAGAGCGGGAGCAGAGAGGAGCGGCTGGTTACTGAGGCAGAGAATGAGGAGCGGCTGGTTATAGAGTTGCAGCAGACAGGAGAGGCTTGTTACAGAGTGGGAGCAGAGAGGAGCGGCTGGTTACAGAGTGGGAGCAGAGAGGAGCGGCTGTTTACAGAGTGGGTGCAGAGAGTAGCGGCTGGTTACCGAGTGGGAGCAGAGAGGAGCGGCTGTTTACAGAGTGGGAGCAGAGAGGAGCGGCTGGTTACATAGTGGGAGCAGAGAGGAGCGGCTGGTTCCAGAGTGGGAGCAGAGAGGAGCGGCTGGTTCCAGAGTGGGAGCAGAGAGGAGCGGCTGGATCCAGAGTGGGAGCAGAGAGAAGCGGGAGTTTACAGAGCGGGAGCAGAGAGGAACGGCTGATTACTGAGGCAGAGAATGAGGAGCGGCTGGTTATAGAGTTGCAGCAGAGAGGAGAGACTTGTTACAGAGTGGGAGCAGAGAGGAGCGGCTGCTTCCAGATTGGGAGCAGAGAAGAGCGGCTGGTTACAGAGTGGGAGCAAAGTGGAGCGGCTGGTTCCAGAGTGGGAGCAGAGAGGAGCGGTTGGTTCCAGAGTGGGAGCAGAGAGGAGCGGCTGGTTCCAGAGTGGGAGCAGAGAGGAGCGGCTGGTTCCAGAGTGGGAGCAGAGAGTAGCGGCTGGTTACAGAGTGGGAGCAGAGAGGAGCGGCAGTTTACAGAGTGGGTGCAGAGAGTAGCGGCTGGTTACCGAGTGGGAGCAGAGAAGAGCGGCTGTTTACAGAGTGGGAGCAGAGAGGAGCGGCTGGTTACATAGTGGGAGCAGAGAGGAGCGGCTGGTTACAGAGTGGGAGCAGAGAGGAGGGGCTGTTGACGGAGTGGGAGCAGAGAGGAGCCGCTGTTTACAGAGTGGGAGCAGAGAGAAGCGGCTGTTTACAGAGCGGGAGCAGAGAGTAGCGGCTGGTTACTGAGGCAGAGAATGAGGAGCGGCTGATTATAGAGTTGCAGCAGAGAGGAGAGGCTTGTTACAGAGTGGGAGCAGAGAGGAGCGGCTGCTTCCAGATTGGGAGCAGAGAGGAGCGGCTGGTTACAGAGTGGGAGCAGAGTGGAGCGGCTGGTTCCAGAGTGGGTGCAGAGAGGAGCGGCTGGTTCCAGAGCGGGAGCCGAGAGGTGCGGCGATTTACAGAGTGGGAGCAGAGAGGAACGGCTGTTTACAGAGTGGGAGCAGAGAGGAGCGGCTGGTTACGGAGTGGGAGCAGAGAGGATCGGCTGGTTACAGAAGCTCAGAATGAGGAGCGGCTGGTTACAGAGTTGCAGCAGAGATGAGCTGCTGGTTACAGGGTGGGAGCAGAGAGGAACGGCAGGTTACAGAGTGGGAGCAGAGAGGAGGGGCTGTTGACGGAGTGGGAGCAGAGAGGAGCCGCTGTTTACAGAGTGGGAGCAGAGAGGAGCGGCTGGTTATAGAGTGGGAGCCGAGAGGAGCGGCTCGTTCCAGAGTGGGAGCAGAGAGGAGCGGCTGGTTGCAGAGTGGGAACAGAGAGGAGCGGCTGTTTCCAGAGGGGGAGCAGAGAGAAGCGGCTGGTTCCAGAGTGGGAGCAGAGAGGAGCGGCTATTTACAGAGTGGGAGCAGAGAGGAACGGCTGTTTACAGAGTGGGAGCAGAGCGGAGGGGCTGTTGACGGAGTGGGAGCAGAGAGGAGCCGCTGGTTACAGAGTGGGAGCAGATAGGAGCGGCTAGTTCCAGATTGGGAGCAGAGAGGAGCGGCTGGTTCCAGATTGGGAGCAGAGAGGAGCGGCTGGTTCCAGAGTGGGAGCAGAGAGGAGCGGCTGGTTCGAGAGTGGGAGCAGAGAGGAGCTGCTGGTTACTGAGGCAGAGAATGAGGAGCGGCTGGTTATAGAGTTGCAGCAGAGAGGAGGGGCTGTTGACGGAGTGGGAGCAGAGAGGAGCTGCTGTTTATAGAGTGGGAGCAGAGAGGAGCGGCTGGTTACAGAGTGGGAGCAGATAGGAGCGGCTAGTTCCAGATTGGGAGCAGAGTGGAGCGGCTGGTTCCAGAGTGGGAGCAGAGAGGAGCGGCTGGTTCCAGATTGGGAGCAGAGAGGAGCGGCTGGTTCCAGAGTGGGAGCAGAGAGGAGCGGCTGGTTGCAGAGTGGGAGCAGACAGGAGCGGCTGTTTCCAGAGTGGGAGCAGAGTGGAGCGGCTGGTTCCACAGTGGGATCAGAGAGAAGCGGCTGGTTCCAGAGTTGGAGCAGAGAGGAGCGGCTGGCTAAGGAGTGGGAGCAGAGAGGAGCCGCTGTTTACAGAGTGGGAGCAGATAGGAGCGGCTAGTTCCAGAGTGGGAGCAGAGAGGAGCGGCTGGTTCCAGATTGGGAGTAGAGAGAAGCGGCTGGTTCCAGAGTGGCAGCAGAGAGGAGCGGCTGGATCCACAGTGGGAGCAGAGAGGAGCGGCTGTTTACAGAGAGGGAGCAGAGAGGAGCGGCTGTATACTGAGGCAGAGAATGAGGAGCGGCTGGTTATAGAGTTGCAGCAGAGAGGAGAGGCTTGTTACAGAGTGGGAGCAGAGAGGAGCGGCTGCTTCCAGATTGGGTGCAGACAGGAGCGGCTGGTTACAGAGTGGGAGCAGAGTGGCGCGGCTGGTTCCTGTATGGGAGCAGAGAGGAGCGGGTGATTCCAGAGCGGGAGCCGAGAGGTGCGGCGATTTACAGAGTGGGAGCAGAGAGGAACGGCTGTTTACAGAGTGGGAGCAGAGAGGAGCGACTGGTTACGGATTGGGAGCAGAGAGGATTGGCTGGTTACAGAAGCTCAGAATGATGAGCGGCTGGTTACAGAGTTGCAGCAGAGATGAGCTGCTGGTTACAGAGTGGGAGCAGAGAGGAGCGTCTGGTTACAGAGTGGGAGCAGAGAGGAGGGGCTGTTGACGGAGTGGGAGCAGAGAGGAGCGGCTGGTTACAGAGTGTGAGCAGAGAGGAGCGGCTAGTTCCAGAGTGGGAGCAGAGAGGAGCGGCTGGTTGCAGAGTGGGAGCAGAGAGGAGAGGCTGTTTCCAGAGTGGGAGCAGAGAGGAGTGGCTGGTTCCAGAGTGGGAGCAGAGAGAAGCGGTTGGTTCCAGAGTGGGAGCAGAGAGGAGCGGCTATTTACAGAGTGGGAGCAGAGAGGAACGGCTGTTTACAGAGTGGGAGCAGAGAGGAGCGGCTTGCTACGGAGTGGGAGCAGAGAGGAACGGCTGTTTACAGAGTTGGAGCAGAGCGGAGGGGCTGTTGACGGAGTGGGAGCAGAGAGGAGCCGCTGTTTACAGAGTGGGAGCAGATATGAGCGGCAAGTTCCAGAGTGGGAGCAGAGAGGAGCGGCTGGTTCCAGAGTGGGAGCAGAGAGGAGTGGCTGGTTCCAGAGTGAGAGTAGAGAGAAGCGGCTGTTTACAGAGCGGGAGCAGAGAGGAGCGGCTGGTTACTGAGGCAGAAAATGAGGAGCGGCTGGTAAAAGAGTTGCAGCAGAGAGGAGAGGCTTGCTCCAGAGTGGGAGCAGAGAGGAGCGGCTGTTTCCAGAGTGGGAGCAGAGAGGAGCGTCTGGTTCCAGAGTGGGAGCAGAGAGGAGCGGCTATTTACAGAGTGGGAGCAGAGAGGAACGGCTGTTTACAGAGTTGGAGCAGAGAGGAGGGTCTGTTGACGGAGTGGGAGCAGAGAGGAGCCGCTGTTTTCAGAGTGGGAACAGATAGGAGCGGCGAGTTTCAGAGTGGTAGCAGAGAGGAGCGGCTCGTTCCAGAGTGGGAGCAGAGAGGAGCGGCTGGTGTCAGAGTGTGAGCAGAGAGGAGCGGCTGTTTCCAGAGTGGGAGCAGAGAGGAGCGGCTGGTTCCAGAGTGGGAGCAGAGAGAAGCGGCTGGTTCCAGAGTGGGAGCAGAGAGGAGCGGCTCTTTACAGAGTGGGAGCAGAGAGGAACGGCTGTTTACAGAGTGGGAGCAGAGAGGAGCGGCTGGTCCCAGAGTGGGAGCAGAGAGGAGCGGCTGGTTCCAGAGTGGGAGCAGAGAGAAGCGGCTGTTTACAGAGCGGGAACAGAGAGGAGCGGCTGGTTACTGAGGCAGAGAATGAGGAGCGGCTGGTTATAGAGTTGCAGCAGAGAGGAGAGGCTTGTTACAGAGTGGGAGCAGAGAGGAGCGGCTGGTTACAGATTGGGAGCAGAGAGGAGCGGCTGGTTAGAGTGGGAGCAGAGTGGAGCGGCTGGTTCCAGAGTGGGAGCAGAGAGGAGCGGCTGGTTCCAGAGTGGGAGCAGAGAGGAGCGGCTGGTTCCAGAGTGGGAGCAGAGAGGAGCGGCTGGTTCCAGAGTGGGAGCAGAGAGAAGCGGCTGGTTACAGAGCGGGAGCAGAGAGGAACGGCTGATTACTGAGGCAGAGAATGAGGAGCGGCTGGTTATAGAGTTGCAGCAGAGAGGAGAGGCTTGCTCCAGAGTGGGAGCAGAGAGGAGCGGCTGTTTCCAGAGTGGGAGCAGAGAGGAGCGGCTGGTTCCAGAGTGGGAGCAGAGAGGAGCG
The DNA here is from genome assembly GCF_044704955.1 of Pristiophorus japonicus. Taxonomy (NCBI): domain Eukaryota; kingdom Metazoa; phylum Chordata; class Chondrichthyes; family Pristiophoridae; genus Pristiophorus; species Pristiophorus japonicus. Next base: position 547,055 of record NW_027250723.1, on the reverse strand, counting down.
GCTATTTACAGAGTGGGAGCAGAGAGGAACGGCTGTTTACAGAGTTGGAGCAGAGAGGAGGGTCTGTTGACGGAGTGGGAGCAGAGAGGAGCCGCTGTTTTCAGAGTGGGAGCAGATAGGAGCGGCGAGTTTCAGAGTGGTAGCAGAGAGGAGCGGCTCGTTCCAGAGTGGGAGCAGAGAGGAGCGGCTGGTGGCAGAGTGGGAGCAGAGAGGAGCGGCTGTTTCCAGAGTGGGAGCAGAGAGGAGCGGCTGGTTCCAGAGTGGGAGCAGAGAGAAGCGGCTGGTTCCAGAGTGGGAGCAGAGAGGAGCGGCTCTTTACAGAGTGGGAGCAGAGAGGAACGGCTGTTTACAGAGTGGGAGCAGAGAGGAGCGGCTGGTTCCAGAGTGGGAGCAGAGAGGAGCGGCTGTTTACAGAGCGGGAGCAGAGAGGAGCGGCTGGTTACTGAGGCAGAGAATGAGGAGCGGCTGGTTATAGAGTTGCAGCAGAGAGGAGAGGCTTGTTACAGAGTGGGAGCAGAGAGGAGCGGCTGTTTACAGAGTGGGGGCAGAGAGGAACGGCTGATTACTGAGGCAGAGAATGAGGAGCGGCTGGTTATAGAGTTGCAGCAGAGAGGAGAGGCTTGTTACAGAGTCAGAGCAGAGAGGAGCGGCTGCTTCCAGATTGGGAGCAGAGAGGAGCGGCTGATTACAGAGTGGGAGCAGAGTGGAGCGGCTGGTTCCAGAGTGGGTGCAGAGAGGTGCGGCGATTTACAGAGTGGGAGCAGAGAGGAACGGCTGTTTACAGAGTGGGAGCAGAGAGGAGCGGCTGGTTACGGAGTGGGAGCAGAGAGGAGCGGCTGGTTACAGAAGCTCAGAATGAGGAGCGGCTGGTTACAGAGTTGCAGCAGAGATGAGCTGCTGGTTACAGGATGGGAGCAGAGAGGAACGGCAGGTTACAGAGTGGGAGCAGAGAGGAGGGGCTGTTGACGGAGTGGGAGCAGAGAGGAGCCGCTGTTTACAGAGTGGGAGCAGAGAGGAGCGGCTGGTTACAGAGTGGGAGCCGAGAGGAGCGGCTCGTTCCAGAGTGGGAGCAGAGAGGAGCGGCTGGTTGCAGAGTGGGAACAGAGAGGAGCGGCTGTTTCCAGAGGGGGAGCAGAGAGAAGCGGCTGGTTCCAGAGTGGGAGCAGAGAGGAGCGGCTATTTACAGAGTGGGAGCAGAGAGGAACGGCTGTTTACAGAGTGGGAGCAAAGAGGAGCGGCTGGCTACGGAGTGGGAGCAGAGAGGAACGGCTGTTTACAGAGTTGGAGCAGAGCGGAGGGGCTGTTGACGGAGTGGGAGCAGAGAGGAGCCGCTGGTTACAGAGTGGGAGCAGAGAGGAGCGGCTAGTTCCAGATTGGGAGCAGAGAGGAGCGGCTGGTTCCAGATTGGGAGCAGAGAGGAGCGGCTGGTTCCAGAGTGGGAGCAGAGAGGAGCGGCTGGTTCGAGAGTGGGAGCAGAGAGAAGCGGCTGTTTACAGAGCGGGAGCAGAGCGGAGCTGCTGGTTACTGAGGCAGAGAATGAGGAGCGGCTGGTTATAGAGTTGCAGCAGAGAGGAGGGGCTGTTGACGGAGTGGGAGCAGAGAGGAGCTGCTGTTTACAGAGTGGGAGCAGAGAGGAGCGGCTGGTTACAGAGTGGGAGCAGATAGGAGCGGCTAGTTCCAGATTGGGAGCAGAGAGGAGCGGCTGGTTCCAGATTGGGAGCAGAGAGGAGCGGCTGGTTCCAGAGTGGGAGCAGAGAGGAGCGGCTGGTTGCAGAGTGGGAGCAGACAGGAGCGGCTGTTTCCAGAGTGGGAGCAGAGTGGAGCGGCTGGTTCCACAGTGGGATCAGAGAGAAGCGGCTGGTTCCAGAGTTGGAGCAGAGAGGAGCGGCTATTTACAGAGTGGGAGAAGAGAGGAACGGCTGTTTACAGATTGGGAGCAGAGAGGAGCGGCTGGCTAAGGAGTGGGAGCAGAGAGGAGCCGCTGTTTACAGAGTGGGAGCAGATAGGAGCGGCTAGTTCCAGAGTGGGAGCAGAGAGGAGCGGCTGGTTCCAGATTGGGAGTAGAGAGAAGCGGCTGGTTCCAGAGTGGCAGCAGAGAGGAGCGGCTGGTTCCACAGTGGGAGCAGAGAGGAGCGGCTGTTTACAGAGCGGGAGCAGAGAGGAGCGGCTGTATACTGAGGCAGAGAATGAGGAGCGGCTGGTTATAGAGTTGCAGCAGAGAGGAGAGGCTTGTTACAGAATGGGAGCAGAGAGGAGCGGCTGCTTCCAGATTGGGTGCAGACAGGAGCGGCTGGTTACAGAGTGGGAGCAGAGTGGAGCGGCTGGTTCCTGAATGGGAGCAGAGAGGAGCGGCTGATTCCAGAGCGGGAGCCGAGAGGTGCGGCGATTTACAGAGTGGGAGCAGAGAGGAACGGCTGTTTACAGAGTGGGAGCAGAGAGGAGCGACTGGTTACGGAGTGGGAGCAGAGAGGATTGGCTGGTTACAGAAGCTCAGAATGATGAGCGGCTGGTTACAGAGTTGCAGCAGAGATGAGCTGCTGGTTACAGAGTGGGAGCAGAGAGGAGCGTCTGGTTACAGAGTGGGAGCAGAGAGGAGGGGCTGTTGACGGAGTGGGAGCAGAGAGGAGCGGCTGGTTACAGAGTGGGAGCAGAGAGGAGCGACTAGTTCCAGAGTGGGAGCAGAGAGGAGCGGCTGGTTGCAGAGTGGGAGCAGAGAGGAGAGGCTGTTTCCAGAGTGGGAGCAGAGAGGAGTGGCTGGTTCCAGAGTGGGAGCAGAGAGAAGCGGTTGGTTCCAGAGTGGGAGCAGAGAGGAGCGGCTGATTACTGAGGCAGAGAATGAGGAGCGGCTGGTTATAGAGTTGCAGCAGAGAGGAGTGGCTGGTTCCAGAGTGGGAGCAGAGAGAAGCGGCTGTTTACAGAGCGGGAGCAGAGAGGAACGGCTGATTACTGAGGCAGAGAATGAGGAGCGGCTGGTTATAGAGTTGCAGCAGAGAGGAGAGGCTTGCTCCAGAGTGGGAGCAGAGAGGAGCGGCTGTTTCCAGAGTGGGAGCAGAGAGGAGCGGCTGGTTCCAGAGTGGGAGCAGAGAGGAGCGGCTATTTACAGAGTGGGAGCAGAGAGGAACGGCTGTTTACAGAGTTGGAGCAGAGAGGAGGGTCTGTTGACGGAGTGGGAGCAGAGAGGAGCCGCTGTTTTCAGAGTGGGAGCAGATAGGAGCGGCGAGTTTCAGAGTGGTAGCAGAGAGGAGCGGCTCGTTCCAGAGTGGGAGCAGAGAGGAGCGGCTGGTGGCAGAGTGGGAGCAGAGAGGAGCGGCTGTTTCCAGAGTGGGAGCAGAGAGGAGCGGCTGGTTCCAGAGTGGGAGCAGAGAGAAGCGGCTGGTTCCAGAGTGGGAGCAGAGAGGAGCGGCTCTTTACAGAGTGGGAGCAGAGAGGAACGGCTGTTTACAGAGTGGGAGCAGAGAAGAGCGGCTGGTTCCAGAGTGGGAGCAGAGAGGAGCGGCTGTTTACAGAGCGGGAGCAGAGAGGAGCGGCTGGTTACTGAGGCAGAGAATGAGGAGCGGCTGGTTATAGAGTTGCAGCAGAGAGGAGAGGCTTGTTACAGAGTGGGAGCAGAGAGGAGCGGCTGTTTACAGAGTGGGGGCAGAGAGGAACGGCTGATTACTGAGGCAGAGAATGAGGAGCGGCTGGTTATAGAGTTGCAGCAGAGAGGAGAGGCTTGTTACAGAGTCAGAGCAGAGAGGAGCGGCTGCTTCCAGATTGGGAGCAGAGAGGAGCGGCTGGTTACAGAGTGGGAGCAGAGTGGAGCGGCTGGTTCCAGAGTGGGAGCAGAGAGGAGCGGCTGGTTACGGAGTGGGAGCAGAGAGGAGCGGCTGGTTACAGAAGCTCAGAATGAGGAGCGGCTGGTTACAGAGTTGCAGCAGAGATGAGCTGGTGGTTACAGGATTGGAGCAGAGAGGAACGGCAGGTTACAGAGTGGGAGCAGAGAGGAGGGGCTGTTGACGGAGTGGGAGCAGAGAGGAGCCGCTGTTTACAAAGTGGGAGCAGAGAGGAGCGGCTAGTTACAGAGTGGGAGACGAGAGGAGCGGCTCGTTCCAGAGTGGGAGCAGAGAGGAGCGGCTGGTTGCAGAGTGGGAACAGAGAGGAGCGGCTGTTTCCAGAGGGGGAGCAGAGAGAAGCGGCTGGTTCCAGAGTGGGAGCAGAGAGGAGCGGCTATTTACAGAGTGGGAGCAGAGAGGAACGGCTGTTTACAGAGTGGGAGCAAAGAGGAGCGGCTGGCTACGGAGTGGGAGCAGAGAGGAACGGCTTTTACAGAGTTGGAGCAGAGCGGAGGGGCTGTTGACGGAGTGGGAGCAGAGAGGAGCCGCTGGTTACAGAGTGGGAGCAGATAGGAGCGGCTAGTTCCAGATTGGGAGCAGAGAGGAGCGGCTGGTTCCAGATTGGGAGCAGAGAGGAGCGGCTGGTTCCAGAGTGGGAGCAGAGAGGAGCGGCTGGTTCGAGAGTGGGAGCAGAGAGAAGCGGCTGTTTACAGAGCGGGAGCAGAGCGGAGCTGCTGGTTACTGAGGCAGAGAATGAGGAGCGGCTGGTTATAGCGTTGCAGCAGAGAGGAGGGGCTGTTGACGGAGTGGGAGCAGAGAGGAGCTGCTGTTTACAGAGTGGGAGCAGAGAGGAGCGGCTGGTTACAGAGTGGGAGCAGATAGGAGCGGCTAGTTCCAGATTGGGAGCAGAGAGGAGCGGCTGGTTCCAGATTGGGAGCAGAGAGGAGCGGCTGGTTCCAGAGTGGGAGCAGAGAGGAGCGGCTGGTTGCAGAGTGGGAGCAGACAGGAGCGGCTGTTTCCAGAGTGGGAGCAGAGTGGAGCGGCTGGTTCCACAGTGGGATCAGAGAGAAGCGGCTGGTTCCAGAGTTGGAGCAGAGAGGAGCGGCTATTTACAGAGTGGGAGAAGAGAGGAACGGCTGTTTACAGATTGGGAGCAGAGAGGAGCGGCTGGCTAAGGAGTGGGAGCAGAGAGGAGCCGCTGTTTACAGAGTGGGAGCAGATAGGAGCGGCTAGTTCCAGAGTGGGAGCAGAGAGGAGCGGCTGGTTCCAGATTGGGAGTAGAGAGAAGCGGCTGGTTCCAGAGTGGCAGCAGAGAGGAGCGGCTGGTTCCACAGTGGGAGCAGAGAGGAGCGGCTGTTTACAGAGCGGGAGCAGAGAGGAGCGGCTGTATACTGAGGCAGAGAATGAGGAGCGGCTGGTTATAGAGTTGCAGCAGAGAGGAGAGGCTTGTTACAGAGTGGGAGCAGAGAGGAGCGGCTGCTTCCAGATTGGGTGCAGACAGGAGCGGCTGGTTACAGAGTGGGAGCAGAGTGGAGCGGCTGGTTCCTGAATGGGAGCAGAGAGGAGCGGCTGATTCCAGAGCGGGAGCCGAGAGGTGCGGCGATTTACAGAGTGGGAGCAGAGAGGAACGGCTGTTTACAGAGTGGGAGCAGAGAGGAGCGACTGGTTACGGAGTGGGAGCAGAGAGGATTGGCTGGTTACAGAAGCTCAGAATGATGAGCGGCTGGTTACAGAGTTGCAGCAGAGATGAGCTGCTGGTTACAGAGTGGGAGCAGAGAGGAGTGTCTGGTTACAGAGTGGGAGCAGAGAGGAGGGGCTGTTGACGGAGTGGGAGCAGAGAGGAGCGGCTGGTTACAGAGTGGGAGCAGAGAGGAGCGGCTAGTTCCAGAGTGGGAGCAGAGAGGAGCGGCTGGTTGCAGAGTGGGAGCAGAGAGGAGAGGCTGTTTCCAGAGTGGGAGCAGAGAGGAGTGGCTGGTTCCAGAGTGGGAGCAGAGAGAAGCGGTTGGTTCCAGAGTGGGAGCAGAGAGGAGCGGCTATTTACAGAGTGGGAGCAGAGAGGAACGGCTGTTTACAGAGTGGGAGCAGAGAGGAGCGGCTTGCTACGGAGTGGGAGCAGAGAGGAACGGCTGTTTACAGAGTTGGAGCAGAGCGGAGGGGCTGTTGACAGTGTGGGAGCAGAGAGGAGCGGCTGGTTCGAGAGTGGGAGCAGAGAGAAGCGGCTGTTTGCAGAGCGGGAGCAGAGAGGTGCGGCTGGTTACTGAGGCAGAGAATGAGGAGCGGCTGGTTATAGAGTAGCAGCTGAGAGTAGAGGCTTGTTACAGAGTGGGAGCAGAGAGGAGCGGCTGCTTCCAGATTGGGAGCAGAGAGGAGCGGCTGGTTACAGAGTGGGAGCAGAGTGGAGCGGCTGGTTCCAGAGTGGGAGCAGAGAGGAGCGGCGGGTTCCAGAGTGTGAGCAGAGAGGAGCGGCTGGTTCCAGAGTGGGAGCAGAGAGGAGCGGCTGGTTCCAGAGTGGGAGCAGAGAGGAGCGGCTGGTTACAGAGTGGGAGCAGAGAGGAGCGGCTGTTTACAGAGTGGGAGCAGAGAGGAGCGGCTGCTTACAGCGTGGGAGCAGAGAGGAGCGGCTGGTTACAGAGTGGGAGCAGAGAGGAGGGGCTGTTGACGGAGTGGGAGCAGAGAGGAGCCGCTGTTTACAGAGTGGGAGCAGGGAGGAGCGGCTGGTTACAGAGTGGGAGCAGAGAGGAGCGGCTCGATGCAGAGTGGGAGCAGAGAGGAGCGGCTGGTTGCAGAGTGGGAGCAGAGAGGAGCGGCTAGTTCCAGAGTGGGAGCAGAGAGGAACGGCTGTTTACAGAGTGGGAGCAGAGAGGAGCGGCTGGCTACGGAGTGGGAGCAGAGAGGAACGGCTGTTTACAGAGTTCGAGCAGAGAGGAGGGGCTGTTGACGGAGAGGGAGCAGAGAGGAGCCGCTGTTTACAGAGTGGGAGCAGATATGAGCGGCAAGTTCCAGAGTGGGAGCAGAGAGGAGCGGCTGGTTCCAGAGTGGGAGCAGAGAGGAGCGGCTGGTTCCAGAGTGGGAGTAGAGAGAAGCGGCTGTTTACAGAGCGGGAGCAGAGAGGAGCGGCTGGTTACTGAGGCAGAAAATGAGGAGCGGCTGGTAAAGGAGTTGCAGCAGAGAGGAGAGGCTTGCTCCAGAGTGTGAGCAGAGAGGAGCGGCTGTTTCCAGAGTGGGAGCAGAGAGGAGCGGCTGGTTCCAGAGTGGGAGCAGAGATGAGCGGCTATTTACAGAGTGGGAGCAGAGAGGAACGGCTGTTTACAGAGTTGGAGCAGAGAGGAGGGTCTGTTGACGGAGTGGGAGCAGAGAGGAGCCGCTGTTTTCAGAGTGGGAGCAGATAGGAGCGGCGAGTTTCAGAGTGGTAGCAGAGAGGAGCGGCTCGTTCCAGAATGGGAGCAGAGAGGAGCGGCTGGTGTCAGAGTGGGAGCAGAGAGGAGCGGCTGTTTCCAGAGTGGGAGCAGAGAGGAGCGGCTGGTTCCAGAGTGGGAGCAGAGAGAAGCGGCTGGTTCCAGAGTGGGAGCAGAGAGGAGCGGCTCTTTACAGAGTGGGAGCAGAGAGGAGCGGCTGGTCCCAGAGTGGGAGCAGAGAGGAGCGGCTGGTTCCAGAGTGGGAGCAGAGAGAAGCGGCTGTTTACAGAGCGGGAGCAGAGAGGAGCGGCTGGTTACTGAGGCAGAGAATGAGGAGCGGCTGGTTATAGAGTTGCAGCAGAGAGGAGAGGCTTGTTACAGAGTGGGAGCAGAGAGGAGCGGCTGGTTACAGATTGGGAGCAGAGAGGAGCGGCTGGTTAGAGTGGGAGCAGAGTGGAGCGGCTGGTTCCAGAGTGGGAGCAGAGAGGAGCGGCTGGTTGCAGAGTGGGAGCAGAGAGGAGCGGCTAGTTCCAGATTGCGAGCAGAGAGGAGCGGCTGGTTCCAGAGTGGGAGCAGAGAGGAGCGGCTGGTTCCAGAGTGGGAGCAGAGAGGAGCGGCTGGTTCCAGAGCGGGAGCAGAGAGGAGCGGCTGTTTACAGAGCGGGAGCAGAGAGGAGCGGCTGGCTCCAGAGTGGGAGCAGAGAGGAGCGGCTGGTTCCAGAGTGGGAGCAGAGAGGAGCGGCTGGTTACAGAGTGGGAGCAGAGAGGAGCGGCTGTTTACAGAGTGGGAGCAGAGAGGAGGGGCTGTTGACGGAGTGGGAGCAGAGAGGAGCCGCTGTTTACAGAGTGGGAGCAGAGAGGAGCGGCTGGTTACAGAGTGGGAGCAGAGAGGAGCGGCTCGATCCAGAGTGGGAGCAGAGAGGAGCGGCTGGTTGCAGAGTGGGAGCAGAGAGGAGCGGCTGTTTCCAGAGTGGGAGCAGAGAGGAGCGGCTGGTTCCAGAGTGGGAGCAGAGAGAAGCTGCTGGTTCCAGAGTGGGAGCAGAGAGGAGCGGCTATTTACAGAGTGGGTGCAGAGAGGAACGGCTATTTACAGAGTGGGAGCAGAGAGGAGCGGCTGGCTAAGGAGTGGGAGCAGAGAGAAACGGCTGTTTACAGAGTTGGAGCAGAGAGGAGGGGCTGTTGACGGAGTGGGAGCAGAGAGGAGCCGCTGTTTACAGAGTGGGAGCAGAGAGGAGCGGCTCGTTCCAGAGTGGGAGCAGAGAGGAGCGTCTGGTGGCAGAGTGGGAGCAGAGAGAAGCGGCTGGTTCCAGAGTGGGAGCAGAGAGGAGCGGATATTTACAGAGTGGGAGCAGAGAGGAACGGCTGTTTACAGAGTGGGAGCAGAGAGGAACGGCTGTTTACAGAGTCGGAGCAGAGAGGAGCGGCTGGCTACGGAGTGGGAGCAGAGAGGAACGGCTGTTTACAGAGTTCGAGCAGAGAGGAGGGGCTGGTGACGGAGCGGGAGCAGAGAGGAGCCGCTGTTTACTGAGTGGGAGCAGATATGAGCGGCTAGTTCCAGAGTGGGAGCAGAGAGGAGCGGCTGGTTCCAGAGTGGGAGCAGAGAGGAGCGCCTGGTTCCAGAGTGGGAGCAGAGAGAAGCGGCTGTTTACAGAGCGGAAGCAGAGAGGAGCGGCTGGTTACTGAGGCAGAGAATGAGGAGCGGCTGGTTATAGAGTTGCAGCAGAGAGGAGAGGCTTGTTCCAGAGTGGGAGCAGAGAGGAGCGGCTGTTTCCAGAGTGGGAGCAGAGAGGAACGGCTGTTTACAGAGTGGGAGCAGAGAGGAGCGGCTGGCCAAAGAGTGGGAGCAGAGAGGAACGGCTGTTTACAGAGTTGGAGCAGAGAGGAGGGGCTGTTGACGGAGTGGGAGCAGAGAGGAGCCGCTTTTTACAGAGTGGGAGCAGATAGGAGCGGCTAGTTCCAGAGTGGGAGCAGAGAGGAGCGGCTCGTTCCAGAGTGGGAGCAGAGAGGAGCGGCTGGTGGCAGAGTGGGAGCAGAGAGGAGCGGCTGTTTCCAGAGTGGGAGCAGAGAGGAGCGGCTGGTTCCAGAGTGGGAGCAGAGAGGAACGGCGGTTTACAGAGTTCCAGCAGAGAGGAGGGGCTGTTGATGGAGTGGAGCACAGAGGAGCCGCTGATTACAGAGTGGGAGCAGATAGGAGCGGCTAGTTCAAGAGTGGGAGCAGAGAGGAGCGGCTGGTGCCAGAGTGGAAACAGAGAGGAGCGGCTGGTTCCAGAGTAGGAGCAGAGAGAAGCGGCTGTTTACAGAGCGGGAGCAGAGAGGAGCGGCTGATTACTGAGGCAGAGAATGAGGAGCGGCTGGTTATAGAGTTGCAGCAGAGAGGAGAGGCTTGTTGCAGAGTGGGAGCAGAGAGGAGCGGCTGCTTCCAGATTGGGAGCAGAGAGGAGCGGCTGGTTACAGAGTGGGAGCAAAGTGGAGCGGCTGACTCCAGAGTGGAAGCAGAGAGGAGCGGCTGGTTCCAGAGTGGGAGCAGAGAGGAGCGGCTGGTTCCAGAGTGGGAGCAGATGGGAGCGGCTGGTTCCAGAGTGGGAGCAGAGAGTAGCGGCTGGTTACAGAGTGGGAGCAGTGAGGAGCGGCTGTTTACAGAGTGGGAGCAGCGAGGAGCGGCTGGTTACATAGTTGGAGCAGAGAGGAGCGGCTGGTTACAGAGTGGGAGCAGAGAGAAGCGGCTGGTTCCAGAGTGGGAGCAGAGAGGAGCGGCTATTTACAGAGTGGGAGCAGAGAGGAACGGCTGTTTACAGAGTGGGAGCAGAGAGGAGCGGCTGGCTAAGGAGTGGGAGCAGAGAGGAACGGCTGTTTACAGAGTTGGAGCAGAGAGGAGGGGCTGTTGACGGAGTGGGAGCAGAGAGGAGCCGCTTTTTACAGAGTGGGAGCAGATAGGAGCGGCTAGTTCCAGAGTGGGAGCAGAGAGGAGCGGCTCGTTCCAGAGTGGGAGCAGAGAGGAGCGGCTGGTGGCAGAGTGGGAGCAGAGAGGAGCGGCTGTTTCCAGAGTGGGAGCAGAGAGGAGCGGCTGGTTCCAGAGTGGGAGCAGAGAGGAACGGCGGTTTACAGAGTTCCAGCAGAGAGGAGGGGCTGTTGATGGAGTGGAGCAGAGAGGAGCCGCTGATTACAGAGTGGGAGCAGATAGGAGCGGCTAGTTCCAGAGTGGGAGCAGAGAGGAGCGGATGGTGCCAGAGTGGAAACAGAGAGGAGCGGCTGGTTCCAGAGTGGGAGCAGAGAGAAGCGGCTGTTTACAGAGCGGGAGCAGAGAGGAGCGGCTGATTACTGAGGCAGAGAACGAGGAGCGGCTGGTTATAGAGTTGCAGCAGAGAGGAGAGGCTTGTTACAGAGTGGGAGCAGAGAGGAGCGGCTGCTTCCAGATTGGGAGCAGAGAGGAGCGGCTGGTTACAGAGTGGGAGCAAAGTGGAGCGGCTGGCTCCAGAGTGGAAGCAGAGAGGAGCGGCTGGTTCCAGAGTGGGAGCAGAGAGGAGCGGGTGGTTCCAGAATGGGAGCAGATGGGAGCGGCTGGTTCCAGAGTGGGAGCAGAGAGTAGCGGCTGGTTACAGAGTGGGAGCAGTGAGGAGCGGCTGTTTACAGAGTGGGAGCAGAGAGGAGCGGCTGGTTACATAGTTGGAGCAGAGAGGAGCGGCTGGTTACAGAGTGGGAGCAGAGAGGAGGGGCTGTTGACGGAGTGGGAGCAGAGAGGAGCCGCTGTTTACAGAGTGGGAGCAGAGAGAAGCGGCTGTTTACAGAGCGGGAGCAGAGAGGAGCGGCTGGTTACAGCGTGGGAGCAGAGAGGAGCGGCTGGTTACAGAGTGGGAGCAGAGAGGAGGGGCTGTTGACGGAGTGGGAGCAGAGAGGAGCCGCTGTTTACAGAGTGGGATCAGAGAGGAGCGGCTGGTTACAGAGTGGGAGCAGAGAGGAGCGGCTCGATCCAGAGTGGGAGCAGAGAGGAGCGGCTGGTTGCAGAGTTGGAGCAGAGAGGAGCGGCTGTTTCCAGAGTGGGAGCAGAGAGGAGCGTCTGGTTCCAGAGTGGGAGCAGAGAGAAGCGGCTGGTTCCAGAGTGGGAGCAGAGAGGAGCGGCTATTTACAGAGTGGGAGCAGAGAGGAGCGGCTGGCTAAGGAGTGGGAGCAGAGAGGAACGGCTGTTTACAGAGTTGGAGCAGAGAGGAGCCGCTGTTTACAGAGTGGGAGCAGAGAGGAGCGGCTGTTGACGGAGTGGGAGCAGAGAGGAGCCGCTGTTTACAGAGTGGGAGCAGAGAGGAGCGGCTCGTTCCAGAGTGGGAGCAGAGAGGAGCGGCTGGTGGCAGAGTGGGAGGAGAGAGAAGCGGCTGGTTCCAGAGTGGGAGCAGAGAGGAGCGGCTACTTACAGAGTGGGAGCAGAGAGGAACGGCTGTTTACAGAGTTCGAGCAGAGAGGAGGGGCTGGTGACGGAGCGGGAGCAGAGAGGAGCCGCTGTTTACAGAGTGGGAGCAGATATGAGCGGCTAGTTCCAGAGTGGGAGCAGAGAAGAGCGGCTGGTTCCAGAGTGGGAGCAGAGAGGAGCGCCTGGTTCCAGAGTGGGAGCAGTGAGAAGCGGCTGTTTACAGAGCGGGAGCAGAGAGGAGCGGCTGGTTACTGAGGCAGAGAATGAGGAGCGGCTGGTTATAGAGTTGCAGCAGAGAGGAGAGGCTTGTTCCAGAGTGGGAGCAGAGAGGAGCGGCTGTTTCCAGAGTGGGAGCAGAGAGGAGCGGCTGGTTCCAGAGTGGGAGCAGAGAGGAGCGGCTATTTACAGAGTGGGAGCAGAGAGGAGCGGCTGGCTAAGGAGTGGGAGCAGAGAGGAACGGCTGTTTACAGAGTTGGAGCAGAGAGGAGGGGCTGTTGACGGAGTGGGAGCAGAGAGGAGCCGCTGTTTACAGAGTGGGAGCAGATAGGAGCGGCTAGTTCCAGGGTGGGAGCAGAGAGGAGCGGCCCGTTCCAGAGTGGGAGCTCAGCGGAGCGGCTGGTGGCAGAGTGGGAGCAGAGAGGAGCGGCTGTTTCCAGAGTGGGAGCAGAGAGGAGCGGCTGGTTCCAGATTGGGAGCAGAGAGGAACGGCTGTTTACAGAGTTCCAGCAGAGAGGAGGGGCTGTTGATGGAGTGGGAGCAGAGAGGAGCCGCTGATTACAGAGTGGGAGCAGATAGGAGCGGCTAGTTCCAGAGTGGGAGCAGAGTGGAGCGGCTGGTGCCAGAGTGGGAGCAGAGAGGAGCGGCTGATTACTGAGGCAGAGAATGAGGAGCGGCTGGTTATAGAGTTGCAGCAGAGAGGAGAGGCTTGTTACAGAGTTGGAGCAGAGAGGAGCGGCTGCTTCCAGATTGGGAGCAGAGAGGAGCGGCTGGTTACAGAGTGGGAGCAAAGTGGAGCGGCTGGTTCCAGAGTGGGAGCAGAGAGGAGCGGCTGGTTCCAGAGTGGGAGCAGAGAGTAGCGGCTGGTTACAGAGTGGGAGCAGAGTGGAGCGGCTGGTTCAAGAGTTGGAGCAGAGAGGAGCGGCTGGTTCCATTTCGGAGCCGAGAGGTGCGGCGATTTACAGAGTGGGAGCAGAGAGGAACGGCTGTTTACAGAGCGGGAGCAGAGAGGAGCGGCTGGTTACGGAGTGGGAGCAGAGAGGAGCGGCTGGTTACAGAAGCTCAGAATGAGGAGCGGCTGGTTACAGATTTCAGCAGAGATGAGCTGCAGGTTACAGAGTGGGAGCAGAGAGGAGCGGCTGGTTACAGAGTGGGAGCAGAGAGGAGGGGCTGTTGACGGAGTGGGAGCAGAGAGGAGCCGCTGTTTACAGAGTGGGAGCAGAGAGGAGCGGCTGGTTACAGAGTGGGAGCCGAGAGGAGCGGCTCGTTCCAGAATGGGAGCAGAGAGGAGCGGCTGGTTGCAGAGTGGGAGCAGAGAGGAGCGGCTGTTTCCAGAGTGGGAGCAGAGAGGAGTGGCTAGTTCCAGAGTGGGAGAAGAGAGAAGCGGCTGGTTCCAGAGTGGGAGCAGAGAGGAGCGGCTATTTACAGAGTGGGAGCAGACAGGAACGGCTGTTTACAGAGTGGGAGCAAAGAGGAGCGGCTGGCTACGGAGTGGGAGCAGAGAGGAACGGCTGTTTACAGAGTTGGAGCAGAGCGGAGGGGCTGTTGACGGAGTGGGAGCAGAGAGGAGCCGCTGGTTACAGAGTGGGAGCAAATAGGAGCGGCTAGTTCCAGATTGGGAGCAGAGAGGAGCGGCTGGTTCCAGATTGGGAGCAGAGAGGAGCGGCTGGTTCCAGATTTGGAGCAGAGAGGAGCGGCTGGTTCGAGAGTGGGAGCAGAGAGAAGCGGCTGTTTACAGAACGGGAGCAGAGAGGTGCGGCTGGTTACTGAGGCAGAGAATGAGGAGCGGCTGGTTATAGAGTTGCAGCAGAGAGTAGAGGCTTGTTACAGAGTGGGAGCAGAGAGGAGCGGCTGCTTCCAGATTGGGAGCAGAGAGGAGCGGCTGGTTACAGAGTGGGAGCAGAGTGGAGCGGCTGGTTCCATAGTGGGAGCAGAGAGGAGCGGCTGGTTCCAGAGTGGGAGCAGAGAGGAGCGGCTGGTTCCAGAGTGGGAGCAGAGAGGAGCGGCTGGTTCCAGAGTGGGAGCAGAGAGGAGCGGCTGGTTACAGAGTGGGAGCAGAGAGGAGCGGCTGTTTACAGAGTGGGAGCAGAGAGGAGCGGCTGCTTACAGCGTGGGAGCAGAGAGGAGGGGCTGTTGACGGAGTGGGAGCAGAGAGGAGCCGCTGTTTACAGAGTGGGAGCAGGGAGGAGCGGCTGGTTACAGAGTGGGAGCAGAGAGGAGCGTCCCGATCCAGAGTGGGAGCAGAGAGGAGCGGCTAGTTGCAGAGTGGGAGCAGAGAGGAGCGGCTAGTTCCAGAGTGGGAGCAGAGAGGAGCGGCTGGTTCCAGAGTGGGAGCAGAGAGGAGCGGCTGGTTCCAGAGTGGGAGCAGAGAGTAGCGGCTGGTTACAGAGTGGGAGCAGAGAGGAGCGGCTGTTTACAGAGTGGGTGCAGAGAGTAGCGGCTGGTTACCGAGTGGGAGCAGAGAGGAGCGGCTGTTTACAGAGTGGGAGCAGAGAGGAGCGGCTGGTTACATAGTGGGAGCAGAGAGGAGCGGCTGGTTACAGAGTGGGAGCAGAGAGGAGGGGCTGTTGACGGAGTGGGAGCAGAGAGGAGCCGCTGTTTACAGAGTGGGAGCAGAGAGAAGCGGCTGTTTGCAGAGCGGGAGCAGAGAGGAGCGGCTGGTTACTGAGGCAGAGAATGAGGAGCGGCTGGTTATAGAGTTGCAGCAGAGAGGAGAAGCTTGTTACAGAGTGGGAGCAGAGAGGAGCGGCTGGTTACTGAGGCAGAGAATGAGGAGCGGCTGGTTATAGAGTTGCAGCAGAGAGGAGAGGCTTGTTACAGAGTGGGAGCAGAGAGGAGCGGCTGCTTCCAGATTGGGAGCAGAGAGGAGCGGCTGGTTACAGAGTGGGAGCAGAGTGGAGCGGCTGGTTCCAGAGTGGGTGCAGAGAGCAGCGGCTGGTTCCAGAGCGGGAGTCGAGAGGTGCGGCGATTTACAGAGTGGGAGCAGAGAGGAACGGCTGTTTACAGAGTGGGAGCAGAGAGGAGCGGCTGGTTACGGAGTGGGAGCAGAGAGGAGCGGCTGGTTACAGAAGCTCAGAATGAGGAGCGGCTGGTTACAGAGTTGCAGCAGAGATGAGCTTCTGGTTACAGGGTGGGAGCAGAGAGGAACGGCAGGTTACAGAGTGGGAGCAGAGAGGAGGGGCTGTTGACGGAGTGGGAGCAGAGAGGAGCCGCTGTTTACAGAGTGGGAGCAGAGAGGAGCGGCTGGTTACAGAGTGGGAGCCGAGAGGAGCGGCTCGTTCCAGAGTGGGAGCAGAGAGGAGCGGCTGGTTGCAGAGTGGGTGCAGAGAGGAGCGGCTGTTTCCAGAGTGGGAGCAGAGAGGAGTGGCTGGTTCCAGAGTGGGAGCAGAGAGAAGCGGCTGGTTCCAGAGTGGGAGCAGAGAGAAGCGGCTATTTACAGAGTGGGAGCAGAGAGGAACGGCTGTTTACAGAGTGGGAGCAAAGAGGAGCGGCTGGCTACGGAGTGGGAGCAGAGAGGAACGGCTGTTTACAGAGTTGGAGCAGAGCGGAGGGGCTGTTGACGGAGTGGGAGCAGAGAGGAGCCGCTGGTTACAGAGTGGGAGCAGATAGGAGCGGCTAGTTCCAGATTGGGTGCAGAGAGGAGCGGCTGGTTCCAGATTGGGAGCAGAGAGGAGCGGCTCGTTCCAGAGTGGGAGCAGAGAGGAGCGGCTGGTTCGAGAGTGGGAGCAGAGAGAAGCGGCTGTTTACGGAGCGGGAGCAGAGAGGAGCTGCTGGTTACTGAGGCAGAGAATGAGGAGCGGCTGGTTATAGAGTTGCAGCAGAGAGGACGAGCTGTTGACGTAGTGGGAGCAGAGAGGAGCTGCTGTTTACAGAGTGGGAGCAGAGAGGAGCGGCTGGTTACAGAGTGGGAGTAGAGAGGAGCGGCTCGTTCCAGAGTGGGAGCAGAGAGGAGCGGCTGGTTGCAGAGTGGGAAAAGACAGGAGCGGCTGTTTCCAGAGTGGGAGCAGAGTGGAGCGGCTGGTTCCACAGTGGGAGCAGAGAGAAGCGGCTGGTTCCAGAGTTGGAGCAGAGAGGAGCGGCTATTTACAGAGTGGGAGCAGAAAGAAACGGCTGTTTACAGATTGGGAGCAGAGAGGAGCGGCTGGCTAAGGAGTGGGAGCAGAGAGGAGCCGCTGTTTACAGAGTGGGAGCAGATAGGAGCGGCTAGTTCCAGATTGGGAGCAGAGAGGAGCGGCTGGTTCTAGATTGGGAGTAGAGAGAAGCGGCTGGTTCCAGAGTGGGAGCAGAGAGGAGCGGCTGGTTCCACAGTGGGAGCAGAGAGGAGCGGCTGTTTACAGAGCGGGAGCAGAGAGGAGCGGCTGGTTACTGAGGCAGAGAATGAGGAGCGGCTGGTTATAGAGTGGCAGCAGAGAGGAGAGGCTTGTTACAGAGTGGGAGCAGAGAGGAGCGGCTGTTTACAGAGTGGGAGCAGAGAGGAGAGGCTGTTTCCAGAGTGGGAGCAGAGAGGAGCGGCTGGTTACAGAGTGGGAGCAGAGTGGAGCGGCTGGTTCCAGAATGGGAGCAGAGAGAAGCGGCTGATTCCAGAGCGGGAGCCGAGAGGTGCGGCGATTTACAGAGTGGGAGCAGAGAGGAACGGCTGTTTACAGAGTGGGAGTAGAGAGGAGCGGCTGGTTACGGAGTGGGAGCAGAGAGGATTGGCTGGTTACAGAAGCTCAGAATGATGAGCGGCTGGTTACAGAGTTGCAGCAGAGATGAGCTGCTGGTTACAGAGTGGGAGCAGAGAGGAGCGTCTGGTTACAGAGTGGGAGCAGAGAGGAGGGGCTGTTGACGGAGTGGGAGCAGAGAGGAGCGGCTGGTTACAGAGTGCGAGCAGAGAGGAGCGGTTCGTTCCAGAGTGGGAGCAGAGAGGAGCGGCTGGTTGCAGAGTGGGAGCAGAGAGGAGAGGCTGTTTCCAGAGTGGGAGCAGAGAGGAGTGGCTGGTTCCAGAGTGGGAGCAGAGAGAAGCGGCTGGTTCCAGAGTGGGAGCAGAGAGGAGCGTCTATTTACAGAGTGGGAGCAGAGAGGAACGGCTGTTTACAGAGTGGGAGCAGAGAGGAGCGGCTGGTTCCAGATTGGGAGCAGAGAGGAGCGGCTGGTTCCAGAGTGGGAACAGAGAGAAGCTGCTGTTTACAGAGCGGGAGCAGAGAGGAGCGGCTGGTTACTGAGGCAGAGAATGAGGAGCGGCTGGTTATAGAGTTGCAGCAGACAGGAGAGGCTTGTTACAGAGTGGGACCAGAGAGGAGAGGCTGGTTACAGATTGGGAGCAGAGAGGAGCGGCTGGTTACAGAGTGGAAGCAGAGTGGAGCGGCTGGTTCCAGAGTGGGAGCAGAGAGGAGCGGCTGGTTCCAGAGTGGGAGCAGAGAGGAGCGGCTGGTTCCAGAGTGGGAGCAGAGAGGAGCGGCTGGATCCAGAGTGGAAGCAGAGAGAAGCGGCAGTTTACAGAGCGGGAGCAGAGAGGAACGGCTGATAACTGAGGCAGAGAATGAGGAGCGGCTGGTTATAGAGTTGCAGCAGAGAGGAGAGGCTTGTTACAGAGTGGGAGCAGAGAGGAGCGGCTGCTTCCAGATTGGGAGCAGAGAAGAGCGGCTGGTTACAGAGTGGGAGCAAAGTGGAGCGGCTGGTTCCAGAGTGGGAGCAGAGAGGAGCGGTTGGTTCCAGAGTGGGAGCAGAGAGGAGCGGCTGGTTCCAGAGTGGGAGCAGAGAGGAGCGGCTGGTTCCAGAGTGGGAGCAGAGAGTAGCGGCTGGTTACAGAGTGGGAGCAGAGAGGAGCGGCTGTTTACAGAGTGGGTGCAGAGAGTAGCGGCTGGTTACCGAGTGGGAGCAGAGAGGAGCGGCTGTTTACAGAGTGGGAGCAGAGAGGAGCGGCTGGTTACTGAGTGGGAGCAGAGAGGAGCGGCTGGTTACAGAGTGGGAGCAGAGAGGAGCGGCTGTTTACAGAGTGGGAGCAGAGAGGAGCGGCTGCTTACAGCGTGGGAGCAGAGAGGAGGGGCTGTTGACGGAGTGGGAGCAGAGAGGAGCCGCTGTTTACAGAGTGGGAGCAGGGAGGAGCGGCTGGTTACAGAGTGGGAGCAGAGAGGAGCGTCTCGATCCAGAGTGGGAGCAGAGAGGAGCGGCTAGTTGCAGAGTGGGAGCAGAGAGGAGCGGCTAGTTCCAGAGTGGGAGCAGAGAGGAGCGGCTGGTTCCAGAGTGGGAGCAGAGAGGAGCGGCTGGTTCCAGAGTGGGAGCAGAGAGTAGCGGCTGGTTACAGAGTGGGAGCAGAGAGGAGCGGCTGTTTACAGAGTGGGTGCAGAGAGTAGCGGCTGGTTACCGAGTGGGAGCAGAGAGGAGGGGCTGTTGACGGAGTGGGAGCAGAGAGGAGCCGCTGTTTACAGAGTGGGAGCAGGTAGGAGCGGCTGGTTACAGAGTGGGAGCAGAGAGGAGCGTCTCGATCCAGAGTGGGAGCAGAGAGGAGCGGCTAGTTGCAGAGTGGGAGCAGAGAGGAGCGGCTAGTTCCAGAGTGGGAGCAGAGAGGAGCGGCTGGTTCCAGAGTGGGAGCAGAGAGGAGCGGCTGGTTCCAGAGTGGGAGCAGAGAGTAGCGGCTGGTTACAGAGTGGGAGCAGAGAGGAGCGGCTGTTTACAGAGTGGGTGCAGAGAGTAGCGGCTGGTTACCGAGTGGGAGCAGAGAGGAGCGGCTGTTTACAGAGTGGGAGCAGAGAGGAGCGGCTGGTTACATAGTGGGAGCAGAGAGGAGCGGCTGTTTCCAGAGTGGGAGCAGAGAGGAGCGGCTGGTTCCAGAGTGGGAGCAGAGAGAAGCGGCTGGTTCCAGAGTGGGAGCAGAGAGGAGCGGCTCTTTACAGAGTGGGAGCAGAGAGGAACGGCTGTTTACAGAGTGGGAGCAGAGAAGAGCGGCTGGTTCCAGAGTGGGAGCAGAGAGGAGCGGCTGTTTACAGAGCGGGAGCAGAGAGGAGCGGCTGGTTACTGAGGCAGAGAATGAGGAGCGGCTGGTTATAGAGTTGCAGCAGAGAGGAGAGGCTTGTTACAGAGTGGGAGCAGAGAGGAGCGGCTGTTTACAGAGTGGGGGCAGAGAGGAACGGCTGATTACTGAGGCAGAGAATGAGGAGCGGCTGGTTATAGAGTTGCAGCAGAGAGGAGAGGCTTGTTACAGAGTCAGAGCAGAGAGGAGCGGCTGCTTCCAGATTGGGAGCAGAGAGGAGCGGCTGGTTACAGAGTGGGAGCAGAGTGGAGCGGCTGGTTCCAGAGTGGGAGCAGAGAGGAGCGGCTGGTTACGGAGTGGGAGCAGAGAGGAGCGGCTGGTTACAGAAGCTCAGAATGAGGAGCGGCTGGTTACAGAGTTGCAGCAGAGATGAGCTGCTGGTTACAGGATTGGAGCAGAGAGGAACGGCAGGTTACAGAGTGGGAGCAGAGAGGAGGGGCTGTTGACGGAGTGGGAGCAGAGAGGAGCCGCTGTTTACAAAGTGGGAGCAGAGAGGAGCGGCTGGTTACAGAGTGGGAGACGAGAGGAGCGGCTCGTTCCAGAGTGGGAGCAGAGAGGAGCGGCTGGTTGCAGAGTGGGAACAGAGAGGAGCGGCTGTTTCCAGAGGGGGAGCAGAGAGAAGCGGCTGGTTCCAGAGTGGGAGCAGAGAGGAGCGGCTATTTACAGAGTGGGAGCAGAGAGGAACGGCTGTTTACAGAGTGGGAGCAAAGAGGAGCGGCTGGCTACGGAGTGGGAGCAGAGAGGAACGGCTGTTTACAGAGTTGGAGCAGAGCGGAGGGGCTGTTGACGGAGTGGGAGCAGAGAGGAGCCGCTGGTTACAGAGTGGGAGCAGATAGGAGCGGCTAGTTCCAGATTGGGAGCAGAGAGGAGCGGCTGGTTCCAGATTGGGAGCAGAGAGGAGCGGCTGGTTCCAGAGTGGGAGCAGAGAGGAGCGGCTGGTTCGAGAGTGGGAGCAGAGAGAAGCGGCTGTTTACAGAGCGGGAGCAGAGCGGAGCTGCTGGTTACTGAGGCAGAGAATGAGGAGCGGCTGGTTATAGCGTTGCAGCAGAGAGGAGGGGCTGTTGACGGAGTGGGAGCAGAGAGGAGCTGCTGTTTACAGAGTGGGAGCAGAGAGGAGCGGCTGGTTACAGAGTGGGAGCAGATAGGAGCGGCTAGTTCCAGATTGGGAGCAGAGAGGAGCGGCTGGTTCCAGATTGGGAGCATAGAGGAGCGGCTGGTTCCAGAGTGGGAGCAGAGAGGAGCGGCTGGTTGCAGAGTGGGAGCAGACAGGAGCGGCTGTTTCCAGAGTGGGAGCAGAGTGGAGCGGCTGGTTCCACAGTGGGATCAGAGAGAAGCGGCTGGTTCCAGAGTTGGAGCAGAGAGGAGCGGCTATTTACAGAGTGGGAGAAGAGAGGAACGGCTGTTTACAGATTGGGAGCAGAGAGGAGCGGCTGGCTAAGGAGTGGGAGCAGAGAGGAGCCGCTGTTTACAGAGTGGGAGCAGATAGGAGCGGCTAGTTCCAGAGTGGGAGCAGAGAGGAGCGGCTGGTTCCAGATTGGGAGTAGAGAGAAGCGGCTGGTTCCAGAGTGGCAGCAGAGAGGAGCGGCTGGTTCCACAGTGGGAGCAGAGAGGAGCGGCTGTTTACAGAGCGGGAGCAGAGAGGAGCGGCTGTATACTGAGGCAGAGAATGAGGAGCGGCTGGTTATAGAGTTGCAGCAGAGAGGAGAGGCTTGTTACAGAGTGGGAGCAGAGAGGAGCGGCTGCTTCCAGATTGGGTGCAGAGAGGAGCGGCTGATTCCAGAGCGGGAGCCGAGAGGTGCGGCGATTTACAGAGTGGGAGCAGAGAGGAACGGCTGTTTACAGAGTGGGAGCAGAGAGGAGCGACTGGTTACGGAGTGGGAGCAGAGAGGATTGGCTGGTTACAGAAGCTCAGAATGATGAGCGGCTGGTTACAGAGTTGCAGCAGAGATGAGCTGCTGGTTACAGAGTGGGAGCAGAGAGGAGTGTCTGGTTACAGAGTGGGAGCAGAGAGGAGGGGCTGTTGACGGAGTGGGAGCAGAGAGGAGCGGCTGGTTACAGAGTGGGAGCAGAGAGGAGCGGCTAGTTCCAGAGTGGGAGCAGAGAGGAGCGGCTGGTTGCAGAGTGGGAGCAGAGAGGAGAGGCTGTTTCCAGAGTGGGAGCAGAGAGGAGTGGCTGGTTCCAGAGTGGGAGCAGAGAGAAGCGGTTGGTTCCAGAGTGGGAGCAGAGAGGAGCGGCTATTTACAGAGTGGGAGCAGAGAGGAACGGCTGTTTACAGAGTGGGAGCAGAGAGGAGCGGCTTGCTACGGAGTGGGAGCAGAGAGGAACGGCTGTTTACAGAGTTGGAGCAGAGCGGAGGGGCTGTTGACAGTGTGGGAGCAGAGAGGAGCGGCTGGTTCGAGAGTGGGAGCAGAGAGAAGCGGCTGTTTGCAGAGCGGGAGCAGAGAGGTGCGGCTGGTTACTGAGGCAGAGAATGAGGAGCGGCTGGTTATAGAGTAGCAGCTGAGAGTAGAGGCTTGTTACAGAGTGGGAGCAGAGAGGAGCGGCTGCTTCCAGATTGGGAGCAGAGAGGAGCGGCTGGTTACAGAGTGGGAGCAGAGTGGAGCGGCTGGTTCCAGAGTGGGAGCAGAGAGGAGCGGCGGGTTCCAGAGTGTGAGCAGAGAGGAGCGGCTGGTTCCAGAGTGGGAGCAGAGAGGAGCGGCTGGTTCCAGAGTGGGAGCAGAGAGGAGCGGCTGGTTACAGAGTGGGAGCAGAGAGGAGCGGCTGTTTACAGAGTGGGAGCAGAGAGGAGCGGCTGCTTACAGCGTGGGAGCAGAGAGGAGCGGCTGGTTACAGAGTGGGAGCAGAGAGGAGGGGCTGTTGACGGAGTGGGAGCAGAGAGGAGCCGCTGTTTACAGAGTGGGAGCAGGGAGGAGCGGCTGGTTACAGAGTGGGAGCAGAGAGGAGCGGCTGGTTCCAGAGTGGGAGCAGAGAGGAGCGGCTGGTTCCAGAGTGGGAGTAGAGAGAAGCGGCTGTTTACAGAGCGGGAGCAGAGAGGAGCGGCTGGTTACTGAGGCAGAAAATGAGGAGCGGCTGGTAAAAGAGTTGCAGCAGAGAGGAGAGGCTTGCTCCAGAGTGTGAGCAGAGAGGAGCGGCTGTTTCCAGAGTGGGAGCAGAGAGGAGCGGCTGGTTCCAGAGTGGGAGCAGAGATGAGCGGCTATTTACAGAGTGGGAGCAGAGAGGAACGGCTGTTTACAGAGTTGGAGCAGAGAGGAGGGTCTGTTGACCGAGTGGGAGCAGAGAGGAGCCGCTGTTTTCAGAGTGGGAGCAGATAGGAGCGGCGAGTTTCAGAGTGGTAGCAGAGAGGAGCGGCTCGTTCCAGAATGGGAGCAGAGAGGAGCGGCTGGTGTCAGAGTGGGAGCAGAGAGGAGCGGCTGTTTCCAGAGTGGGAGCAGAGAGGAGCGGCTGGTTCCAGAGTGGGAGCAGAGAGAAGCGGCTGGTTCCAGAGTGGGAGCAGAGAGGAGCGGCTCTTTACAGAGTGGGAGCAGAGAGGAGCGGCTGGTCCCAGAGTGGGAGCAGAGAGGAGCGGCTGGTTCCAGAGTGGGAGCAGAGAGAAGCGGCTGTTTACAGAGCGGGAGCAGAGAGGAGCGGCTGGTTACTGAGGCAGAGAATGAGGAGCGGCTGGTTATAGAGTTGCAGCAGAGAGGAGAGGCTTGTTACAGAGTGGGAGCAGAGAGGAGCGGCTGGTTACAGATTGGGAGCAGAGAGGAGCGGCTGGTTAGAGTGGGAGCAGAGTGGAGCGGCTGGTTCCAGAGTGGGAGCAGAGAGGAGCGGCTGGTTGCAGAGTGGGAGCAGAGAGGAGCGGCTAGTTCCAGATTGCGAGCAGAGAGGAGCGGCTGGTTCCAGAGTGGGAGCAGAGAGGAGCGGCTGGTTCCAGAGTGGGAGCAGAGAGGAGCGGCTGGTTCCAGAGCGGGAGCAGAGAGGAGCGGCTGTTTACAGAGCGGGAGCAGAGAGGAGCGGCTGGCTCCAGAGTGGGAGCAGAGAGGAGCGGCTGGTTCCAGAGTGGGAGCAGAGAGGAGCGGCTGGTTACAGAGTGGGAGCAGAGAGGAGCGGCTGTTTACAGAGTGGGAGCAGAGAGGAGGGGCTGTTGACGGAGTGGGAGCAGAGAGGAGCCGCTGTTTACAGAGTGGGAGCAGAGAGGAGCGGCTGGTTACAGAGTGGGAGCAGAGAGGAGCGGCTCGATCCAGAGTGGGAGCAGAGAGGAGCGGCTGGTTGCAGAGTGGGAGCAGAGAGGAGCGGCTGTTTCCAGAGTGGGAGCAGAGAGGAGCGGCTGGTTCCAGAGTGGGAGCAGAGAGAAGCTGCTGGTTCCAGAGTGGGAGCAGAGAGGAGCGGCTATTTACAGAGTGGGAGCAGAGAGGAACGGCTATTTACAGAGTGGGAGCAGAGAGGAGCGGCTGGCTAAGGAGTGGGAGCAGAGAGAAACGGCTGTTTACAGAGTTGGAGCAGAGAGGAGGGGCTGTTGACGGAGTGGGAGCAGAGAGGAGCCGCTGTTTACAGAGTGGGAGCAGAGAGGAGCGGCTCGTTCCAGAGTGGGAGCAGAGAGGAGCGTCTGGTGGCAGAGTGGGAGCAGAGAGAAGCGGCTGGTTCCAGAGTGGGAGCAGAGAGGAGCGGATATTTACAGAGTGGGAGCAGAGAGGAACGGCTGTTTACAGAGTGGGAGCAGAGAGGAACGGCTGTTTACAGAGTCGGAGCAGAGAGGAGCGGCTGGCTACGGAGTGGGAGCAGAGAGGAACGGCTGTTTACAGAGTTCGAGCAGAGAGGAGGGGCTGGTGACGGAGCGGGAGCAGAGAGGAGCCGCTGTTTACTGAGTGGGAGCAGATATGAGCGGCTAGTTCCAGAGTGGGAGCAGAGAGGAGCGGCTGGTTCCAGAGTGGGAGCAGAGAGGAGCGCCTGGTTCCAGAGTGGGAGCAGAGAGAAGCGGCTGTTTACAGAGCGGAAGCAGAGAGGAGCGGCTGGTTACTGAGGCAGAGAATGAGGAGCGGCTGGTTATAGAGTTGCAGCAGAGAGGAGAGGCTTGTTCCAGAGTTGGAGCAGAGAGGAGCGGCTGTTTCCAGAGTGGGAGCAGAGAGGAACGGCTGTTTACAGAGTGGGAGCAGAGAGGAGCGGCTGGCCAAAGAGTGGGAGCAGAGAGGAACGGCTGTTTACAGAGTTGGAGCAGAGAGGAGGGGCTGTTGACGGAGTGGGAGCAGAGAGGAGCCGCTTTTTACAGAGTGGGAGCAGATAGGAGCGGCTAGTTCCAGAGTGGGAGCAGAGAGGAGCGGCTCGTTCCAGAGTGGGAGCAGAGAGGAGCGGCTGGTGGCAGAGTGGGAGCAGAGAGGAGCGGCTGTTTCCAGAGTGGGAGCAGAGAGGAGCGGCTGGTTCCAGAGTGGGAGCAGAGAGGAACGGCGGTTTACAGAGTTCCAGCAGAGAGGAGGGGCTGTTGATGGAGTGGAGCACAGAGGAGCCGCTGATTACAGAGTGGGAGCAGATAGGAGCGGCTAGTTCAAGAGTGGGAGCAGAGAGGAGCGGCTGGTGCCAGAGTGGAAACAGAGAGGAGCGGCTGGTTCCAGAGTAGGAGCAGAGAGAAGCGGCTGTTTACAGAGCGGGAGCAGAGAGGAGCGGCTGATTACTGAGGCAGAGAATGAGGAGCGGCTGGTTATAGAGTTGCAGCAGAGAGGAGAGGCTTGTTGCAGAGTGGGAGCAGAGAGGAGCGGCTGCTTCCAGATTGGGAGCAGAGAGGAGCGGCTGGTTACAGAGTGGGAGCAAAGTGGAGCGGCTGACTCCAGAGTGGAAGCAGAGAGGAGCGGCTGGTTCCAGAGTGGGAGCAGAGAGGAGCGGCTGGTTCCAGAGTGGGAGCAGATGGGAGCGGCTGGTTCCAGAGTGGGAGCAGAGAGTAGCGGCTGGTTACAGAGTGGGAGCAGTGAGGAGCGGCTGTTTACAGAGTGGGAGCAGAGAGGAGCGGCTGGTTACATAGTTGGAGCAGAGAGGAGCGGCTGGTTACAGAGTGGGAGCAGAGAGAAGCGGCTGGTTCCAGAGTGGGAGCAGAGAGGAGCGGCTATTTACAGAGTGGGAGCAGAGAGGAACGGCTGTTTACAGAGTGGGAGCAGAGAGGAGCGGCTGGCTAAGGAGTGGGAGCAGAGAGGAACGGCTGTTTACAGAGTTGGAGCAGAGAGGAGGGGCTGTTGACGGAGTGGGAGCAGAGAGGAGCCGCTTTTTACAGAGTGGGAGCAGATAGGAGCGGCTAGTTCCAGAGTGGGAGCAGAGAGGAGCGGCTCGTTCCAGAGTGGGAGCAGAGAGGAGCGGCTGGTGGCAGAGTGGGAGCAGAGAGGAGCGGCTGTTTCCAGAGTGGGAGCAGAGAGGAGCGGCTGGTTCCAGAGTGGGAGCAGAGAGGAACGGCGGTTTACAGAGTTCCAGCAGAGAGGAGGGGCTGTTGATGGAGTGGAGCAGAGAGGAGCCGCTGATTACAGAGTGGGAGCAGATAGGAGCGGCTAGTTCCAGAGTGGGAGCAGAGAGGAGCGGATGGTGCCAGAGTGGAAACAGAGAGGAGCGGCTGGTTCCAGAGTGGGAGCAGAGAGAAGCGGCTGTTTACAGAGCGGGAGCAGAGAGGAGCGGCTGATTACTGAGGCAGAGAACGAGGAGCGGCTGGTTATAGAGTTGCAGCAGAGAGGAGAGGCTTGTTACAGAGTGGGAGCAGAGAGGAGCGGCTGCTTCCAGATTGGGAGCAGAGAGGAGCGGCTGGTTACAGAGTGGGAGCAAAGTGGAGCGGCTGGCTCCAGAGTGGAAGCAGAGAGGAGCGGCTGGTTCCAGAGTGGGAGCAGAGAGGAGCGGGTGGTTCCAGAATGGGAGCAGATGGGAGCGGCTGGTTCCAGAGTGGGAGCAGAGAGTAGCGGCTGGTTACAGAGTGGGAGCAGTGAGGAGCGGCTGTTTACAGAGTGGGAGCAGAGAGGAGCGGCTGGTTACATAGTTGGAGCAGAGAGGAGCGGCTGGTTACAGAGTGGGAGCAGAGAGGAGGGGCTGTTGACGGAGTGGGAGCAGAGAGGAGCCGCTGTTTACAGAGTGGGAGCAGAGAGAAGCGGCTGTTTACAGAGCGGGAGCAGAGAGGAGCGGCTGGTTACAGCGTGGGAGCAGAGAGGAGCGGCTGGTTACAGAGTGGGAGCAGAGAGGAGGGGCTGTTGACGGAGTGGGAGCAGAGAGGAGCCGCTGTTTACAGAGTGGGATCAGAGAGGAGCGGCTGGTTACAGAGTGGGAGCAGAGAGGAGCGGCTCGATCCAGAGTGGGAGCAGAGAGGAGCGGCTGGTTGCAGAGTTGGAGCAGAGAGGAGCGGCTGTTTCCAGAGTGGGAGCAGAGAGGAGCGTCTGGTTCCAGAGTGGGAGCAGAGAGAAGCGGCTGGTTCCAGAGTGGGAGCAGAGAGGAGCGGCTATTTACAGAGTGGGAGCAGAGAGGAGCGGCTGGCTAAGGAGTGGGAGCAGAGAGGAACGGCTGTTTACAGAGTTGGAGCAGAGAGGAGCCGCTGTTTACAGAGTGGGAGCAGAGAGGAGCGGCTGTTGACGGAGTGGGAGCAGAGAGGAGCCGCTGTTTACAGAGTGGGAGCAGAGAGGAGCGGCTCGTTCCAGAGTGGGAGCAGAGAGGAGCGGCTGGTGGCAGAGTGGGAGGAGAGAGAAGCGGCTGGTTCCAGAGTGGGAGCAGAGAGGAGCGGCTACTTACAGAGTGGGAGCAGAGAGGAACGGCTGTTTACAGAGTTCGAGCAGAGAGGAGGGGCTGGTGACGGAGCGGGAGCAGAGAGGAGCCGCTGTTTACAGAGTGGGAGCAGATATGAGCGGCTAGTTCCAGAGTGGGAGCAGAGAAGAGCGGCTGGTTCCAGAGTGGGAGCAGAGAGGAGCGCCTGGTTCCAGAGTGGGAGCAGTGAGAAGCGGCTGTTTACAGAGCGGGAGCAGAGAGGAGCGGCTGGTTACTGAGGCAGAGAATGAGGAGCGGCTGGTTATAGAGTTGCAGCAGAGAGGAGAGGCTTGTTCCAGAGTGGGAGCAGAGAGGAGCGGCTGTTTCCAGAGTGGGAGCAGAGAGGAGCGGCTGGTTCCAGAGTGGGAGCAGAGAGGAGCGGCTATTTACAGAGTGGGAGCAGAGAGGAGCGGCTGGCTAAGGAGTGGGAGCAGAGAGGAACGGCTGTTTACAGAGTTGGAGCAGAGAGGAGGGGCTGTTGACGGAGTGGGAGCAGAGAGGAGCCGCTGTTTACAGAGTGGGAGCAGATAGGAGCGGCTAGTTCCAGGGTGGGAGCAGAGAGGAGCGGCCCGTTCCAGAGTGGGAGCTCAGCGGAGCGGCTGGTGGCAGAGTGGGAGCAGAGAGGAGCGGCTGTTTCCAGAGTGGGAGCAGAGAGGAGCGGCTGGTTCCAGATTGGGAGCAGAGAGGAACGGCTGTTTACAGAGTTCCAGCAGAGAGGAGGGGCTGTTGATGGAGTGGGAGCAGAGAGGAGCCGCTGATTACAGAGTGGGAGCAGATAGGAGCGGCTAGTTCCAGAGTGGGAGCAGAGTGGAGCGGCTGGTGCCAGAGTGGGAGCAGAGAGGAGCGGCTGATTACTGAGGCAGAGAATGAGGAGCGGCTGGTTATAGAGTTGCAGCAGAGAGGAGAGGCTTGTTACAGAGTTGGAGCAGAGAGGAGCGGCTGCTTCCAGATTGGGAGCAGAGAGGAGCGGCTGGTTACAGAGTGGGAGCAAAGTGGAGCGGCTGGTTCCAGAGTGGGAGCAGAGAGGAGCGGCTGGTTCCAGAGTTGGAGCAGAGAGTAGCGGCTGGTTACAGAGTGGGAGCAGAGTGGAGCGGCTGGTTCAAGAGTTGGAGCAGAGAGGAGCGGCTGGTTCCATTTCGGAGCCGAGAGGTGCGGCGATTTACAGAGTGGGAGCAGAGAGGAACGGCTGTTTACAGAGCGGGAGCAGAGAGGAGCGGCTGGTTACGGAGTGGGAGCAGAGAGGAGCGGCTGGTTACAGAAGCTCAGAATGAGGAGCGGCTGGTTACAGATTTCAGCAGAGATGAGCTGCAGGTTACAGAGTGGGAGCAGAGAGGAGCGGCTGGTTACAGAGTGGGAGCAGAGAGGAGGGGCTGTTGACGGAGTGGGAGCAGAGAGGAGCCGCTGTTTACAGAGTGGGAGCAGAGAGGAGCGGCTGGTTACAGAGTGGGAGCCGAGAGGAGCGGCTCGTTCCAGAATGGGAGCAGAGAGGAGCGGCTGGTTGCAGAGTGGGAGCAGAGAGGAGCGGCTGTTTCCAGAGTGGGAGCAGAGAGGAGTGGCTAGTTCCAGAGTGGGAGAAGAGAGAAGCGGCTGGTTCCAGAGTGGGAGCAGAGAGGAGCGGCTATTTACAGAGTGGGAGCAGACAGGAACGGCTGTTTACAGAGTGGGAGCAAAGAGGAGCGGCTGGCTACGGAGTGGGAGCAGAGAGGAACGGCTGTTTACAGAGTTGGAGCAGAGCGGAGGGGCTGTTGACGGAGTGGGAGCAGAGAGGAGCCGCTGGTTACAGAGTGGGAGCAAATAGGAGCGGCTAGTTCCAGATTGGGAGCAGAGAGGAGCGGCTGGTTCCAGATTGGGAGCAGAGAGGAGCGGCTGGTTCCAGATTTGGAGCAGAGAGGAGCGGCTGGTTCGAGAGTGGGAGCAGAGAGAAGCGGCTGTTTACAGAACGGGAGCAGAGAGGTGCGGCTGGTTACTGAGGCAGAGAATGAGGAGCGGCTGGTTATAGAGTTGCAGCAGAGAGTAGAGGCTTGTTACAGAGTGGGAGCAGAGAGGAGCGGCTGCTTCCAGATTGGGAGCAGAGAGGAGCGGCTGGTTACAGAGTGGGAGCAGAGTGGAGCGGCTGGTTCCATAGTGGGAGCAGAGAGGAGCGGCTGGTTCCAGAGTGGGAGCAGAGAGGAGCGGCTGGTTCCAGAGTGGGAGCAGAGAGGAGCGGCTGGTTCCAGAGTGGGAGCAGAGAGGAGCGGCTGGTTACAGAGTGGGAGCAGAGAGGAGCGGCTGTTTACAGAGTGGGAGCAGAGAGGAGCGGCTGCTTACAGCGTGGGAGCAGAGAGGAGGGGCTGTTGACGGAGTGGGAGCAGAGAGGAGCCGCTGTTTACAGAGTGGGAGCAGGGAGGAGCGGCTGGTTACAGAGTGGGAGCAGAGAGGAGCGTCCCGATCCAGAGTGGGAGCAGAGAGGAGCGGCTAGTTGCAGAGTGGGAGCAGAGAGGAGCGGCTAGTTCCAGAGTGGGAGCAGAGAGGAGCGGCTGGTTCCAGAGTGGGAGCAGAGAGGAGCGGCTGGTTCCAGAGTGGGAGCAGAGAGTAGCGGCTGGTTACAGAGTGGGAGCAGAGAGGAGCGGCTGTTTACAGAGTGGGTGCAGAGAGTAGCGGCTGGTTACCGAGTGGGAGCAGAGAGGAGCGGCTGTTTACAGAGTGGGAGCAGAGAGGAGCGGCTGGTTACATAGTGGGAGCAGAGAGGAGCGGCTGGTTACAGAGTGGGAGCAGAGAGGAGGGGCTGTTGACGGAGTGGGAGCAGAGAGGAGCCGCTGTTTACAGAGTGGGAGCAGAGAGAAGCGGCTGTTTGCAGAGCGGGAGCAGAGAGGAGCGGCTGGTTACTGAGGCAGAGAATGAGGAGCGGCTGGTTATAGAGTTGCAGCAGAGAGGAGAAGCTTGTTACAGAGTGGGAGCAGAGAGGAGCGGCTGGTTACTGAGGCAGAGAATGAGGAGCGGCTGGTTATAGAGTTGCAGCAGAGAGGAGAGGCTTGTTACAGAGTGGGAGCAGAGAGGAGCGGCTGCTTCCAGATTGGGAGCAGAGAGGAGCGGCTGGTTACAGAGTGGGAGCAGAGTGGAGCGGCTGGTTCCAGAGTGGGTGCAGAGAGCAGCGGCTGGTTCCAGAGCGGGAGTCGAGAGGTGCGGCGATTTACAGAGTGGGAGCAGAGAGGAACGGCTGTTTACAGAGTGGGAGCAGAGAGGAGCGGCTGGTTACGGAGTGGGAGCAGAGAGGAGCGGCTGGTTACAGAAGCTCAGAATGAGGAGCGGCTGGTTACAGAGTTGCAGCAGAGATGAGCTTCTGGTTACAGGGTGGGAGCAGAGAGGAACGGCAGGTTACAGAGTGGGAGCAGAGAGGAGGGGCTGTTGACGGAGTGGGAGCAGAGAGGAGCCGCTGTTTACAGAGTGGGAGCAGAGAGGAGCGGCTGGTTACAGAGTGGGAGCCGAGAGGAGCGGCTCGTTCCAGAGTGGGAGCAGAGAGGAGCGGCTGGTTGCAGAGTGGGAGCAGAGAGGAGCGGCTGTTTCCAGAGTGGGAGCAGAGAGGAGTGGCTGGTTCCAGAGTGGGAGCAGAGAGAAGCGGCTGGTTCCAGAGTGGGAGCAGAGAGAAGCGGCTATTTACAGAGTGGGAGCAGAGAGGAACGGCTGTTTACAGAGTGGGAGCAAAGAGGAGCGGCTGGCTACGGAGTGGGAGCAGAGAGGAACGGCTGTTTACAGAGTTGGAGCAGAGCGGAGGGGCTGTTGACGGAGTGGGAGCAGAGAGGAGCCGCTGGTTACAGAGTGGGAGCAGATAGGAGCGGCTAGTTCCAGATTGGGTGCAGAGAGGAGCGGCTGGTTCCAGATTGGGAGCAGAGAGGAGCGGCTCGTTCCAGAGTGGGAGCAGAGAGGAGCGGCTGGTTCGAGAGTGGGAGCAGAGAGAAGCGGCTGTTTACGGAGCGGGAGCAGAGAGGAGCTGCTGGTTACTGAGGCAGAGAATGAGGAGCGGCTGGTTATAGAGTTGCAGCAGAGAGGACGAGCTGTTGACGTAGTGGGAGCAGAGAGGAGCTGCTGTTTACAGAGTGGGAGCAGAGAGGAGCGGCTGGTTACAGAGTGGGAGTAGAGAGGAGCGGCTCGTTCCAGAGTGGGAGCAGAGAGGAGCGGCTGGTTGCAGAGTGGGAAAAGACAGGAGCGGCTGTTTCCAGAGTGGGAGCAGAGTGGAGCGGCTGGTTCCACAGTGGGAGCAGAGAGAAGCGGCTGGTTCCAGAGTTGGAGCAGAGAGGAGCGGCTATTTACAGAGTGGGAGCAGAAAGAAACGGCTGTTTACAGATTGGGAGCAGAGAGGAGCGGCTGGCTAAGGAGTGGGAGCAGAGAGGAGCCGCTGTTTACAGAGTGGGAGCAGATAGGAGCGGCTAGTTCCAGATTGGGAGCAGAGAGGAGCGGCTGGTTCTAGATTGGGAGTAGAGAGAAGCGGCTGGTTCCAGAGTGGGAGCAGAGAGGAGCGGCTGGTTCCACAGTGGGAGCAGAGAGGAGCGGCTGTTTACAGAGCGGGAGCAGAGAGGAGCGGCTGGTTACTGAGGCAGAGAATGAGGAGCGGCTGGTTATAGAGTGGCAGCAGAGAGGAGAGGCTTGTTACAGAGTGGGAGCAGAGAGGAGCGGCTGTTTACAGAGTGGGAGCAGAGAGGAGAGGCTGTTTCCAGAGTGGGAGCAGAGAGGAGCGGCTGGTTACAGAGTGGGAGCAGAGTGGAGCGGCTGGTTCCAGAATGGGAGCAGAGAGAAGCGGCTGATTCCAGAGCGGGAGCCGAGAGGTGCGGCGATTTACAGAGTGGGAGCAGAGAGGAACGGCTGTTTACAGAGTGGGAGTAGAGAGGAGCGGCTGGTTACGGAGTGGGAGCAGAGAGGATTGGCTGGTTACAGAAGCTCAGAATGATGAGCGGCTGGTTACAGAGTTGCAGCAGAGATGAGCTGCTGGTTACAGAGTGGGAGCAGAGAGGAGCGTCTGGTTACAGAGTGGGAGCAGAGAGGAGGGGCTGTTGACGGAGTGGGAGCAGAGAGGAGCGGCTGGTTACAGAGTGCGAGCAGAGAGGAGCGGTTCGTTCCAGAGTGGGAGCAGAGAGGAGCGGCTGGTTGCAGAGTGGGAGCAGAGAGGAGAGGCTGTTTCCAGAGTGGGAGCAGAGAGGAGTGGCTGGTTCCAGAGTGGGAGCAGAGAGAAGCGGCTGGTTCCAGAGTGGGAGCAGAGAGGAGCGTCTATTTACAGAGTGGGAGCAGAGAGGAACGGCTGTTTACAGAGTGGGAGCAGAGAGGAGCGGCTGGTTCCAGATTGGGAGCAGAGAGGAGCGGCTGGTTCCAGAGTGGGAACAGAGAGAAGCTGCTGTTTACAGAGCGGGAGCAGAGAGGAGCGGCTGGTTACTGAGGCAGAGAATGAGGAGCGGCTGGTTATAGAGTTGCAGCAGACAGGAGAGGCTTGTTACAGAGTGGGACCAGAGAGGAGAGGCTGGTTACAGATTGGGAGCAGAGAGGAGCGGCTGGTTACAGAGTGGAAGCAGAGTGGAGCGGCTGGTTCCAGAGTGGGAGCAGAGAGGAGCGGCTGGTTCCAGAGTGGGAGCAGAGAGGAGCGGCTGGTTCCAGAGTGGGAGCAGAGAGGAGCGGCTGGATCCAGAGTGGAAGCAGAGAGAAGCGGCAGTTTACAGAGCGGGAGCAGAGAGGAACGGCTGATAACTGAGGCAGAGAATGAGGAGCGGCTGGTTATAGAGTTGCAGCAGAGAGGAGAGGCTTGTTACAGAGTGGGAGCAGAGAGGAGCGGCTGCTTCCAGATTGGGAGCAGAGAAGAGCGGCTGGTTACAGAGTGGGAGCAAAGTGGAGCGGCTGGTTCCAGAGTGGGAGCAGAGAGGAGCGGTTGGTTCCAGAGTGGGAGCAGAGAGGAGCGGCTGGTTCCAGAGTGGGAGCAGAGAGGAGCGGCTGGTTCCAGAGTGGGAGCAGAGAGTAGCGGCTGGTTACAGAGTGGGAGCAGAGAGGAGCGGCTGTTTACAGAGTGGGTGCAGAGAGTAGCGGCTGGTTACCGAGTGGGAGCAGAGAGGAGCGGCTGTTTACAGAGTGGGAGCAGAGAGGAGCGGCTGGTTACATAGTGGGAGCAGAGAGGAGCGGCTGGTTACAGAGTGGGAGCAGAGAGGAGGGGCTGTTGACGGAGTGGGAGCAGAGAGGAGCCGCTGTTTACAGAGTGGGAGCAGAGAGAAGCGGCTGTTTACAGAGCGGGAGCAGAGAGTAGCGGCTGGTTACTGAGTGGGAGCAGAGAGGAGCGGCTGGTTACAGAGTGGGAGCAGAGAGGAGCGGCTGTTTACAGAGTGGGAGCAGAGAGGAGCGGCTGCTTACAGCGTGGGAGCAGAGAGGAGGGGCTGTTGACGGAGTGGGAGCAGAGAGGAGCCGCTGTTTACAGAGTGGGAGCAGGGAGGAGCGGCTGGTTACAGAGTGGGAGCAGAGAGGAGCGTCTCGATCCAGAGTGGGAGCAGAGAGGAGCGGCTAGTTGCAGAGTGGGAGCAGAGAGGAGCGGCTAGTTCCAGAGTGGGAGCAGAGAGGAGCGGCTGGTTCCAGAGTGGGAGCAGAGAGGAGCGGCTGGTTCCAGAGTGGGAGCAGAGAGTAGCGGCTGGTTACAGAGTGGGAGCAGAGAGGAGCGGCTGTTTACAGAGTGGGTGCAGAGAGTAGCGGCTGGTTACCGAGTGGGAGCAGAGAGGAGGGGCTGTTGACGGAGTGGGAGCAGAGAGGAGCCGCTGTTTACAGAGTGGGAGCAGGTAGGAGCGGCTGGTTACAGAGTGGGAGCAGAGAGGAGCGTCTCGATCCAGAGTGGGAGCAGAGAGGAGCGGCTAGTTGCAGAGTGGGAGCAGAGAGGAGCGGCTAGTTCCAGAGTGGGAGCAGAGAGGAGCGGCTGGTTCCAGAGTGGGAGCAGAGAGGAGCGGCTGGTTCCAGAGTGGGAGCAGAGAGTAGCGGCTGGTTACAGAGTGGGAGCAGAGAGGAGCGGCTGTTTACAGAGTGGGTGCAGAGAGTAGCGGCTGGTTACCGAGTGGGAGCAGAGAGGAGCGGCTGTTTACAGAGTGGGAGCAGAGAGGAGCGGCTGGTTACATAGTGGGAGCAGAGAGGAGCGGCTGGTTACAGAGTGGGAGCAGAGAGGAGGGGCTGTTGACGGAGTGGGAGCAGAGAGGAGCCGCTGTTTACAGAGTGGGAGCAGAGAGAAGCGGCTGTTTGCAGAGCGGGAGCAGAGAGGAGCGGCTGGTTACTGAGGCAGAGAATGAGGAGCGGCTGGTTATAGAGTTGCAGCAGAGAGGAGAGGCTTGTTACAGAGTGGGAGCAGAGAGGAGCGGCTGCTTCCAGATTGGGAGCAGAGAGGAGCGGCTGGTTACAGAGTGGGAGCAGAGTGGAGCGGCTGGTTCCAGAGTGGGTGCAGAGAGCAGCGGCTGGTTCCAGAGCGGGAGTCGAGAGGTGCGGCGATTTACAGAGTGGGAGCAGAGAGGAACGGCTGTTTACAGAGTGGGAGCAGAGAGGAGCGACTGGTTACGGAGTGGGAGCAGAGAGGAGCGGCTGGTTACAGAAGCTCAGAATGAGGAGCGGCTGGTTACAGAGTTGCAGCAGAGATGAGCTTCTGGTTACAGGGTGGGAGCAGAGAGGAACGGCAGGTTACAGAGTGGGAGCAGAGAGGAGGGGCTGTTGACGGAGTGGGAGCAGAGAGGAGCCGCTGTTTACAGAGTGGGAGCAGAGAGGAGCGGCTGGTTACAGAGTGGGAGCCGAGAGGAGCGGCTCGTTCCAGAGTGGGAGCAGAGAGGAGCGGCTGGTTGCAGAGTGGGAGCAGAGAGGAGCGGCTGTTTCCAGAGTGGGAGCAGAGAGGAGTGGCTGGTTCCAGAGTGGGAGCAGAGAGAAGCGGCTGGTTCCAGAGTGGGAGCAGAGAGAAGCGGCTATTTACAGAGTGGGAGCAGAGAGGAACGGCTGTTTACAGAGTGGGAGCAAAGAGGAGCGGCTGGCTACGGAGTGGGAGCAGAGAGGAGCGGCTGGTTCCAGATTGGGAGCAGAGAGGAGCGGCTCGTTCCAGAGTGGGAGCAGAGAGGAGCGGCTGGTTCGAGAGTGGGAGCAGAGAGAAGCGGCTGTTTACGGAGCGGGAGCAGAGAGGAGCTGCTGGTTACTGAGGCAGAGAATGAGGAGCGGCTGGTTATAGAGTTGCAGCAGAGAGGAGGAGCTGTTGACGGAGTGGGAGCAGAGAGGAGCTGCTGTTTACAGAGTGGGAGCAGAGAGGAGCGGCTGGTTACAGAGTGGGAGCAGAGAGGAGCGGCTCGTTCCAGAGTGGGAGCAGAGAGGAGCGGCTGGTTGCAGAGTGGGAGCAGACAGGAGCGGCTGTTTCCAGAGTGGGAGCAGAGTGGAGCGACTGGTTCCACAGTGGGAGCAGAGAGAAGCGGCTGGTTCCAGAGTTGGAGCAGAGAGGAGCGGCTATTTACAGAGTGGGAGCAGAAAGAAACGGCTGTTTACAGATTGGGAGCAGAGAGGAGCGGCTGGCTAAGGAGTGGGAGCAGAGAGGAGCCGCTGTTTACAGAGTGGGAGCAGATAGGAGCGGCTAGTTCCAGATTGGGAGCAGAGAGGAGCGGCTGGTTCTAGATTGGGAGTAGAGAGAAGCGGCTGGTTCCAGAGTGGGAGCAGAGAGGAGCGGCTGGTTCCACAGTGGGAGCAGAGAGGAGCGGCTGTTTACAGAGCGGGAGCAGAGAGGAGCGGCTGGTTACTGAGGCAGAGAATGAGGAGCGGCTGGTTATAGAGTGGCAGCAGAGAGGAGAGGCTTGTTACAGAGTGGGAGCAGAGAGGAGCGGCTGCTTCCAGATTGGGTTCAGAGAGGAGCGGCTGGTTACAGAGTGGGAGCAGAGTGGAGCGGCTGGTTCCAGAGCGGGAGCCGAGAGGTGCGGCGATTTACAGAGTGGGAGCAGAGAGGAACGGCTGTTTACAGAGTGGGAGCAGAGAGGAGAGGCTGTTTCCAGAGTGGGAGCAGAGAGGAGCGGCTGGTTACAGAGTGGGAGCAGAGTGGAGCGGCTGGTTCCAGAATGGGAGCAGAGAGAAGCGGCTGTTTACAGAGTGGGAGTAGAGAGGAGCGGCTGGTTACGGAGTGGGAGCAGAGAGGATTGGCTGGTTACAGAAGCTCAGAATGATGAGCGGCTGGTTACAGAGTTGCAGCAGAGATGAGCTGCTGGTTACAGAGTGGGAGCAGAGAGGAGCGTCTGGTTAGAGAGTGGGAGCAGAGAGGAGGGGCTGTTGACGGAGTGGGAGCAGAGAGGAGCGGCTGGTTACAGAGTGGGAGCAGAGAGGAGCGGTTCGTTCCAGAGTGGGAGCAGAGAGGAGCGGCTGGTTGCAGAGTGGGAGCAGAGAGGAGAGGCTGTTTCCAGAGTGGGAGCAGAGAGGAGTGGCTGGTTCCAGAGTGGGAGCAGAGAGAAGCGGCTGGTTCCAGAGTGGGAGCAGAGAGGAGCGTCTATTTACAGAGTGGGAGCAGAGAGGAACGGCTGTTTACAGAGTGGGAGCAGAGAGGAGCGGCTGGTTCCAGATTGGGAGCAGAGAGGAGCGGCTGGTTCCAGAGTGGGAACAGAGAGAAGCTGCTGTTTACAGAGCGGGAGCAGAGAGGAGCGGCTGGTTACTGAGGCAGAGAATGAGGAGCGGCTGGTTATAGAGTTGCAGCAGACAGGAGAGGCTTGTTACAGAGTGGGACCAGAGAGGAGAGGCTGGTTACAGATTGGGAGCAGAGAGGAGCGGCTGGTTACAGAGTGGAAGCAGAGTGGAGCGGCTGGTTCCAGAGTGGGAGCAGAGAGGAGCGGCTGGTTCCAGAGTGGGAGCAGAGAGGAGCGGCTGGTTCCAGAGTGGGAGCAGAGAGGAGCGGCTGGATCCAGAGTGGAAGCAGAGAGAAGCGGCAGTTTACAGAGCGGGAGCAGAGAGGAACGGATGATAACTGAGGCAGAGAATGAGGAGCGGCTGGTTATAGAGTTGCAGCAGAGAGGAGAGGCTTGTTACAGAGTGGGAGCAGAGAGGAGCGGCTGCTTCCAGATTGGGAGCAGAGAAGAGCGGCTGGTTACAGAGTGGGAGCAAAGTAGAGCGGCTGGTTCCAGAGTGGGAGCAGAGAGGAGCGGTTGGTTCCAGAGTGGGAGCAGAGAGGAGCGGCTGGTTCCAGAGTGGGAGCAGAGAGGAGCGGCTGGTTCCAGAGTGGGAGCAGAGAGTAGCGGCTGGTTACAGAGTGGGAGCAGAGAGGAGCGGCTGTTTACAGAGTGGGTGCAGAGAGTAGCGGCTGGTTACCGAGTGGGAGCAGAGAGGAGTGGCTGTTTACAGAGTGGGAGCAGAGAGGAGCGGCTGGTTACATAGTGGGAGCAGAGAGGAGCGGCTGGTTACAGAGTGGGAGCAGAGAGGAGGGGCTGTTGACGGAGTGGGAGCAGAGAGGAGCCGCTGTTTACAGAGTGGGAGCAGAGAGAAGCGGCTGTTTACAGAGCGGGAGCAGAGAGTAGCGGCTGGTTACTGAGGCAGAGAATGAGGAGCGGCTGATTATAGAGTTGCAGCAGAGAGGAGAGGCTTGTTACAGAGTGGGAGCAGAGAGGAGCGGCTGCTTCCAGATTGGGAGCAGAGAGGAGCGGCTGGTTACAGAGTGGGAGCAGAGTGGAGCGGCTGGTTCCAGAGTGGGAGCAGAGAGGAGCGGCTGGTTCCAGAGCGGGAGCCGAGAGGTGCGGCGATTTACAGAGTGGGAGCAGAGAGGAACGGCTGTTTACAGAGTGGGAGCAGAGAGGAGCGGCTGGTTACGGAGTGGGAGCAGAGAGGAGCGGCTGGTTACAGAAGCTCAGAATGAGGAGC
This sequence comes from Pristiophorus japonicus, assembly GCF_044704955.1. Classification (NCBI taxonomy): domain Eukaryota; kingdom Metazoa; phylum Chordata; class Chondrichthyes; family Pristiophoridae; genus Pristiophorus; species Pristiophorus japonicus. Next base: position 509,655 of record NW_027250723.1, on the reverse strand, counting down.
GGCTGGTTACAGAGTTGCAGCAGAGATGAGCTGCTGGTTACAGGGTGGGAGCAGAGAGGAACGGCAGGTTACAGAGTGGGAGCAGAGAGGATGGGCTGTTGACGGAGTGGGAGCAGAGAGGAGCCGCTGTTTACAGAGTGGGAGCAGAGAGGAGCGGCTGGTTACAGAGTGGGAGCCGAGAGGAGCGGCTCGTTCCAGAGTGGGAGCAGAGAGGAGCGGCTGGTTGCAGAGTGGGAGCAGAGAGGAGCGGCTGTTTCCAGAGGGGGAGCAGAGAGAAGCGGCTGGTTCCAGAGTGGGAGCAAAGAGGAGCGGCTATTTACAGAGTGGGAGCAGAGAGAAACGGCTGTTTACAGAGTGGGAGCAAAGAGGAGCGGCTGGCTACGGAGTGGGAGCAGAGAGGAACGGCTGTTTACAGAGTTGGAGCAGAGCGGAGGGGCTGTTGACGGAGTGGGAGCAGAGAGGAGCCGCTGGTTACAGAGTGGGAGCAGATAGGAGCGGCTAGTTCCAGATTGGGAGCAGAGAGGAGCGGCTGGTTCCAGATTGGGAGCAGAGAGGAGCGGCTGGTTCCAGAGTGGGAGCAGGGAGGAGCGGCTGGTTCGAGAGTGGGAGCAGAGAGAAGCGTCTGTTTACAGAGCGGGAGCAGAGAGGAGCTGCTGGTTACTGAGGCAGAGAATGAGGAGCGGCTGGTTATAGAGTTGCAGCAGAGAGGAGGGGCTGTTGACGGAGTGGGAGCAGAGAGGAGCTGCTGTTTACAGAGTGGGAGCAGATAGGAGCGGCTAGTTCCAGATTGGGAGCAGAGAGGAGCGGCTGGTTCCAGATTGGGAGCAGAGAGGAGCGGCTGTTTCCAGAGTGGGAGCAGAGTGGAGCGGCTGGTTCCACAGTGGGATCAGAGAGAAGCGGCTGGTTCCAGAGTTGGAGCAGAGAGGAGCGGCTGGTTGCAGAGTGGGAGCAGACAGGAGCGGCTGGTTCCAGAGTGGGAGCAGAGTGGAGCGGCTGGTTCCACAGTGGGATCAGAGAGAAGCGGCTATTTACAGAGTGGGAGCAGAGAGGAACGGCTGTTTACAGATTGGGAGCAGAGAGGAGCGGCTGGCTAAGGAGTGGGAGCAGAGAGGAGCCGCTGTTTACAGAGTGGGAGCAGATAGGAGCGGCTAGTTCCAGAGTGGGAGCAGAGAGGAGCGGCTGCTTCCAGATTGGGAGCAGAGAGGAGCGGCTGGTTACAGAGTGGGAGCAGAGTGGAGCGGCTGGTTCCAGAGTGGGAGCAGAGAGGAGCGGCTGGTTCCAGAGCGGGAGCCGAGAGGTGCGGCGATTTACAGAGTGGGAGCAGAGAGGAACGGCTGTTTACAGAGTGGGAGCAGAGAGGAGCGGCTGGTTACGGAGTGGGAGCAGAGAGGAGCGGCTGGTTACAGAAGCTCAGAATGAGGAGCGGCTTGTTACAGAGTTGCAGCAGAGATGAGCTGCTGGTTACAGGGTGGGAGCAGAGAGGAACGGCAGGTTACAGAGTGGGAGCAGAGTGGATGGGCTGTTGACGGAGTGGGAGCAGAGAGGAGCCGCTGTTTACAGAGTGGGAGCAGAGAGGAGCGGCTGGTTACAGAGTGGGAGCCGAGAGGAGCGGCTCGTTCCAGAGTGGGAGCAGAGAGGAGCGGCTGGTTGCAGAGTGGGAGCAGAGAGGAGCGGCTGTTTCCAGAGGGGGAGCAGAGAGAAGCGGCTGGTTCCAGAGTGGGAGCAGAGAGGAGCGGCTATTTACAGAGTGGGAGCAGAGAGGAACGGCTGTTTACAGAGTGGGAGCAAAGAGGAGCGGCTGGCTACGGAGTGGGAGCAGAGAGGAACGGCTGTTTACAGAGTTGGAGCAGAGCGGAGGGGCTGTTGACGGAGTGGGAGCAGAGAGGAGCCGCTGGTTACAGAGTGGGAGCAGATAGGAGCGGCTAGTTCCAGATTGGGAGCAGAGAGGAGCGGCTGGTTCCAGATTGGGAGCAGAGAGGAGCGGCTGGTTCCAGAGTGGGAGCAGGGAGGAGCGGCTGGTTCGAGAGTGGGAGCAGAGAGAAGCGGCTGTTTACAGAGCGGGAGCAGAGAGGAGCTGCTGGTTACTGAGGCAGAGAATGAGGAGCGGCTGGTTATAGAGTTGCAGCAGAGAGGAGGGGCTGTTGACGGAGTGGGAGCAGAGAGGAGCTGCTGTTTACAGAGTGGGAGCAGAGAGGAGCGGCTGGTTACAGAGTGGGAGCAGATAGGAGCGGCTAGTTCCAGATTGGGAGCAGAGAGGAGCGGCTGGTTCCAGATTGGGAGCAGAGAGGAGCGGCTGGTTCCAGAGTGGGAGCAGAGAGGAGCGGCTGGTTGCAGAGTGGGAGCAGACAGGAGCGGCTGTTTCCAGAGTGGGAGCAGAGTGGAGCGGCTGGTTCCACAGTGGGATCAGAGAGAAGCGGCTGGTTCCAGAGTTGGAGCAGAGAGGAGCGGCTATTTACAGAGTGGGAGCAGAGAGGAACGGCTGTTTACAGATTGGGAGCAGAGAGGAGCGGCTGGCTAAGGAGTGGGAGCAGAGAGGAGCCGCTGTTTACAGAGTGTGAGCAGATAGGAGCGGCTAGTTCCAGAGTGGGAGCAGAGAGGAGCGGCTGGTTCCAGATTGGGAGTAGAGAGAAGCGGCTGGTTCCAGAGTGGCAGCAGAGAGGAGCGGCTGGTTCCACAGTGGGAGCAGAGAGGAGCGGCTGTTTACAGAGCGGGAGCAGAGAGGAGCGGCTGTATACTGAGGCAGAGAATGAGGAGCGGCTGGTTATAGAGTTGCAGCAGAGAGGAGAGGCTTGTTACAGAGTGGGAGCAGAGAGGAGCGGCTGCTTCCAGATTGGGTGCAGACAGGAGCGGCTGGTTACAGAGTGGGAGCAGAGTGGAGCGGCTGGTTCCTGAATGGGAGCAGAGAGGAGCGGCTGATTCCAGAGCGGGAGCCGAGAGGTGCGGCGATTTACAGAGTGGGAGCAGAGAGGAACGGCTGTTTACAGAGTGGGAGCAGAGAGGAGCGACTGGTTACGGAGTGGGAGCAGAGAGGATTGGCTGGTTACAGAAGCTCAGAATGATGAGCTGCTGGTTACAGAGTGGGAGCAGAGATGAGCGTCTCGTTACAGAGTGGGAGCAGAGAGGAGGGGCTGTTGACGGAGTGGGAGCAGAGAGGAGCGGCTGGTTACAGAGTGGGAGCAGAGAGGAGCGGCTAGTTCCAGAGTGGGAGCAGAGAGGAGCGGCTGGTTGCAGAGTGGGAGCAGAGAGGAGAGGCTGTTTCCAGAGAGGAGTGGCTGGTTCCAGAGTGGGAGCAGAGAGAAGCGGTTGGTTCCAGAGTGAGAGCAGAGAGGAGCGGCTATTTACAGAGTGGGAGCAGAGAGGAACGGCTGTTTACAGAGTGGGAGCAGAGAGGAGCGGCTTGCTACGGAGTGGGAGCAGAGAGGAACGGCTGTTTACAGAGTTGGAGCAGAGCGGAGGGGCTGTTGACGGAGTGGGAGCAGAGAGGAGCCGCTGTTTACAGAGTGGGAGTTGATAGGAGCGGCTAGTTCCAGATTGGGAGCAGAGAGGAGCGGCTGGTTCCAGATTGGGAGCAGAGAGGAGCGGCTGGTTCGAGAGTGGGAGCAGAGAGGAGCGGCTGGTTCGAGAGTGGGAGCAGAGAGACGCGGCTGTTTACAGAGCGGGAGCAGAGAGGAGCGGTTGGTTACTGAGGCAGAGAATGAGGAGCGGCTGGTTATAGAGTTGCAGCAGAGAGGAGAGGCTTGTTACAGAGTGGGAGCAGAGAGGAGCGGCTGCTTCCAGATTGGGAGCAGAGAGGAGCGGCTGGTTACAGAGTGGGAGCAGAGAGGAGCGGCTGGTTCCAGAGTGGGAGCAGAGAGGAGCGGCTGGTTCCAGAGTGGGAGCAGAGAGGAGAGGCTGGTTACAGAGTGGGAGCAGAGAGGAGCGGCTGTTTACAGAGTGTGAGAAGAGAGGAGCGGCTGGTTACAGCGTGGGAGCAGATAGGAGCGGCTGGTTACAGAGTGGGAGCAGAGAGAAGCGGCTGGTTCCAGAGTGGGAGCAGAGAGGAGCGGCTATTTACAGAGTGGGAGCAGAGAGGAACGGCTGTTTCCAGTGTGGGAGCAGAGAGGAGCGGCTGGTTCGAGAGTGGGAGCAGAGAGAAGCGGCTGTTTGCAGAGCGGGAGCAGAAAGGTGCGGCTGGTTACTGAGGCAGAGAATGAGGAGCGGCTGGTTATAGAGTAGCAGCAGAGAGTAGAGGCTTGTTACAGAGTGGGAGCAGAGAGGAGCGGCTGCTTCCAGATTGGGAGCAGAGAGGAGCGGCTGGTTACAGAGTTGGAGCAGAGCGGAGGGGCTGTTGACGGAGTGGGAGCAGAGAGGAGCCGCTGTTTACAGAGTGGGAGTTGATAGGAGCGGCTAGTTCCAGATTGGGAGCAGAGAGGAGCGGCTGGTTCCAGATTGGGAGCAGAGAGGAGCGGCTGGTTCGAGAGTGGGAGCAGAGAGGAGCGGCTGGTTCGAGAGTGGGAGCAGAGAGACGCGGCTGTTTACAGAGCGGGAGCAGAGAGGAGCGGTTGGTTACTGAGGCAGAGAATGAGGAGCGGCTGGTTATAGAGTTGCAGCAGAGAGGAGAGGCTTGTTACAGAGTGGGAGCAGGGAGGAGCGGCTGCTTCCAGATTGGGAGCAGAGAGGAGCGGCTGGTTACAGAGTGGGAGCAGAGAGGAGCGGCTGGTTCCAGAGTGGGAGCAGAGAGGAGCGGCTGGTTCCAGAGTGGGAGCAGAGAGGAGAGGCTGGTTACAGAGTGGCAGCAGAGAGGAGCGGCTGTTTACAGAGTGTGAGAAGAGAGGAGCGGCTGGTTACAGCGTGGGAGCAGATAGGAGCGGCTGGTTACAGAGTGGGAGCAGAGAGAAGCGGCTGGTTCCAGAGTGGGAGCAGAGAGGAGCGGCTATTTACAGAGTGGGAGCAGAGAGGAACGGCTGTTTCCAGTGTGGGAGCAGAGAGGAGCGGCTGGTTCGAGAGTGGGAGCAGAGAGAAGCGGCTGTTTGCAGAGCGGGAGCAGAGAGGTGCGGCTGGTTACTGAGGCAGAGAATGAGGAGCGGCTGGTTATAGAGTAGCAGCAGAGAGTAGAGGCTTGTTACAGAGTGGGAGCAGAGAGGAGCGGCTGCTTCCAGATTGGGAGCAGAGAGGAGCGGCTGGTTACAGAGTGGGAGCAGAGTGGAGCGGCTGGTTCCAGAGTGGGAGCAGAGAGGAGCGGCGGGTTCCAGAGTGTGAGCAGAGAGGAGCGGCTGGTTCCAGAGTGGGAGCAGAGAGGAGCGGCTGGTTCCAGAGTGGGAGCAGGGAGGAGCGGCTGGTTACAGAGTGGGAGCAGAGAGGAGCGGCTGTTTACAGAGTGGGAGCAGAGAGGAGCGGCTGCTTACAGCGTGGGAGCAGAGAGGAGCGGCTGGTTACAGAGTGGAGCAGAGAGGAGGGGCTGTTGACGGAGTGGGAGCAGAGAGGAGCCGCTGTTTACAGAGTGGGAGCAGAGAGGAGCGGCTGGTTACAGAGTGGGAGCAGAGAGGAGCGGCTCGATCCAGAGTGGGAGCAGAGAGGAGCGGCTGGTTGCAGAGTGGGAGCAGAGAGGAGCGGCTAGTTCCAGAGTGGGAGCAGAGAGGAACGGCTGTTTACAGAGTGGGAGCAGAGAGGAGCGGCTGGCTACGGAGTGGGAGCAGAGAGGAACGGCTGTTTACAGAGTTCGAGCAGAGAGGAGGGGCTGTTGACGGAGAGGGAGCAGAGAGGAGCCGCTGTTTGCAGAGTGGGAGCAGATATGAGCGGCAAGTTCCAGAGTGGGAGCAGAGAGGAGCGGCTGGTTCCAGAGTGGGAGCAGAGAGGAGCGGCTGGTTCCAGAGTGGGAGTAGAGAGAAGCGGCTGTTTACAGAGCGGGAGCAGAGAGGAGCGGCTGGTTACTGAGGCAGAAAATGAGGAGCGGCTGGTAAAAGAGTTGCAGCAGAGAGGAGAGGCTTGCTCCAGAGTGGGAGCAGAGAGGAGCGGCTGTTTCCAGAGTGGGAGCAGAGAGGAGCGGCTGGTTCCAGAGTGGGAGCAGAGAGGAGCGGCTATTTACAGAGTGGGAGCAGAGAGGAACGGCTGTTTACAGAGTTGGAGCAGAGAGGAGGGTCTGTTGACGGAGTGGGAGCAGAGAGGAGCCGCTGTTTTCAGAGTGGGAGCAGATAGGAGCGGCGAGTTTCAGAGTGGTAGCAGAGAGGAGCGGCTCGTTCCAGAGTGGGAGCAGAGAGGAGCGGCTGGTGTCAGAGTGGGAGCAGAGAGGAGCGGCTGTTTCCAGAGTGGGAGCAGAGAGGAGCGGCTGGTTCCAGAGTGGGAGCAGAGAGAAGCGGCTGGTTCCAGAGTGAGAGCAGAGAGGAGCGGCTCTTTACAGAGTGGGAGCAGAGAGGAACGGCTGTTTACAGAGTGGGAGCAGAGAGGAGTGGCTGGTCCCAGAGTGGGAGCAGAGAGGAGCGGCTGGTTCCAGAGTGGGAGCAGAGAGAAGCGGCTGTTTACAGAGCGGGAGCAGAGAGGAGCGGCTGGTTACTGAGGCAGAAAATGAGGAGCGGCTGGTTATAGAGTTGCAGCAGAGAGGAGAGGCTTGTTACAGAGTGGGAGCAGAGAGGAGCGGCTGGTTACAGATTGGGAGCAGAGAGGAGCGGCTGGTTAGAGTGGGAGCAGAGTGGAGCGGCTGGTTCCAGAGTGGGAGCAGAGAGGAGCGGCTGGTTCCAGAGTGGGAGCAGAGAGGAGCGGCTGGTTCCAGAGTGGGAGCAGAGAGGAGCGGCTGGTTCCAGAGTGGGAGCAGAGAGAAGCGGCTGTTTACAGAGCGGGAGCAGAGAGGAACGGCTGATTACTGAGGCAGAGAATGAGGAGCGGCTGGTTATAGAGTTGCAGCAGAGAGGAGAGGCTTGCTCCAGAGTGGGAGCAGAGAGGAGCGGCTGTTTCCAGAGTGGGAGCAGAGAGGAGCGGCTGGTTCCAGAGTGGGAGCAGAGAGGAGCGGCTATTTACAGAGTGGGAGCAGAGAGGAACGGCTGTTTACAGAGTTGGAGCAGAGAGGAGGGTCTGTTGACGGAGTGGGAGCAGAGAGGAGCCGCTGTTTTCAGAGTGGGAGCAGATAGGAGCGGCGAGTTTCAGAATGGTAGCAGAGAGGAGCGGCTCGTTCCAGAGTGGGAGCAGAGAGGAGCGGCTGGTGGCAGAGTGGGAGCAGAGAGGAGCGGCTGTTTCCAGAGTGGGAGCAGAGAGGAGCGGCTGGTTCCAGAGTGGGAGCAGAGAGAAGCGGCTGGTTCCAGAGTGGGAGCAGAGAGGAGCGGCTCTTTACAGAGTGGGAGCAGAGAGGAACGGCTGTTTACAGAGTGGGAGCAGAGAGGAGCGGCTGGTTCCAGAGTGGGAGCAGAGAGGAGCGGCTGTTTACAGAGCGGGAGCAGAGAGGAAGGCTGGTTACTGAGGCAGAGAATGAGGAGCGGCTGGTTATAGAGTTGCAGCAGAGAGGAGAGGCTTGTTACAGAGTGGGAGCAGAGAGGAGCGGCTGTTTACAGAGTGGGGGCAGAGAGGAACGGCTGATTACTGAGGCAGAGAATGAGGAGCGGCTGGTTATAGAGTTGCAGCAGAGAGGAGAGGCTTGTTACAGAGTCAGAGCAGAGAGGAGCGGCTGCTTCCAGATTGGGAGCAGAGAAGAGCGGCTGGTTACAGAGTGGGAGCAAAGTGGAGCGGCTGGTTCCAGAGTGGGAGCAGAGAGGATCGGCTGGTTCCAGAGTGGGAGCAGAGAGGAGCGGCTCGTTCCAGAGTGGGAGCAGAGAGGAGCGGCTGGTTCCAGAGTGGGAGCAGAGAGTAGCGGCTGGTTACAGAGTGGTAGCAGAGAGGAGCGGCTGTTTACAGAGTGGGAGCAGAGAGTAGCGGCCGGTTACAGAGTGGGAGCAGAGAGGAGCTGCTGTTTACAGAGTGGGAGCAGAGAGGAGCGGCTGGTTACATAGTGGGAGCAGAGAGGAGCGGCTTGTTACTGAGTGGGAGCAGAGAGGAGGGGCTGTTGACGGAGTGGGAGCAGAGAGGAGCCGCTGTTTACAGAGTGGGAGCAGAGAGAAGCGGCTGTTTACAGAGCGGGAGCAGAGAGTAGCGGCTGGTTACTGAGTCAGAGAATGAGGAGCGGCTGGTTATAGAGTTGCAGCAGAGAGGAGAGGCTTGTTACAGAGTGGGAGCAGAGAGGAGCGGCTACTTCCAGATTGGGAGCAGAGAGGAGCGGCTGGTTACAGAGTGGGAGCAGAGTGGAGCGGCTGGTTCCAGAGTGGGAGCAGAGAGGAGCGGCTGGTTCCAGAGCGGGAGCCGAGAGGTGCGGCGATTTACAGAGTGGGAGCAGAGAGGAACGGCTGTTTACAGAGTGGGAGCAGAGAGGAGCGGCTGGTTACGGAGTGGGAGCATAGATGATCGGCTGGTTACAGAAGCTCAGAATGAGGAGCGGCTGGTTACAGAGTTGCAGCAGAGATGAGCTGCTGGTTACAGAGTGGGAGCAGAGAGGAACGGCAGGTTACAGAGTGGGAGCAGAGAGGAGGGGCTGTTGACGGAGTGGGAGCAGAGAGGAGCCGCTGTTTACAGAGTGGGAGCAGAGAGGAGCGGCTGGTTACAGAGTGGGACCCGAGAGGAGCGGCTCGTTCCAGAGTGGGAGCAGAGAGGAGCGGCTGGTTGCAGAGTGGGAGCAGAGAGGAGCGGCTGTTTCCAGAGTGGGAGCAGAGAGGAGTGGCTGGTTCCAGAGTGGGAGCAGAGAGAAGCGGCTGGTTCCAGAGTGGGAGCAGAGAGGAGCGGCTATTTGCAAAGTGGGAGCAGAGAGGAACGGCTGTTTACAGAGTGGGAGCAAAGAGGAGCGGCTGGCTACGGAGTGGGAGCAGAGAGGAACGGCTGTTAACAGAGTTGGAGCAGAGCGGAGGGGCTGTTGACGGAGTGGGAGCAGAGAGGAGCCGCTGGTTACAGAGTGGGAGCAGATAGGAGCGGCTAGTTCCAGATTGGGAGCAGAGAGGAGCGGCTGGTTCCAGATTGGAAGCAGAGAGGAGCGGCTGGTTCCAGAGTGGGAGCAGAGAGGAGCGGCTGGTTCGAGAGTGGGAGCAGAGAGAAGCGGCTGTTTACAGAGCGGGAGCAGAGAGGAGCTGCTGGTTACTGAGGCAGAGAATGAGGAGCGGCTGGTTATAGAGTTGCAGCAGAGAGGAGGGGCTGTTGACGGAGTGGGAGCAGAGAGGAGCTGCTGTTTACAGAGTGGGAGCAGAGAGGAGCGGCTCGTTCCAGAGTGGGAGCAGAGAGGAGCGGCTGGTTGCAGAGTGGGAGCAGACAGGAGCGGCTGTTTCCAGAGTGGGAGCAGAGAGGAGCGGCTGGTTCCACAGTGGGAGTAGAGAGAAGCGGCTGGTTCCAGAGTTGGAGCAGAGAGGAGCGGCTATTTACAGAGTGGGAGCAGAGAGGAACGGCTGTTTACAGATTGGGAGCAGAGAGGAGCGGCTGGCTAAGGAGTGGGAGCAGAGAGGAGCCGCTGTTTACAGAGTGGGAGCAGATAGGAGCGGCTAGTTCCAGAGTGGGAGCAGAGAGGAGCGGCTGGTTCCAGATTGGGAGTAGAGAGAAGCGGCTGGTTCCAGAGTGGGAGCAGAGAGGAGCGGCTGGTTCCACAGTGGGAGCAGAGAGGAGCCGCTGTTTACAGAGCGGGAGCAGAGAGGAGCGGCTGGTTACTGAGGCAGAGAATGAGGAGCGGCTGGTTATAGAGTTGCAGCAGAGAGGAGAGGCTTGTTACAGAGTGGGAGCAGAGAGGAGCGGCTGCTTCCAGATTGGGTGCAGACAGGAGCGGCTGGTGACAGAGTGGGAGCAGAGTGGAGCGGCTGTTTACAGAGTGGGAGCAGAGAGTAGCGGCTGGTTACAGAGTGGGAGCAGAGAGGAGCGGCTGTTTACAGAGTGGGAGCAGAGAGGAGCGGCTGGTTACATAGTGGGAGCAGAGAGGAGCGGCTGGTTACAGAGTGGGAGCAGAGAGGAGGGGCTGTTGACGGAGTGGGAGCAGAGAGGAGCCGCTGTTTACAGAGTGGGAGCAGAGAGAAGCGGCTGTTTACAGAGCGGGAGCAGAGAGGAGCGGCTGGTTACTGAGGCAGAGAATGAGGAGCGGCTGGTTATAGAGTTGCAGCAGAGAGGAGAGGCTTGTTACAGAGTGGGAGCAGAGAGGAGCGGCTACTTCCAGATTGGGAGCAGAGAGGAGCGGCTGGTTACAGATTGGGAGCAGAGTGGAGCGGCTGGTTCCAGAGTGGGAGCAGAGAGGAGCGGCTGGTTCCAGAGCGGGAGCCGAGAGGTGCGGCGATTTACAGAGTGGGAGCAGAGAGGAACGGCTGTTTACAGAGTGGGAGCAGAGAGGAGCGGCTGGTTACGGAGTGGGAGCAGAGAGGAGCGGCTGGTTACAGAAGCTCAGAATGAGGAGCGGCTGGTTACAGAGTTGCAGCAGAGATGAGCTGCTGGTTACAGAGTGGGAGCAGAGAGGAGGGGCTGTTGACGGAGCGGGAGCAGAGAGGAGCCGCTGGTTACAGAGTGGGAGCAGAGAGGAGCGGCTGGTTACAGAGTGGGAGCAGAGAGGAGTGGCTGGTTCCAGAGTGGGAGCAGAGAGAAGCGGCTGGTTCCAGAGTGGGAGCAGAGAGGAGCGGCTATTTGCAAAGTGGGAGCAGAGAGGAACGGCTGTTTACAGAGTGGGAGCAAAGAGGAGCGGCTGGCTACGGAGTGGGAGCAGAGAGGAACGGCTGTTTACAGAGTTGGAGCAGAGCGGAGGGGCTGTTGACGGAGTGGGAGCAGAGAGGAGCCGCTCGTTCCAGAGTGGGAGCAGAGAGGAGCGGCTGGTTGCAGAGTGGGAGCAGAGAGGAGCGGCTGTTTCCAGAGTGGGAGCAGAGAGGAGTGGCTGGTTCCAGAGTGGGAGCAGAGAGAAGCGGCTGGTTCCAGAGTGGGAGCAGAGAGGAGCGGCTATTTGCAAAGTGGGAGCAGAGAGGAACGGCTGTTTACAGAGTGGGAGCAAAGAGGAGCGGCTGGCTACGGAGTGGGAGCAGAGAGGAACGGCTGTTTACAGAGTTGGAGCAGAGCGGAGGGGCTGTTGACGGAGTGGGAGCAGAGAGGAGCCGCTGGTTACAGAGTGGGAGCAGATAGGAGCGGCTAGTTCCAGATTGGGAGCAGAGAGGAGCGGTTGGTTCCAGATTGGGAGCAGAGAGGAGTGGCTGGTTCCAGAGTGGGAGCAGAGAGGAGCAGCTGGTTCGAGAGTGGGAGCAGAGAGAAGCGGCTGTTTACAGAGCGGGAGCAGAGAGGAGCTGCTGGTTACTGAGGCAAAGAATGAGGAGCGGCTGGTTATCGAGTTGCAGCAGAGAGGAGGGGCTGTTGACGGAGTGGGAGCAGAGAGGAGCTGCTGTTTACAGAGTGGGAGCAGAGAGGAGCGGCTCGTTCCAGAGTGGGAGCAGAGAGGAGCGGCTGGTTGCAGAGTGGGAGCAGACAGGAGCGGCTGTTTCCAGAGTGGGAGCAGAGAGGAGCGGCTGGTTCCAGAGTTGGAGCAGAGAGGAGCGGCTATTTACAGAGTGGGAGCAGAGAGGAACGGCTGTTTACAGATTGGGAGCAGAGAGGAGCGGCTGGCTAAGGAGTGGGAGCAGAGAGGAGCCGCTGTTTAGAGAGTGGGAGCAGATAGGAGCGGCTAGTTCCAGAGTGGGAGCAGAGAGGAGCGGCTGGTTCCAGATTGGGAGTAGAGAGAAGCGGCTGGTTCCAGAGTGGGAGCTGAGAGGAGCGGCTGGTTCCACAGTGGGAGCAGAGAGAAGCGGCTGTTTACAGAGCGGGAGCAGAGAGGAGCGGCTGGTTACTGAGGCAGAGAATGAGAAGCGGCTGGTTATAGAGTTGCAGCAGAGAGGAGAGGCGTGTTACAGAGTGGGAGCAGAGTGGAGCGGCTGGTTCCAGATTGGGTGCAGAGAGGAGCGGCTGGTTACAGAGTGGGAGCAGAGTGGAGCGGCTGATTCCAGAGCGGGAGCCGAGAGGTGCGGCGATTTACAGAGTGGGAGCAGAGAGGAACGGCTGTTTACAGAGTGGGAGCAGAGAGGAGTGGCTTGTTACGGAGTGGGAGCAGAGAGGATTGGCTGGTTACAGAAGCTCAGAATGATGAGCGGCTGGTTACAGAGTTGCAGCAGAGAGGAGCGGCTGGTTCCAGAGTGGGAGCAGAGAGAAGCGGCTGGTTCCAGAGTGGGAGCAGAGAGGAGCGGCTCTTTACAGAGTGGGAGCAGAGAGGAACGGCTGTTTACAGAGTGGGAGCAGAGAGGAGCGGCTGGTTCCAGAGTGGGAGCAGAGAGGAGCGGCTGATTCCAGAGCGGGAGCCGAGAGGTGCGGCGATTTACAGAGTGGGAGCAGAGAGGAACGGCTGTTTACAGAGTGGGAGCAGAGAGGAGCGGCTGGTTACGGAGTGGGAGCAGAGAGGATTGGCTGGTTACAGAAGCTCAGAATGATGAGCGGCTGGTTACAGAGTTGCAGCAGAGATGAGCTGCTGGTTACAGAGTTGGAGCAGAGAGGAGCGTCTGGTTACAGAGTGGGAGCAGAGAGGAGGGGCTGTTGACGGAGTGGGAGCAGAGAGGAGCGGCTGGTTACAGAGTGGGAGCAGAGAGGAGCGGCTCGTTCCAGAGTGGGAGCAGAGAGGAGCGGCTGGTTGCAGAGTGGGAGCAGAGAGGAGAGGCTGTTTCCAGAGTGGGAGCAGAGAGGAGTGGCTGGTTCCAGAGTGGGAGCAGAGAGAAGCGGCTGGTTCCAGAGTGGGAGCAGAGAGGAGCATCTATTTACAGAGTGGGAGCAGAGAGGAACGGCTGTTTACAGAGTGGGAGCAGAGAGGAGCGGCTGGTTCCAGAGTGGGAGCAGAGAGGAGCGGCTGGTTCCAGAGTGGGAACAGAGAGAAGCTGCTGTTTACAGAGCGGGAGCAGAGAGGAGCGGCTGGTTACTGAGGCAGAGAATGAGGAGCGGCTGGTTATAGAGTTGCAGCAGACAGGAGAGGCTTGTTACAGAGTGGGAGCAGAGAGGAGCGGCTGGTTACAGATTGGGAGCAGAGAGGAGCGGCTGGTTACAGAGTGGGAGCAGAGTGGAGCGGCTGGTTCCAGAGTGGGAGCAGAGAGGAGCGGCTGGTTCCAGAGTGGGAGCAGAGAGGAGCGGCTGGTTCCAGAGTGGGAGCAGAGAGGAGCGGCTGGATCCAGAGTGGGAGCAGAGAGAAGCGGCAGTTTACAGAGCGGGAGCAGAGAGGAACGGCTGATTACTGAGGCAGAGAATGAGGAGCGGCTGGTTATAGAGTTGCAGCAGAGAGGAGAGGCTTGTTACAGAGTGGGAGCAGAGAGGAGCGGCTGCTTCCAGATTGGGAGCAGAGAAGAGCGGCTGGTTACAGAGTGGGAGCAAAGTGGAGCGGCTGGTTCCAGAGTGGGAGCAGAGAGGAGCGGTTGGTTCCAGAGTGGGAGCAGAGAGGAGCGGCTGGTTCCAGAGTGGGAGCAGAGAGGAGCGGCTGGTTCCAGAGTGGGAGCAGAGAGTAGCGGCTGGTTACAGAGTGGGAGCAGAGAGGAGCGGCTGTTTACAGAGTGGGTGCAGAGAGTAGCGGCTGGTTACCGAGTGGGAGCAGAGAGGAGCTGCTGTTTACAGAGTGGGAGCAGAGTGGAGCGGCTGGTTACATAGTGGGAGCAGAGAGGAGCGGCTGGTTCCAGAGTGGGAGCAGAGAGGAGCGGCTGGTTCCAGAGTGGGAGCAGAGAGGAGCGGCTGGATCCAGAGTGGGAGCAGAGAGAAGCGGCAGTTTACAGAGCGGGAGCAGAGAGGAGCGGCTGATTACTGAGGCAGAGAATGAGGAGCGGCTGGTTATGGAGTTGCAGCAGAGAGGAGCGGCTGGTTACATAGTGGGAGCAGAGAGGAGCGGCTTGTTACTGAGTGGGAGCAGAGAGGAGGGGCTGTTGACGGAGTGGGAGCAGAGAGGAGCCGCTGTTTACAGAGTGGGAGCAGAGAGAAGCGGCTGTTTACAGAGCGGGAGCAGAGAGTAGCGGCTGGTTACTGAGTCAGAGAATGAGGAGCGGCTGGTTATAGAGTTGCAGCAGAGAGGAGAGGCTTGTTACAGAGTGGGAGCAGAGAGGAGCGGCTACTTCCAGATTGGGAGCAGAGAGGAGCGGCTGGTTACAGAGTGGGAGCAGAGTGGAGCGGCTGGTTCCAGAGTGGGAGCAGAGAGGAGCGGCTGGTTCCAGAGCGGGAGCCGAGAGGTGCGGCGATTTACAGAGTGGGAGCAGAGAGGAACGGCTGTTTACAGAGTGGGAGCAGAGAGGAGCGGCTGGTTACGGAGTGGGAGCATAGATGATCGGCTGGTTACAGAAGCTCAGAATGAGGAGCGGCTGGTTACAGAGTTGCAGCAGAGATGAGCTGCTGGTTACAGAGTGGGAGCAGAGAGGAACGGCAGGTTACAGAGTGGGAGCAGAGAGGAGGGGCTGTTGACGGAGTGGGAGCAGAGAGGAGCCGCTGTTTACAGAGTGGGAGCAGAGAGGAGCGGCTGGTTACAGAGTGGGAGCCGAGAGGAGCGGCTCGTTCCAGAGTGGGAGCAGAGAGGAGCGGCTGGTTGCAGAGTGGGAGCAGAGAGGAGCGGCTGTTTCCAGAGTGGGAGCAGAGAGGAGTGGCTGGTTCCAGAGTGGGAGCAGAGAGAAGCGGCTGGTTCCAGAGTGGGAGCAGAGAGGAGCGGCTATTTGCAAAGTGGGAGCAGAGAGGAACGGCTGTTTACAGAGTGGGAGCAAAGAGGAGCGGCTGGCTACGGAGTGGGAGCAGAGAGGAACGGCTGTTAACAGAGTTGGAGCAGAGCGGAGGGGCTGTTGACGGAGTGGGAGCAGAGAGGAGCCGCTGGTTACAGAGTGGGAGCAGATAGGAGCGGCTAGTTCCAGATTGGGAGCAGAGAGGAGCGGCTGGTTCCAGATTGGAAGCAGAGAGGAGCGGCTGGTTCCAGAGTGGGAGCAGAGAGGAGCGGCTGGTTCGAGAGTGGGAGCAGAGAGAAGCGGCTGTTTACAGAGCGGGAGCAGAGAGGAGCTGCTGGTTACTGAGGCAGAGAATGAGGAGCGGCTGGTTATAGAGTTGCAGCAGAGAGGAGGGGCTGTTGACGGAGTGGGAGCAGAGAGGAGCTGCTGTTTACAGAGTGGGAGCAGAGAGGAGCGGCTCGTTCCAGAGTGGGAGCAGAGAGGAGCGGCTGGTTGCAGAGTGGGAGCAGACAGGAGCGGCTGTTTCCAGAGTGGGAGCAGAGAGGAGCGGCTGGTTCCACAGTGGGAGTAGAGAGAAGCGGCTGGTTCCAGAGTTGGAGCAGAGAGGAGCGGCTATTTACAGAGTGGGAGCAGAGAGGAACGGCTGTTTACAGATTGGGAGCAGAGAGGAGCGGCTGGCTAAGGAGTGGGAGCAGAGAGGAGCCGCTGTTTACAGAGTGGGAGCAGATAGGAGCGGCTAGTTCCAGAGTGGGAGCAGAGAGGAGCGGCTGGTTCCAGATTGGGAGTAGAGAGAAGCGGCTGGTTCCAGAGTGGGAGCAGAGAGGAGCGGCTGGTTCCACAGTGGGAGCAGAGAGGAGCCGCTGTTTACAGAGCGGGAGCAGAGAGGAGCGGCTGGTTACTGAGGCAGAGAATGAGGAGCGGCTGGTTATAGAGTTGCAGCAGAGAGGAGAGGCTTGTTACAGAGTGGGAGCAGAGAGGAGCGGCTGCTTCCAGATTGGGTGCAGACAGGAGCGGCTGGTGACAGAGTGGGAGCAGAGTGGAGCGGCTGTTTACAGAGTGGGAGCAGAGAGTAGCGGCTGGTTACAGAGTGGGAGCAGAGAGGAGCGGCTGTTTACAGAGTGGGAGCAGAGAGGAGCGGCTGGTTACATAGTGGGAGCAGAGAGGAGCGGCTGGTTACAGAGTGGGAGCAGAGAGGAGGGGCTGTTGACGGAGTGGGAGCAGAGAGGAGCCGCTGTTTACAGAGTGGGAGCAGAGAGAAGCGGCTGTTTACAGAGCGGGAGCAGAGAGGAGCGGCTGGTTACTGAGGCAGAGAATGAGGAGCGGCTGGTTATAGAGTTGCAGCAGAGAGGAGAGGCTTGTTACAGAGTGGGAGCAGAGAGGAGCGGCTACTTCCAGATTGGGAGCAGAGAGGAGCGGCTGGTTACAGATTGGGAGCAGAGTGGAGCGGCTGGTTCCAGAGTGGGAGCAGAGAGGAGCGGCTGGTTCCAGAGCGGGAGCCGAGAGGTGCGGCGATTTACAGAGTGGGAGCAGAGAGGAACGGCTGTTTACAGAGTGGGAGCAGAGAGGAGCGGCTGGTTACGGAGTGGGAGCAGAGAGGAGCGGCTGGTTACAGAAGCTCAGAATGAGGAGCGGCTGGTTACAGAGTTGCAGCAGAGATGAGCTGCTGGTTACAGAGTGGGAGCAGAGAGGAGGGGCTGTTGACGGAGCGGGAGCAGAGAGGAGCCGCTGGTTACAGAGTGGGAGCAGAGAGGAGCGGCTGGTTACAGAGTGGGAGCAGAGAGGAGTGGCTGGTTCCAGAGTGGGAGCAGAGAGAAGTGGCTGGTTCCAGAGTGGGAGCAGAGAGGAGCGGCTATTTGCAAAGTGGGAGCAGAGAGGAACGGCTGTTTACAGAGTGGGAGCAAAGAGGAGCGGCTGGCTACGGAGTGGGAGCAGAGAGGAACGGCTGTTTACAGAGTTGGAGCAGAGCGGAGGGGCTGTTGACGGAGTGGGAGCAGAGAGGAGCCGCTCGTTCCAGAGTGGGAGCAGAGAGGAGCGGCTGGTTGCAGAGTGGGAGCAGAGAGGAGCGGCTGTTTCCAGAGTGGGAGCAGAGAGGAGTGGCTGGTTCCAGAGTGGGAGCAGAGAGAAGCGGCTGGTTCCAGAGTGGGAGCAGAGAGGAGCGGCTATTTGCAAAGTGGGAGCAGAGAGGAACGGCTGTTTACAGAGTGGGAGCAAAGAGGAGCGGCTGGCTACGGAGTGGGAGCAGAGAGGAACGGCTGTTTACAGAGTTGGAGCAGAGCGGAGGGGCTGTTGACGGAGTGGGAGCAGAGAGGAGCCGCTGGTTACAGAGTGGGAGCAGATAGGAGCGGCTAGTTCCAGATTGGGAGCAGAGAGGAGCGGCTGGTTCCAGATTGGGAGCAGAGAGGAGTGGCTGGTTCCAGAGTGGGAGCAGAGAGGAGCAGCTGGTTCGAGAGTGGGAGCAGAGAGAAGCGGCTGTTTACAGAGCGGGAGCAGAGAGGAGCTGCTGGTTACTGAGGCAAAGAATGAGGAGCGGCTGGTTATAGAGTTGCAGCAGAGAGGAGGGGCTGTTGACGGAGTGGGAGCAGAGAGGAGCTGCTGTTTACAGAGTGGGAGCAGAGAGGAGCGGCTCGTTCCAGAGTGGGAGCAGAGAGGAGCGGCTGGTTGCAGAGTGGGAGCAGACAGGAGCGGCTGTTTCCAGAGTGGGAGCAGAGAGGAGCGGCTGGTTCCAGAGTTGGAGCAGAGAGGAGCGGCTATTTACAGAGTGGGAGCAGAGAGGAACGGCTGTTTACAGATTGGGAGCAGAGAGGAGCGGCTGGCTAAGGAGTGGGAGCAGAGAGGAGCCGCTGTTTAGAGAGTGGGAGCAGATAGGAGCGGCTAGTTCCAGAGTGGGAGCAGAGAGGAGCGGCTGGTTCCAGATTGGGAGTAGAGAGAAGCGGCTGGTTCCAGAGTGGGAGCTGAGAGGAGCGGCTGGTTCCACAGTGGGAGCAGAGAGGAGCGGCTGGTTCCAGAGTGGGAGCAGAGAGGAGCGGCTGATTCCAGAGCGGGAGCCGAGAGGTGCGGCGATTTACAGAGTGGGAGCAGAGAGGAACGGCTGTTTACAGAGTGGGAGCAGAGAGGAGCGGCTGGTTACGGAGTGGGAGCAGAGAGGATTGGCTGGTTACAGAAGCTCAGAATGATGAGCGGCTGGTTACAGAGTTGCAGCAGAGATGAGCTGCTGGTTACAGAGTTGGAGCAGAGAGGAGCGTCTGGTTACAGAGTGGGAGCAGAGAGGAGGGGCTGTTGACGGAGTGGGAGCAGAGAGGAGCGGCTGGTTACAGAGTGGGAGCAGAGAGGAGCGGCTCGTTCCAGAGTGGGAGCAGAGAGGAGCGGCTGGTTGCAGAGTGGGAGCAGAGAGGAGAGGCTGTTTCCAGAGTGGGAGCAGAGAGGAGTGGCTGGTTCCAGAGTGGGAGCAGAGAGAAGCGGCTGGTTCCAGAGTGGGAGCAGAGAGGAGCATCTATTTACAGAGTGGGAGCAGAGAGGAACGGCTGTTTACAGAGTGGGAGCAGAGAGGAGCGGCTGGTTCCAGAGTGGGAGCAGAGAGGAGCGGCTGGTTCCAGAGTGGGAACAGAGAGAAGCTGCTGTTTACAGAGCGGGAGCAGAGAGGAGCGGCTGGTTACTGAGGCAGAGAATGAGGAGCGGCTGGTTATAGAGTTGCAGCAGACAGGAGAGGCTTGTTACAGAGTGGGAGCAGAGAGGAGCGGCTGGTTACAGATTGGGAGCAGAGAGGAGCGGCTGGTTACAGAGTGGGAGCAGAGTGGAGCGGCTGGTTCCAGAGTGGGAGCAGAGAGGAGCGGCTGGTTCCAGAGTGGGAGCAGAGAGGAGCGGCTGGTTCCAGAGTGGGAGCAGAGAGGAGCGGCTGGATCCAGAGTGGGAGCAGAGAGAAGCGGCAGTTTACAGAGCGGGAGCAGAGAGGAACGGCTGATTACTGAGGCAGAGAATGAGGAGCGGCTGGTTATAGAGTTGCAGCAGAGAGGAGAGGCTTGTTACAGAGTGGGAGCAGAGAGGAGCGGCTGCTTCCAGATTGGGAGCAGAGAAGAGCGGCTGGTTACAGAGTGGGAGCAAAGTGGAGCGGCTGGTTCCAGAGTGGGAGCAGAGAGGAGCGGTTGGTTCCAGAGTGGGAGCAGAGAGGAGCGGCTGGTTCCAGAGTGGGAGCAGAGAGGAGCGGCTGGTTCCAGAGTGGGAGCAGAGAGTAGCGGCTGGTTACAGAGTGGGAGCAGAGAGGAGCGGCTGTTTACAGAGTGGGTGCAGAGAGTAGCGGCTGGTTACCGAGTGGGAGCAGAGAGGAGCTGCTGTTTACAGAGTGGGAGCAGAGTGGAGCGGCTGGTTACATAGTGGGAGCAGAGAGGAGCGGCTGGTTCCAGAGTGGGAGCAGAGAGGAGCGGCTGGTTCCAGAGTGGGAGCAGAGAGGAGCGGCTGGATCCAGAGTGGGAGCAGAGAGAAGCGGCAGTTTACAGAGCGGGAGCAGAGAGGAGCGGCTGATTACTGAGGCAGAGAATGAGGAGCGGCTGGTTATGGAGTTGCAGCAGAGAGGAGCGGCTGGTTACATAGTGGGAGCAGAGAGGAGCGGCTTGTTACTGAGTGGGAGCAGAGAGGAGGGGCTGTTGACGGAGTGGGAGCAGAGAGGAGCCGCTGTTTACAGAGTGGGAGCAGAGAGAAGCGGCTGTTTACAGAGCGGGAGCAGAGAGTAGCGGCTGGTTACTGAGTCAGAGAATGAGGAGCGGCTGGTTATAGAGTTGCAGCAGAGAGGAGAGGCTTGTTACAGAGTGGGAGCAGAGAGGAGCGGCTACTTCCAGATTGGGAGCAGAGAGGAGCGGCTGGTTACAGAGTGGGAGCAGAGTGGAGCGGCTGGTTCCAGAGTGGGAGCAGAGAGGAGCGGCTGGTTCCAGAGCGGGAGCCGAGAGGTGCGGCGATTTACAGAGTGGGAGCAGAGAGGAACGGCTGTTTACAGAGTGGGAGCAGAGAGGAGCGGCTGGTTACGGAGTGGGAGCATAGATGATCGGCTGGTTACAGAAGCTCAGAATGAGGAGCGGCTGGTTACAGAGTTGCAGCAGAGATGAGCTGCTGGTTACAGAGTGGGAGCAGAGAGGAACGGCAGGTTACAGAGTGGGAGCAGAGAGGAGGGGCTGTTGACGGAGTGGGAGCAGAGAGGAGCCGCTGTTTACAGAGTGGGAGCAGAGAGGAGCGGCTGGTTACAGAGTGGGAGCTGAGAGGAGCGGCTCGTTCCAGAGTGGGAGCAGAGAGGAGCGGCTGGTTGCAGAGTGGGAGCAGAGAGGAGCGGCTGTTTCCAGAGTGGGAGCAGAGAGGAGTGGCTGGTTCCAGAGTGGGAGCAGAGAGAAGCGGCTGGTTCCAGAGTGGGAGCAGAGAGGAGCGGCTATTTGCAAAGTGGGAGCAGAGAGGAACGGCTGTTTACAGAGTGGGAGCAAAGAGGAGCGGCTGGCTACGGAGTGGGAGCAGAGAGGAACGGCTGTTAACAGAGTTGGAGCAGAGCGGAGGGGCTGTTGACGGAGTGGGAGCAGAGAGGAGCCGCTGGTTACAGAGTGGGAGCAGATAGGAGCGGCTAGTTCCAGATTGGGAGCAGAGAGGAGCGGCTGGTTCCAGATTGGAAGCAGAGAGGAGCGGCTGGTTCCAGAGTGGGAGCAGAGAGGAGCGGCTGGTTCGAGAGTGGGAGCAGAGAGAAGCGGCTGTTTACAGAGCGGGAGCAGAGAGGAGCTGCTGGTTACTGAGGCAGAGAATGAGGAGCGGCTGGTTATAGAGTTGCAGCAGAGAGGAGGGGCTGTTGACGGAGTGGGAGCAGAGAGGAGCTGCTGTTTACAGAGTGGGAGCAGAGAGGAGCGGCTCGTTCCAGAGTGGGAGCAGAGAGGAGCGGCTGGTTGCAGAGTGGGAGCAGACAGGAGCGGCTGTTTCCAGAGTGGGAGCAGAGAGGAGCGGCTGGTTCCACAGTGGGAGTAGAGAGAAGCGGCTGGTTCCAGAGTTGGAGCAGAGAGGAGCGGCTATTTACAGAGTGGGAGCAGAGAGGAACGGCTGTTTACAGATTGGGAGCAGAGAGGAGCGGCTGGCTAAGGAGTGGGAGCAGAGAGGAGCCGCTGTTTACAGAGTGGGAGCAGATAGGAGCGGCTAGTTCCAGAGTGGGAGCAGAGAGGAGCGGCTGGTTCCAGATTGGGAGTAGAGAGAAGCGGCTGGTTCCAGAGTGGGAGCAGAGAGGAGCGGCTGGTTCCACAGTGGGAGCAGAGAGGAGCCGCTGTTTACAGAGCGGGAGCAGAGAGGAGCGGCTGGTTACTGAGGCAGAGAATGAGGAGCGGCTGGTTATAGAGTTGCAGCAGAGAGGAGAGGCTTGTTACAGAGTGGGAGCAGAGAGGAGCGGCTGCTTCCAGATTGGGTGCAGACAGGAGCGGCTGGTGACAGAGTGGGAGCAGAGTGGAGCGGCTGTTTACAGAGTGGGAGCAGAGAGTAGCGGCTGGTTACAGAGTGGGAGCAGAGAGGAGCGGCTGTTTACAGAGTGGGAGCAGAGAGGAGCGGCTGGTTACATAGTGGGAGCAGAGAGGAGCGGCTGGTTACAGAGTGGGAGCAGAGAGGAGGGGCTGTTGACGGAGTGGGAGCAGAGAGGAGCCGCTGTTTACAGAGTGGGAGCAGAGAGAAGCGGCTGTTTACAGAGCGGGAGCAGAGAGGAGCGGCTGGTTACTGAGGCAGAGAATGAGGAGCGGCTGGTTATAGAGTTGCAGCAGAGAGGAGAGGCTTGTTACAGAGTGGGAGCAGAGAGGAGCGGCTACTTCCAGATTGGGAGCAGAGAGGAGCGGCTGGTTACAGATTGGGAGCAGAGTGGAGCGGCTGGTTCCAGAGTGGGAGCAGAGAGGAGCGGCTGGTTCCAGAGCGGGAGCCGAGAGGTGCGGCGATTTACAGAGTGGGAGCAGAGAGGAACGGCTGTTTACAGAGTGGGAGCAGAGAGGAGCGGCTGGTTACGGAGTGGGAGCAGAGAGGAGCGGCTGGTTACAGAAGCTCAGAATGAGGAGCGGCTGGTTACAGAGTTGCAGCAGAGATGAGCTGCTGGTTACAGAGTGGGAGCAGAGAGGAGGGGCTGTTGACGGAGCGGGAGCAGAGAGGAGCCGCTGGTTACAGAGTGGGAGCAGAGAGGAGCGGCTGGTTACAGAGTGGGAGCAGAGAGGAGTGGCTGGTTCCAGAGTGGGAGCAGAGAGAAGCGGCTGGTTCCAGAGTGGGAGCAGAGAGGAGCGGCTATTTGCAAAGTGGGAGCAGAGAGGAACGGCTGTTTACAGAGTGGGAGCAAAGAGGAGCGGCTGGCTACGGAGTGGGAGCAGAGAGGAACGGCTGTTTACAGAGTTGGAGCAGAGCGGAGGGGCTGTTGACGGAGTGGGAGCAGAGAGGAGCCGCTCGTTCCAGAGTGGGAGCAGAGAGGAGCGGCTGGTTGCAGAGTGGGAGCAGAGAGGAGCGGCTGTTTCCAGAGTGGGAGCAGAGAGGAGTGGCTGGTTCCAGAGTGGGAGCAGAGAGAAGCGGCTGGTTCCAGAGTGGGAGCAGAGAGGAGCGGCTATTTGCAAAGTGGGAGCAGAGAGGAACGGCTGTTTACAGAGTGGGAGCAAAGAGGAGCGGCTGGCTACGGAGTGGGAGCAGAGAGGAACGGCTGTTTACAGAGTTGGAGCAGAGCGGAGGGGCTGTTGACGGAGTGGGAGCAGAGAGGAGCCGCTGGTTACAGAGTGGGAGCAGATAGGAGCGGCTAGTTCCAGATTGGGAGCAGAGAGGAGCGGCTGGTTCCAGATTGGGAGCAGAGAGGAGTGGCTGGTTCCAGAGTGGGAGCAGAGAGGAGCAGCTGGTTCGAGAGTGGGAGCAGAGAGAAGCGGCTGTTTACAGAGCGGGAGCAGAGAGGAGCTGCTGGTTACTGAGGCAAAGAATGAGGAGCGGCTGGTTATAGAGTTGCAGCAGAGAGGAGGGGCTGTTGACGGAGTGGGAGCAGAGAGGAGCTGCTGTTTACAGAGTGGGAGCAGAGAGGAGCGGCTCGTTCCAGAGTGGGAGCAGAGAGGAGCGGCTGGTTGCAGAGTGGGAGCAGACAGGAGCGGCTGTTTCCAGAGTGGGAGCAGAGAG
Source organism: Pristiophorus japonicus (assembly GCF_044704955.1). Classification (NCBI taxonomy): domain Eukaryota; kingdom Metazoa; phylum Chordata; class Chondrichthyes; family Pristiophoridae; genus Pristiophorus; species Pristiophorus japonicus. The sequence goes on along the minus strand of NW_027250723.1, from coordinate 486,841 downwards.
GAGCGGCTGGTTCCAGAGTTGGAGCAGAGAGGAGCGGCTATTTACAGAGTGGGAGCAGAGAGGAACGGCTGTTTACAGATTGGGAGCAGAGAGGAGCGGCTGGCTAAGGAGTGGGAGCAGAGAGGAGCCGCTGTTTAGAGAGTGGGAGCAGATAGGAGCGGCTAGTTCCAGAGTGGGAGCAGAGAGGAGCGGCTGGTTCCAGATTGGGAGTAGAGAGAAGCGGCTGGTTCCAGAGTGGGAGCTGAGAGGAGCGGCTGGTTCCACAGTGGGAGCAGAGAGAAGCGGCTGTTTACAGAGCGGGAGCAGAGAGGAGCGGCTGGTTACTGAGGCAGAGAATGAGAAGCGGCTGGTTATAGAGTTGCAGCAGAGAGGAGAGGCGTGTTACAGAGTGGGAGCAGAGTGGAGCGGCTGGTTCCAGATTGGGTGCAGAGAGGAGCGGCTGGTTACAGAGTGGGAGCAGAGTGGAGCGGCTGATTCCAGAGCGGGAGCCGAGAGGTGCGGCGATTTACAGAGTGGGAGCAGAGAGGAACGGCTGTTTACAGAGTGGGAGCAGAGAGGAGTGGCTTGTTACGGAGTGGGAGCAGAGAGGATTGGCTGGTTACAGAAGCTCAGAATGATGAGCGGCTGGTTACAGAGTTGCAGCAGAGAGGAGCGGCTGGTTCCAGAGTGGGAGCAGAGAGAAGCGGCTGGTTCCAGAGTGGGAGCAGAGAGGAGCGGCTCTTTACAGAGTGGGAGCAGAGAGGAACGGCTGTTTACAGAGTGGGAGCAGAGAGGAGCGGCTGGTTCCAGAGTGGGAGCAGAGAGGAGCGGCTGATTCCAGAGCGGGAGCCGAGAGGTGCGGCGATTTACAGAGTGGGAGCAGAGAGGAACGGCTGTTTACAGAGTGGGAGCAGAGAGGAGCGGCTGGTTACGGAGTGGGAGCAGAGAGGATTGGCTGGTTACAGAAGCTCAGAATGATGAGCGGCTGGTTACAGAGTTGCAGCAGAGATGAGCTGCTGGTTACAGAGTTGGAGCAGAGAGGAGCGTCTGGTTACAGAGTGGGAGCAGAGAGGAGGGGCTGTTGACGGAGTGGGAGCAGAGAGGAGCGGCTGGTTACAGAGTGGGAGCAGAGAGGAGCGGCTCGTTCCAGAGTGGGAGCAGAGAGGAGCGGCTGGTTGCAGAGTGGGAGCAGAGAGGAGAGGCTGTTTCCAGAGTGGGAGCAGAGAGGAGTGGCTGGTTCCAGAGTGGGAGCAGAGAGAAGCGGCTGGTTCCAGAGTGGGAGCAGAGAGGAGCATCTATTTACAGAGTGGGAGCAGAGAGGAACGGCTGTTTACAGAGTGGGAGCAGAGAGGAGCGGCTGGTTCCAGAGTGGGAGCAGAGAGGAGCGGCTGGTTCCAGAGTGGGAACAGAGAGAAGCTGCTGTTTACAGAGCGGGAGCAGAGAGGAGCGGCTGGTTACTGAGGCAGAGAATGAGGAGCGGCTGGTTATAGAGTTGCAGCAGACAGGAGAGGCTTGTTACAGAGTGGGAGCAGAGAGGAGCGGCTGGTTACAGATTGGGAGCAGAGAGGAGCGGCTGGTTACAGAGTGGGAGCAGAGTGGAGCGGCTGGTTCCAGAGTGGGAGCAGAGAGGAGCGGCTGGTTCCAGAGTGGGAGCAGAGAGGAGCGGCTGGTTCCAGAGTGGGAGCAGAGAGGAGCGGCTGGATCCAGAGTGGGAGCAGAGAGAAGCGGCAGTTTACAGAGCGGGAGCAGAGAGGAACGGCTGATTACTGAGGCAGAGAATGAGGAGCGGCTGGTTATAGAGTTGCAGCAGAGAGGAGAGGCTTGTTACAGAGTGGGAGCAGAGAGGAGCGGCTGCTTCCAGATTGGGAGCAGAGAAGAGCGGCTGGTTACAGAGTGGGAGCAAAGTGGAGCGGCTGGTTCCAGAGTGGGAGCAGTGAGGAGCGGTTGGTTCCAGAGTGGGAGCAGAGAGGAGCGGCTGGTTCCAGAGTGGGAGCAGAGAGGAGCGGCTGGTTCCAGAGTGGGAGCAGAGAGTAGCGGCTGGTTACAGAGTGGGAGCAGAGAGGAGCGGCTGTTTACAGAGTGGGTGCAGAGAGTAGCGGCTGGTTACCGAGTGGGAGCAGAGAGGAGCTGCTGTTTACAGAGTGGGAGCAGAGTGGAGCGGCTGGTTACATAGTGGGAGCAGAGAGGAGAGGCTGGTTCCAGAGTGGGAGCAGAGAGGAGCGGCTGGTTCCAGAGTGGGAGCAGAGAGGAGCGGCTGGATCCAGAGTGGGAGCAGAGAGAAGCGGCAGTTTACAGAGCGGGAGCAGAGAGTAGCGGCTGATTACTGAGGCAGAGAATGAGGAGCGGCTGGTTATGGAGTTGCAGCAGAGAGGAGAGGCTTGTTACAGAGTGGGAGCAGAGAGGAGCGGCTGCTTCCAGATTGGGAGCAGAGAAGAGCGGCTGGTTACAGAGTGGGAGCAAAGTGGAGCGGCTGGTTCCAGAGTGGGAGCAGAGAGGAGCGGCTGGTTCCAGAGTGGGAGCAGAGAGTAGCGGCTGGTTACAGAGTGGGAGCAGAGAGGAGCGGCTGTTTACAGAGTGGGTGCAGAGAGTAGCGGCTGGTTACCGAGTGGGAGCAGAGAGGAGCGGCTGTTTACAGAGTGGGAGCAGAGAGGAGCGGCTGGTTACATAGTGGGAGCAGAGAGGAGCGGCTGGTTACAGAGTGGGAGCAGAGAGGAGGGGCTGTTGACGGAGTGGGAGCAGAGAGGAGCCGCTGTTTACAGAGTGGGAGCAGAGAGTAGCGGCTGGTTACTGAGGCAGAGAATGAGGAGCGGCTGATTATAGAGTTGCAGCAGAGAGGAGAGGCTTGTTACAGAGTGGGAGCAGGGAGGAGCGGCTGCTTCCAGATTGGGAGCAGAGAGGAGCGGCTGGTTACAGAGTGGGAGCAGAGTGGAGCGGCTGGTTCCAGAGTGGGTGCAGAGAGGAGCGGCTGGTTCCAGAGCGGGAGCCGAGAGGTGCGGCGATTTACAGAGTGGGAGCAGAGAGGAACAGCTGTTTACAGAGTGGGAGCAGAGAGGAGCGGCTGGTTACGGAGTGGGAGCAGAGAGGAGCGGCTGGTTACAGAAGCTCAGAATGAGGAGCGGCTGGTTACAGAGTTGCAGCAGAGATGAGCTGCTGGTTACAGGGTGGGAGCAGAGAGGAACGGCAGGTTACAGAGTGGGAGCAGAGAGGAGGGGCTGTTGACGGAGTGGGAGCAGAGAGGAGCCGCTGTTTACAGAGTGGGAGCAGAGAGGAGCGGCTGGTTACAGAGTGGGAGCCGAGAGGAGCGGCTCGTTCCAGAGTGGGAGCAGAGAGGAGCGGCTGGTTGCAGAGTGGGAACAGAGAGGAGCGGCTGTTTCCAGAGGGGGAGCAGAGAGAAGCGGCTGGTTCCAGAGTGGGAGCAGAGAGGAGCGGCTATTTACAGAGTGGGAGCAGAGAGGAACGGCTGTTTACAGAGTGGGAGCAGAGCGGAGGGGCTGTTGACGGAGTGGGAGCAGAGAGGAGCCGCTGGTTACAGAGTGGGAGCAGATAGGAGCGGCTAGTTCCAGATTGGGAGCAGAGAGGAGCGGCTGGTTCCAGATTGGGAGCAGAGAGGAGCGGCTGGTTCCAGAGTGGGAGCAGAGAGGAGCGGCTGGTTCGAGAGTGGGAGCAGAGAGAAGCGGCTGTTTACAGAGCGGGAGCAGAGAGGAGCTGCTGGTTACTGAGGCAGAGAATGAGGAGCGGCTGGTTATAGAGTTGCAGCAGAGAGGAGGGGCTGTTGACGGAGTGGGAGCAGAGAGCAGCTGCTGTTTACAGAGTGGGAGCAGAGAGGAGCGGCTGGTTACAGAGTGGGAGCAGATAGGAGCGGCTAGTTCCAGATTGGGAGCAGAGAAGAGCGGCTGGTTCCAGAGTGGGAGCAGAGAGGAGCGGCTGGTTCCAGATTGGGAGCAGAGAGGAGCGGCTGGTTCCAGAGTGGGAGCAGAGAGGAGCGGCTGGTTACAGAGTGGGAGCAGATAGGAGCGGCTAGTTCCAGATTGGGAGCAGAGTGGAGCGGCTGGTTCCACAGTGGGATCAGAGAGAAGCGGCTGGTTCCAGAGTTGGAGCAGAGAGGAGCGGCTATTTACAGAGTGGGAGAAGAGAGGAACGGCTGTTTACAGATTGGGAGCAGAGAGGAGCGGCTGGCTAAGGAGTGGGAGCAGAGAGGAGCCGCTGTTTACAGAGTGGGAGCAGATAGGAGCGGCTAGTTCCAGAGTGGGAGCAGAGAGGAGCGGCTGGTTCCAGATTGGGAGTAGAGAGAAGCGGCTGGTTCCAGAGTGGCAGCAGAGAGGAGCGGCTGGTTCCACAGTGGGAGCAGAGAGGAGCGGCTGTTTACAGAGCGGGAGCAGAGAGGAGCGGCTGTATACTGAGGCAGAGAATGAGGAGCGGCTGGTTATAGAGTTGCAGCAGAGAGGAGAGGCTTGTTACAGAGTGGGAGCAGAGAGGAGCGGCTGCTTCCAGATTGGGTGCAGACAGGAGCGGCTGGTTACAGAGTGGGAGCAGAGTGGAGCGGCTGGTTCCTGAATGGGAGCAGAGAGGAGCGGCTGATTCCAGAGCGGGAGCCGAGAGGTGCGGCGATTTACAGAGTGGGAGCAGAGAGGAACGGCTGTTTACAGAGTGGGAGCAGAGAGGAGCGACTGGTTACGGAGTGGGAGCAGAGAGGATTGGCTGGTTACAGAAGCTCAGAATGATGAGCGGCTGGTTACAGAGTTGCAGCAGAGATGAGCTGCTGGTTACAGAGTGGGAGCAGAGAGGAGCGTCTGGTTACAGAGTGGGAGCAGAGAGGAGGGGCTGTTGACGGAGTGGGAGCAGAGAGGAGCGGCTGGTTACAGAGTGGGAGCAGAGAGGAGCGGCTAGTTCCAGAGTGGGAGCAGAGAGGAGCGGCTGGTTGCAGAGTGGGAGCAGAGAGGAGAGGCTGTTTCCAGAGTGGGAGCAGAGAGGAGTGGCTGGTTCCAGAGTGGGAGCAGAGAGAAGCGGTTGGTTCCAGAGTGGGAGCAGAGAGGAGCGGCTGATTACTGAGGCAGAGAATGAGGAGCGGCTGGTTATAGAGTTGCAGCAGAGAGGAGTGGCTGGTTCCAGAGTGGGAGCAGAGAGAAGCGGCTGTTTACAGAGCGGGAGCAGAGAGGAACGGCTGATTACTGAGGCAGAGAATGAGGAGCGGCTGGTTATAGAGTTGCAGCAGAGAGGAGAGGCTTGCTCCAGAGTGGGAGCAGAGAGGAGCGGCTGTTTCCAGAGTGGGAGCAGAGAGGAGCGGCTGGTTCCAGAGTGGGAGCAGAGAGGAGCGGCTATTTACAGAGTGGGAGCAGAGAGGAACGGCTGTTTACAGAGTTGGAGCAGAGAGGAGGGTCTGTTGACGGAGTGGGAGCAGAGAGGAGCCGCTGTTTTCAGAGTGGGAGCAGATAGGAGCGGCGAGTTTCAGAGTGGTAGCAGAGAGGAGCGGCTCGTTCCAGAGTGGGAGCAGAGAGAAGCGGCTGGTGGCAGAGTGGGAGCAGAGAGGAGCGGCTGTTTCCAGAGTGGGAGCAGAGAGGAGCGGCTGGTTCCAGAGTGGGAGCAGAGAGAAGCGGCTGGTTCCAGAGTGGGAGCAGAGAGGAGCGGCTCTTTACAGAGTGGGAGCAGAGAGGAACGGCTGTTTACAGAGTGGGAGCAGAGAGGAGCGGCTGGTTCCAGAGTGGGAGCAGAGAGGAGCGGCTGTTTACAGAGCGGGAGCAGAGAGGAGCGGCTGGTTACTGAGGCAGAGAATGAGGAGCGGCTGGTTATAGAGTTGCAGCAGAGAGGAGAGGCTTGTTACAGAGTGGGAGCAGAGAGGAGCGGCTGTTTACAGAGTGGGGGCAGAGAGGAACGGCTGATTACTGAGGCAGAGAATGAGGAGCGGCTGGTTATAGAGTTGCAGCAGAGAGGAGAGGCTTGTTACAGAGTGGGAGCAGAGAGGAGGGGCTGTTGACGGAGTGGGAGCAGAGAGGAGCCGCTGGTTACAGAGTGGGAGCAGATAGGAGCGGCTAGTTCCAGAGTGGGAGCAGAGAGGAGCGGCTGGTTCCAGATTGGGAGCAGAGAGGAGCGGCTGGTTCCAGAGTGGGAGCAGAGAGGAGCGGCTGGTTCGAGAGTGGGAGCAGAGAGAAGCGGCTGTTTACAGAGCGGGAGCAGAGCGGAGCTGCTGGTTACTGAGGCAGAGAATGAGGAGCGGCTGGTTATAGAGTTGCAGCAGAGAGGAGGGGCTGTTGACGGAGTGGGAGCAGTGAGGAGCTGCTGTTTACAGAGTGGGAGCAGAGAGGAGCGGCTGGTTACAGAGTGGGAGCAGATAGGAGCGGCTAGTTCCAGATTGGGAGCAGAGAGGAGCGGCTGGTTCCAGATTGGGAGCAGAGAGGAGCGGCTGGTTCCAGAGTGGGAGCAGAGAGGAGCGGCTGGTTGCAGAGTGGGAGCAGACAGGAGCGGCTGTTTCCAGAGTGGGAGCAGAGTGGAGCGGCTGGTTCCACAGTGGGATCAGAGAGAAGCGGCTGGTTCCAGAGTTGGAGCAGAGAGGAGCGGCTATTTACAGAGTGGGAGAAGAGAGGAACGGCTGTTTACAGATTGGGAGCAGAGAGGAGCGGCTGGCTAAGGAGTGGGAGCAGAGAGGAGCCGCTGTTTACAGAGTGGGAGCAGATAGGAGCGGCTAGTTCCAGAGTGGGAGTAGAGAGGAGCGGCTGGTTCCAGATTGGGAGTAGAGAGAAGCGGCTGGTTCCAGAGTGGCAGCAGAGAGGAGCGGCTGGTTCCACAGTGGGAGCAGAGAGGAGCGGCTGTTTACAGAGCGGGAGCAGAGAGGAGCGGCTGTATACTGAGGCAGAGAATGAGGAGCGGCTGGTTATAGAGTTGCAGCAGAGAGGAGAGGCTTGTTACAGAGTGGGAGCAGAGAGGAGCGGCTGCTTCCAGATTGGGTGCAGACAGGAGCGGCTGGTTACAGAGTGGGAGCAGAGTGGAGCGGCTGGTTCCTGAATGGGAGCAGAGAGGAGCGGCTGATTCCAGAGCGGGAGCCGAGAGGTGCGGCGATTTACAGAGTGGGAGCAGAGAGGAGCGACTGGTTACGGAGTGGGAGCAGAGAGGATTGGCTGGTTACAGAAGCTCAGAATGATGAGCGGCTGGTTACAGAGTTGCAGCAGAGATGAGCTGCTGGTTACAGAGTGGGAGCAGAGAGGAGCGTCTGGTTACAGAGTGGGAGCAGAGAGGAGGGGCTGTTGACGGAGTGGGAGCAGAGAGGAGCGGCTGGTTACAGAGTGGGAGCAGAGAGGAGCGGCTAGTTCCAGAGTGGGAGCAGAGAGGAGCGGCTGGTTGCAGAGTGGGAGCAGAGAGGAGAGGCTGTTTCCAGAGTGGGAGCAGAGAGGAGTGGCTGGCTCCAGAGTGGGAGCAGAGAGAAGCGGTTGGTTCCAGAGTGGGAGCAGAGAGGAGCGGCTATTTACAGAGTGGGAGCAGAGAGGAACGGCTGTTTACAGAGTGGGAGCAGAGAGGAGCGGCTTGCTACGGAGTGGGAGCAGAGAGGAACGGCTGTTTACAGAGTTGGAGCAGAGCGGAGGGGCTGTTGACGGAGTGGGAGCAGAGAGGAGCCGCTGTTTACAGAGTGGGAGTTGATAGGAGCGGCTAGTTCCAGATTGGGAGCAGAGAGGAGCGGCTGGTTCCAGATTGGGAGCAGAGAGGAGCGGCTGGTTCGAGAGTGGGAGCAGAGAGGAGCGGCTGGTTCGAGAGTGGGAGCAGAGAGACGCGGCTGTTTACAGAGCGGGAGCAGAGAGGAGCGGTTGGTTACTGAGGCAGAGAATGAGGAGCGGCTGGTTATAGAGTTGCAGCAGAGAGGAGAGGCTTGTTACAGAGTGGGAGCAGAGAGGAGCGGCTGCTTCCAGATTGGGAGCAGAGAGGAGCGGCTGGTTACAGAGTGGGAGCAGAGAGGAGCGGCTGGTTCCAGAGTGGGAGCAGAGAGGAGCGGCTGGTTCCAGAGTGGGAGCAGAGAGGAGAGGCTGGTTACAGAGTGGGAGCAGAGAGGAGCGGCTGTTTACAGAGTGTGAGAAGAGAGGAGCGGCTGGTTACAGCGTGGGAGCAGATAGGAGCGGCTGGTTACAGAGTGGGAGCAGAGAGAAGCGGCTGGTTCCAGAGTGGGAGCAGAGAGGAGCGGCTATTTACAGAGTGGGAGCAGAGAGGAACGGCTGTTTCCAGTGTGGGAGCAGAGAGGAGCGGCTGGTTCGAGAGTGGGAGCAGAGAGAAGCGGCTGTTTGCAGAGCGGGAGCAGAGAGGTGCGGCTGGTTACTGAGGCAGAGAATGAGGAGCGGCTGGTTATAGAGTAGCAGCTGAGAGTAGAGGCTTGTTACAGAGTGGGAGCAGAGAGGAGCGGCTGCTTCCAGATTGGGAGCAGAGAGGAGCGGGTGGTTACAGAGTGGGAGCAGAGTGGAGCGGCTGGTTCCAGAGTGGGAGCAGAGAGGAGCGGCTGGTTCCAGAGTGGGAGCAGAGAGGAGCCGCTGGTTCCAGAGTGGGAGCAGAGAGGAGCGGCTGGTTACAGAGTGGGAGCAGAGAGGAGCGGCTGTTTACAGAGTGGGAGCAGAGAGGAGCGGCTGCTTACAGCGTGGGAGCAGAGAGGAGCGGCTGGTTACAGAGTGGGAGCAGAGAGGAGGGGCTGTTGACGGAGTGGGAGCAGAGAGGAGCCGCTGTTTACAGAGTGGGAGCAGGGAGGAGCGGCTGGTTATAGAGTGGGAGCAGAGAGGAGCGGCTCGATCCAGAGTGGGAGCAGAGAGGAGCGGCTGGTTGCAGAGTGGGAGCAGAGAGGAGCGGCTAGTTCCAGAGTGGGAGCAGAGAGGAACGGCTGTTTACAGAGTGGGAGCAGAGAGGAGCGGGTGGTTACAGAGTGGGAGCAGAGTGGAGCGGCTGGTTCCAGAGTGGGAGCAGAGAGGAGCGGCTGGTTCCAGAGTGGGAGCAGAGAGGAGCCGCTGGTTCCAGAGTGGGAGCAGAGAGGAGCGGCTGGTTACAGAGTGGGAGCAGAGAGGAGCGGCTGTTTACAGAGTGGGAGCAGAGAGGAGCGGCTGCTTACAGCGTGGGAGCAGAGAGGAGCGGCTGGTTACAGAGTGGGAGCAGAGAGGAGGGGCTGTTGACGGAGTGGGAGCAGAGAGGAGCCGCTGTTTACAGAGTGGGAGCAGGGAGGAGCGGCTGGTTATAGAGTGGGAGCAGAGAGGAGCGGCTCGATCCAGAGTGGGAGCAGAGAGGAGCGGCTGGTTGCAGAGTGGGAGCAGAGAGGAGCGGCTAGTTCCAGAGTGGGAGCAGAGAGGAACGGCTGTTTACAGAGTGGGAGCAGAGAGGAGCGGCTGGCTACGGAGTGGGAGCAGAGAGGAACGGCTGTTTACAGAGTTCGAGCAGAGAGGAGGGGCTGTTGACGGAGAGGGAGCAGAGAGGAGCCACTGTTTACAGAGTGGGAGCAGATATGAGCGGCAAGTTCCAGAGTGGGAGCAGAGAGGAGCGGCTGGTTCCAGTTGGGGGCAGAGAGGAGCGGCTGTTTCCAGAGTGGGAGTAGAGAGAAGCGGCTGTTTACAGAGCGGGAGCAGAGAGGAGCGGCTGGTTACTGAGGCAGAAAATGAGGAGCGGCTGGTAAAAGAGTTGCAGCAGAGAGGAGAGGCTTGCTCCAGAGTGGGAGCAGAGAGGAGCGGCTGTTTCCAGAGTGGGAGCAGAGAGGAGCGGCTGGTTCCAGAGTGGGAGCAGAGAGGAGCGGCTATTTACAGAGTGGGAGCAGAGAGGAGCGGCTGTTTCCAGAGTGGGAGCAGAGAGGAGCGGCTGGTTCCAGAGTGGGAGCAGAGAGGAGCGGCTATTTACAGAGTGGGAGCAGAGAGGAACGGCTGTTTACAGAGTTGGAGCAGAGAGGAGGGTCTGTTGACGGAGTGGGAGCAGAGAGGAGCCGCTGTTTTCAGAGTGGGAGCAGATAGGAGCGGCGAGTTTCAGAGTGGTAGCAGAGAGGAGCGGCTCGTTCCAGAGTGGGAGCAGAGAGGAGCGGCTGGTGTCAGAGTGGGAGCAGAGAGGAGCGGCTGTTTCCAGAGTGGGAGCAGAGAGGAGCGGCTGGTTCCAGAGTGGGAGCAGAGAGAAGCGGCTGGTTCCAGAGTGGGAGCAGAGAGGAGCGGCTCTTTACAGAGTGGGAGCAGAGAGGAGCGGCTGGTCCCAGAGTGGGAGCAGAGAGGAGCGGCTGGTTCCAGAGTGGGAGCAGAGAGAAGCGGCTGTTTACAGAGCGGGAGCAGAGAGGAGCGGCTGGTTACTGAGGCAGAGAATGAGGAGCGGCTGGTTATAGAGTTGCAGCAGAGAGGAGAGGCTTGTTACAGAGTGGGAGCAGAGAGGAGCGGCTGGTTACAGATTGGGAGCAGAGAGGAGCGGCTGGTTAGAGTGGGAGCAGAGTGGAGCGGCTGGTTCCAGAGTGGGAGCAGAGAGGAGCGGCTGGTTCCAGATTGGGAGCAGAGAGGAGCGGCTGGTTCCAGAGTGGGAGCAGAGAGGAGCGGCTGGTTCCAGAGTGGGAGCAGAGAGAAGCGGCTGTTTACAGAGCGGGAGCAGAGAGGAACGGCTGATTACTGAGGCAGAGAATGAGGAGCGGCTGGTTATAGAGTTGCAGCAGAGAGGAGAGGCTTGCTCCAGAGTGGGAGCAGAGAGGAGCGGCTGTTTCCAGAGTGAGAGCAGAGAGGAGCGGCTGGTTCCAGAGTGGGAGCAGAGAGGAGCGGCTATTTACAGAGTGGGAGCAGAGAGGAACGGCTGTTTACAGAGTTGGAGCAGAGAGGAGGGTCTGTTGACGGAGTGGGAGCAGAGAGGAGCCGCTGTTTTCAGAGTGGGAGCAGATAGGAGCGGCGAGTTTCAGAGTGGTAGCAGAGAGGAGCGGCTCGTTCCAGAGTGGGAGCAGAGAGGAGCGGCTGGTGTCAGAGTGGGAGCAGAGAGGAGCGGCTGTTTCCAGAGTGGGAGCAGAGAGGAGCGGCTGGTTCCAGAGTGGGAGCAGAGAGAAGCGGCTGGTTCCAGAGTGGGAGCAGAGAGGAGCGGCTCTTTACAGAGTGGGAGCAGAGAGGAACGGCTGTTTACAGAGTGGGAGCAGAGAGGAGCGGCTGGTTCCAGAGTGGGAGCAGAGAGGAGCGGCTGTTTACAGAGCGGGAGCAGAGAGGAGCGGCTGGTTACTGAGGCAGAGAATGAGGAGCGGCTGGTTATAGAGTTGCAGCAGAGAGGAGAGGCTTGTTACAGAGTGGGAGCAGAGAGGAGCGGCTGTTTACAGAGTGGGGGCAGAGAGGAACGGCTGATTACTGAGGCAGAGAATGAGGAGCGGCTGGTTATAGAGTTGCAGCAGAGAGGAGAGGCTTGTTACAGAGTCAGAGCAGAGAGGAGCGGCTGCTTCCAGATTGGGAGCAGAGAAGAGCGGCTGGTTACAGAGTGGGAGCAAAGTGGAGCGGCTGGTTCCAGAGTGGGAGCAGAGAGGAGCGGCTGGTTCCAGAGTGGGAGCAGAGAGGAGCGGCTGGTTCCAGAGTGGGAGCAGAGAGGAGCGGCTGGTTCCAGAGTGGGAGCAGAGAGTAGCGGCTGGTTACAGAGTGGTAGCAGAGAGGAGCGGCTGTTTACAGAGTGGGAGCAGAGAGTAGCGGCCGGTTACAGAGTGGGAGCAGAGAGGAGCTGCTGTTTACAGAGTGGGAGCAGAGAGGAGCGGCTGGTTACATAGTGGGAGCAGAGAGGAGCGGCTGGTTACAGAAGCTCAGAATGAGGAGCGGCTGGTTACAGAGTTGCAGCAGAGATGAGCTGCTGGTTACAGAGTCAGAGAATGAGGAGCGGCTGGTTATAGAGTTGCAGCAGAGAGGAGAGGCTTGTTACAGAGTGGGAGCAGAGAGGAGCGGCTACTTCCAGATTGGGAGCAGAGAGGAGCGGCTGGTTACAGAGTGGGAGCAGAGTGGAGCGGCTGGTTCCAGAGTGGGAGCAGAGAGGAGCGGCTGGTTCCAGAGCGGGAGCCGAGAGGTGCGGCGATTTACAGAGTGGGAGCAGAGAGGAACGGCTGTTTACAGAGTGGGAGCAGAGAGGAGCGGCTGGTTACGGAGTGGGAGCATAGAGGATCGGCTGGTTACAGAAGCTCAGAATGAGGAGCGGCTGGTTACAGAGTTGCAGCAGAGATGAGCTGCTGGTTACAGAGTGGGAGCAGAGAGGAACGGCAGGTTACAGAGTGGGAGCAGAGAGGAGGGGCTGTTGACGGAGTGGGAGCAGAGAGGAGCCGCTGTTTACAGAGTGGGAGCAGAGAGGAGCGGCTGGTTACAGAGTGGGAGCCGAGAGGAGCGGCTCGTTCCAGAGTGGGAGCAGAGAGGAGCGGCTGGTTGCAGAGTGGGAGCAGAGAGGAGCGGCTGTTTCCAGAGTGGGAGCAGAGAGGAGTGGCTGGTTCCAGAGTGGGAGCAGAGAGGAACGGCTGTTTACAGAGTGGGAGCAAAGAGGAGCGGCTGGCTACGTAGTGGGAGCAGAGAGGAACGGCTGTTAACAGAGTTGGAGCAGAGCGGAGGGGCTGTTGACGGAGTGGGAGCAGAGAGGAGCCGCTGGTTACAGAGTGGGAGCAGATAGGAGCGGCTAGTTCCAGATTGGGAGCAGAGAGGAGCGGCTGGTTCCAGATTGGAAGCAGAGAGGAGCGGCTGGTTCCAGAGTGGGAGCAGAGAGGAGCGGCTGGTTCGAGAGTGGGAGCAGAGAGAAGCGGCTGTTTACAGAGCGGGAGCAGAGAGGAGCTGCTGGTTACTGAGGCAGAGAATGAGGAGCGGCTGGTTATAGAGTTGCAGCAGAGAGGAGGGGCTGTTGACGGAGTGGGAGCAGAGAGGAGCGGCTCGTTCCAGAGTGGGAGCAGAGAGGAGCGGCTGGTTGCAGAGTGGGAGCAGACAGGAGCGGCTGTTTCCAGAGTGGGAGCAGAGAGGAGCGGCTGGTTCCACAGTGGGAGTAAGAGAGAAGCGGCTGCTTCCAGAGTTGGAGCAGAGAGGAGCGGCTATTTACAGAGTGGGAGCAGAGAGGAACGGCTGTTTACAGATTGGGAGCAGAGAGGAGCGGCTGGCTAAGGAGTGGGAGCAGAGAGTAGCCGCTGTTTACAGAGTGGGAGCAGATAGGAGCGGCTAGTTCCAGAGTGGGAGCAGAGAGGAGCGGCTGGTTCCAGATTGGGAGTAGAGAGAAGCGGCTGGTTCCAGAGTGGGAGCAGAGAGGAGCGGCTGGTTCAACAGTGGGAGCAGAGAGGAGCCGCTGTTTACAGAGCGGGAGCAGAGAGGAGCGGCTGGTTACTGAGGCAGAGAATGAGGAGCGGCTGGTTATAGAGTTGCAGCAGAGAGGAGAGGCTTGTTACAGAATGGGAGCAGAGAGGAGCGGCTGCTTCCAGATTGGGTGCAGACAGGAGCGGCTGGTGACAGAGTGGGAGCAGAGTGGAGCGTCTGTTTACAGAGTGGGAGCAGAGAGTAGCGGCTGGTTACAGAGTGGGAGCAGAGAGGAGCGGCTGTTTACAGAGTGGGAGCAGAGAGGAGCGGCTGGTTACATAGTGGGAGCAGAGAGGAGCGGCTGGTTACAGAGTGGGAGCAGAGAGGAGGGGCTGTTGACGGAGTGGGAGCAGAGAGGAGCCGCTGTTTACAGAGTGGGAGCAGAGAGAAGCGGCTGTTTACAGTGCGGGAGCAGAGAGGAGCGGCTGGTTACTGAGGCAGAGAATGAGGAGCGGCTGGTTATAGAGTTGCAGCAGAGAGGAGAGGCTTGTTACAGAGTGGGAGCAGAGAGGAGCGGCTACTTCCAGATTGGGAGCAGAGAGGAGCGGCTGGTTACAGATTGGGAGCAGAGTGGAGCGGCTGGTTCCAGAGTGGGAGCAGAGAGGAGCGGCTGGTTCCAGAGCGGGAGCCGAGAGGTGCGGCGATTTACAGAGTGGGAGCAGAGAGGAACGGCTGTTTACAGAGTGGGAGCAGAGAGGAGCGGCTGGTTACGGAGTGGGAGCAGAGAGGAGCGGCTGGTTACAGAAGCTCAGAATGAGGAGCGGCTGGTTACAGAGTTGCAGCAGAGATGAGCTGCTGGTTACAGAGTGGGAGCAGAGAGGAGGGGCTGTTGACGGAGCGGGAGCAGAGAGGAGCTGCTGTTTACAGAGTGGGAGCAGAGAGGAGCGGTTGGTTACAGAGTGGGAGCAGAGAGGAGCGGCTGGTTGCAGAGTGGGAGCAGAGAGGAGCGGCTGTTTCCAGAGTGGGAGCAGAGAGGAGTGGCTGGTTCCAGAGTGGGAGCAGAGAGAAGCGGCTGGTTCCAGAGTGGGAGCAGAGAGGAGCGGCTATTTGCAAAGTGGGAGCAGAGAGGAACGGCTGTTTACAGAGTGGGAGCAAAGAGGAGCGGCTGGCTACGGAGTGGGAGCAGAGAGGAACGGCTGTTTACAGAGTTGGAGCAGAGCGGAGGGGCTGTTGACGGAGTGGGAGCAGAGAGGAGCCGCTGGTTACAGAGTGGGAGCAGATAGGAGCGGCTAGTTCCAGATTGGGAGCAGAGAGGAGCGGCTGGTTCCAGATTGGGAGCAGAGAGGAGTGTCTGGTTCCAGAGTGGGAGCAGAGAGGAGCAGCTGGTTCGAGAGTGGGAGCAGAGAGAAGCGGCTGTTTACAGAGCGGGAGCAGAAAGGAGCTGCTGGTTACTGAGGCAAAGAATGAGGAGCGGCTGGTTATAGAGTTGCAGCAGAGAGGAGGGGCTGTTGACGGAGTGGGAGCAGAGAGGAGCTGCTGTTTACAGAGTGGGAGCAGAGAGGAGCGGCTGGTTCCAGAGTTGGAGCAGAGAGGAGCGGCTATTTACAGAGTGGGAGCAGAGAGGAGCGGCTGGCTAAGGGGTGGGAGCAGAGAGGAGCCGCTGTTTACAGAGTGGGAGCAGATAGGAGCGGCTAGTTCCAGAGTGGGAGCAGAGAGGAGCGGCTGGTTCCAGATTGGGAGTAGAGAGAAGCGGCTGGTTCCAGAGTGGGAGCTGAGAGGAGCGGCTGGTTCCACAGTGGGAGCAGAGAGAAGCGGCTGTTTACAGAGCGGGAGCGGAGAGGAGCGGCTGGTTACTGAGGCAGAGAATGAGAAGCGGCTGGTTATAGAGTTGCAGCAGAGAGGAGAGGCGTGTTACAGAGTGGGAGCAGAGAGGAGCGGCTGCTTCCAGATAGGGTGCAGAGAGGAGCGGCTGGTTACAGAGTGGGAGCAGAGTGGAGCGGCTGGTTCCAGAATGGGAGCAGAGAGGAGCGGCTGGTTCCAGAGCGGGAGCCGAGAGGTCCGGCGATTTACAGAGTGAGAGCAGAGAGGAACGGCTGTTTACAGAGTGGGAGCAGAGAGGAGCGGCTGGTTACGGAGTGGGAGCAGAGAGGATTGGCTGGTTACAGAAGCTCAGAATGATGAGCGGCTGGTTACAGAGTTGCAGCAGAGAGGAGCGGCTGGTTCCAGAGTGGGAGCAGAGAGGAGCGGCTCTTTACAGAGTGGGAGCAGAGAGGAACGGCTGTTTACAGAGTGGGAGCAGAGAGGAGCGGCTGGTTCCAGAGTGGGAGCAGAGAGGAGCGGCTGGTTCCAGAGTGGGAGCAGAGAGAAGCGGCTGTTTACAGAGCGGGAGCAGAGAGGAGCGGCTGGTTACTGAGGCAGAGAATGAGGAGCGGCTGGTTATAGAGTTGCAGCAGAGAGGAGAGGCTTGTTACAGAGTGGGAGCAGAGAGGAGCGGCTGGTTACAGATTGGGAGCAGAGAGGAGCGGCTGGTTACAGAGTGGGAGCAGAGTGGAGCGGCTGGTTCCAGAGTGGGAGCAGAGAGGAGCGGCTGGTTCCAGAGTGGGAGCAGAGAGGAGCGGCTGGTTCCAGAGTGGGAGCAGAGAGGAGCGGCTGGTTCCAGAGTGGGAGCAGAGAGAAGCGGCTGTTTACAGAGCGGGAGCAGAGAGGAACGGCTGATTACTGAGGCAGAGAATGAGGAGCGGCTGGCTATAGAGTTGCAGCAGAGAGGAGAGGCTTGCTCCAGAGTGGGAGCAGAGAGGAGCGGCTGTTTCCAGAGTGGGAGCAGAGAGGAGCGGCTGGTTCCAGAGTGGGAGCAGAGAGGAGCGGCTATTTACAGAGTGGGAGCAGAGAGGAACGGCTGTTTACAGAGTTGGAGCAGAGAGGACGGTCTGTTGACGGAGTGGGAGCAGAGAGGAGCCGCTGTTTTCAGAGTGGGAGCAGATAGGAGCGGCGAGTTTCAGAGTGGTAGCAGAGAGGAGCGGCTCGTTCCAGAGTGGGAGCAGAGAGGAGCGGCTGGTGGCAGAGTGGGAGCAGAGAGGAGCGGCTGTTTCCAGAGTGGGAGCAGAGAGGAGCGGCTGGTTCCAGAGTGGGAGCAGAGAGAAGCGGCTGGTTCCAGAGTGGGAGCAGAGAGGAGCGGCTCTTTACAGAGTGGGAGCAGAGAGGAACGGCTGTTTACAGATTGGGAGCAGAGAGGAGCGGCTGGTTCCAGAGTGGGAGCAGAGAGGAGCGGCTGTTTACAGAGCGGGAGCAGAGAGGAGCGGCTGGTTACTGAGGCAGAGAATGAGGAGCGGCTGGTTATAGAGTTGCAGCAGAGAGGAGAGGCTTGTTACAGAGTGGGACCAGAGAGGAGCGGCTGTTTACAGAGTGGGAGCAGAGAGGAACGGCTGATTACTGAGGCAGAGAATAAGGAGCGGCTGGTTATAGAGTTGCAGCAGAGAGGAGAGGCTTGTTACAGAGTGGGAGCAGAGAGGAGCGGCTGCTTCCAGATTGGGAGCAGAGAAGAGCGGCTGGTTACAGAGTGGGAGCAAAGTGGAGCGGCTGGTTCCAGAGTGGGAGCAGAGAGGAGCGGCTGGTTCCAGAGTGGGAGCAGAGAGGAGCGGCTGGTTCCAGAGTGGGAGCAGAGAGAAGCGGCTGGTTCCAGAGTGGGAGCAGAGAGTAGCGGCTGGTTACAGAGTGGGAGCAGAGAGGAGCGGCTGTTTACAGAGTGGGAGCAGAGAGGAGCGGCTGGTTACATAGTGGGAGCAGAGAGGAGCGGCTGGTTACAGAGTGGGAGCAGAGAGGAGGGGCTGTTGACGGAGTGGGAGCAGAGAGGAGCCGCTGTATACAGAGTGGGAGCAGAGAGAAGCGGCTGTTTACAGAGCGGGAGCAGAGAGTAGCGGCTGGTTACTGAGGCAGAGAATGAGGAGCGGCTGGTTATAGAGTTGCAGCAGAGAGGAGAGGCTTGTTACAGAGTGGGAGCAGAGAGGAGCGGCTACTTCCAGATTGGGAGCAGAGAGGAGCGGCTGGTTACAGAGTGGGAGCAGAGTGGAGCGGCTGGTTCCAGAGTGGGAGCAGAGAGGAGCGGCTGGTTCCAGAGCGGGAGCCGAGAGGTGCGGCGATTTACAGAGTGGGAGCAGAGAGGAACGGCTGTTTACAGAGTGGGAGCAGAGAGGAGCAGCTGGTTACGGAGTGGGAGCACAGAGGAGCGGCTGGTTACAGAAGCTCAGAATGAGGAGCGGCTGGTTACAGAGTTGCAGCAGAGATGAGCTGCTGGTTACAGAGTGGGAGCAGAGAGGAGCGGCTGTTTACAGAGTGGGAGCAGAGAGTAGCGGCCGGTTACAGAGTGGGAGCAGAGAGGAGCTGCTGTGTACAGAGTGGGAGCAGAGAGGAGCGGCTGGTTACATAGTGGGAGCAGAGAGGAGCGGCTGGTTACAGAGTGGGAGCAGAGAGGAGGGGCTGTTGACGGAGTGGGAGCAGAGAGGAGCCGCTGTTTACAGAGCGGGAGCAGAGAGGAGCGGCTGGTTACTGAGGCAGAGAATGAGGAGCGGCTGGTTATAGAGTTGCAGCAGAGAGGAGAGGCGTGTTACAGAGTGGGAGCAGAGAGGAGCGGCTGCTTCCAGATTGGGTGCAGAGAGGAGCGGCTGGTTCCAGAGTGGGAGCAGAGTGGAGCGGCTGGTTCCAGAATGGGAGCAGAGAGGAGCGGCTGATTCCAGAGCGGGAGCCGAGAGGTGCGGCGATTTACAGAGTGGGAGCAGAGAGGAACGGCTGTTTACAGAGTGGGAGCAGAGAGGAGCGGCTGGTTACGGAGTGGGAGCAGAGAGGATTGGCTGGTTACAGAAGCTCAGAATGATGAGCGGCTGGTTACAGAGTTGCAGCAGAGAGTAGCGGCTGGTTCCAGAGTGGGAGCAGAGAGAAGCGGCTGGTTCCAGAGTGGGAGCAGAGAGGAGCGGCTCTTTACACAGTGGGAGCAGAGAGGAACGGCTGTTTACAGAGTGGGAGCAGAGAGGAGCGGCTGGTTCCAGAGTGGGAGCAGAGAGGAGCGGCTGGTTCCAGAGTGGGAGCAGAGAGAAGCGGCTGTTTACAGAGCGGGAGCAGAGAGGAGCGGCTGGTTACTGAGGCAGAGAATGAGGAGCGGCTGGTTATAGAGTTGCAGCAGAGAGGAGAGGCTTGTTACAGAGTGGGAGCAGAGAGGAGCGGCTGGTTACAGATTGGGAGCAGAGAGGAGCGGCTGGTTACAGAGTGGGAGCAGAGTGGAGCGGCTGGTTCCAGAGTGGGAGCAGAGAGGAGCGGCTGGTTCCAGAGTGGGAGCAGAGAGGAGCGGCTGTTCCAGAGTGGGAGCAGAGAGGAGCGGCTGGTTCCAGAGTGGGAGCAGAGAGAAGCGGCTGTTTACAGAGCGGGAGCAGAGAGGAACGGCTGATTACTGAGGCAGAGAATGAGGAGCGGCTGGTTATATAGTTGCAGCAGAGAGGAGAGGCTTGCTCCAGAGTGGGAGCAGAGAGGAGCGGCTGTTTCCAGAGTGGGAGCAGAGAGGAGCGGCTGGTTCCAGAGTGGGAGCAGAGAGGAGCGGCTATTTACAGAGTGGGAGCAGAGAGGAACGGCTGTTTACAGAGTTGGAGCAGAGAGGAGGGTCTGTTGACGGAATGGGAGCAGAGAGGAGCCGCTGTTTTCAGAGTGGGAGCAGATAGGAGCGGCGAGTTTCGGAGTGGTAGCAGAGAGCAGCGGCTCGTTCCAGAGTGGGAGCAGAGAGGAGCGGCTGGTGGCAGAGTGGGAGCAGAGAGGAGCGGCAGTTTCCAGAGTGGGAGCAGAGAGGAGCGGCTGGTTCCAGAGTGGGAGCAGAGAGAAGCGGCTGGTTCCAGAGTGGGAGCAGAGAGGAGCGGCTCTTTACAGAGTGGGAGCAGAGAGGAACGGCTGTTTACAGAGTGGGAGCAGAGAGGAGCGGCTGGTTCCAGAGTGGGAGCAGAGAGGAGCGGCTGTTTACAGAGCGGGAGCAGAGAGGAGCGGCTGGTTACTGAGGCAGAGAATGAGGAGCGGCTGGTTATAGAGTTGCAGCAGAGAGGAGAGGCTTGTTACAGAGTGGGAGCAGAGAGGAGCGGCTGTTTCCAGAGTGGGAGCAGAGAGGAACGGCTGATTACTGAGGCAGAGAATGAGGAGCGGCTGGTTATAGAGTTGCAGCAGAGAGGAGAGGCTTGTTACAGAGTGGGAGCAGAGAGGAGCGGCTGCTTCCAGATTGGGAGCAGAGAAGAGCGGCTGGTTACAGAGTGGGAGCAAAGTGGAGCGGCTGGTTCCAGAGTGGGAGCAGAGAGGAGCGGCTGGTTCCAGAGTGGGAGCAGAGAGGAGCGGCTGGTTCCAGAGTGGGAGCAGAGAGGAGCGGCTGGTTCCAGAGTGGGAGCAGAGAGTAGCGGCTGTTTACAGAGTGGGAGCAGAGAGGAGCGGCTGTTTACAGAGTGGGAGCAGAGAGTAGCGGCCGGTTACAGAGTGGGAGCAGAGAGGAGCTGCTGTTTACAGAGTGGGAGCAGAGAGGAGCGGCTGGTTACATAGTGGGAGCTGAGAGGAGCGGCTGGTTACAGAGTGGGAGCAGAGAGGAGGGGCTGTTGACGGAGTGGGAGCAGAGAGGAGCCGCTGTTTACAGAGTGGGAGCAGAGAGAAGCGGCTGTTTACAGAGCGGGAGCAGAGAGTAGCGGCTGGTTACTGAAGCAGAGAATCAGGAGCGGCTGGTTATAGAGTTGCAGCAGAGAGGACAGGCTTGTTACAGAGTGGGAGCAGAGAGGAGCGGCTACTTCCAGATTGGGAGCAGAGAGGAGCGGCTGGTTACAGAGTGGGAGCAGAGAGGAGCGGCTCGTTCCAGAGTGGGAGCAGAGAGGAGCGGCTGGTTCCAGAGTGGGAGCAGACATGTGCGGCTGTTTCCAGAGTGGGAGCAGAGAGGAGCGGCTGGTTCCAGAGCGGGAGCCGAGATGTGCGGCGATTTGCAGAGTGGGAGCAGAGAGGAGAGGCTTGTTACAGAGTGGGAGCAGAGAGTAGCGGCTGGTTACAGAGTGGGAGCAGAGTGGAGCGGCTGTTTACAGAGTGGGAGCAGAGAGTAGCGGCTGGTTACAGAGTGGGAGCAGAGAGGAGCGGCTGTTTACAGAGTGGCAGCAGAGAGGAGCGGCTGTTGACGGAGTGGGAGCAGAGAGGAGCCGCTGTTTACAGAGTGGGAGCAGAGAGAAGCGGCTGTTTACAGAGCGGGAGCAGAGAGGAGCGGCTGGTTACTGAGGCAGAGAATGAGGAGCGGCTGGTTATAGAGTTGCAGCAGAGAGGAGAGGCTTGTTACAGAGTGGGAGCAGAGAGGAGCGGCTACTTCCAGATTGGGAGCAGAGAGGAGCGGCTGGTTACAGATTGGGAGCAGAGTGGAGCGGCTGGTTCCAGAGTGGGAGCAGAGAGGAGCGGCTGGTTCCAGAGCGGGAGCCGAGAGGTGCGGCGATTTACAGAGTGGGAGCAGAGAGGAACGGCTGTTTACAGAGTGGGAGCACAGAGGAGCGGCTGGTTACGGAGTGGGAGCAGAGAGGAGCGGCTGGTTACAGAAGCTCAGAATGAGGAGCGGCTGGTTACAGAGTTGCAGCAGAGATGAGCTGCTGGTTACAGAGTGGGAGCAGAGAGGAACGGCAGGTTACAGAGTGGGAGCAGAGAGGAGGGGCTGTTGACGGAGTGGGAGCAGAGAGGAGCCGCTGTTTACAGAGTGGGAGCAGAGAGGAGCGGCTGGTTACAGAGTGGGAGCCGAGAGGAGCGGCTCGTTCCAGAGTGGGAGCAGAGAGGAGCGGCTGGTTGCAGAGTGGGAGCAGAGAGGAGCGGCTGTTTCCAGAGTGGGAGCAGAGAGGAGTGGCTGGTTCCAGAGTGGGAGCAGAGAGAAGCGGCTGGTTCCAGAGTGGGAGCAGAGAGGAGCGGCTATTTGCAAAGTGGGAGCAGAGAGGAACGGCTGTTTACAGATGGGAGCAAAGAGGAGCGGCTGGCTACGGAGTGGGAGCAGAGAGGAACGGCTGTTTACAGAGTTGGAGCAGAGCGGATAGGCTGTTGACGGAGTGGGAGCAGAGAGGAGCCGCTGGTTACAGAGTGGGAGCAGATAGGAGCGGCTAGTTCCAGATTGGGAGCAGAGAGGAGCGGCTGGTTCCAGATTGGGAGCAGAGAGGAGTGGCTGGTTCCAGAGTGGGAGCAGAGAGGAGCGGCTGGTTCGAGAGTGGGAGCAGAGAGAAGCGGCTGTTTACAGAGCGGGAGCAGAGAGGAGCTGATGGTTACTGAGGCAGGGAATGAGGAGCGGCTGGTTATAGAGTTGCAGCAGAGAAGAGGGGCTGTTGACGGAGTGGGAGCAGAGAGGAGCTGCTGTTTACAGAGTGGGAGCAGAGAGGAGCGGCTCGTTCCAGAGTGGGAGCAGAGAGGAGCGGCTGGTTGCAGAGTGGGAGCAGACAGGAGCGGCTGTTTCCAGAGTGGGAGCAGAGAGGAGCGGCTGGTTCCACAGTGGGAGCAGAGAGAAGCGGCTGGTTCCAGAGTTGGAGCAGAGAGGAGCGGCTATTTACAGAGTGGGAGCAGAGAGGAACGGCTGTTTACAGATTGGGAGCAGAGAGGAGCGGCTGGCTAAGGAGTGGGAGCAGAGAGGAGCCGCTGTTTACAGAGTGGGAGCAGATAGGAGCGGCTAGTTCCAGAGTGGGAGCAGAGAGGAGCGGCTGGTTCCAGATTGGGAGTAGAGAGAAGCGGCTGGTTCCAGAGTGGGAGCTGAGAGGAGCGGCTGGTTCCACAGTGGGAGCAGAGAGAAGCGGCTGTTTACAGAGCGGGAGCAGAGAGGAGCGGCTGGTTACTGAGGCAGAGAATGAGGAGCGGCTGGTTATAGAGTTGCAGCAGAGAGGAGAGGCATGTTAAAGAGTGGGAGCAGAGAGGAGCGGCTGCTTCCAGATTGGGTGCAGAGAGGAGCGGCTGGTTACAGAGTGGGAGCAGAGTGGAGCGGCTGGTTCTAGAATTGGAGCAGAGAGAAGCGGCTGATTCCAGAGCGGGAGCCGAGAGGTGCGGCGATTTACAGAGTGGGAGCAGAGAGGAACGGCTGTTTACAGAGTGGGAGCAGAGAGGAGCGGCTGGTTACGGAGTGGGAGCAGAGAGGATTGGCTGGTTACAGAAGCTCAGAATGATGAGCGGCTGGTTACAGAGTTGCAGCAGAGATGAGCTGCTGGTTACAGAGTGGGAGCAGAGAGGAGCGTCTGGTTACAGAGTGGGAGCAGAGAGGAGGGGCTGTTGACGGAGTGGGAGCAGAGAGGAGCGGCTGGTTACAGAGTGGGAGCAGAGAGGAGCGGCTGTTTCCAGAATGGGAGCAGAGAGGAGTGGCTGGTTCCAGAGTGGGAGCAGAGAGAAGCGGCTGCTTCCAGAGTGGGAGCAGAGAGGAGCGGCTGGTTCCAGAGTGGGAGCAGAGAGTAGCGGCTGGTTCGAGAGTGGGAGCAGAGAGACGCAGCTGTTTACAGAGCGGGAGCAGAGAGGAGCGGTTGGTTACTGAGGCAGAGAATGAGGAGCGGCTGGTTATAGAGTTGCAGCAGAGAGGAGAGGCTTGTTACAGAGTGGGAGCAGAGAGGAGCGGCTGCTTCCAGATTGGGAGCAGAGAGGAGCGGCTGGTTACCGAGTGGGAGCAGAGAGGAGCGGCTGGCTCCAGACTGGGAGCAGAGAGGAGCGGCTGTTTCCAGAGTGGGAGCAGAGAGGAGAGGCTGGTTACAGAGTGGGAGCAGAGAGGAGCGGCTGTTTACAGAGTGTGAGAAGACAGGAGCGGCTGGTTACAGCGTGGGAGCAGATAGGAGCGGCTGGTTACAGAGTGGGAGCAGAGAGGAGTGGCTGTTGACGGAGTGGGAGCAGAGAGGAGCCGCTGTTTACAGAGTGGGAGCAGAGAGGAGCGGCTGGTTACAGAGTGGGAGCAGAGAGGAGCGGCTCGATCCAGAGTGGGAGCAGAGAGGAGCGGCTGGTTGCAGAGTGGGAGCAGAGAGGAGCGGCTGTTTCCAGAGTGGGAGCAGACATGTGCTGCTGTTTCCAGAGTGGGAGCAGAGAGGAGCGGCTGGTTCCACAGTGGGAGTAGAGAGAAGCGGCTGGTTCCAGAGTTGGAGCAGAGAGGAGCGGCTATTTACAGAGTGGGAGCAGAGAGGAACGGCTGTTTACAGATTGGGAGCAGAGAGGAGCGGCTGGCTAAGGAGTGGGAGCAGAGAGGAGCCGCTGTTTACAGAGTGGGAGCAGATAGGAGCGGCTAGTTCCAGATTGGGAGTAGAGAGAAGCGGCTGGTTCCAGAGTGGGAGCAGAGAGGAGCGGCTGGTTCCACAGTGGGAGCAGAGAGGAGCCGCTGTTTACAGAGCGGGAGCAGAGAGGAGCGGCTGGTTACTGAGGCAGAGAATGAGGAGCGGCTGGTTATAGAGTTGCAGCAGAGAGGAGAGGCTTGTTACAGAGTGGGAGCAGAGAGGAGCGGCTGCTTCCAGATTGGGTGCAGACAGGAGCGGCTGGTTACAGAGTGGGAGCAGAGTGGAGCGGCTGTTTACAGAGTGGGAGCAGAGAGTAGCGGCTGGTTACAGAGTGGGAGCAGAGAGGAGCGGCTGTTTACAGAGTGGGAGCAGAGAGGAGCGGCTGTTGACGGAGTGGGAGCAGAGAGGAGCCGCTGTTTACAGAGTGGGAGCAGAGAGAAGCGGCTGTTTACAGAGCGGGAGCAGAGAGGAGCGGCTGGTTACTGAGGCAGAGAATGAGGAGCGGCTGGTTATAGAGTTGCAGCAGAGAGGAGAGGCTTGTTACAGAGTGGGAGCAGAGAGGAGCGGCTACTTCCAGATTGGGAGCAGAGAGGAGCGGCTGGTTACAGATTGGGAGCAGAGTGGAGCGGCTGGTTCCAGAGTGGGAGCAGAGAGGAGCGGCTGGTTCCAGAGCGGGAGCCGAGAGGTGCGGCGATTTACAGAGTGGGAGCAGAGAGGAACGGCTGTTTACAGAGTGGGAGCACAGAGGAGCGGCTGGTTACGGAGTGGGAGCAGAGAGGAGCGGCTGGTTACAGAAGCTCAGAATGAGGAGCGGCTGGTTACAGAGTTGCAGCAGAGATGAGCTGCTGGTTACAGAGTGGGAGCAGAGAGGAACGGCAGGTTACAGAGTGGGAGCAGAGAGGAGGGGCTGTTGACGGAGTGGGAGCAGAGAGGAGCCGCTGTTTACAGAGTGGGAGCAGAGAGGAGCGGCTGGTTACAGAGTGGGAGCCGAGAGGAGCGGCTCGTTCCAGAGTGGGAGCAGAGAGGAGCGGCTGGTTGCAGAGTGGGAGCAGAGAGGAGCGGCTGTTTCCAGAGTGGGAGCAGAGAGGAGTGGCTGGTTCCAGAGTGGGAGCAGAGAGAAGCGGCTGGTTCCAGAGTGGGAGCAGAGAGGAGCGGCTATTTGCAAAGTGGGAGCAGAGAGGAACGGCTGTTTACAGATGGGAGCAAAGAGGAGCGGCTGGCTACGGAGTGGGAGCAGAGAGGAACGGCTGTTTACAGAGTTGGAGCAGAGCGGAGGGGCTGTTGACGGAGTGGGAGCAGAGAGGAGCCGCTGGTTACAGAGTGGGAGCAGATAGGAGCGGCTAGTTCCAGATTGGGAGCAGAGAGGAGCGGCTGGTTCCAGATTGGGAGCAGAGAGGAGTGGCTGGTTCCAGAGTGGGAGCAGAGAGGAGCGGCTGGTTCGAGAGTGGGAGCAGAGAGAAGCGGCTGTTTACAGAGCGGGAGCAGAGAGGAGCTGATGGTTACTGAGGCAGGGAATGAGGAGCGGCTGGTTATAGAGTTGCAGCAGAGAAGAGGGGCTGTTGACGGAGTGGGAGCAGAGAGGAGCTGCTGTTTACAGAGTGGGAGCAGAGAGGAGCGGCTCGTTCCAGAGTGGGAGCAGAGAGGAGCGGCTGGTTGCAGAGTGGGAGCAGACAGGAGCGGCTGTTTCCAGAGTGGGAGCAGAGAGGAGCGGCTGGTTCCACAGTGGGAGCAGAGAGAAGCGGCTGGTTCCAGAGTTGGAGCAGAGAGGAGCGGCTATTTACAGAGTGGGAGCAGAGAGGAACGGCTGTTTACAGATTGGGAGCAGAGAGGAGCGGCTGGCTAAGGAGTGGGAGCAGAGAGGAGCCGCTGTTTACAGAGTGGGAGCAGATAGGAGCGGCTAGTTCCAGAGTGGGAGCAGAGAGGAGCGGCTGGTTCCAGATTGGGAGTAGAGAGAAGCGGCTGGTTCCAGAGTGGGAGCTGAGAGGAGCGGCTGGTTCCACAGTGGGAGCAGAGAGAAGCGGCTGTTTACAGAGCGGGAGCAGAGAGGAGCGGCTGGTTACTGAGGCAGAGAATGAGGAGCGGCTGGTTATAGAGTTGCAGCAGAGAGGAGAGGCATGTTAAAGAGTGGGAGCAGAGAGGAGCGGCTGCTTCCAGATTGGGTGCAGAGAGGAGCGGCTGGTTACAGAGTGGGAGCAGAGTGGAGCGGCTGGTTCTAGAATTGGAGCAGAGAGAAGCGGCTGATTCCAGAGCGGGAGCCGAGAGGTGCGGCGATTTACAGAGTGGGAGCAGAGAGGAACGGCTGTTTACAGAGTGGGAGCAGAGAGGAGCGGCTGGTTACGGAGTGGGAGCAGAGAGGATTGGCTGGTTACAGAAGCTCAGAATGATGAGCGGCTGGTTACAGAGTTGCAGCAGAGATGAGCTGCTGGTTACAGAGTGGGAGCAGAGAGGAGCGTCTGGTTACAGAGTGGGAGCAGAGAGGAGGGGCTGTTGACGGAGTGGGAGCAGAGAGGAGCGGCTGGTTACAGAGTGGGAGCAGAGAGGAGCGGCTGTTTCCAGAATGGGAGCAGAGAGGAGTGGCTGGTTCCAGAGTGGGAGCAGAGAGAAGCGGCTGCTTCCAGAGTGGGAGCAGAGAGGAGCGGCTGGTTCCAGAGTGGGAGCAGAGAGTAGCGGCTGGTTCGAGAGTGGGAGCAGAGAGACGCAGCTGTTTACAGAGCGGGAGCAGAGAGGAGCGGTTGGTTACTGAGGCAGAGAATGAGGAGCGGCTGGTTATAGAGTTGCAGCAGAGAGGAGAGGCTTGTTACAGAGTGGGAGCAGAGAGGAGCGGCTGCTTCCAGATTGGGAGCAGAGAGGAGCGGCTGGTTACCGAGTGGGAGCAGAGAGGAGCGGCTGGCTCCAGACTGGGAGCAGAGAGGAGCGGCTGTTTCCAGAGTGGGAGCAGAGAGGAGAGGCTGGTTACAGAGTGGGAGCAGAGAGGAGCGGCTGTTTACAGAGTGTGAGAAGACAGGAGCGGCTGGTTACAGCGTGGGAGCAGATAGGAGCGGCTGGTTACAGAGTGGGAGCAGAGAGGAGTGGCTGTTGACGGAGTGGGAGCAGAGAGGAGCCGCTGTTTACAGAGTGGGAGCAGAGAGGAGCGGCTGGTTACAGAGTGGGAGCAGAGAGGAGCGGCTCGATCCAGAGTGGGAGCAGAGAGGAGCGGCTGGTTGCAGAGTGGGAGCAGAGAGGAGCGGCTGTTTCCAGAGTGGGAGCAGAGAGGAGCGGCTGGTTCCAGAGTGGGAGCAGAGAGAAGCGGCTGGTCCCAGAGTGGGAGCAGAGAGGAGCGGCTATTTACAGAGTGGGAGCAGAGAGGAACGGCTGTTTACAGATTGGGAGCAGAGAGGAGCGGCTGGCTAAGGAGTGGGAGCAGAGAGGAACGGCTGTTTACAGAGTTGGAGCAGAGAGGAGGGGCTGTTGACGGAGTGGGTGCAGAGAGGAGCCGCTGTTTACAGAGTGGGAGCAGATAGGAGCGGCTAGTTCCAGAGTGGGAGCAGAGAGGAGCGGCTGGTTCCAGATTGGGAGTAGAGAGGAGCGGCTGGTTCCAGAGTGGGAGCAGAGAGGAGCGGCTGGTTCGAGAGTGGGAGCAGAGAGAAGCGGCTGTTTGCAGAGCGGGAGCAGAGAGGAGCGGCTGGTTACTGAGGCAGAGAATTCGAAGCGGCTGGTTATAGAGTTGCAGCAGAGAGGAGAGGCTTGTTACAGAGTGGGAGCAGAGAGGAGCGGCTGCTTCCAGATTGGGAGCAGAGAGGAGCGGCTGGTTACAGAGTGGGAGCAGAGTGGAGCGGCTGGTTCCAGAATGGGAGCAGAGAGGAGCGGCTGCTTCCAGAGCGGGAGCCGAGAGGTGCGGCGATTTACAGAGTGGGAGCAGAGAGGAACGCCTGTTTACAGAGTGGGAGCAGAGAGGAGCGGCTGGTTACGGAGTGGGAGCAGAGAGGAGCGGCTGGTTACAGAAGCTTAGAATGATGAGCGGCTGGTTACTGAGTTGCAGCTGTGATGAGCTGCTGGTTTCAGAGTGGGAGCAGAGAGGAGCGGCTGGTTACAGAGTGGGAGCAGAGAGGAGGGGCTGTTGACCGAGTGGGAGCAGACAGGAGCGGCTGGTTCCAGAGTGGGAGCAGAGAGGAGCGGCTGGTTGCAGAATGGGAGCAGAGAGCAGCGGCTGTTTCCAGAGTGGGAGCAGAGAGGAGTGGCTGGTTCCAGAGTGGGAGCAGAGAGGAGCGGCTATTTACAGAGTGGGAGCAGAGAGGAATGGCTGTTTACAGAGTGGGAGCAGAGAGGAGCGGCTTGCTACGGAGTGGGAGCAGAGAGGAAAGGCTGTTTACAGAGTTGGAGCAGAGCGGAGGGGCTGTTGACGGAGTGGGAGCAGAGAGGAGCCGCTGTTTACAGAGTGGGAGCAGATAGGAGCGGCTAGATCCAGATTGGGAGCAGAGAGGAGCGGCTGGTTCCAGATTGGGAGCAGAGAGGAGCGGCTGGTTCCAGAGTGGGAGCAGAGAGTAGCGCCTGATTCGAGAGTGGGAGCAGACAGAAGCGGCTGTTTACAGAGCGGGAGCAGAGAGGAGCGATTGGTTACTGAGGCAGAGAATGAGGAGCGGCTGATTATAGAGTTGCAGCAGAGAGGAGAGGCTTGTTACAGAGTGGTAGCAGAGAGGAGCGGCTGCTTCCAGATTGGGAGCAGAGAGGAGCGGCTGGTTACAGAGTGGGAGCAGAGTGGAGCGGCTGGTTCCAGAGTGGGAGCAGAGAGGAGCGGCTGGTTCCAGAGTGGGAGCAGAGAGGAGCGGCTGGTTCCAGAGTGGGAGCAGAGAGGAGCGGCTGGTTCCAGAGTGGGAGCAGAGAGGAGAGGCTGGTTACAGAGTGGGAGCAGAGAGGAGCGGCTGTTTAAAGAGTGTGAGAAGAGAGGAGCGGCTGGTTACAGCGTGGGAGCAGATAGGAGCGGCTGGTTACAGAGTGGGAGCAGAGAGGAGGGGCTGTTGACGGAGTGGGAGCAGAGAGGAGCCGCTGTTTACAGAGTGGGAGCAGAGAGGAGAGGCTGGTTACAGAGTGGGAGCAGAGAGGAGCGGCTCGATCCAGAGTGGGAGCAGAGAGGAGCGGCTGGTTGCAGAGTGGGAGCAGAGAGGAGCGGCTGTTTCCAGAGTGGGAGCAGAGAGGAGCGGCTGGTTCCAGAGTGGGAGCAGAAAGAAGCGGCTGGTTCCAGAGTGGGAGCAGAGAGGAGCGGCTATTTACAGAGTGGGAGCAGAGAGGAACGGCTGTTTACAGAGTGGGAGCAGAGAGGAGCGGCTGGCTAAGGAGTGGGAGCAGAGAGGAACGGCTGTTTACAGAGTTGGAGCAGAGAGGAGGGGCTGATGACGGAGTGGGAGAAGAGTGGAGCGGCTCGATCCAGAGTGGGAGCAGAGAGGAGTGGCTGGTTGCAGAGTGGGAGCAGAGAGGAGCGGCTAGGTCCACAGTGGGAGCAAAGAGGTGCGGCTCGTTCCAGAGTGGGAGCAGAGAGGAGCGGCTGGTTGCAGAGTGGGAGCAGAGAGGAGCGGCTGTTTCCAGAGTGGGAGCAGAGTGGAGCGGCTGGTTCCATAGTGGGAGCAGAGAGAAGCGGCCGGTTCCAGAGTGGGAGCAAAGAGCAGCGGCTATTTACAGAGTGGGAGCAGAGAGGAGGGGCTGTTGACGGAGCGGGAGCAGAGAGGAGCGGCTGGTTACAGAGTGGGAGCAGAGAGGAGCGGCTCGTTCCAGAGTGGGAGCAGAGAGAAGCGGCTGGTTGCAGATTGGGAGCAGAGAGGAGCGGCTGTTTCCAGAGTGGGAGCAGAGAGGAGCGGCTGGTTCCAGAGTGGGAGCAGAGAGAAGCGGCTGGTTCCAGAGTGGGAGCAGAGAGGAGCGGCTATTTACAGAGTGGGAGCAGAGAGGAGGGGCTGTTGACGGAGCGGGAGCAGAGAGGAGCGGCTGTTTCCAGAGTGGGAGCAGAGAGGAGTGGCTGGTTCCAGAGTGGGAGCAGAGAGGAGCGGCTATTTACCGAGTGGGAGCAGAGAGGAACGGCTGTTTACAGAGTGGGAGCAGAGAGGAGCGGCTTGCTACGGAGTGGGAGCAGAGAGGAGCCGCTGTTTACAGATTGGGAGCAGAGAGGAGCGGCTGGTTCCAGATTGGGAGCAGAGAGAAGCGGCTGTTTACAGAGCGGGAGCAGAGAGGAGCGGTTGGTTACTGAGGCACAGAATGAGGAGCGGCTGATTATAGAGTTGCAGCAGAGAGGAGAGGCGTGTTACAGAGTGGGAGCAGAGAGGAGCGGCTGGTTCCAGAGTGGGAGCAGAGAGGAGCGGCTGGTTCAGAGTGGGAGCAGAGAGGAGCGGCTGGTTCCAGAGTGGGAGCAGAGAGGAGCGGCTGGTTCCAGAGTGGGAGCAGAGAGGAGAGGCTGGTTACAGAGTGGGAGCAGAGAGGAGCGGCTGTTTACAGAGTGTGAGAAGAGAGGAGCGGCTGGTTACAGCGTGGGAGCAGATAGGAGCGGCTGGTTACAGAGTGGGAGCAGAGAGGAGGGGCTGTTGACGGAGTGGGAGCAGAGAGGAGCCGCTGTTTACAGAGTGGGAGCAGAGAGGAGCGGCTGGTTACAGAGTGGGAGCAGAGAGGAGCGGCTCGATCCAGAATGGGAGCAGAGAGGAGCGGCTGGTTGCAGAGTGGGAGCAGAGAGGAGCGGCTGTTTCCAGAGTGGAAGCAGAGAGGAGCGGCTGGTTCCAGAGTGGGAGCAGAGAGAAGCGGCTATTTACAGAGTGGGAGCAGAGAGAAACGGCTGTTTACAGAGTGGGAGCAGAGAGGAGCGGCTGGCTAAGGAGTGGGAGCAGAGAGGAACGGCTGTTTTCAGAGTTGGAGCAGAGAGGAGGGGCTGATGACGGAGTGGGAGCAGAGAGGAGCGGCTCGATCCAGAGTGGGAGCAGAGAGGAGCGGCTGGTTGCAGAGTGGGAGCAGAGAGGAGCGGCTAGGTCCACAGTGGGAGCAAAGAGGTGCGGCTCGTTCCAGAGTGGGAGCAGAGAGGAGCGGCTGGTTGCAGAGTGGGAGCAGAGAGGAGCGGCTGGTTAAGGAGTGGGAGCAGAGAGGAACGGCTGTTTTCAGAGTTGGAGCAGAGAGGAGGGGCTGATGACGGAGTGGGAGCAGAGAGGAGCGGCTCGATCCAGAGTGGGAGCAGAGAGGAGCGGCTGGTTGCAGCGTTGGAGCAGAGAGGAGCGGCTAGGTCCACAGTGGGAGCAAAGAGGTGCGGCTCGTTCCAGAGTGGGAGCAGAGAGGAGCGGCTGGTTGCAGAGTGGGAGCAGAGAGGAACGGCTGTTTCCAGAGTGGGAGCAGAGAGGAGTGGCTGGTTCCAGAGTGGGAGCAGAGAGAAGCGGCTGCTTCCAGAGTGGGAGCAGAGAGGAGCGGCTGGTTCCAGAGTGGGAGCAGAGAGTAGCGGCTGGTTCGAGAGTGGGAGCAGAGAGACGCAGCTGTTTACAGAGCGGGAGCAGAGAGGAGCGGTTGGTTACTGAGGCAGAGAATGAGGAGCGGCTGGTTATAGAGTTGCAGCAGAGAGGAGAGGCTTGTTACAGAGTGGGAGCAGAGAGGAGCGGCTGCTTCCAGATTGGGAGCAGAGAGGAGCGGCTGGTTACCGAGTGGGAGCAGAGAGGAGCGGCTGGCTCCAGACTGGGAGCAGAGAGGAGTGGCTGTTTCCAGAGTGGGAGCAGAGAGGAGAGGCTGGTTACAGAGTGGGAGCAGAGAGGAGCGGCTGTTTACAGAGTGTGAGAAGACAGGAGCGGCTGGTTACAGCGTGGGAGCAGATAGGAGCGGCTGGTTACAGAGTGGGAGCAGAGAGGAGTGGCTGTTGACGGAGTGGGAGCAGAGAGGAGCCGCTGTTTACAGAGTGGGAGCAGAGAGGAGCGGCTGGTTACAGAGTGGGAGCAGAGAGGAGCGGCTCGATCCAGAGTGGGAGCAGAGAGGAGCGGCTGGTTGCAGAGTGGGAGCAGAGAGGAGCGGCTGTTTCCAGAGTGGGAGCAGAGAGGAGCGGCTGGTTCCAGAGTGGGAGCAGAGAGAAGCGGCTGGTCCCAGAGTGGGAGCAGAGAGGAGCGGCTATTTACAGAGTGGGAGCAGAGAGGAACGGCTGTTTACAGATTGGGAGCAGAGAGGAGCGGCTGGCTAAGGAGTGGGAGCAGAGAGGAACGGCTGTTTACAGAGTTGGAGCAGAGAGGAGGGGCTGTTGACGGAGTGGGTGCAGAGAGGAGCCGGTGTTTACAGAGTGGGAGCAGATAGGAGCGGCTAGTTCCAGAGTGGGAGCAGAGAGGAGCGGCTGGTTCCAGATTGGGAGTAGAGAGGAGCGGCTGGTTCCAGAGTGGGAGCAGAGAGGAGCGGCTGGTTCGAGAGTGGGAGCAGAGAGAAGCGGCTGTTTGATGAGCGGGAGCAGAGAGGAGCGGCTGGTTACTGAGGCAGAGAATTCGAAGCGGCTGGTTATAGATTTGCAGCAGAGAGGAGAGGCTTGTTACAGAGTGGGAGCAGAGAGGAGCGGCTGCTTCCAGATTGGGAGCAGAGAGGAGCGGCTGATTCCAGAGCGGGAGCAGGGAGGTGCGGCGATTTACAGAGTGGGAGCAGAGAGGAACGGCTGTTTACAGAGTGGGAGCAGAGAGGAGCGGCTGGTTACGGAGTGGGAGCAGAGAGGAGCGGCTGGTTACAGAAGCTTAGAATGATGAGCGGCTGGTTACTGAGTTGCAGCTGTGATGAGCTGCTGGTTTCAGAGTGGGAGCAGAGAGGAGCGGTTGGTTACAGAGTGGGAGCAGAGAGGAGGGGCTGTTGACCGAGTGGGAGCAGAGAGGAGCGGCTGGTTCCAGAGTGGGAGCAGAGAGGAGCGGCTGGTTGCAGAATGGGAGCAGAGAGCAGCGGCTGTTTCCAGAGTGGGAGCAGAGAGGAGTGGCTGGTTCCAGAGTGGGAGCAGAGAGGAGCGGCTATTTACAGAGTGGGAGCAGAGAGGAACGGCTGTTTACAGAGTGGGAGCAGAGAGGAGCGGCTTGCTACGGAGTGGGAGCAGAGAGGAAAGGCTGTTTACAGAGTTGGAGCAGAGCGGAGGGGCTGTTGACGGAGTGGGAGCAGAGAGGAGCCGCTGTTTACAGAGTGGGAGCAGATAGGAGCGGCTAGATCCAGATTTGGAGCAGAGAGGAGCGGCTGGTTCCAGATTGGGAGCAGAGAGGAGTGGCTGGTTCCAGAGTGGGAGCAGAGAGTAGCGCCTGGTTCGAGAGTGGGAGCAGACAGAAGCGGCTGTTTACAGAGCGGGAGCAGAGAGGAGCGATTGGTTACTGAGGCAGAGAATGAGGAGCGGCTGATTATAGAGTTGCAGCAGAGAGGAGAGGCTTGTTACAGAGTGGTAGCAGAGAGGAGCGGCTGCTTCCAGATTGGGAGCAGAGAGGAGCGGCTGGTTACAGAGTGGGAGCAGAGTGGAGCGGCTGGTTCCAGAGTGGGAGCAGAGAGGAGCGGCTGGTTCCAGAGTGGGAGCAGAGAGGAGCGGCTGGTTCCAGAGTGGGAGCAGAGAGGAGCGGCTGGTTCCAGAGTGGGAGCAGAGAGGAGAGGCTGGTTACAAAGTGGGAGCAGAGAGGAGCGGCTGTTTACAGAGTGTGAGAAGAGAGGAGCGGCTGGTTACAGCGTGGGAGCAGATAGGAGCGGCTGGTTACAGAGTGGGAGCAGAGAGGAGGGGCTGTTGACGGAGTGGGAGCAGAGAGGAGCCGCTGTTTACAGAGTGGGAGCAGAGAGGAGAGGCTGGTTACAGAGTGGGAGCAGAGAGGAGCGGCTCGATCCAGAGTGGGAGCAGAGAGGAGCGGCTGGTTGCAGAGTGGGAGCAGAGAGGAGCGGCTGTTTCCAGAGTGGGAGCAGAGAGGAGCGGCTGGTTCCAGAGTGGGAGCAGAAAGAAGCGGCTGGTTCCAGAGTGGGAGCAGAGAGGAGCGGCTATTTACAGAGTGGGAGCAGAGAGGAACGGCTGTTTACAGAGTGGGAGCAGAGAGGAGCGGCTGGCTAAGGAGTGGGAGCAGAGAGGAACGGCTGTTTACAGAGTTGGAGCAGAGAGGAGGGGCTGATGACGGAGTGGGAGCAGAGAGGAGCGGCTCGATCCAGAGTGGGAGCAGATAGGAGCGGCTGGTTGCAGAGTGGGAGCAGAGAGGAGCGGCTAGGTCCACAGTGGGAGCAAAGAGGTGCGGCTCGTTCCAGAGTGGGAGCAGAGAGGAGCGGCTGGTTGCAGAGTGGGAGCAGAGAGGAACGGCTGTTTCCAGAGTGGGAGCAGAGAGGAGCGGCTGGTTCCATAGTGGGAGCAGAGAGAAGCGGCTGGTTCCAGAGTGGGAGCAGAGAGGAGCGGCTCGTTCCAGAGTGGGAGCAGAGAGAAGCGGCTGGTTGCAGATTGGGAGCAGAGAGGAGCGGCTGTTTCCAGAGTGGGAGCAGAGAGGAGCGGCTGGTTCCAGAGTGGGAGCAGAGAGAAGCGGCTGGTTCCAGAGTGGGAGCAGAGAGGAGCGGCTATTTACAGAGTGGGAGCAGAGAGGAGGGGCTGTTGACGGAGCGGGAGCAGAGAGGAGCGGCTGTTTCCAGAGTGGGAGCAGAGAGGAGTGGCTGGTTCCAGAGTGGGAGCAGAGAGGAGCGGCTATTTACCGAGTGGGAGCAGAGAGGAACGGCTGTTTACAGAGTGGGAGCAGAGAGGAGCGGCTTGCTACGGAGTGGGAGCAGAGAGGAGCCGCTGTTTACAGATTGGGAGCAGAGAGGAGCGGCTGGTTCCAGATTGGGAGCAGAGAGAAGCGGCTGTTTACAGAGCGGGAGCAGAGAGGAGCGGTTGGTTACTGATGCACAGAATGAGGAGCGGCTGATTATAGAGTTGCAGCAGAGAGGAGAGGCTTGTTACAGAGTGGGAGCAGAGAGGAGCGGCTGGTTCCAGAGTGGGAGCAGAGAGGAGCGGCTGGTTCAGAGTGGGAGCAGAGAGGAGCGGCTGGTTCCAGAGTGGGAGCAGAGAGGAGCGGCTGGTTCCAGAGTGGGAGCAGAGAGGAGAGGCTGGTTACAGAGTGGGAGCAGAGAGGAGCGGCTGTTTACAGAGTGTGAGAAGAGAGGAGCGGCTGGTTACAGCGTGGGAGCAGATAGGAGCGGCTGGTTACAGAGTGGGAGCAGAGAGGAGGGGCTGTTGACGGAGTGGGAGCAGAGAGGAGCCGCTGTTTACAGAGTGGGAGCAGAGAGGAGCGGCTGGTTACAGAGTGGGAGCAGAGAGGAGCGGCTCGATCCAGAATGGGAGCAGAGAGGAGCGGCTGGTTGCAGAGTGGGAGCAGAGAGGAGCGGCTGTTTCCAGAGTGGAAGCAGAGAGGAGCGGCTGGTTCCAGAGTGGGAGCAGAGAGAAGCGGCTATTTACAGAGTGGGAGCAGAGAGAAACGGCTGTTTACAGAGTGGGAGCAGAGAGGAGCGGCTGGCTAAGGAGTGGGAGCAGAGAGGAACGGCTGTTTTCAGAGTTGGAGCAGAGAGGAGGGGCTGATGACGGAGTGGGAGCAGAGAGGAGCGGCTCGATCCAGAGTGGGAGCAGAGAGGAGCGGCTGGTTGCAGAGTGGGAGCAGAGAGGAGCGGCTAGGTCCACAGTGGGAGCAAAGAGGTGCGGCTCGTTCCAGAGTGGGAGCAGAGAGGAGCGGCTGGTTGCAGAATGGGAGCAGAGAGGAGCGGCTGGCTAAGGAGTGGGAGCAGAGAGGAACGGTTGTTTTCAGAGTTGGAGCAGAGAGGAGGGGCTGATGACGGAGTGGGAGCAGAGAGGAGCGGCTCGATCCAGAGTGGGAGCAGAGAGGAGCGGCTGGTTGCAGAGTGGGAGCAGAGAGGAGCGGCTAGGTCCACAGTGGGAGCAAAGAGGTGCGGCTCGTTCCAGAGTGGGAGCAGAGAGGAGCGGCTGGTTGCAGAGTGGGAGCAGAGAGGAACGGCTGTTTCCAGAGTGGGAGCAGAGAGGAGCGGCTGGTTCCAGAGTGGGAGCAGAGAGGAGCGGCTATTTACAGAGTGGGAGCACAGAGGAACGGCTGTTTACAGAGTGGGAGCAGAGAGGAGCGGCTGGCTACGGAGTGGGAGCAGAGAGGAACGGCTGTTTACAGAGTTCGAGCAGAGAGGAGGGGCTGTTGATGGAGCGGGAGCAGAGAGGAGCGGCTGTTTACAGAGTGGGAGCAGATTGGAGCGGCTAATTTCAGAGTGGGAGCAGAGAGGAGCGGCTGGTTCCAGAGTGGGAGCAGAGAGGAGCGGCTGGTTCCAGAGTGGGAGCAGAGAGGAGCGGCTGGTTCCAGAGTGGGAGCAGAGAGAAGCGGCTGTTTACAGAGCGGGAGCAGAGAGGAGCGGCTGGTTACTGAGGCAGAGAATGAGGAGCTGCTGGTTATAGAGTTGCAGCAGAGAGGAGAGGCTTGTTACAGAGTGGGAGCAGAGAGGATCGGCTGCTTCCACATTGGGAGCAGAGAGGAGCGGCTGGTTACAGAGTGGGAGCAGAGTGGAGCGGCTGGTTCCAGAGTGGGAGCAGAGAGGAGCGGCTGGCTAAGGAGTGGGAGCAGAGAGGAACGGCTGTTTACAGAGTTGGAGCAGAGAGGAGGGGCTGTTGACGGAGTGGGTGCAGAGAGGAGCCGCTGTTTACAGAGTGGGAGCAGATAGGAGCGGCTAGTTCCAGAGTGGGAGCAGAGAGGAGCGGCTGGTTCCAGATTGGGAGTAGAGAGGAGCGGCTGGTTCCAGAGTGGGAGCAGAGAGGAGCGGCTGGTTCGAGAGTGGGAGCAGAGAGAAGCGGCTGTTTGATGAGCGGGAGCAGAGAGGAGCGGCTGGTTACTGAGGCAGAGAATTCGAAGCGGCTGGTTATAGAGTTGCAGCAGAGAGGAGAGGCTTGTTACAGAGTGGGAGCAGAGAGGAGCGGCTGCTTCCAGATTGGGAGCAGAGAGGAGCGGCTGGTTACAGAGTGGGAGCAGAGTGGAGCGGCTGGTTCCAGAATGGGAGCAGAGAGGAGCGGCTGATTCCAGAGCGGGAGCCGAGAGGTGCGGCGATTTACAGAGTGGGAGCAGAGAGGAACGGCTGTTTACAGAGTGGGAGCAGAGAGGAGCGGCTGGTTACGGAGTGGGAGCAGAGAGGAGCGGCTGGTTACAGAAGCTTAGAATGATGAGCGGCTGGTTACTGAGTTGCAGCTGTGATGAGCTGCTGGTTTCAGAGTGGGAGCAGAGAGGAGCGGCTGGTTACAGAGTGGGAGCAGAGAGGAGGGGCTGTTGACCGAGTGGGAGCAGAGAGGAGCGGCTGGTTCCAGAGTGGGAGCAGAGAGGAGCGGCTGGTTGCAGAATGGGAGCAGAGAGCAGCGGCTGTTTCCAGAGTGGGAGCAGAGAGGAGTGGCTGGTTCCAGAGTGGGAGCAGAGAGGAGCGGCTATTTACAGAGTGGGAGCAGAGAGGAACGGCTGTTTACAGAGTGGGAGCAGAGAGGAGCGGCTTGCTACGGAGTGGGAGCAGAGAGGAAAGGCTGTTTACAGAGTTGGAGCAGAGCGGAGGGGCTGTTGACGGAGTGGGAGCAGAGAGGAGCCGCTGTTTACAGAGTGGGAGCAGATAGGAGCGGCTAGATCCAGATTTGGAGCAGAGAGGAGCGGCTGGTTCCAGATTGGGAGCAGAGAGGAGTGGCTGGTTCCAGAGTGGGAGCAGAGAGTAGCGCCTGGTTCGAGAGTGGGAGCAGACAGAAGCGGCTGTTTACAGAGCGGGAGCAGAGAGGAGCGATTGGTTACTGAGGCAGAGAATGAGGAGCGGCTGATTATAGAGTTGCAGCAGAGAGGAGAGGCTTGTTACAGAGTGGTAGCAGAGAGGAGCGGCTGCTTCCAGATTGGGAGCAGAGAGGAGCGGCTGGTTACAGAGTGGGAGCAGAGTGGAGCGGCTGGTTCCAGAGTGGGAGCAGAGAGGAGCGGCTGGTTCCAGAGTGGGAGCAGAGAGGAGCGGCTGGTTCCAGAGTGGGAGCAGAGAGGAGCGGCTGGTTCCAGAGTGGGAGCAGAGAGGAGAGGCTGGTTACAAAGTGGGAGCAGAGAGGAGCGGCTGTTTACAGAGTGTGAGAAGAGAGGAGCGGCTGGTTACAGCGTGGGAGCAGATAGGAGCGGCTGGTTACAGAGTGGGAGCAGAGAGGAGGGGCTGTTGACGGAGTGGGAGCAGAGAGGAGCCGCTGTTTACAGAGTGGGAGCAGAGAGGAGAGGCTGGTTACAGAGTGGGAGCAGAGAGGAGCGGCTCGATCCAGAGTGGGAGCAGAGAGGAGCGGCTGGTTGCAGAGTGGGAGCAGAGAGGAGCGGCTGTTTCCAGAGTGGGAGCAGAGAGGAGCGGCTGGTTCCAGAGTGGGAGCAGAAAGAAGCGGCTGGTTCCAGAGTGGGAGCAGAGAGGAGCGGCTATTTACAGAGTGGGAGCAGAGAGGAACGGCTGTTTACAGAGTGGGAGCAGAGAGGAGCGGCTGGCTAAGGAGTGGGAGCAGAGAGGAACGGCTGTTTACAGAGTTGGAGCAGAGAGGAGGGGCTGATGACGGAGTGGGAGCAGAGAGGAGCGGCTCGATCCAGAGTGGGAGCAGATAGGAGCGGCTGGTTGCAGAGTGGGAGCAGAGAGGAGCGGCTAGGTCCACAGTGGGAGCAAAGAGGTGCGGCTCGTTCCAGAGTGGGAGCAGAGAGGAGCGGCTGGTTGCAGAGTGGGAGCAGAGAGGAACGGCTGTTTCCAGAGTGGGAGCAGAGAGGAGCGGCTGGTTCCATAGTGGGAGCAGAGAGAAGCGGCTGGTTCCAGAGTGGGAGCAGAGAGGAGCGGCTCGTTCCAGAGTGGGAGCAGAGAGAAGCGGCTGGTTGCAGATTGGGAGCAGAGAGGAGCGGCTGTTTCCAGAGTGGGAGCAGAGAGGAGCGGCTGGTTCCAGAGTGGGAGCAGAGAGAAGCGGCTGGTTCCAGAGTGGGAGCAGAGAGGAGCGGCTATTTACAGAGTGGGAGCAGAGAGGAGGGGCTGTTGACGGAGCGGGAGCAGAGAGGAGCGGCTGTTTCCAGAGTGGGAGCAGAGAGGAGCGGCTGGTTCCAGAGTGGGAGCAGAGAGGAGCGGCTATTTACCGAGTGGGAGCAGAGAGGAACGGCTGTTTACAGAGTGGGAGCAGAGAGGAGCGGCTTGCTACGGAGTGGGAGCAGAGAGGAGCCGCTGTTTACAGATTGGGAGCAGAGAGGAGCGGCTGGTTCCAGATTGGGAGCAGAGAGAAGCGGCTGTTTACAGAGCGGGAGCAGAGAGGAGCGGTTGGTTACTGATGCACAGAATGAGGAGCGGCTGATTATAGAGTTGCAGCAGAGAGGAGAGGCTTGTTACAGAGTGGGAGCAGAGAGGAGCGGCTGGTTCCAGAGTGGGAGCAGAGAGGAGCGGCTGGTTCAGAGTGGGAGCAGAGAGGAGCGGCTGGTTCCAGAGTGGGAGCAGAGAGGAGCGGCTGGTTCCAGAGTGGGAGCAGAGAGGAGAGGCTGGTTACAGAGTGGGAGCAGAGAGGAGCGGCTGTTTACAGAGTGTGAGAAGAGAGGAGCGGCTGGTTACAGCGTGGGAGCAGATAGGAGCGGCTGGTTACAGAGTGGGAGCAGAGAGGAGGGGCTGTTGACGGAGTGGGAGCAGAGAGGAGCCGCTGTTTACAGAGTGGGAGCAGAGAGGAGCCGCTGTTTACAGAGTGGGAGCAGAGTGGAGCGGCTGGTTCCAGAGTGGGTGCAGAGAGCAGCGGCTGGTTCCAGAGCGGGAGTCGAGAGGTGCGGCGATTTACAGAGTGGGAGCAGAGAGGAACGGCTGTTTACAGAGTGGGAGCAGAGAGGAGCGGCTGGTTACGGAGTGGGAGCAGAGAGGAGCGGCTGGTTACAGAAGCTCAGAATGAGGAGCGGCTGGTTACAGAGTTGCAGCAGAGATGAGCTTCTGGTTACAGGGTGGGAGCAGAGAGGAACGGCAGGTTACAGAGTGGGAGCAGAGAGGAGGGGCTGTTGACGGAGTGGGAGCAGAGAGGAGCCGCTGTTTACAGAGTGGGAGCAGAGAGGAGCGGCTGGTTACAGAGTGGGAGCCGAGAGGAGCGGCTCGTTCCAGAGTGGGAGCAGAGAGGAGCGGCTGGTTGCAGAGTGGGAGCAGAGAGGAGCGGCTGTTTCCAGAGTGGGAGCAGAGAGGAGTGGCTGGTTCCAGAGTGGGAGCAGAGAGAAGCGGCTGGTTCCAGAGTGGGAGCAGAGAGAAGCGGCTATTTACAGAGTGGGAGCAGAGAGGAACGGCTGTTTACAGAGTGGGAGCAAAGAGGAGCGGCTGGCTACGGAGTGGGAGCAGAGAGGAACGGCTGTTTACAGAGTTGGAGCAGAGCGGAGGGGCTGTTGACGGAGTGGGAGCAGAGAGGAGCCGCTGGTTACAGAGTGGGAGCAGATAGGAGCGGCTAGTTCCAGATTGGGTGCAGAGAGGAGCGGCTGGTTCCAGATTGGGAGCAGAGAGGAGCGGCTCGTTCCAGAGTGGGAGCAGAGAGGAGCGGCTGGTTCGAGAGTGGGAGCAGAGAGAAGCGGCTGTTTACGGAGCGGGAGCAGAGAGGAGCTGCTGGTTACTGAGGCAGAGAATGAGGAGCGGCTGGTTATAGAGTTGCAGCAGAGAGGACGAGCTGTTGACGTAGTGGGAGCAGAGAGGAGCTGCTGTTTACAGAGTGGGAGCAGAGAGGAGCGGCTGGTTACAGAGTGGGAGTAGAGAGGAGCGGCTCGTTCCAGAGTGGGAGCAGAGAGGAGCGGCTGGTTGCAGAGTGGGAAAAGACAGGAGCGGCTGTTTCCAGAGTGGGAGCAGAGTGGAGCGGCTGGTTCCACAGTGGGAGCAGAGAGAAGCGGCTGGTTCCAGAGTTGGAGCAGAGAGGAGCGGCTATTTACAGAGTGGGAGCAGAAAGAAACGGCTGTTTACAGATTGGGAGCAGAGAGGAGCGGCTGGCTAAGGAGTGGGAGCAGAGAGGAGCCGCTGTTTACAGAGTGGGAGCAGATAGGAGCGGCTAGTTCCAGATTGGGAGCAGAGAGGAGCGGCTGGTTCTAGATTGGGAGTAGAGAGAAGCGGCTGGTTCCAGAGTGGGAGCAGAGAGGAGCGGCTGGTTCCACAGTGGGAGCAGAGAGGAGCGGCTGTTTACAGAGCGGGAGCAGAGAGGAGCGGCTGGTTACTGAGGCAGAGAATGAGGAGCGGCTGGTTATAGAGTGGCAGCAGAGAGGAGAGGCTTGTTACAGAGTGGGAGCAGAGAGGAGCGGCTGTTTACAGAGTGGGAGCAGAGAGGAGAGGCTGTTTCCAGAGTGGGAGCAGAGAGGAGCGGCTGGTTACAGAGTGGGAGCAGAGTGGAGCGGCTGGTTCCAGAATGGGAGCAGAGAGAAGCGGCTGATTCCAGAGCGGGAGCCGAGAGGTGCGGCGATTTACAGAGTGGGAGCAGAGAGGAACGGCTGTTTACAGAGTGGGAGTAGAGAGGAGCGGCTGGTTACGGAGTGGGAGCAGAGAGGATTGGCTGGTTACAGAAGCTCAGAATGATGAGCGGCTGGTTACAGAGTTGCAGCAGAGATGAGCTGCTGGTTACAGAGTGGGAGCAGAGAGGAGCGTCTGGTTACAGAGTGGGAGCAGAGAGGAGGGGCTGTTGACGGAGTGGGAGCAGAGAGGAGCGGCTGGTTACAGAGTGCGAGCAGAGAGGAGCGGTTCGTTCCAGAGTGGGAGCAGAGAGGAGCGGCTGGTTGCAGAGTGGGAGCAGAGAGGAGAGGCTGTTTCCAGAGTGGGAGCAGAGAGGAGTGGCTGGTTCCAGAGTGGGAGCAGAGAGAAGCGGCTGGTTCCAGAGTGGGAGCAGAGAGGAGCGTCTATTTACAGAGTGGGAGCAGAGAGGAACGGCTGTTTACAGAGTGGGAGCAGAGAGGAGCGGCTGGTTCCAGATTGGGAGCAGAGAGGAGCGGCTGGTTCCAGAGTGGGAACAGAGAGAAGCTGCTGTTTACAGAGCGGGAGCAGAGAGGAGCGGCTGGTTACTGAGGCAGAGAATGAGGAGCGGCTGGTTATAGAGTTGCAGCAGACAGGAGAGGCTTGTTACAGAGTGGGACCAGAGAGGAGAGGCTGGTTACAGATTGGGAGCAGAGAGGAGCGGCTGGTTACAGAGTGGAAGCAGAGTGGAGCGGCTGGTTCCAGAGTGGGAGCAGAGAGGAGCGGCTGGTTCCAGAGTGGGAGCAGAGAGGAGCGGCTGGTTCCAGAGTGGGAGCAGAGAGGAGCGGCTGGATCCAGAGTGGAAGCAGAGAGAAGCGGCAGTTTACAGAGCGGGAGCAGAGAGGAACGGCTGATAACTGAGGCAGAGAATGAGGAGCGGCTGGTTATAGAGTTGCAGCAGAGAGGAGAGGCTTGTTACAGAGTGGGAGCAGAGAGGAGCGGCTGCTTCCAGATTGGGAGCAGAGAAGAGCGGCTGGTTACAGAGTGGGAGCAAAGTGGAGCGGCTGGTTCCAGAGTGGGAGCAGAGAGGAGCGGTTGGTTCCAGAGTGGGAGCAGAGAGGAGCGGCTGGTTCCAGAGTGGGAGCAGAGAGGAGCGGCTGGTTCCAGAGTGGGAGCAGAGAGTAGCGGCTGGTTACAGAGTGGGAGCAGAGAGGAGCGCTGTTTACAGAGTGGGTGCAGAGAGTAGCGGCTGGTTACCGAGTGGGAGCAGAGAGGAGCGGCTGTTTACAGAGTGGGAGCAGAGAGGAGCGGCTGGTTACATAGTGGGAGCAGAGAGGAGCGGCTGGTTACAGAGTGGGAGCAGAGAGGAGGGGCTGTTGACGGAGTGGGAGCAGAGAGGAGCCGCTGTTTACAGAGTGGGAGCAGAGAGAAGCGGCTGTTTACAGAGCGGGAGCAGAGAGTAGCGGCTGGTTACTGAGTGGGAGCAGAGAGGAGCGGCTGGTTACAGAGTGGGAGCAGAGAGGAGCGGCTGTTTACAGAGTGGGAGCAGAGAGGAGCGGCTGCTTACAGCGTGGGAGCAGAGAGGAGGGGCTGTTGACGGAGTGGGAGCAGAGAGGAGCCGCTGTTTACAGAGTGGGAGCAGGGAGGAGCGGCTGGTTACAGAGTGGGAGCAGAGAGGAGCGTCTCGATCCAGAGTGGGAGCAGAGAGGAGCGGCTAGTTGCAGAGTGGGAGCAGAGAGGAGCGGCTAGTTCCAGAGTGGGAGCAGAGAGGAGCGGCTGGTTCCAGAGTGGGAGCAGAGAGGAGCGGCTGGTTCCAGAGTGGGAGCAGAGAGTAGCGGCTGGTTACAGAGTGGGAGCAGAGAGGAGCGGCTGTTTACAGAGTGGGTGCAGAGAGTAGCGGCTGGTTACCGAGTGGGAGCAGAGAGGAGGGGCTGTTGACGGAGTGGGAGCAGAGAGGAGCCGCTGTTTACAGAGTGGGAGCAGGTAGGAGCGGCTGGTTACAGAGTGGGAGCAGAGAGGAGCGTCTCGATCCAGAGTGGGAGCAGAGAGGAGCGGCTAGTTGCAGAGTGGGAGCAGAGAGGAGCGGCTAGTTCCAGAGTGGGAGCAGAGAGGAGCGGCTGGTTCCAGAGTGGGAGCAGAGAGGAGCGGCTGGTTCCAGAGTGGGAGCAGAGAGTAGCGGCTGGTTACAGAGTGGGAGCAGAGAGGAGCGGCTGTTTACAGAGTGGGTGCAGAGAGTAGCGGCTGGTTACCGAGTGGGAGCAGAGAGGAGCGGCTGTTTACAGAGTGGGAGCAGAGAGGAGCGGCTGGTTACATAGTGGGAGCAGAGAGGAGCGGCTGGTTACAGAGTGGGAGCAGAGAGGAGGGGCTGTTGACGGAGTGGGAGCAGAGAGGAGCCGCTGTTTACAGAGTGGGAGCAGAGAGAAGCGGCTGTTTGCAGAGCGGGAGCAGAGAGGAGCGGCTGGTTACTGAGGCAGAGAATGAGGAGCGGCTGGTTATAGAGTTGCAGCAGAGAGGAGAGGCTTGTTACAGAGTGGGAGCAGAGAGGAGCGGCTGCTTCCAGATTGGGAGCAGAGAGGAGCGGCTGGTTACAGAGTGGGAGCAGAGTGGAGCGGCTGGTTCCAGAGTGGGTGCAGAGAGCAGCGGCTGGTTCCAGAGCGGGAGTCGAGAGGTGCGGCGATTTACAGAGTGGGAGCAGAGAGGAACGGCTGTTTACAGAGTGGGAGCAGAGAGGAGCGACTGGTTACGGAGTGGGAGCAGAGAGGAGCGGCTGGTTACAGAAGCTCAGAATGAGGAGCGGCTGGTTACAGAGTTGCAGCAGAGATGAGCTTCTGGTTACAGGGTGGGAGCAGAGAGGAACGGCAGGTTACAGAGTGGGAGCAGAGAGGAGGGGCTGTTGACGGAGTGGGAGCAGAGAGGAGCCGCTGTTTACAGAGTGGGAGCAGAGAGGAGCGGCTGGTTACAGAGTGGGAGCCGAGAGGAGCGGCTCGTTCCAGAGTGGGAGCAGAGAGGAGCGGCTGGTTGCAGAGTGGGAGCAGAGAGGAGCGGCTGTTTCCAGAGTGGGAGCAGAGAGGAGTGGCTGGTTCCAGAGT
The DNA here is from genome assembly GCF_044704955.1 of Pristiophorus japonicus. Classification (NCBI taxonomy): domain Eukaryota; kingdom Metazoa; phylum Chordata; class Chondrichthyes; family Pristiophoridae; genus Pristiophorus; species Pristiophorus japonicus. The sequence continues at coordinate 442,987 of NW_027250723.1, read as the reverse complement.
GGGAGCAGAGAGAAGCGGCTGGTTCCAGAGTGGGAGCAGAGAGAAGCGGCTATTTACAGAGTGGGAGCAGAGAGGAACGGCTGTTTACAGAGTGGGAGCAAAGAGGAGCGGCTGGCTACGGAGTGGGAGCAGAGAGGAGCGGCTGGTTCCAGATTGGGAGCAGAGAGGAGCGGCTCGTTCCAGAGTGGGAGCAGAGAGGAGCGGCTGGTTCGAGAGTGGGAGCAGAGAGAAGCGGCTGTTTACGGAGCGGGAGCAGAGAGGAGCTGCTGGTTACTGAGGCAGAGAATGAGGAGCGGCTGGTTATAGAGTTGCAGCAGAGAGGAGGAGCTGTTGACGGAGTGGGAGCAGAGAGGAGCTGCTGTTTACAGAGTGGGAGCAGAGAGGAGCGGCTGGTTACAGAGTGGGAGCAGAGAGGAGCGGCTCGTTCCAGAGTGGGAGCAGAGAGGAGCGGCTGGTTGCAGAGTGGGAGCAGACAGGAGCGGCTGTTTCCAGAGTGGGAGCAGAGTGGAGCGACTGGTTCCACAGTGGGAGCAGAGAGAAGCGGCTGGTTCCAGAGTTGGAGCAGAGAGGAGCGGCTATTTACAGAGTGGGAGCAGAAAGAAACGGCTGTTTACAGATTGGGAGCAGAGAGGAGCGGCTGGCTAAGGAGTGGGAGCAGAGAGGAGCCGCTGTTTACAGAGTGGGAGCAGATAGGAGCGGCTAGTTCCAGATTGGGAGCAGAGAGGAGCGGCTGGTTCTAGATTGGGAGTAGAGAGAAGCGGCTGGTTCCAGAGTGGGAGCAGAGAGGAGCGGCTGGTTCCACAGTGGGAGCAGAGAGGAGCGGCTGTTTACAGAGCGGGAGCAGAGAGGAGCGGCTGGTTACTGAGGCAGAGAATGAGGAGCGGCTGGTTATAGAGTGGCAGCAGAGAGGAGAGGCTTGTTACAGAGTGGGAGCAGAGAGGAGCGGCTGCTTCCAGATTGGGTTCAGAGAGGAGCGGCTGGTTACAGAGTGGGAGCAGAGTGGAGCGGCTGGTTCCAGAGCGGGAGCCGAGAGGTGCGGCGATTTACAGAGTGGGAGCAGAGAGGAACGGCTGTTTACAGAGTGGGAGCAGAGAGGAGAGGCTGTTTCCAGAGTGGGAGCAGAGAGGAGCGGCTGGTTACAGAGTGGGAGCAGAGTGGAGCGGCTGGTTCCAGAATGGGAGCAGAGAGAAGCGGCTGTTTACAGAGTGGGAGTAGAGAGGAGCGGCTGGTTACGGAGTGGGAGCAGAGAGGATTGGCTGGTTACAGAAGCTCAGAATGATGAGCGGCTGGTTACAGAGTTGCAGCAGAGATGAGCTGCTGGTTACAGAGTGGGAGCAGAGAGGAGCGTCTGGTTAGAGAGTGGGAGCAGAGAGGAGGGGCTGTTGACGGAGTGGGAGCAGAGAGGAGCGGCTGGTTACAGAGTGGGAGCAGAGAGGAGCGGTTCGTTCCAGAGTGGGAGCAGAGAGGAGCGGCTGGTTGCAGAGTGGGAGCAGAGAGGAGAGGCTGTTTCCAGAGTGGGAGCAGAGAGGAGTGGCTGGTTCCAGAGTGGGAGCAGAGAGAAGCGGCTGGTTCCAGAGTGGGAGCAGAGAGGAGCGTCTATTTACAGAGTGGGAGCAGAGAGGAACGGCTGTTTACAGAGTGGGAGCAGAGAGGAGCGGCTGGTTCCAGATTGGGAGCAGAGAGGAGCGGCTGGTTCCAGAGTGGGAACAGAGAGAAGCTGCTGTTTACAGAGCGGGAGCAGAGAGGAGCGGCTGGTTACTGAGGCAGAGAATGAGGAGCGGCTGGTTATAGAGTTGCAGCAGACAGGAGAGGCTTGTTACAGAGTGGGACCAGAGAGGAGCGGCTGGCTAAGGAGTGGGAGCAGAGAGGAGCCGCTGTTTACAGAGTGGGAGCAGATAGGAGCGGCTAGTTCCAGATTGGGAGCAGAGAGGAGCGGCTGGTTCTAGATTGGGAGTAGAGAGAAGCGGCTGGTTCCAGAGTGGGAGCAGAGAGGAGCGGCTGGTTCCACAGTGGGAGCAGAGAGGAGCGGCTGTTTACAGAGCGGGAGCAGAGAGGAGCGGCTGGTTACTGAGGCAGAGAATGAGGAGCGGCTGGTTATAGAGTTGCAGCAGAGAGGAGAGGCTTGTTACAGAGTGGGAGCAGAGAGGAGCGGCTGCTTCCAGATTGGGAGCAGAGAAGAGCGGCTGGTTACAGAGTGGGAGCAAAGTAGAGCGGCTGGTTCCAGAGTGGGAGCAGAGAGGAGCGGTTGGTTCCAGAGTGGGAGCAGAGAGGAGCGGCTGGTTCCAGAGTGGGAGCAGAGAGGAGCGGCTGGTTCCAGAGTGGGAGCAGAGAGTAGCGGCTGGTTACAGAGTGGGAGCAGAGAGGAGCGGCTGTTTACAGAGTGGGTGCAGAGAGTAGCGGCTGGTTACATAGTGGGAGCAGAGAGGAGCGGCTGGTTACAGAGTGGGAGCAGAGAGGAGGGGCTGTTGACGGAGTGGGAGCAGAGAGGAGCCGCTGTTTACAGAGTGGGAGCAGAGAGAAGCGGCTGTTTGCAGAGCGGGAGCAGAGAGGAGCGGCTGGTTACTGAGGCAGAGAATGAGGAGCGGCTGGTTATAGAGTTGCAGCAGAGAGGAGAGGCTTGTTACAGAGTGGGAGCAGAGAGGAGCGGCTGCTTCCAGATTGGGAGCAGAGAGGAGCGGCTGGTTACAGAGTGGGAGCAGAGTGGAGCGGCTGGTTCCAGAGTGGGTGCAGAGAGCAGCGGCTGGTTCCAGAGCGGGAGTCGAGAGGTGCGGCGATTTACAGAGTGGGAGCAGAGAGGAACGGCTGTTTACAGAGTGGGAGCAGAGAGGAGCGACTGGTTACGGAGTGGGAGCAGAGAGGAGCGGCTGGTTACAGAAGCTCAGAATGAGGAGCGGCTGGTTACAGAGTTGCAGCAGAGATGAGCTTCTGGTTACAGGGTGGGAGCAGAGAGGAACGGCAGGTTACAGAGTGGGAGCAGAGAGGAGGGGCTGTTGACGGAGTGGGAGCAGAGAGGAGCCGCTGTTTACAGAGTGGGAGCAGAGAGGAGCGGCTGGTTACAGAGTGGGAGCCGAGAGGAGCGGCTCGTTCCAGAGTGGGAGCAGAGAGGAGCGGCTGGTTGCAGAGTGGGAGCAGAGAGGAGCGGCTGTTTCCAGAGTGGGAGCAGAGAGGAGTGGCTGGTTCCAGAGTGGGAGCAGAGAGAAGCGGCTGGTTCCAGAGTGGGAGCAGAGAGAAGCGGCTATTTACAGAGTGGGAGCAGAGAGGAACGGCTGTTTACAGAGTGGGAGCAAAGAGGAGCGGCTGGCTACGGAGTGGGAGCAGAGAGGAGCGGCTGGTTCCAGATTGGGAGCAGAGAGGAGCGGCTCGTTCCAGAGTGGGAGCAGAGAGGAGCGGCTGGTTCGAGAGTGGGAGCAGAGAGAAGCGGCTGTTTACGGAGCGGGAGCAGAGAGGAGCTGCTGGTTACTGAGGCAGAGAATGAGGAGCGGCTGGTTATAGAGTTGCAGCAGAGAGGAGGAGCTGTTGACGGAGTGGGAGCAGAGAGGAGCTGCTGTTTACAGAGTGGGAGCAGAGAGGAGCGGCTGGTTACAGAGTGGGAGCAGAGAGGAGCGGCTCGTTCCAGAGTGGGAGCAGAGAGGAGCGGCTGGTTGCAGAGTGGGAGCAGACAGGAGCGGCTCTTTCCAGAGTGGGAGCAGAGTGGAGCGACTGGTTCCACAGTGGGAGCAGAGAGAAGCGGCTGGTTCCAGAGTTGGAGCAGAGAGGAGCGGCTATTTACAGAGTGGGAGCAGAAAGAAACGGCTGTTTACAGATTGGGAGCAGAGAGGAGCGGCTGGCTAAGGAGTGGGAGCAGAGAGGAGCCGCTGTTTACAGAGTGGGAGCAGATAGGAGCGGCTAGTTCCAGATTGGGAGCAGAGAGGAGCGGCTGGTTCTAGATTGGGAGTAGAGAGAAGCGGCTGGTTCCAGAGTGGGAGCAGAGAGGAGCGGCTGGTTCCACAGTGGGAGCAGAGAGGAGCGGCTGTTTACAGAGCGGGAGCAGAGAGGAGCGGCTGGTTACTGAGGCAGAGAATGAGGAGCGGCTGGTTATAGAGTGGCAGCAGAGAGGAGAGGCTTGTTACAGAGTGGGAGCAGAGAGGAGCGGCTGCTTCCAGATTGGGTTCAGAGAGGAGCGGCTGGTTACAGAGTGGGAGCAGAGTGGAGCGGCTGGTTCCAGAGCGGGAGCCGAGAGGTGCGGCGATTTACAGAGTGGGAGCAGAGAGGAACGGCTGTTTACAGAGTGGGAGCAGAGAGGAGAGGCTGTTTCCAGAGTGGGAGCAGAGAGGAGCGGCTGGTTACAGAGTGGGAGCAGAGTGGAGCGGCTGGTTCCAGAATGGGAGCAGAGAGAAGCGGCTGTTTACAGAGTGGGAGTAGAGAGGAGCGGCTGGTTACGGAGTGGGAGCAGAGAGGATTGGCTGGTTACAGAAGCTCAGAATGATGAGCGGCTGGTTACAGAGTTGCAGCAGAGATGAGCTGCTGGTTACAGAGTGGGAGCAGAGAGGAGCGTCTGGTTAGAGAGTGGGAGCAGAGAGGAGGGGCTGTTGACGGAGTGGGAGCAGAGAGGAGCGGCTGGTTACAGAGTGGGAGCAGAGAGGAGCGGTTCGTTCCAGAGTGGGAGCAGAGAGGAGCGGCTGGTTGCAGAGTGGGAGCAGAGAGGAGAGGCTGTTTCCAGAGTGGGAGCAGAGAGGAGTGGCTGGTTCCAGAGTGGGAGCAGAGAGAAGCGGCTGGTTCCAGAGTGGGAGCAGAGAGGAGCGTCTATTTACAGAGTGGGAGCAGAGAGGAACGGCTGTTTACAGAGTGGGAGCAGAGAGGAGCGGCTGGTTCCAGATTGGGAGCAGAGAGGAGCGGCTGGTTCCAGAGTGGGAACAGAGAGAAGCTGCTGTTTACAGAGCGGGAGCAGAGAGGAGCGGCTGGTTACTGAGGCAGAGAATGAGGAGCGGCTGGTTATAGAGTTGCAGCAGACAGGAGAGGCTTGTTACAGAGTGGGACCAGAGAGGAGAGGCTGGTTACAGATTGGGAGCAGAGAGGAGCGGCTGGTTACAGAGTGGAAGCAGAGTGGAGCGGCTGGTTCCAGAGTGGGAGCAGAGAGGAGCGGCTGGTTCCAGAGTGGGAGCAGAGAGGAGCGGCTGGTTCCAGAGTGGGAGCAGAGAGGAGCGGCTCGATCCAGAGTGGAAGCAGAGAGAAGCGGCAGTTTACAGAGCGGGAGCAGAGAGGAACGGCTGATAACTGAGGCAGAGAATGAGGAGCGGCTGGTTATAGAGTTGCAGCAGAGAGGAGAGGCTTGTTACAGAGTGGGAGCAGAGAGGAGCGGCTGCTTCCAGATTGGGAGCAGAGAAGAGCGGCTGGTTACAGAGTGGGAGCAAAGTAGAGCGGCTGGTTCCAGAGTGGGAGCAGAGAGGAGCGGTTGGTTCCAGAGTGGGAGCAGAGAGGAGCGGCTGGTTCCAGAGTGGGAGCAGAGAGGAGCGGCTGGTTCCAGAGTGGGAGCAGAGAGTAGCGGCTGGTTACAGAGTGGGAGCAGAGAGGAGCGGCTGTTTACAGAGTGGGTGCAGAGAGTAGCGGCTGGTTACCGAGTGGGAGCAGAGAGGAGTGGCTGTTTACAGAGTGGGAGCAGAGAGGAGCGGCTGGTTACATAGTGGGAGCAGAGAGGAGCGGCTGGTTACAGAGTGGGAGCAGAGAGGAGGGGCTGTTGACGGAGTGGGAGCAGAGAGGAGCCGCTGTTTACAGAGTGGGAGCAGAGAGAAGCGGCTGTTTACAGAGCGGGAGCAGAGAGTAGCGGCTGGTTACTGAGGCAGAGAATGAGGAGCGGCTGATTATAGAGTTGCAGCAGAGAGGAGAGGCTTGTTACAGAGTGGGAGCAGAGAGGAGCGGCTGCTTCCAGATTGGGAGCAGAGAGGAGCGGCTGGTTACAGAGTGGGAGCAGAGTGGAGCGGCTGGTTCCAGAGTGGGAGCAGAGAGGAGCGGCTGGTTCCAGAGCGGGAGCCGAGAGGTGCGGCGATTTACAGAGTGGGAGCAGAGAGGAACGGCTGTTTACAGAGTGGGAGCAGAGAGGAGCGGCTGGTTACGGAGTGGGAGCAGAGAGGAGCGGCTGGTTACAGAAGCTCAGAATGAGGAGCGGCTGGTTACAGAGTTGCAGCAGAGATGAGCTGCTGGTTACAGGGTGGGAGCAGAGAGGAACGGCAGGTTACAGAGTGGGAGCAGAGAGGATGGGCTGTTGACGGAGTGGGAGCAGAGAGGAGCCGCTGTTTACAGAGTGGGAGCAGAGAGGAGCGGCTGGTTACAGAGTGGGAGCCGAGAGGAGCGGCTCGTTCCAGAGTGGGAGCAGAGAGGAGCGGCTGGTTGCAGAGTGGGAGCAGAGAGGAGCGGCTGTTTCCAGAGGGGGAGCAGAGAGAAGCGGCTGGTTCCAGAGTGGGAGCAAAGAGGAGCGGCTATTTACAGAGTGGGAGCAGAGAGAAACGGCTGTTTACAGAGTGGGAGCAAAGAGGAGCGGCTGGCTACGGAGTGGGAGCAGAGAGGAACGGCTGTTTACAGAGTTGGAGCAGAGCGGAGGGGCTGTTGACGGAGTGGGAGCAGAGAGGAGCCGCTGGTTACAGAGTGGGAGCAGATAGGAGCGGCTAGTTCCAGATTGGGAGCAGAGAGGAGCGGCTGGTTCCAGATTGGGAGCAGAGAGGAGCGGCTGGTTCCAGAGTGGGAGCAGGGAGGAGCGGCTGGTTCGAGAGTGGGAGCAGAGAGAAGCGTCTGTTTACAGAGCGGGAGCAGAGAGGAGCTGCTGGTTACTGAGGCAGAGAATGAGGAGCGGCTGGTTATAGAGTTGCAGCAGAGAGGAGGGGCTGTTGACGGAGTGGGAGCAGAGAGGAGCTGCTGTTTACAGAGTGGGAGCAGATAGGAGCGGCTAGTTCCAGATTGGGAGCAGAGAGGAGCGGCTGGTTCCAGATTGGGAGCAGAGAGGAGCGGCTGTTTCCAGAGTGGGAGCAGAGTGGAGCGGCTGGTTCCACAGTGGGATCAGAGAGAAGCGGCTGGTTCCAGAGTTGGAGCAGAGAGGAGCGGCTGGTTGCAGAGTGGGAGCAGACAGGAGCGGCTGGTTCCAGAGTGGGAGCAGAGTGGAGCGGCTGGTTCCACAGTGGGATCAGAGAGAAGCGGCTATTTACAGAGTGGGAGCAGAGAGGAACGGCTGTTTACAGATTGGGAGCAGAGAGGAGCGGCTGGCTAAGGAGTGGGAGCAGAGAGGAGCCGCTGTTTACAGAGTGGGAGCAGATAGGAGCGGCTAGTTCCAGAGTGGGAGCAGAGAGGAGCGGCTGCTTCCAGATTGGGAGCAGAGAGGAGCGGCTGGTTACAGAGTGGGAGCAGAGTGGAGCGGCTGGTTCCAGAGTGGGAGCAGAGAGGAGCGGCTGGTTCCAGAGCGGGAGCCGAGAGGTGCGGCGATTTACAGAGTGGGAGCAGAGAGGAACGGCTGTTTACAGAGTGGGAGCAGAGAGGAGCGGCTGGTTACGGAGTGGGAGCAGAGAGGAGCGGCTGGTTACAGAAGCTCAGAATGAGGAGCGGCTTGTTACAGAGTTGCAGCAGAGATGAGCTGCTGGTTACAGGGTGGGAGCAGAGAGGAACGGCAGGTTACAGAGTGGGAGCAGAGTGGATGGGCTGTTGACGGAGTGGGAGCAGAGAGGAGCCGCTGTTTACAGAGTGGGAGCAGAGAGGAGCGGCTGGTTACAGAGTGGGAGCCGAGAGGAGCGGCTCGTTCCAGAGTGGGAGCAGAGAGGAGCGGCTGGTTGCAGAGTGGGAGCAGAGAGGAGCGGCTGTTTCCAGAGGGGGAGCAGAGAGAAGCGGCTGGTTCCAGAGTGGGAGCAGAGAGGAGCGGCTATTTACAGAGTGGGAGCAGAGAGGAACGGCTGTTTACAGAGTGGGAGCAAAGAGGAGCGGCTGGCTACGGAGTGGGAGCAGAGAGGAACGGCTGTTTACAGAGTTGGAGCAGAGCGGAGGGGCTGTTGACGGAGTGGGAGCAGAGAGGAGCCGCTGGTTACAGAGTGGGAGCAGATAGGAGCGGCTAGTTCCAGATTGGGAGCAGAGAGGAGCGGCTGGTTCCAGATTGGGAGCAGAGAGGAGCGGCTGGTTCCAGAGTGGGAGCAGGGAGGAGCGGCTGGTTCGAGAGTGGGAGCAGAGAGAAGCGGCTGTTTACAGAGCGGGAGCAGAGAGGAGCTGCTGGTTACTGAGGCAGAGAATGAGGAGCGGCTGGTTATAGAGTTGCAGCAGAGAGGAGGGGCTGTTGACGGAGTGGGAGCAGAGAGGAGCTGCTGTTTACAGAGTGGGAGCAGAGAGGAGCGGCTGGTTACAGAGTGGGAGCAGATAGGAGCGGCTAGTTCCAGATTGGGAGCAGAGAGGAGCGGCTGGTTCCAGATTGGGAGCAGAGAGGAGCGGCTGGTTCCAGAGTGGGAGCAGAGAGGAGCGGCTGGTTGCAGAGTGGGAGCAGACAGGAGCGGCTGTTTCCAGAGTGGGAGCAGAGTGGAGCGGCTGGTTCCACAGTGGGATCAGAGAGAAGCGGCTGGTTCCAGAGTTGGAGCAGAGAGGAGCGGCTATTTACAGAGTGGGAGCAGAGAGGAACGGCTGTTTACAGATTGGGAGCAGAGAGGAGCGGCTGGCTAAGGAGTGGGAGCAGAGAGGAGCCGCTGTTTACAGAGTGGGAGCAGATAGGAGCGGCTAGTTCCAGAGTGGGAGCAGAGAGGAGCGGCTGGTTCCAGATTGGGAGTAGAGAGAAGCGGCTGGTTCCAGAGTGGCAGCAGAGAGGAGCGGCTGGTTCCACAGTGGGAGCAGAGAGGAGCGGCTGTTTACAGAGCGGGAGCAGAGAGGAGCGGCTGTATACTGAGGCAGAGAATGAGGAGCGGCTGGTTATAGAGTTGCAGCAGAGAGGAGAGGCTTGTTACAGAGTGGGAGCAGAGAGGAGCGGCTGCTTCCAGATTGGGTGCAGACAGGAGCGGCTGGTTACAGAGTGGGAGCAGAGTGGAGCGGCTGGTTCCTGAATGGGAGCAGAGAGGAGCGGCTGATTCCAGAGCGGGAGCCGAGAGGTGCGGCGATTTACAGAGTGGGAGCAGAGAGGAACGGCTGTTTACAGAGTGGGAGCAGAGAGGAGCGACTGGTTACGGAGTGGGAGCAGAGAGGATTGGCTGGTTACAGAAGCTCAGAATGATGAGCTGCTGGTTACAGAGTGGGAGCAGAGATGACCGTCTCGTTACAGAGTGGGAGCAGAGAGGAGGGGCTGTTGACGGAGTGGGAGCAGAGAGGAGCGGCTGGTTACAGAGTGGGAGCAGAGAGGAGCGGCTAGTTCCAGAGTGGGAGCAGAGAGGAGCGGCTGGTTGCAGAGTGGGAGCAGAGAGGAGAGGCTGTTTCCAGAGAGGAGTGGCTGGTTCCAGAGTGGGAGCAGAGAGAAGCGGTTGGTTCCAGAGTGAGAGCAGAGAGGAGCGGCTATTTACAGAGTGGGAGCAGAGAGGAACGGCTGTTTACAGAGTGGGAGCAGAGAGGAGCGGCTTGCTACGGAGTGGGAGCAGAGAGGAACGGCTGTTTACAGAGTTGGAGCAGAGCGGAGGGGCTGTTGACGGAGTGGGAGCAGAGAGGAGCCGCTGTTTACAGAGTGGGAGTTGATAGGAGCGGCTAGTTCCAGATTGGGAGCAGAGAGGAGCGGCTGGTTCCAGATTGGGAGCAGAGAGGAGCGGCTGGTTCGAGAGTGGGAGCAGAGAGGAGCGGCTGGTTCGAGAGTGGGAGCAGAGAGACGCGGCTGTTTACAGAGCGGGAGCAGAGAGGAGCGGTTGGTTACTGAGGCAGAGAATGAGGAGCGGCTGGTTATAGAGTTGCAGCAGAGAGGAGAGGCTTGTTACAGAGTGGGAGCAGAGAGGAGCGGCTGCTTCCAGATTGGGAGCAGAGAGGAGCGGCTGGTTACAGAGTGGGAGCAGAGAGGAGCGGCTGGTTCCAGAGTGGGAGCAGAGAGGAGCGGCTGGTTCCAGAGTGGGAGCAGAGAGGAGAGGCTGGTTACAGAGTGGGAGCAGAGAGGAGCGGCTGTTTACAGAGTGTGAGAAGAGAGGAGCGGCTGGTTACAGCGTGGGAGCAGATAGGAGCGGCTGGTTACAGAGTGGGAGCAGAGAGAAGCGGCTGGTTCCAGAGTGGGAGCAGAGAGGAGCGGCTATTTACAGAGTGGGAGCAGAGAGGAACGGCTGTTTCCAGTGTGGGAGCAGAGAGGAGCGGCTGGTTCGAGAGTGGGAGCAGAGAGAAGCGGCTGTTTGCAGAGCGGGAGCAGAAAGGTGCGGCTGGTTACTGAGGCAGAGAATGAGGAGCGGCTGGTTATAGAGTAGCAGCAGAGAGTAGAGGCTTGTTACAGAGTGGGAGCAGAGAGGAGCGGCTGCTTCCAGATTGGGAGCAGAGAGGAGCGGCTGGTTACAGAGTTGGAGCAGAGCGGAGGGGCTGTTGACGGAGTGGGAGCAGAGAGGAGCCGCTGTTTACAGAGTGGGAGTTGATAGGAGCGGCTAGTTCCAGATTGGGAGCAGAGAGGAGCGGCTGGTTCCAGATTGGGAGCAGAGAGGAGCGGCTGGTTCGAGAGTGGGAGCAGAGAGGAGCGGCTGGTTCGAGAGTGGGAGCAGAGAGACGCGGCTGTTTACAGAGCGGGAGCAGAGAGGAGCGGTTGGTTACTGAGGCAGAGAATGAGGAGCGGCTGGTTATAGAGTTGCAGCAGAGAGGAGAGGCTTGTTACAGAGTGGGAGCAGGGAGGAGCGGCTGCTTCCAGATTGGGAGCAGAGAGGAGCGGCTGGTTACAGAGTGGGAGCAGAGAGGAGCGGCTGGTTCCAGAGTGGGAGCAGAGAGGAGCGGCTGGTTCCAGAGTGGGAGCAGAGAGGAGAGGCTGGTTACAGAGTGGCAGCAGAGAGGAGCGGCTGTTTACAGAGTGTGAGAAGAGAGGAGCGGCTGGTTACAGCGTGGGAGCAGATAGGAGCGGCTGGTTACAGAGTGGGAGCAGAGAGAAGCGGCTGGTTCCAGAGTGGGAGCAGAGAGGAGCGGCTATTTACAGAGTGGGAGCAGAGAGGAACGGCTGTTTCCAGTGTGGGAGCAGAGAGGAGCGGCTGGTTCGAGAGTGGGAGCAGAGAGAAGCGGCTGTTTGCAGAGCGGGAGCAGAGAGGTGCGGCTGGTTACTGAGGCAGAGAATGAGGAGCGGCTGGTTATAGAGTAGCAGCAGAGAGTAGAGGCTTGTTACAGAGTGGGAGCAGAGAGGAGCGGCTGCTTCCAGATTGGGAGCAGAGAGGAGCGGCTGGTTACAGAGTGGGAGCAGAGTGGAGCGGCTGGTTCCAGAGTGGGAGCAGAGAGGAGCGGCGGGTTCCAGAGTGTGAGCAGAGAGGAGCGGCTGGTTCCAGAGTGGGAGCAGAGAGGAGCGGCTGGTTCCAGAGTGGGAGCAGGGAGGAGCGGCTGGTTACAGAGTGGGAGCAGAGAGGAGCGGCTGTTTACAGAGTGGGAGCAGAGAGGAGCGGCTGCTTACAGCGTGGGAGCAGAGAGGAGCGGCTGGTTACAGAGTGGAGCAGAGAGGAGGGGCTGTTGACGGAGTGGGAGCAGAGAGGAGCCGCTGTTTACAGAGTGGGAGCAGAGAGGAGCGGCTGGTTACAGAGTGGGAGCAGAGAGGAGCGGCTCGATCCAGAGTGGGAGCAGAGAGGAGCGGCTGGTTGCAGAGTGGGAGCAGAGAGGAGCGGCTAGTTCCAGAGTGGGAGCAGAGAGGAACGGCTGTTTACAGAGTGGGAGCAGAGAGGAGCGGCTGGCTACGGAGTGGGAGCAGAGAGGAACGGCTGTTTACAGAGTTCGAGCAGAGAGGAGGGGCTGTTGACGGAGAGGGAGCAGAGAGGAGCCGCTGTTTGCAGAGTGGGAGCAGATATGAGCGGCAAGTTCCAGAGTGGGAGCAGAGAGGAGCGGCTGGTTCCAGAGTGGGAGCAGAGAGGAGCGGCTGGTTCCAGAGTGGGAGTAGAGAGAAGCGGCTGTTTACAGAGCGGGAGCAGAGAGGAGCGGCTGGTTACTGAGGCAGAAAATGAGGAGCGGCTGGTAAAAGAGTTGCAGCAGAGAGGAGAGGCTTGCTCCAGAGTGGGAGCAGAGAGGAGCGGCTGTTTCCAGAGTGGGAGCAGAGAGGAGCGGCTGGTTCCAGAGTGGGAGCAGAGAGGAGCGGCTATTTACAGAGTGGGAGCAGAGAGGAACGGCTGTTTACAGAGTTGGAGCAGAGAGGAGGGTCTGTTGACGGAGTGGGAGCAGAGAGGAGCCGCTGTTTTCAGAGTTGGAGCAGATAGGAGCGGCGAGTTTCAGAGTGGTAGCAGAGAGGAGCGGCTCGTTCCAGAGTGGGAGCAGAGAGGAGCGGCTGGTGTCAGAGTGGGAGCAGAGAGGAGCGGCTGTTTCCAGAGTGGGAGCAGAGAGGAGCGGCTGGTTCCAGAGTGGGAGCAGAGAGAAGCGGCTGGTTCCAGAGTGAGAGCAGAGAGGAGCGGCTCTTTACAGAGTGGGAGCAGAGAGGAACGGCTGTTTACAGAGTGGGAGCAGAGAGGAGTGGCTGGTCCCAGAGTGGGAGCAGAGAGGAGCGGCTGGTTCCAGAGTGGGAGCAGAGAGAAGCGGCTGTTTACAGAGCGGGAGCAGAGAGGAGCGGCTGGTTACTGAGGCAGAAAATGAGGAGCGGCTGGTTATAGAGTTGCAGCAGAGAGGAGAGGCTTGTTACAGAGTGGGAGCAGAGAGGAGCGGCTGGTTACAGATTGGGAGCAGAGAGGAGCGGCTGGTTAGAGTGGGAGCAGAGTGGAGCGGCTGGTTCCAGAGTGGGAGCAGAGAGGAGCGGCTGGTTCCAGAGTGGGAGCAGAGAGGAGCGGCTGGTTCCAGAGTGGGAGCAGAGAGGAGCGGCTGGTTCCAGAGTGGGAGCAGAGAGAAGCGGCTGTTTACAGAGCGGGAGCAGAGAGGAACGGCTGATTACTGAGGCAGAGAATGAGGAGCGGCTGGTTATAGAGTTGCAGCAGAGAGGAGAGGCTTGCTCCAGAGTGGGAGCAGAGAGGAGCGGCTGTTTCCAGAGTGGGAGCAGAGAGGAGCGGCTGGTTCCAGAGTGGGAGCAGAGAGGAGCGGCTATTTACAGAGTGGGAGCAGAGAGGAACGGCTGTTTACAGAGTTGGAGCAGAGAGGAGGGTCTGTTGACGGAGTGGGAGCAGAGAGGAGCCGCTGTTTTCAGAGTGGGAGCAGATAGGAGCGGCGAGTTTCAGAATGGTAGCAGAGAGGAGCGGCTCGTTCCAGAGTGGGAGCAGAGAGGAGCGGCTGGTGGCAGAGTGGGAGCAGAGAGGAGCGGCTGTTTCCAGAGTGGGAGCAGAGAGGAGCGGCTGGTTCCAGAGTGGGAGCAGAGAGAAGCGGCTGGTTCCAGAGTGGGAGCAGAGAGGAGCGGCTCTTTACAGAGTGGGAGCAGAGAGGAACGGCTGTTTACAGAGTGGGAGCAGAGAGGAGCGGCTGGTTCCAGAGTGGGAGCAGAGAGGAGCGGCTGTTTACAGAGCGGGAGCAGAGAGGAAGGCTGGTTACTGAGGCAGAGAATGAGGAGCGGCTGGTTATAGAGTTGCAGCAGAGAGGAGAGGCTTGTTACAGAGTGGGAGCAGAGAGGAGCGGCTGTTTACAGAGTGGGGGCAGAGAGGAACGGCTGATTACTGAGGCAGAGAATGAGGAGCGGCTGGTTATAGAGTTGCAGCAGAGAGGAGAGGCTTGTTACAGAGTCAGAGCAGAGAGGAGCGGCTGCTTCCAGATTGGGAGCAGAGAAGAGCGGCTGGTTACAGAGTGGGAGCAAAGTGGAGCGGCTGGTTCCAGAGTGGGAGCAGAGAGGATCGGCTGGTTCCAGAGTGGGAGCAGAGAGGAGCGGCTCGTTCCAGAGTGGGAGCAGAGAGGAGCGGCTGGTTCCAGAGTGGGAGCAGAGAGTAGCGGCTGGTTACAGAGTGGTAGCAGAGAGGAGCGGCTGTTTACAGAGTGGGAGCAGAGAGTAGCGGCCGGTTACAGAGTGGGAGCAGAGAGGAGCTGCTGTTTACAGAGTGGGAGCAGAGAGGAGCGGCTGGTTACATAGTGGGAGCAGAGAGGAGCGGCTTGATACTGAGTGGGAGCAGAGAGGAGGGGCTGTTGACGGAGTGGGAGCAGAGAGGAGCCGCTGTTTACAGAGTGGGAGCAGAGAGAAGCGGCTGTTTACAGAGCGGGAGCAGAGAGTAGCGGCTGGTTACTGAGTCAGAGAATGAGGAGCGGCTGGTTATAGAGTTGCAGCAGAGAGGAGAGGCTTGTTACAGAGTGGGAGCAGAGAGGAGCGGCTACTTCCAGATTGGGAGCAGAGAGGAGCGGCTGGTTACAGAGTGGGAGCAGAGTGGAGCGGCTGGTTCCAGAGTGGGAGCAGAGAGGAGCGGCTGGTTCCAGAGCGGGAGCCGAGAGGTGCGGCGATTTACAGAGTGGGAGCAGAGAGGAACGGCTGTTTACAGAGTGGGAGCAGAGAGGAGCGGCTGGTTACGGAGTGGGAGCATAGATGATCGGCTGGTTACAGAAGCTCAGAATGAGGAGCGGCTGGTTACAGAGTTGCAGCAGAGATGAGCTGCTGGTTACAGAGTGGGAGCAGAGAGGAACGGCAGGTTACAGAGTGGGAGCAGAGAGGAGGGGCTGTTGACGGAGTGGGAGCAGAGAGGAGCCGCTGTTTACAGAGTGGGAGCAGAGAGGAGCGGCTGGTTACAGAGTGGGAGCCGAGAGGAGCGGCTCGTTCCAGAGTGGGAGCAGAGAGGAGCGGCTGGTTGCAGAGTGGGAGCAGAGAGGAGCGGCTGTTTCCAGAGTGGGAGCAGAGAGGAGTGGCTGGTTCCAGAGTGGGAGCAGAGAGAAGCGGCTGGTTCCAGAGTGGGAGCAGAGAGGAGCGGCTATTTGCAAAGTGGGAGCAGAGAGGAACGGCTGTTTACAGAGTGGGAGCAAAGAGGAGCGGCTGGCTACGGAGTGGGAGCAGAGAGGAACGGCTGTTAACAGAGTTGGAGCAGAGCGGAGGGGCTGTTGACGGAGTGGGAGCAGAGAGGAGCCGCTGGTTACAGAGTGGGAGCAGATAGGAGCGGCTAGTTCCAGATTGGGAGCAGAGAGGAGCGGCTGGTTCCAGATTGGAAGCAGAGAGGAGCGGCTGGTTCCAGAGTGGGAGCAGAGAGGAGCGGCTGGTTCGTGAGTGGGAGCAGAGAGAAGCGGCTGTTTACAGAGCGGGAGCAGAGAGGAGCTGCTGGTTACTGAGGCAGAGAATGAGGAGCGGCTGGTTATAGAGTTGCAGCAGAGAGGAGGGGCTGTTGACGGAGTGGGAGCAGAGAGGAGCTGCTGTTTACAGAGTGGGAGCAGAGAGGAGCGGCTCGTTCCAGAGTGGGAGCAGAGAGGAGCGGCTGGTTGCAGAGTGGGAGCAGACAGGAGCGGCTGTTTCCAGAGTGGGAGCAGAGAGGAGCGGCTGGTTCCACAGTGGGAGTAGAGAGAAGCGGCTGGTTCCAGAGTTGGAGCAGAGAGGAGCGGCTATTTACAGAGTGGGAGCAGAGAGGAGGGGCTGTTGACGGAGTGGGAGCAGAGAGGAGCCGCTGTTTACAGAGTGGGAGCAGAGAGAAGCGGCTGTTTACAGAGCGGGAGCAGAGAGGAGCGGCTGGTTACTGAGGCAGAGAATGAGGAGCGGCTGGTTATAGAGTTGCAGCAGAGAGGAGAGGCTTGTTACAGAGTGGGAGCAGAGAGGAGCGGCTACTTCCAGATTGGGAGCAGAGAGGAGCGGCTGGTTACAGATTGGGAGCAGAGTGGAGCGGCTGGTTCCAGAGTGGGAGCAGAGAGGAGCGGCTGGTTCCAGAGCGGGAGCCGAGAGGTGCGGCGATTTACAGAGTGGGAGCAGAGAGGAACGGCTGTTTACAGAGTGGGAGCAGAGAGGAGCGGCTGGTTACGGAGTGGGAGCAGAGAGGAGCGGCTGGTTACAGAAGCTCAGAATGAGGAGCGGCTGGTTACAGAGTTGCAGCAGAGATGAGCTGCTGGTTACAGAGTGGGAGCAGAGAGGAGGGGCTGTTGACGGAGCGGGAGCAGAGAGGAGCCGCTGGTTACAGAGTGGGAGCAGAGAGGAGCGGCTGGTTACAGAGTGGGAGCAGAGAGGAGTGGCTGGTTCCAGAGTGGGAGCAGAGAGAAGCGGCTGGTTCCAGAGTGGGAGCAGAGAGGAGCGGCTATTTGCAAAGTGGGAGCAGAGAGGAACGGCTGTTTACAGAGTGGGAGCAAAGAGGAGCGGCTGGCTACGGAGTGGGAGCAGAGAGGAACGGCTGTTTACAGAGTTGGAGCAGAGCGGAGGGGCTGTTGACGGAGTGGGAGCAGAGAGGAGCCGCTCGTTCCAGAGTGGGAGCAGAGAGGAGCGGCTGGTTGCAGAGTGGGAGCAGAGAGGAGCGGCTGTTTCCAGAGTGGGAGCAGAGAGGAGTGGCTGGTTCCAGAGTGGGAGCAGAGAGAAGCGGCTGGTTCCAGAGTGGGAGCAGAGAGGAGCGGCTATTTGCAAAGTGGGAGCAGAGAGGAACGGCTGTTTACAGAGTGGGAGCAAAGAGGAGCGGCTGGCTACGGAGTGGGAGCAGAGAGGAACGGCTGTTTACAGAGTTGGAGCAGAGCGGAGGGGCTGTTGACGGAGTGGGAGCAGAGAGGAGCCGCTGGTTACAGAGTGGGAGCAGATAGGAGCGGCTAGTTCCAGATTGGGAGCAGAGAGGAGCGGCTGGTTCCAGATTGGGAGCAGAGAGGAGTGGCTGGTTCCAGAGTGGGAGCAGAGAGGAGCAGCTGGTTCGAGAGTGGGAGCAGAGAGAAGCGGCTGTTTACAGAGCGGGAGCAGAGAGGAGCTGCTGGTTACTGAGGCAAAGAATGAGGAGCGGCTGGTTATAGAGTTGCAGCAGAGAGGAGGGGCTGTTGACGGAGTGGGAGCAGAGAGGAGCTGCTGTTTACAGAGTGGGAGCAGAGAGGAGCGGCTCGTTCCAGAGTGGGAGCAGAGAGGAGCGGCTGGTTGCAGAGTGGGAGCAGACAGGAGCGGCTGTTTCCAGAGTGGGAGCAGAGAGGAGCGGCTGGTTCCAGAGTTGGAGCAGAGAGGAGCGG
The DNA here is from genome assembly GCF_044704955.1 of Pristiophorus japonicus. Taxonomy (NCBI): domain Eukaryota; kingdom Metazoa; phylum Chordata; class Chondrichthyes; family Pristiophoridae; genus Pristiophorus; species Pristiophorus japonicus. Next base: position 425,875 of record NW_027250723.1, on the reverse strand, counting down.
CTATTTACAGAGTGGGAGCAGAGAGGAACGGCTGTTTACAGATTGGGAGCAGAGAGGAGCGGCTGGCTAAGGAGTGGGAGCAGAGAGGAGCCGCTGTTTAGAGAGTGGGAGCAGATAGGAGCGGCTAGTTCCAGAGTGGGAGCAGAGAGGAGCGGCTGGTTCCAGATTGGGAGTAGAGAGAAGCGGCTGGTTCCAGAGTGGGAGCTGAGAGGAGCGGCTGGTTCCACAGTGGGAGCAGAGAGAAGCGGCTGTTTACAGAGCGGGAGCAGAGAGGAGCGGCTGGTTACTGAGGCAGAGAATGAGAAGCGGCTGGTTATAGAGTTGCAGCAGAGAGGAGAGGCGTGTTACAGAGTGGGAGCAGAGTGGAGCGGCTGGTTCCAGATTGGGTGCAGAGAGGAGCGGCTGGTTACAGAGTGGGAGCAGAGTGGAGCGGCTGATTCCAGAGCGGGAGCCGAGAGGTGCGGCGATTTACAGAGTGGGAGCAGAGAGGAACGGCTGTTTACAGAGTGGGAGCAGAGAGGAGTGGCTTGTTACGGAGTGGGAGCAGAGAGGATTGGCTGGTTACAGAAGCTCAGAATGATGAGCGGCTGGTTACAGAGTTGCAGCAGAGAGGAGCGGCTGGTTCCAGAGTGGGAGCAGAGAGAAGCGGCTGGTTCCAGAGTGGGAGCAGAGAGGAGCGGCTCTTTACAGAGTGGGAGCAGAGAGGAACGGCTGTTTACAGAGTGGGAGCAGAGAGGAGCGGCTGGTTCCAGAGTGGGAGCAGAGAGGAGCGGCTGATTCCAGAGCGGGAGCCGAGAGGTGCGGCGATTTACAGAGTGGGAGCAGAGAGGAACGGCTGTTTACAGAGTGGGAGCAGAGAGGAGCGGCTGGTTACGGAGTGGGAGCAGAGAGGATTGGCTGGTTACAGAAGCTCAGAATGATGAGCGGCTGGTTACAGAGTTGCAGCAGAGATGAGCTGCTGGTTACAGAGTTGGAGCAGAGAGGAGCGTCTGGTTACAGAGTGGGAGCAGAGAGGAGGGGCTGTTGACGGAGTGGGAGCAGAGAGGAGCGGCTGGTTACAGAGTGGGAGCAGAGAGGAGCGGCTCGTTCCAGAGTGGGAGCAGAGAGGAGCGGCTGGTTGCAGAGTGGGAGCAGAGAGGAGAGGCTGTTTCCAGAGTGGGAGCAGAGAGGAGTGGCTGGTTCCAGAGTGGGAGCAGAGAGAAGCGGCTGGTTCCAGAGTGGGAGCAGAGAGGAGCATCTATTTACAGAGTGGGAGCAGAGAGGAACGGCTGTTTACAGAGTGGGAGCAGAGAGGAGCGGCTGGTTCCAGAGTGGGAGCAGAGAGGAGCGGCTGGTTCCAGAGTGGGAACAGAGAGAAGCTGCTGTTTACAGAGCGGGAGCAGAGAGGAGCGGCTGGTTACTGAGGCAGAGAATGAGGAGCGGCTGGTTATAGAGTTGCAGCAGACAGGAGAGGCTTGTTACAGAGTGGGAGCAGAGAGGAGCGGCTGGTTACAGATTGGGAGCAGAGAGGAGCGGCTGGTTACAGAGTGGGAGCAGAGTGGAGCGGCTGGTTCCAGAGTGGGAGCAGAGAGGAGCGGCTGGTTCCAGAGTGGGAGCAGAGAGGAGCGGCTGGTTCCAGAGTGGGAGCAGAGAGGAGCGGCTGGATCCAGAGTGGGAGCAGAGAGAAGCGGCAGTTTACAGAGCGGGAGCAGAGAGGAACGGCTGATTACTGAGGCAGAGAATGAGGAGCGGCTGGTTATAGAGTTGCAGCAGAGAGGAGAGGCTTGTTACAGAGTGGGAGCAGAGAGGAGCGGCTGCTTCCAGATTGGGAGCAGAGAAGAGCGGCTGGTTACAGAGTGGGAGCAAAGTGGAGCGGCTGGTTCCAGAGTGGGAGCAGAGAGGAGCGGTTGGTTCCAGAGTGGGAGCAGAGAGGAGCGGCTGGTTCCAGAGTGGGAGCAGAGAGGAGCGGCTGGTTCCAGAGTGGGAGCAGAGAGTAGCGGCTGGTTACAGAGTGGGAGCAGAGAGGAGCGGCTGTTTACAGAGTGGGTGCAGAGAGTAGCGGCTGGTTACCGAGTGGGAGCAGAGAGGAGCTGCTGTTTACAGAGTGGGAGCAGAGTGGAGCGGCTGGTTACATAGTGGGAGCAGAGAGGAGCGGCTGGTTCCAGAGTGGGAGCAGAGAGGAGCGGCTGGTTCCAGAGTGGGAGCAGAGAGGAGCGGCTGGATCCAGAGTGGGAGCAGAGAGAAGCGGCAGTTTACAGAGCGGGAGCAGAGAGGAGCGGCTGATTACTGAGGCAGAGAATGAGGAGCGGCTGGTTATGGAGTTGCAGCAGAGAGGAGAGGCTTGTTACAGAGTGGGAGCAGAGAGGAGCGGCTGCTTCCAGATTGGGAGCAGAGAAGAGCGGCTGGTTACAGAGTGGGAGCAAAGTGGAGCGGCTGGTTCCAGAGTGGGAGCAGAGAAGAGCGGCTGGTTACAGAGTGGGAGCAAAGTGGAGCGGCTGGTTACAGAGTGGGAGCAGAGAGGAGCGGCTGTTTACAGAGTGGGTGCAGAGAGTAGCGGCTGGTTACCGAGTGGGAGCAGAGAGGAGCGGCTGTTTACAGAGTGGGAGCAGAGAGGAGCGGCTGGTTACATAGTGGGAGCAGAGAGGAGCGGCTGGTTACAGAGTGGGAGCAGAGAGGAGGGGCTGTTGACGGAGTGGGAGCAGAGAGGAGCCGCTGTTTACAGAGTGGGAGCAGAGAGAAGCGGCTGTTTACAGAGCGGGAGCAGAGAGTAGCGGCTGGTTACTGAGGCAGAGAATGAGGAGCGGCTGATTATAGAGTTGCAGCAGAGAGGAGAGGCTTGTTACAGAGTGGGAGCAGGGAGGAGCGGCTGCTTCCAGATTGGGAGCAGAGAGGAGCGGCTGGTTACAGAGTGGGAGCAGAGTGGAGCGGCTGGTTCCAGAGTGGGTGCAGAGAGGAGCGGCTGGTTCCAGAGCGGGAGCCGAGAGGTGCGGCGATTTACAGAGTGGGAGCAGAGAGGAACAGCTGTTTACAGAGTGGGAGCAGAGAGGAGCGGCTGGTTACGGAGTGGGAGCAGAGAGGAGCGGCTGGTTACAGAAGCTCAGAATGAGGAGCGGCTGGTTACAGAGTTGCAGCAGAGATGAGCTGCTGGTTACAGGGTGGGAGCAGAGAGGAACGGCAGGTTACAGAGTGGGAGCAGAGAGGAGGGGCTGTTGACGGAGTGGGAGCAGAGAGGAGCCGCTGTTTACAGAGTGGGAGCAGAGAGGAGCGGCTGGTTACAGAGTGGGAGCCGAGAGGAGCGGCTCGTTCCAGAGTGGGAGCAGAGAGGAGCGGCTGGTTGCAGAGTGGGAACAGAGAGGAGCGGCTGTTTCCAGAGGGGGAGCAGAGAGAAGCGGCTGGTTCCAGAGTGGGAGCAGAGAGGAGCGGCTATTTACAGAGTGGGAGCAGAGAGGAACGGCTGTTTACAGAGTGGGAGCAGAGCGGAGGGGCTGTTGACGGAGTGGGAGCAGAGAGGAGCCGCTGGTTACAGAGTGGGAGCAGATAGGAGCGGCTAGTTCCAGATTGGGAGCAGAGAGGAGCGGCTGGTTCCAGATTGGGAGCAGAGAGGAGCGGCTGGTTCCAGAGTGGGAGCAGAGAGGAGCGGCTGGTTCGAGAGTGGGAGCAGAGAGAAGCGGCTGTTTACAGAGCGGGAGCAGAGAGGAGCTGCTGGTTACTGAGGCAGAGAATGAGGAGCGGCTGGTTATAGAGTTGCAGCAGAGAGGAGGGGCTGTTGACGGAGTGGGAGCAGAGAGCAGCTGCTGTTTACAGAGTGGGAGCAGAGAGGAGCGGCTGGTTACAGAGTGGGAGCAGATAGGAGCGGCTAGTTCCAGATTGGGAGCAGAGAAGAGCGGCTGGTTCCAGAGTGGGAGCAGAGAGGAGCGGCTGGTTCCAGATTGGGAGCAGAGAGGAGCGGCTGGTTCCAGAGTGGGAGCAGAGAGGAGCGGCTGGTTACAGAGTGGGAGCAGATAGGAGCGGCTAGTTCCAGATTGGGAGCAGAGTGGAGCGGCTGGTTCCACAGTGGGATCAGAGAGAAGCGGCTGGTTCCAGAGTTGGAGCAGAGAGGAGCGGCTATTTACAGAGTGGGAGAAGAGAGGAACGGCTGTTTACAGATTGGGAGCAGAGAGGAGCGGCTGGCTAAGGAGTGGGAGCAGAGAGGAGCCGCTGTTTACAGAGTGGGAGCAGATAGGAGCGGCTAGTTCCAGAGTGGGAGCAGAGAGGAGCGGCTGGTTCCAGATTGGGAGTAGAGAGAAGCGGCTGGTTCCAGAGTGGCAGCAGAGAGGAGCGGCTGGTTCCACAGTGGGAGCAGAGAGGAGCGGCTGTTTACAGAGCGGGAGCAGAGAGGAGCGGCTGTATACTGAGGCAGAGAATGAGGAGCGGCTGGTTATAGAGTTGCAGCAGAGAGGAGAGGCTTGTTACAGAGTGGGAGCAGAGAGGAGCGGCTGCTTCCAGATTGGGTGCAGACAGGAGCGGCTGGTTACAGAGTGGGAGCAGAGTGGAGCGGCTGGTTCCTGAATGGGAGCAGAGAGGAGCGGCTGATTCCAGAGCGGGAGCCGAGAGGTGCGGCGATTTACAGAGTGGGAGCAGAGAGGAACGGCTGTTTACAGAGTGGGAGCAGAGAGGAGCGACTGGTTACGGAGTGGGAGCAGAGAGGATTGGCTGGTTACAGAAGCTCAGAATGATGAGCGGCTGGTTACAGAGTTGCAGCAGAGATGAGCTGCTGGTTACAGAGTGGGAGCAGAGAGGAGCGTCTGGTTACAGAGTGGGAGCAGAGAGGAGGGGCTGTTGACGGAGTGGGAGCAGAGAGGAGCGGCTGGTTACAGAGTGGGAGCAGAGAGGAGCGGCTAGTTCCAGAGTGGGAGCAGAGAGGAGCGGCTGGTTGCAGAGTGGGAGCAGAGAGGAGAGGCTGTTTCCAGAGTGGGAGCAGAGAGGAGTGGCTGGTTCCAGAGTGGGAGCAGAGAGAAGCGGTTGGTTCCAGAGTGGGAGCAGAGAGGAGCGGCTGATTACTGAGGCAGAGAATGAGGAGCGGCTGGTTATAGAGTTGCAGCAGAGAGGAGTGGCTGGTTCCAGAGTGGGAGCAGAGAGAAGCGGCTGTTTACAGAGCGGGAGCAGAGAGGAACGGCTGATTACTGAGGCAGAGAATGAGGAGCGGCTGGTTATAGAGTTGCAGCAGAGAGGAGAGGCTTGCTCCAGAGTGGGAGCAGAGAGGAGCGGCTGTTTCCAGAGTGGGAGCAGAGAGGAGCGGCTGGTTCCAGAGTGGGAGCAGAGAGGAGCGGCTATTTACAGAGTGGGAGCAGAGAGGAACGGCTGTTTACAGAGTTGGAGCAGAGAGGAGGGTCTGTTGACGGAGTGGGAGCAGAGAGGAGCCGCTGTTTTCAGAGTGGGAGCAGATAGGAGCGGCGAGTTTCAGAGTGGTAGCAGAGAGGAGCGGCTCGTTCCAGAGTGGGAGCAGAGAGAAGCGGCTGGTGGCAGAGTGGGAGCAGAGAGGAGCGGCTGTTTCCAGAGTGGGAGCAGAGAGGAGCGGCTGGTTCCAGAGTGGGAGCAGAGAGAAGCGGCTGGTTCCAGAGTGGGAGCAGAGAGGAGCGGCTCTTTACAGAGTGGGAGCAGAGAGGAACGGCTGTTTACAGAGTGGGAGCAGAGAGGAGCGGCTGGTTCCAGAGTGGGAGCAGAGAGGAGCGGCTGTTTACAGAGCGGGAGCAGAGAGGAGCGGCTGGTTACTGAGGCAGAGAATGAGGAGCGGCTGGTTATAGAGTTGCAGCAGAGAGGAGAGGCTTGTTACAGAGTGGGAGCAGAGAGGAGCGGCTGTTTACAGAGTGGGGGCAGAGAGGAACGGCTGATTACTGAGGCAGAGAATGAGGAGCGGCTGGTTATAGAGTTGCAGCAGAGAGGAGAGGCTTGTTACAGAGTGGGAGCAGAGAGGAGGGGCTGTTGACGGAGTGGGAGCAGAGAGGAGCCGCTGGTTACAGAGTGGGAGCAGATAGGAGCGGCTAGTTCCAGAGTGGGAGCAGAGAGGAGCGGCTGGTTCCAGATTGGGAGCAGAGAGGAGCGGCTGGTTCCAGAGTGGGAGCAGAGAGGAGCGGCTGGTTCGAGAGTGGGAGCAGAGAGAAGCGGCTGTTTACAGAGCGGGAGCAGAGCGGAGCTGCTGGTTACTGAGGCAGAGAATGAGGAGCGGCTGGTTATAGAGTTGCAGCAGAGAGGAGGGGCTGTTGACGGAGTGGGAGCAGTGAGGAGCTGCTGTTTACAGAGTGGGAGCAGAGAGGAGCGGCTGGTTACAGAGTGGGAGCAGATAGGAGCGGCTAGTTCCAGATTGGGAGCAGAGAGGAGCGGCTGGTTCCAGATTGGGAGCAGAGAGGAGCGGCTGGTTCCAGAGTGGGAGCAGAGAGGAGCGGCTGGTTGCAGAGTGGGAGCAGACAGGAGCGGCTGTTTCCAGAGTGGGAGCAGAGTGGAGCGGCTGGTTCCACAGTGGGATCAGAGAGAAGCGGCTGGTTCCAGAGTTGGAGCAGAGAGGAGCGGCTATTTACAGAGTGGGAGAAGAGAGGAACGGCTGTTTACAGATTGGGAGCAGAGAGGAGCGGCTGGCTAAGGAGTGGGAGCAGAGAGGAGCCGCTGTTTACAGAGTGGGAGCAGATAGGAGCGGCTAGTTCCAGAGTGGGAGTAGAGAGGAGCGGCTGGTTCCAGATTGGGAGTAGAGAGAAGCGGCTGGTTCCAGAGTGGCAGCAGAGAGGAGCGGCTGGTTCCACAGTGGGAGCAGAGAGGAGCGGCTGTTTACAGAGCGGGAGCAGAGAGGAGCGGCTGTATACTGAGGCAGAGAATGAGGAGCGGCTGGTTATAGAGTTGCAGCAGAGAGGAGAGGCTTGTTACAGAGTGGGAGCAGAGAGGAGCGGCTGCTTCCAGATTGGGTGCAGACAGGAGCGGCTGGTTACAGAGTGGGAGCAGAGTGGAGCGGCTGGTTCCTGAATGGGAGCAGAGAGGAGCGGCTGATTCCAGAGCGGGAGCCGAGAGGTGCGGCGATTTACAGAGTGGGAGCAGAGAGGAGCGACTGGTTACGGAGTGGGAGCAGAGAGGATTGGCTGGTTACAGAAGCTCAGAATGATGAGCGGCTGGTTACAGAGTTGCAGCAGAGATGAGCTGCTGGTTACAGAGTGGGAGCAGAGAGGAGCGTCTGGTTACAGAGTGGGAGCAGAGAGGAGGGGCTGTTGACGGAGTGGGAGCAGAGAGGAGCGGCTGGTTACAGAGTGGGAGCAGAGAGGAGCGGCTAGTTCCAGAGTGGGAGCAGAGAGGAGCGGCTGGTTGCAGAGTGGGAGCAGAGAGGAGAGGCTGTTTCCAGAGTGGGAGCAGAGAGGAGTGGCTGGCTCCAGAGTGGGAGCAGAGAGAAGCGGTTGGTTCCAGAGTGGGAGCAGAGAGGAGCGGCTATTTACAGAGTGGGAGCAGAGAGGAACGGCTGTTTACAGAGTGGGAGCAGAGAGGAGCGGCTTGCTACGGAGTGGGAGCAGAGAGGAACGGCTGTTTACAGAGTTGGAGCAGAGCGGAGGGGCTGTTGACGGAGTGGGAGCAGAGAGGAGCCGCTGTTTACAGAGTGGGAGTTGATAGGAGCGGCTAGTTCCAGATTGGGAGCAGAGAGGAGCGGCTGGTTCCAGATTGGGAGCAGAGAGGAGCGGCTGGTTCGAGAGTGGGAGCAGAGAGGAGCGGCTGGTTCGAGAGTGGGAGCAGAGAGACGCGGCTGTTTACAGAGCGGGAGCAGAGAGGAGCGGTTGGTTACTGAGGCAGAGAATGAGGAGCGGCTGGTTATAGAGTTCCAGCAGAGAGGAGAGGCTTGTTACAGAGTGGGAGCAGAGAGGAGCGGCTGCTTCCAGATTGGGAGCAGAGAGGAGCGGCTGGTTACAGAGTGGGAGCAGAGAGGAGCGGCTGGTTCCAGAGTGGGAGCAGAGAGGAGCGGCTGGTTCCAGAGTGGGAGCAGAGAGGAGAGGCTGGTTACAGAGTGGGAGCAGAGAGGAGCGGCTGTTTACAGAGTGTGAGAAGAGAGGAGCGGCTGGTTACAGCGTGGGAGCAGATAGGAGCGGCTGGTTACAGAGTGGGAGCAGAGAGAAGCGGCTGGTTCCAGAGTGGGAGCAGAGAGGAGCGGCTATTTACAGAGTGGGAGCAGAGAGGAACGGCTGTTTCCAGTGTGGGAGCAGAGAGGAGCGGCTGGTTCGAGAGTGGGAGCAGAGAGAAGCGGCTGTTTGCAGAGCGGGAGCAGAGAGGTGCGGCTGGTTACTGAGGCAGAGAATGAGGAGCGGCTGGTTATAGAGTAGCAGCTGAGAGTAGAGGCTTGTTACAGAGTGGGAGCAGAGAGGAGCGGCTGCTTCCAGATTGGGAGCAGAGAGGAGCGGGTGGTTACAGAGTGGGAGCAGAGTGGAGCGGCTGGTTCCAGAGTGGGAGCAGAGAGGAGCGGCTGGTTCCAGAGTGGGAGCAGAGAGGAGCCGCTGGTTCCAGAGTGGGAGCAGAGAGGAGCGGCTGGTTACAGAGTGGGAGCAGAGAGGAGCGGCTGTTTACAGAGTGGGAGCAGAGAGGAGCGGCTGCTTACAGCGTGGGAGCAGAGAGGAGCGGCTGGTTACAGAGTGGGAGCAGAGAGGAGGGGCTGTTGACGGAGTGGGAGCAGAGAGGAGCCGCTGTTTACAGAGTGGGAGCAGGGAGGAGCGGCTGGTTATAGAGTGGGAGCAGAGAGGAGCGGCTCGATCCAGAGTGGGAGCAGAGAGGAGCGGCTGGTTGCAGAGTGGGAGCAGAGAGGAGCGGCTAGTTCCAGAGTGGGAGCAGAGAGGAACGGCTGTTTACAGAGTGGGAGCAGAGAGGAGCGGCTGGCTACGGAGTGGGAGCAGAGAGGAACGGCTGTTTACAGAGTTCGAGCAGAGAGGAGGGGCTGTTGACGGAGAGGGAGCAGAGAGGAGCCACTGTTTACAGAGTGGGAGCAGATATGAGCGGCAAGTTCCAGAGTGGGAGCAGAGAGGAGCGGCTGGTTCCAGTTGGGGGCAGAGAGGAGCGGCTGTTTCCAGAGTGGGAGTAGAGAGAAGCGGCTGTTTACAGAGCGGGAGCAGAGAGGAGCGGCTGGTTACTGAGGCAGAAAATGAGGAGCGGCTGGTAAAAGAGTTGCAGCAGAGAGGAGAGGCTTGCTCCAGAGTGGGAGCAGAGAGGAGCGGCTGTTTCCAGAGTGGGAGCAGAGAGGAGCGGCTGGTTCCAGAGTGGGAGCAGAGAGGAGCGGCTATTTACAGAGTGGGAGCAGAGAGGAGCGGCTGTTTCCAGAGTGGGAGCAGAGAGGAGCGGCTGGTTCCAGAGTGGGAGCAGAGAGGAGCGGCTATTTACAGAGTGGGAGCAGAGAGGAACGGCTGTTTACAGAGTTGGAGCAGAGAGGAGGGTCTGTTGACGGAGTGGGAGCAGAGAGGAGCCGCTGTTTTCAGAGTGGGAGCAGATAGGAGCGGCGAGTTTCAGAGTGGTAGCAGAGAGGAGCGGCTCGTTCCAGAGTGGGAGCAGAGAGGAGCGGCTGGTGTCAGAGTGGGAGCAGAGAGGAGCGGCTGTTTCCAGAGTGGGAGCAGAGAGGAGCGGCTGGTTCCAGAGTGGGAGCAGAGAGAAGCGGCTGGTTCCAGAGTGGGAGCAGAGAGGAGCGGCTCTTTACAGAGTGGGAGCAGAGAGGAGCGGCTGGTCCCAGAGTGGGAGCAGAGAGGAGCGGCTGGTTCCAGAGTGGGAGCAGAGAGAAGCGGCTGTTTACAGAGCGGGAGCAGAGAGGAGCGGCTGGTTACTGAGGCAGAGAATGAGGAGCGGCTGGTTATAGAGTTGCAGCAGAGAGGAGAGGCTTGTTACAGAGTGGGAGCAGAGAGGAGCGGCTGGTTACAGATTGGGAGCAGAGAGGAGCGGCTGGTTAGAGTGGGAGCAGAGTGGAGCGGCTGGTTCCAGAGTGGGAGCAGAGAGGAGCGGCTGGTTCCAGATTGGGAGCAGAGAGGAGCGGCTGGTTCCAGAGTGGGAGCAGAGAGGAGCGGCTGGTTCCAGAGTGGGAGCAGAGAGAAGCGGCTGTTTACAGAGCGGGAGCAGAGAGGAACGGCTGATTACTGAGGCAGAGAATGAGGAGCGGCTGGTTATAGAGTTGCAGCAGAGAGGAGAGGCTTGCTCCAGAGTGGGAGCAGAGAGGAGCGGCTGTTTCCAGAGTGAGAGCAGAGAGGAGCGGCTGGTTCCAGAGTGGGAGCAGAGAGGAGCGGCTATTTACAGAGTGGGAGCAGAGAGGAACGGCTGTTTACAGAGTTGGAGCAGAGAGGAGGGTCTGTTGACGGAGTGGGAGCAGAGAGGAGCCGCTGTTTTCAGAGTGGGAGCAGATAGGAGCGGCGAGTTTCAGAGTGGTAGCAGAGAGGAGCGGCTCGTTCCAGAGTGGGAGCCGAGAGGAGCGGCTGGTGTCAGAGTGGGAGCAGAGAGGAGCGGCTGTTTCCAGAGTGGGAGCAGAGAGGAGCGGCTGGTTCCAGAGTGGGAGCAGAGAGAAGCGGCTGGTTCCAGAGTGGGAGCAGAGAGGAGCGGCTCTTTACAGAGTGGGAGCAGAGAGGAACGGCTGTTTACAGAGTGGGAGCAGAGAGGAGCGGCTGGTTCCAGAGTGGGAGCAGAGAGGAGCGGCTGTTTACAGAGCGGGAGCAGAGAGGAGCGGCTGGTTACTGAGGCAGAGAATGAGGAGCGGCTGGTTATAGAGTTGCAGCAGAGAGGAGAGGCTTGTTACAGAGTGGGAGCAGAGAGGAGCGGCTGTTTACAGAGTGGGGGCAGAGAGGAACGGCTGATTACTGAGGCAGAGAATGAGGAGCGGCTGGTTATAGAGTTGCAGCAGAGAGGAGAGGCTTGTTACAGAGTCAGAGCAGAGAGGAGCGGCTGCTTCCAGATTGGGAGCAGAGAAGAGCGGCTGGTTACAGAGTGGGAGCAAAGTGGAGCGGCTGGTTCCAGAGTGGGAGCAGAGAGGAGCGGCTGGTTCCAGAGTGGGAGCAGAGAGGAGCGGCTGGTTCCAGAGTGGGAGCAGAGAGGAGCGGCTGGTTCCAGAGTGGGAGCAGAGAGTAGCGGCTGGTTACAGAGTGGTAGCAGAGAGGAGCGGCTGTTTACAGAGTGGGAGCAGAGAGTAGCGGCCGGTTACAGAGTGGGAGCAGAGAGGAGCTGCTGTTTACAGAGTGGGAGCAGAGAGGAGCGGCTGGTTACATAGTGGGAGCAGAGAGGAGCGGCTGGTTACAGAAGCTCAGAATGAGGAGCGGCTGGTTACAGAGTTGCAGCAGAGATGAGCTGCTGGTTACAGAGTCAGAGAATGAGGAGCGGCTGGTTATAGAGTTGCAGCAGAGAGGAGAGGCTTGTTACAGAGTGGGAGCAGAGAGGAGCGGCTACTTCCAGATTGGGAGCAGAGAGGAGCGGCTGGTTACAGAGTGGGAGCAGAGTGGAGCGGCTGGTTCCAGAGTGGGAGCAGAGAGGAGCGGCTGGTTCCAGAGCGGGAGCCGAGAGGTGCGGCGATTTACAGAGTGGGAGCAGAGAGGAACGGCTGTTTACAGAGTGGGAGCAGAGAGGAGCGGCTGGTTACGGAGTGGGAGCATAGAGGATCGGCTGGTTACAGAAGCTCAGAATGAGGAGCGGCTGGTTACAGAGTTGCAGCAGAGATGAGCTGCTGGTTACAGAGTGGGAGCAGAGAGGAACGGCAGGTTACAGAGTGGGAGCAGAGAGGAGGGGCTGTTGACGGAGTGGGAGCAGAGAGGAGCCGCTGTTTACAGAGTGGGAGCAGAGAGGAGCGGCTGGTTACAGAGTGGGAGCCGAGAGGAGCGGCTCGTTCCAGAGTGGGAGCAGAGAGGAGCGGCTGGTTGCAGAGTGGGAGCAGAGAGGAGCGGCTGTTTCCAGAGTGGGAGCAGAGAGGAGTGGCTGGTTCCAGAGTGGGAGCAGAGAGGAACGGCTGTTTACAGAGTGGGAGCAAAGATGAGCGGCTGGCTACGTAGTGGGAGCAGAGAGGAACGGCTGTTAACAGAGTTGGAGCAGAGCGGAGGGGCTGTTGACGGAGTGGGAGCAGAGAGGAGCCGCTGGTTACAGAGTGGGAGCAGATAGGAGCGGCTAGTTCCAGATTGGGAGCAGAGAGGAGCGGCTGGTTCCAGATTGGAAGCAGAGAGGAGCGGCTGGTTCCAGAGTGGGAGCAGAGAGGAGCGGCTGGTTCGAGAGTGGGAGCAGAGAGAAGCGGCTGTTTACAGAGCGGGAGCAGAGAGGAGCTGCTGGTTACTGAGGCAGAGAATGAGGAGCGGCTGGTTATAGAGTTGCAGCAGAGAGGAGGGGCTGTTGACGGAGTGGGAGCAGAGAGGAGCGGCTCGTTCCAGAGTGGGAGCAGAGAGGAGCGGCTGGTTGCAGAGTGGGAGCAGACAGGAGCGGCTGTTTCCAGAGTGGGAGCAGAGAGGAGCGGCTGGTTCCACAGTGGGAGTAAGAGAGAAGCGGCTGCTTCCAGAGTTGGAGCAGAGAGGAGCGGCTATTTACAGAGTGGGAGCAGAGAGGAACGGCTGTTTACAGATTGGGAGCAGAGAGGAGCGGCTGGCTAAGGAGTGGGAGCAGAGAGTAGCCGCTGTTTACAGAGTGGGAGCAGATAGGAGCGGCTAGTTCCAGAGTGGGAGCAGAGAGGAGCGGCTGGTTCCAGATTGGGAGTAGAGAGAAGCGGCTGGTTCCAGAGTGGGAGCAGAGAGGAGCGGCTGGTTCAACAGTGGGAGCAGAGAGGAGCCGCTGTTTACAGAGCGGGAGCAGAGAGGAGCGGCTGGTTACTGAGGCAGAGAATGAGGAGCGGCTGGTTATAGAGTTGCAGCAGAGAGGAGAGGCTTGTTACAGAATGGGAGCAGAGAGGAGCGGCTGCTTCCAGATTGGGTGCAGACAGGAGCGGCTGGTGACAGAGTGGGAGCAGAGTGGAGCGTCTGTTTACAGAGTGGGAGCAGAGAGTAGCGGCTGGTTACAGAGTGGGAGCAGAGAGGAGCGGCTGTTTACAGAGTGGGAGCAGAGAGGAGCGGCTGGTTACATAGTGGGAGCAGAGAGGAGCGGCTGGTTACAGAGTGGGAGCAGAGAGGAGGGGCTGTTGACGGAGTGGGAGCAGAGAGGAGCCGCTGTTTACAGAGTGGGAGCAGAGAGAAGCGGCTGTTTACAGTGCGGGAGCAGAGAGGAGCGGCTGGTTACTGAGGCAGAGAATGAGGAGCGGCTGGTTATAGAGTTGCAGCAGAGAGGAGAGGCTTGTTACAGAGTGGGAGCAGAGAGGAGCGGCTACTTCCAGATTGGGAGCAGAGAGGAGCGGCTGGTTACAGATTGGGAGCAGAGTGGAGCGGCTGGTTCCAGAGTGGGAGCAGAGAGGAGCGGCTGGTTCCAGAGCGGGAGCCGAGAGGTGCGGCGATTTACAGAGTGGGAGCAGAGAGGAACGGCTGTTTACAGAGTGGGAGCAGAGAGGAGCGGCTGGTTACGGAGTGGGAGCAGAGAGGAGCGGCTGGTTACAGAAGCTCAGAATGAGGAGCGGCTGGTTACAGAGTTGCAGCAGAGATGAGCTGCTGGTTACAGAGTGGGAGCAGAGAGGAGGGGCTGTTGACGGAGCGGGAGCAGAGAGGAGCTGCTGTTTACAGAGTGGGAGCAGAGAGGAGCGGCTGGTTACAGAGTGGGAGCAGAGAGGAGCGGCTGGTTGCAGAGTGGGAGCAGAGAGGAGCGGCTGTTTCCAGAGTGGGAGCAGAGAGGAGTGGCTGGTTCCAGAGTGGGAGCAGAGAGAAGCGGCTGGTTCCAGAGTGGGAGCAGAGAGGAGCGGCTATTTGCAAAGTGGGAGCAGAGAGGAACGGCTGTTTACAGAGTGGGAGCAAAGAGGAGCGGCTGGCTACGGAGTGGGAGCAGAGAGGAACGGCTGTTTACAGAGTTGGAGCAGAGCGGAGGGGCTGTTGACGGAGTGGGAGCAGAGAGGAGCCGCTGGTTACAGAGTGGGAGCAGATAGGAGCGGCTAGTTCCAGAGTGGGAGCAGAGAGGAGCGGCTGGTTCCAGATTGGGAGCAGAGAGGAGTGTCTGGTTCCAGAGTGGGAGCAGAGAGGAGCAGCTGGTTCGAGAGTGGGAGCAGAGAGAAGCGGCTGTTTACAGAGCGGGAGCAGAGAGGAGCTGCTGGTTACTGAGGCAAAGAATGAGGAGCGGCTGGTTATAGAGTTGCAGCAGAGAGGAGGGGCTGTTGACGGAGTGGGAGCAGAGAGGAGCTGCTGTTTACAGAGTGGGAGCAGAGAGGAGCGGCTCGTTCCAGAGTGGGAGCAGAGAGGAGCGGCTGGTTGCAGAGTGGGAGCAGACAGGAGCGGCTGTTTCCAGAGTGGAACAGAGAGGAGCGGCTGGTTCCACAGTGGGAGCAGAGAGAAGCGGCTGGTTCCAGAGTTGGAGCAGAGAGGAGCGGCTATTTACAGAGTGGGAGCAGAGAGGAGCGGCTGGCTAAGGGGTGGGAGCAGAGAGGAGCCGCTGTTTACAGAGTGGGAGCAGATAGGAGCGGCTAGTTCCAGAGTGGGAGCAGAGAGGAGCGGCTGGTTCCAGATTGGGAGTAGAGAGAAGCGGCTGGTTCCAGAGTGGGAGCTGAGAGGAGCGGCTGGTTCCACAGTGGGAGCAGAGAGAAGCGGCTGTTTACAGAGCGGGAGCGGAGAGGAGCGGCTGGTTACTGAGGCAGAGAATGAGAAGCGGCTGGTTATAGAGTTGCAGCAGAGAGGAGAGGCGTGTTACAGAGTGGGAGCAGAGAGGAGCGGCTGCTTCCAGATAGGGTGCAGAGAGGAGCGGCTGGTTACAGAGTGGGAGCAGAGTGGAGCGGCTGGTTCCAGAATGGGAGCAGAGAGGAGCGGCTGGTTCCAGAGCGGGAGCCGAGAGGTCCGGCGATTTACAGAGTGAGAGCAGAGAGGAACGGCTGTTTACAGAGTGGGAGCAGAGAGGAGCGGCTGGTTACGGAGTGGGAGCAGAGAGGATTGGCTGGTTACAGAAGCTCAGAATGATGAGCGGCTGGTTACAGAGTTGCAGCAGAGAGGAGCGGCTGGTTCCAGAGTGGGAGCAGAGAGGAGCGGCTCTTTACAGAGTGGGAGCAGAGAGGAACGGCTGTTTACAGAGTGGGAGCAGAGAGGAGCGGCTGGTTCCAGAGTGGGAGCAGAGAGGAGCGGCTGGTTCCAGAGTGGGAGCAGAGAGAAGCGGCTGTTTACAGAGCGGGAGCAGAGAGGAGCGGCTGGTTACTGAGGCAGAGAATGAGGAGCGGCTGGTTATAGAGTTGCAGCAGAGAGGAGAGGCTTGTTACAGAGTGGGAGCAGAGAGGAGCGGCTGGTTACAGATTGGGAGCAGAGAGGAGCGGCTGGTTACAGAGTGGGAGCAGAGTGGAGCGGCTGGTTCCAGAGTGGGAGCAGAGAGGAGCGGCTGGTTCCAGAGTGGGAGCAGAGAGGAGCGGCTGGTTCCAGAGTGGGAGCAGAGAGGAGCGGCTGGTTCCAGAGTGGGAGCAGAGAGAAGCGGCTGTTTACAGAGCGGGAGCAGAGAGGAACGGCTGATTACTGAGGCAGAGAATGAGGAGCGGCTGGCTATAGAGTTGCAGCAGAGAGGAGAGGCTTGCTCCAGAGTGGGAGCAGAGAGGAGCGGCTGTTTCCAGAGTGGGAGCAGAGAGGAGCGGCTGGTTCCAGAGTGGGAGCAGAGAGGAGCGGCTATTTACAGAGTGGGAGCAGAGAGGAACGGCTGTTTACAGAGTTGGAGCAGAGAGGACGGTCTGTTGACGGAGTGGGAGCAGAGAGGAGCCGCTGTTTTCAGAGTGGGAGCAGATAGGAGCGGCGAGTTTCAGAGTGGTAGCAGAGAGGAGCGGCTCGTTCCAGAGTGGGAGCAGAGAGGAGCGGCTGGTGGCAGAGTGGGAGCAGAGAGGAGCGGCTGTTTCCAGAGTGGGAGCAGAGAGGAGCGGCTGGTTCCAGAGTGGGAGCAGAGAGAAGCGGCTGGTTCCAGAGTGGGAGCAGAGAGGAGCGGCTCTTTACAGAGTGGGAGCAGAGAGGAACGGCTGTTTACAGATTGGGAGCAGAGAGGAGCGGCTGGTTCCAGAGTGGGAGCAGAGAGGAGCGGCTGTTTACAGAGCGGGAGCAGAGAGGAGCGGCTGGTTACTGAGGCAGAGAATGAGGAGCGGCTGGTTATAGAGTTGCAGCAGAGAGGAGAGGCTTGTTACAGAGTGGGACCAGAGAGGAGCGGCTGTTTACAGAGTGGGAGCAGAGAGGAACGGCTGATTACTGAGGCAGAGAATAAGGAGCGGCTGGTTATAGAGTTGCAGCAGAGAGGAGAGGCTTGTTACAGAGTGGGAGCAGAGAGGAGCGGCTGCTTCCAGATTGGGAGCAGAGAAGAGCGGCTGGTTACAGAGTGGGAGCAAAGTGGAGCGGCTGGTTCCAGAGTGGGAGCAGAGAGGAGCGGCTGGTTCCAGAGTGGGAGCAGAGAGGAGCGGCTGGTTCCAGAGTGGGAGCAGAGAGGAGCGGCTGGTTCCAGAGTGGGAGCAGAGAGTAGCGGCTGGTTACAGAGTGGGAGCAGAGAGGAGCGGCTGTTTACAGAGTGGGAGCAGAGAGGAGCGGCTGGTTACATAGTGGGAGCAGAGAGGAGCGGCTGGTTACAGAGTGGGAGCAGAGAGGAGGGGCTGTTGACGGAGTGGGAGCAGAGAGGAGCCGCTGTATACAGAGTGGGAGCAGAGAGAAGCGGCTGTTTACAGAGCGGGAGCAGAGAGTAGCGGCTGGTTACTGAGGCAGAGAATGAGGAGCGGCTGGTTATAGAGTTGCAGCAGAGAGGAGAGGCTTGTTACAGAGTGGGAGCAGAGAGGAGCGGCTACTTCCAGATTGGGAGCAGAGAGGAGCGGCTGGTTACAGAGTGGGAGCAGAGTGGAGCGGCTGGTTCCAGAGTGGGAGCAGAGAGGAGCGGCTGGTTCCAGAGCGGGAGCCGAGAGGTGCGGCGATTTACAGAGTGGGAGCAGAGAGGAACGGCTGTTTACAGAGTGGGAGCAGAGAGGAGCAGCTGGTTACGGAGTGGGAGCACAGAGGAGCGGCTGGTTACAGAAGCTCAGAATGAGGAGCGGCTGGTTACAGAGTTGCAGCAGAGATGAGCTGCTGGTTACAGAGTGGGAGCAGAGAGGAGCGGCTGTTTACAGAGTGGGAGCAGAGAGTAGCGGCCGGTTACAGAGTGGGAGCAGAGAGGAGCTGCTGTGTACAGAGTGGGAGCAGAGAGGAGCGGCTGGTTACATAGTGGGAGCAGAGAGGAGCGGCTGGTTACAGAGTGGGAGCAGAGAGGAGGGGCTGTTGACGGAGTGGGAGCAGAGAGGAGCCGCTGTTTACAGAGCGGGAGCAGAGAGGAGCGGCTGGTTACTGAGGCAGAGAATGAGGAGCGGCTGGTTATAGAGTTGCAGCAGAGAGGAGAGGCGTGTTACAGAGTGGGAGCAGAGAGGAGCGGCTGCTTCCAGATTGGGTGCAGAGAGGAGCGGCTGGTTCCAGAGTGGGAGCAGAGTGGAGCGGCTGGTTCCAGAATGGGAGCAGAGAGGAGCGGCTGATTCCAGAGCGGGAGCCGAGAGGTGCGGCGATTTACAGAGTGGGAGCAGAGAGGAACGGCTGTTTACAGAGTGGGAGCAGAGAGGAGCGGCTGGTTACGGAGTGGGAGCAGAGAGGATTGGCTGGTTACAGAAGCTCAGAATGATGAGCGGCTGGTTACAGAGTTGCAGCAGAGAGTAGCGGCTGGTTCCAGAGTGGGAGCAGAGAGAAGCGGCTGGTTCCAGAGTGGGAGCAGAGAGGAGCGGCTCTTTACACAGTGGGAGCAGAGAGGAACGGCTGTTTACAGAGTGGGAGCAGAGAGGAGCGGCTGGTTCCAGAGTGGGAGCAGAGAGGAGCGGCTGGTTCCAGAGTGGGAGCAGAGAGAAGCGGCTGTTTACAGAGCGGGAGCAGAGAGGAGCGGCTGGTTACTGAGGCAGAGAATGAGGAGCGGCTGGTTATAGAGTTGCAGCAGAGAGGAGAGGCTTGTTACAGAGTGGGAGCAGAGAGGAGCGGCTGGTTACAGATTGGGAGCAGAGAGGAGCGGCTGGTTACAGAGTGGGAGCAGAGTGGAGCGGCTGGTTCCAGAGTGGGAGCAGAGAGGAGCGGCTGGTTCCAGAGTGGGAGCAGAGAGGAGCGGCTGGTTCCAGAGTGGGAGCAGAGAGGAGCGGCTGGTTCCAGAGTGGGAGCAGAGAGAAGCGGCTGTTTACAGAGCGGGAGCAGAGAGGAACGGCTGATTACTGAGGCAGAGAATGAGGAGCGGCTGGTTATATAGTTGCAGCAGAGAGGAGAGGCTTGCTCCAGAGTGGGAGCAGAGAGGAGCGGCTGTTTCCAGAGTGGGAGCAGAGAGGAGCGGCTGGTTCCAGAGTGGGAGCAGAGAGGAGCGGCTATTTACAGAGTGGGAGCAGAGAGGAACGGCTGTTTACAGAGTTGGAGCAGAGAGGAGGGTCTGTTGACGGAATGGGAGCAGAGAGGAGCCGCTGTTTTCAGAGTGGGAGCAGATAGGAGCGGCGAGTTTCGGAGTGGTAGCAGAGAGCAGCGGCTCGTTCCAGAGTGGGAGCAGAGAGGAGCGGCTGGTGGCAGAGTGGGAGCAGAGAGGAGCGGCAGTTTCCAGAGTGGGAGCAGAGAGGAGCGGCTGGTTCCAGAGTGGGAGCAGAGAGAAGCGGCTGGTTCCAGAGTGGGAGCAGAGAGGAGCGGCTCTTTACAGAGTGGGAGCAGAGAGGAACGGCTGTTTACAGAGTGGGAGCAGAGAGGAGCGGCTGGTTCCAGAGTGGGAGCAGAGAGGAGCGGCTGTTTACAGAGCGGGAGCAGAGAGGAGCGGCTGGTTACTGAGGCAGAGAATGAGGAGCGGCTGGTTATAGAGTTGCAGCAGAGAGGAGAGGCTTGTTACAGAGTGGGAGCAGAGAGGAGCGGCTGTTTCCAGAGTGGGAGCAGAGAGGAACGGCTGATTACTGAGGCAGAGAATGAGGAGCGGCTGGTTATAGAGTTGCAGCAGAGAGGAGAGGCTTGTTACAGAGTGGGAGCAGAGAGGAGCGGCTGCTTCCAGATTGGGAGCAGAGAAGAGCGGCTGGTTACAGAGTGGGAGCAAAGTGGAGCGGCTGGTTCCAGAGTGGGAGCAGAGAGGAGCGGCTGGTTCCAGAGTGGGAGCAGAGAGGAGCGGCTGGTTCCAGAGTGGGAGCAGAGAGGAGCGGCTGGTTCCAGAGTGGGAGCAGAGAGTAGCGGCTGTTTACAGAGTGGGAGCAGAGAGGAGCGGCTGTTTACAGAGTGGGAGCAGAGAGTAGCGGCCGGTTACAGAGTGGGAGCAGAGAGGAGCTGCTGTTTACAGAGTGGGAGCAGAGAGGAGCGGCTGGTTACATAGTGGGAGCTGAGAGGAGCGGCTGGTTACAGAGTGGGAGCAGAGAGGAGGGGCTGTTGACGGAGTGGGAGCAGAGAGGAGCCGCTGTTTACAGAGTGGGAGCAGAGAGAAGCGGCTGTTTACAGAGCGGGAGCAGAGAGTAGCGGCTGGTTACTGAAGCAGAGAATCAGGAGCGGCTGGTTATAGAGTTGCAGCAGAGAGGACAGGCTTGTTACAGAGTGGGAGCAGAGAGGAGCGGCTACTTCCAGATTGGGAGCAGAGAGGAGCGGCTGGTTACAGAGTGGGAGCAGAGAGGAGCGGCTCGTTCCAGAGTGGGAGCAGAGAGGAGCGGCTGGTTCCAGAGTGGGAGCAGACATGTGCGGCTGTTTCCAGAGTGGGAGCAGAGAGGAGCGGCTGGTTCCAGAGCGGGAGCCGAGATGTGCGGCGATTTGCAGAGTGGGAGCAGAGAGGAGAGGCTTGTTACAGAGTGGGAGCAGAGAGTAGCGGCTGGTTACAGAGTGGGAGCAGAGTGGAGCGGCTGTTTACAGAGTGGGAGCAGAGAGTAGCGGCTGGTTACAGAGTGGGAGCAGAGAGGAGCGGCTGTTTACAGAGTGGCAGCAGAGAGGAGCGGCTGTTGACGGAGTGGGAGCAGAGAGGAGCCGCTGTTTACAGAGTGGGAGCAGAGAGAAGCGGCTGTTTACAGAGCGGGAGCAGAGAGGAGCGGCTGGTTACTGAGGCAGAGAATGAGGAGCGGCTGGTTATAGAGTTGCAGCAGAGAGGAGAGGCTTGTTACAGAGTGGGAGCAGAGAGGAGCGGCTACTTCCAGATTGGGAGCAGAGAGGAGCGGCTGGTTACAGATTGGGAGCAGAGTGGAGCGGCTGGTTCCAGAGTGGGAGCAGAGAGGAGCGGCTGGTTCCAGAGCGGGAGCCGAGAGGTGCGGCGATTTACAGAGTGGGAGCAGAGAGGAACGGCTGTTTACAGAGTGGGAGCACAGAGGAGCGGCTGGTTACGGAGTGGGAGCAGAGAGGAGCGGCTGGTTACAGAAGCTCAGAATGAGGAGCGGCTGGTTACAGAGTTGCAGCAGAGATGAGCTGCTGGTTACAGAGTGGGAGCAGAGAGGAACGGCAGGTTACAGAGTGGGAGCAGAGAGGAGGGGCTGTTGACGGAGTGGGAGCAGAGAGGAGCCGCTGTTTACAGAGTGGGAGCAGAGAGGAGCGGCTGGTTACAGAGTGGGAGCCGAGAGGAGCGGCTCGTTCCAGAGTGGGAGCAGAGAGGAGCGGCTGGTTGCAGAGTGGGAGCAGAGAGGAGCGGCTGTTTCCAGAGTGGGAGCAGAGAGGAGTGGCTGGTTCCAGAGTGGGAGCAGAGAGAAGCGGCTGGTTCCAGAGTGGGAGCAGAGAGGAGCGGCTATTTGCAAAGTGGGAGCAGAGAGGAACGGCTGTTTACAGATGGGAGCAAAGAGGAGCGGCTGGCTACGGAGTGGGAGCAGAGAGGAACGGCTGTTTACAGAGTTGGAGCAGAGCGGAGGGGCTGTTGACGGAGTGGGAGCAGAGAGGAGCCGCTGGTTACAGAGTGGGAGCAGATAGGAGCGGCTAGTTCCAGATTGGGAGCAGAGAGGAGCGGCTGGTTCCAGATTGGGAGCAGAGAGGAGCGGCTGGTTCCAGATTGGGAGCAGAGAGGAGTGGCTGGTTCCAGAGTGGGAGCAGAGAGGAGCGGCTGGTTCGAGAGTGGGAGCAGAGAGAAGCGGCTGTTTACAGAGCGGGAGCAGAGAGGAGCTGATGGTTACTGAGGCAGGGAATGAGGAGCGGCTGGTTATAGAGTTGCAGCAGAGAAGAGGGGCTGTTGACGGAGTGGGAGCAGAGAGGAGCTGCTGTTTACAGAGTGGGAGCAGAGAGGAGCGGCTCGTTCCAGAGTGGGAGCAGAGAGGAGCGGCTGGTTGCAGAGTGGGAGCAGACAGGAGCGGCTGTTTCCAGAGTGGGAGCAGAGAGGAGCGGCTGGTTCCACAGTGGGAGCAGAGAGAAGCGGCTGGTTCCAGAGTTGGAGCAGAGAGGAGCGGCTATTTACAGAGTGGGAGCAGAGAGGAACGGCTGTTTACAGATTGGGAGCAGAGAGGAGCGGCTGGCTAAGGAGTGGGAGCAGAGAGGAGCCGCTGTTTACAGAGTGGGAGCAGATAGGAGCGGCTAGTTCCAGAGTGGGAGCAGAGAGGAGCGGCTGGTTCCAGATTGGGAGTAGAGAGAAGCGGCTGGTTCCAGAGTGGGAGCTGAGAGGAGCGGCTGGTTCCACAGTGGGAGCAGAGAGAAGCGGCTGTTTACAGAGCGGGAGCAGAGAGGAGCGGCTGGTTACTGAGGCAGAGAATGAGGAGCGGCTGGTTATAGAGTTGCAGCAGAGAGGAGAGGCATGTTAAAGAGTGGGAGCAGAGAGGAGCGGCTGCTTCCAGATTGGGTGCAGAGAGGAGCGGCTGGTTACAGAGTGGGAGCAGAGTGGAGCGGCTGGTTCTAGAATTGGAGCAGAGAGGAGCGGCTGATTCCAGAGCGGGAGCCGAGAGGTGCGGCGATTTACAGAGTGGGAGCAGAGAGGAACGGCTGTTTACAGAGTGGGAGCAGAGAGGAGCGGCTGGTTACGGAGTGGGAGCAGAGAGGATTGGCTGGTTACAGAAGCTCAGAATGATGAGCGGCTGGTTACAGAGTTGCAGCAGAGATGAGCTGCTGGTTACAGAGTGGGAGCAGAGAGGAGCGTCTGGTTACAGAGTGGGAGCAGAGAGGAGGGGCTGTTGACGGAGTGGGAGCAGAGAGGAGCGGCTGGTTACAGAGTGGGAGCAGAGAGGAGCGGCTGTTTCCAGAATGGGAGCAGAGAGGAGTGGCTGGTTCCAGAGTGGGAGCAGAGAGAAGCGGCTGCTTCCAGAGTGGGAGCAGAGAGGAGCGGCTGGTTCCAGAGTGGGAGCAGAGAGTAGCGGCTGGTTCGAGAGTGGGAGCAGAGAGACGCAGCTGTTTACAGAGCGGGAGCAGAGAGGAGCGGTGGGTTACTGAGGCAGAGAATGAGGAGCGGCTGGTTATAGAGTTGCAGCAGAGAGGAGAGGCTTGTTACAGAGTGGGAGCAGAGAGGAGCGGCTGCTTCCAGATTGGGAGCAGAGAGGAGCGGCTGGTTACCGAGTGGGAGCAGAGAGGAGCGGCTGGCTCCAGACTGGGAGCAGAGAGGAGCGGCTGTTTCCAGAGTGGGAGCAGAGAGGAGAGGCTGGTTACAGAGTGGGAGCAGAGAGGAGCGGCTGTTTACAGAGTGTGAGAAGACAGGAGCGGCTGGTTACAGCGTGGGAGCAGATAGGAGCGGCTGGTTACAGAGTGGGAGCAGAGAGGAGTGGCTGTTGACGGAGTGGGAGCAGAGAGGAGCCGCTGTTTACAGAGTGGGAGCAGAGAGGAGCGGCTGGTTACAGAGTGGGAGCAGAGAGGAGCGGCTCGATCCAGAGTGGGAGCAGAGAGGAGCGGCTGGTTGCAGAGTGGGAGCAGAGAGGAGCGGCTGTTTCCAGAGTGGGAGCAGACATGTGCTGCTGTTTCCAGAGTGGGAGCAGAGAGGAGCGGCTGGTTCCACAGTGGGAGTAGAGAGAAGCGGCTGGTTCCAGAGTTGGAGCAGAGAGGAGCGGCTATTTACAGAGTGGGAGCAGAGAGGAACGGCTGTTTACAGATTGGGAGCAGAGAGGAGCGGCTGGCTAAGGAGTGGGAGCAGAGAGGAGCCGCTGTTTACAGAGTGGGAGCAGATAGGAGCGGCTAGTTCCAGATTGGGAGTAGAGAGAAGCGGCTGGTTCCAGAGTGGGAGCAGAGAGGAGCGGCTGGTTCCACAGTGGGAGCAGAGAGGAGCCGCTGTTTACAGAGCGGGAGCAGAGAGGAGCGGCTGGTTACTGAGGCAGAGAATGAGGAGCGGCTGGTTATAGAGTTGCAGCAGAGAGGAGAGGCTTGTTACAGAGTGGGAGCAGAGAGGAGCGGCTGCTTCCAGATTGGGTGCAGACAGGAGCGGCTGGTTACAGAGTGGGAGCAGAGTGGAGCGGCTGTTTACAGAGTGGGAGCAGAGAGTAGCGGCTGGTTACAGAGTGGGAGCAGAGAGGAGCGGCTGTTTACAGAGTGGGAGCAGAGAGGAGCGGCTGTTGACGGAGTGGGAGCAGAGAGGAGCCGCTGTTTACAGAGTGGGAGCAGAGAGAAGCGGCTGTTTACAGAGCGGGAGCAGAGAGGAGCGGCTGGTTACTGAGGCAGAGAATGAGGAGCGGCTGGTTATAGAGTTGCAGCAGAGAGGAGAGGCTTGTTACAGAGTGGGAGCAGAGAGGAGCGGCTACTTCCAGATTGGGAGCAGAGAGGAGCGGCTGGTTACAGATTGGGAGCAGAGTGGAGCGGCTGGTTCCAGAGTGGGAGCAGAGAGGAGCGGCTGGTTCCAGAGCGGGAGCCGAGAGGTGCGGCGATTTACAGAGTGGGAGCAGAGAGGAACGGCTGTTTACAGAGTGGGAGCACAGAGGAGCGGCTGGTTACGGAGTGGGAGCAGAGAGGAGCGGCTGGTTACAGAAGCTCAGAATGAGGAGCGGCTGGTTACAGAGTTGCAGCAGAGATGAGCTGCTGGTTACAGAGTGGGAGCAGAGAGGAACGGCAGGTTACAGAGTGGGAGCAGAGAGGAGGGGCTGTTGACGGAGTGGGAGCAGAGAGGAGCCGCTGTTTACAGAGTGGGAGCAGAGAGGAGCGGCTGGTTACAGAGTGGGAGCCGAGAGGAGCGGCTCGTTCCAGAGTGGGAGCAGAGAGGAGCGGCTGGTTGCAGAGTGGGAGCAGAGAGGAGCGGCTGTTTCCAGAGTGGGAGCAGAGAGGAGTGGCTGGTTCCAGAGTGGGAGCAGAGAGAAGCGGCTGGTTCCAGAGTGGGAGCAGAGAGGAGCGGCTATTTGCAAAGTGGGAGCAGAGAGGAACGGCTGTTTACAGATGGGAGCAAAGAGGAGCGGCTGGCTACGGAGTGGGAGCAGAGAGGAACGGCTGTTTACAGAGTTGGAGCAGAGCGGAGGGGCTGTTGACGGAGTGGGAGCAGAGAGGAGCCGCTGGTTACAGAGTGGGAGCAGATAGGAGCGGCTAGTTCCAGATTGGGAGCAGAGAGGAGCGGCTGGTTCCAGATTGGGAGCAGAGAGGAGTGGCTGGTTCCAGAGTGGGAGCAGAGAGGAGCGGCTGGTTCGAGAGTGGGAGCAGAGAGAAGCGGCTGTTTACAGAGCGGGAGCAGAGAGGAGCTGATGGTTACTGAGGCAGGGAATGAGGAGCGGCTGGTTATAGAGTTGCAGCAGAGAAGAGGGGCTGTTGACGGAGTGGGAGCAGAGAGGAGCTGCTGTTTACAGAGTGGGAGCAGAGAGGAGCGGCTCGTTCCAGAGTGGGAGCAGAGAGGAGCGGCTGGTTGCAGAGTGGGAGCAGACAGGAGCGGCTGTTTCCAGAGTGGGAGCAGAGAGGAGCGGCTGGTTCCACAGTGGGAGCAGAGAGAAGCGGCTGGTTCCAGAGTTGGAGCAGAGAGGAGCGGCTATTTACAGAGTGGGAGCAGAGAGGAACGGCTGTTTACAGATTGGGAGCAGAGAGGAGCGGCTGGCTAAGGAGTGGGAGCAGAGAGGAGCCGCTGTTTACAGAGTGGGAGCAGATAGGAGCGGCTAGTTCCAGAGTGGGAGCAGAGAGGAGCGGCTGGTTCCAGATTGGGAGTAGAGAGAAGCGGCTGGTTCCAGAGTGGGAGCTGAGAGGAGCGGCTGGTTCCACAGTGGGAGCAGAGAGAAGCGGCTGTTTACAGAGCGGGAGCAGAGAGGAGCGGCTGGTTACTGAGGCAGAGAATGAGGAGCGGCTGGTTATAGAGTTGCAGCAGAGAGGAGAGGCATGTTAAAGAGTGGGAGCAGAGAGGAGCGGCTGCTTCCAGATTGGGTGCAGAGAGGAGCGGCTGGTTACAGAGTGGGAGCAGAGTGGAGCGGCTGGTTCTAGAATTGGAGCAGAGAGAAGCGGCTGATTCCAGAGCGGGAGCCGAGAGGTGCGGCGATTTACAGAGTGGGAGCAGAGAGGAACGGCTGTTTACAGAGTGGGAGCAGAGAGGAGCGGCTGGTTACGGAGTGGGAGCAGAGAGGATTGGCTGGTTACAGAAGCTCAGAATGATGAGCGGCTGGTTACAGAGTTGCAGCAGAGATGAGCTGCTGGTTACAGAGTGGGAGCAGAGAGGAGCGTCTGGTTACAGAGTGGGAGCAGAGAGGAGGGGCTGTTGACGGAGTGGGAGCAGAGAGGAGCGGCTGGTTACAGAGTGGGAGCAGAGAGGAGCGGCTGTTTCCAGAATGGGAGCAGAGAGGAGTGGCTGGTTCCAGAGTGGGAGCAGAGAGAAGCGGCTGCTTCCAGAGTGGGAGCAGAGAGGAGCGGCTGGTTCCAGAGTGGGAGCAGAGAGTAGCGGCTGGTTCGAGAGTGGGAGCAGAGAGACGCAGCTGTTTACAGAGCGGGAGCAGAGAGGAGCGGTTGGTTACTGAGGCAGAGAATGAGGAGCGGCTGGTTATAGAGTTGCAGCAGAGAGGAGAGGCTTGTTACAGAGTGGGAGCAGAGAGGAGCGGCTGCTTCCAGATTGGGAGCAGAGAGGAGCGGCTGGTTACCGAGTGGGAGCAGAGAGGAGCGGCTGGCTCCAGACTGGGAGCAGAGAGGAGCGGCTGTTTCCAGAGTGGGAGCAGAGAGGAGAGGCTGGTTACAGAGTGGGAGCAGAGAGGAGCGGCTGTTTACAGAGTGTGAGAAGACAGGAGCGGCTGGTTACAGCGTGGGAGCAGATAGGAGCGGCTGGTTACAGAGTGGGAGCAGAGAGGAGTGGCTGTTGACGGAGTGGGAGCAGAGAGGAGCCGCTGTTTACAGAGTGGGAGCAGAGAGGAGCGGCTGGTTACAGAGTGGGAGCAGAGAGGAGCGGCTCGATCCAGAGTGGGAGCAGAGAGGAGCGGCTGGTTGCAGAGTGGGAGCAGAGAGGAGCGGCTGTTTCCAGAGTGGGAGCAGAGAGGAGCGGCTGGTTCCAGAGTGGGAGCAGAGAGAAGCGGCTGGTCCCAGAGTGGGAGCAGAGAGGAGCGGCTATTTACAGAGTGGGAGCAGAGAGGAACGGCTGTTTACAGATTGGGAGCAGAGAGGAGCGGCTGGCTAAGGAGTGGGAGCAGAGAGGAACGGCTGTTTACAGAGTTGGAGCAGAGAGGAGGGGCTGTTGACGGAGTGGGTGCAGAGAGGAGCCGCTGTTTACAGAGTGGGAGCAGATAGGAGCGGCTAGTTCCAGAGTGGGAGCAGAGAGGAGCGGCTGGTTCCAGATTGGGAGTAGAGAGGAGCGGCTGGTTCCAGAGTGGGAGCAGAGAGGAGCGGCTGGTTCGAGAGTGGGAGCAGAGAGAAGCGGCTGTTTGCAGAGCGGGAGCAGAGAGGAGCGGCTGGTTACTGAGGCAGAGAATTCGAAGCGGCTGGTTATAGAGTTGCAGCAGAGAGGAGAGGCTTGTTACAGAGTGGGAGCAGAGAGGAGCGGCTGCTTCCAGATTGGGAGCAGAGAGGAGCGGCTGGTTACAGAGTGGGAGCAGAGTGGAGCGGCTGGTTCCAGAATGGGAGCAGAGAGGAGCGGCTGCTTCCAGAGCGGGAGCCGAGAGGTGCGGCGATTTACAGAGTGGGAGCAGAGAGGAACGCCTGTTTACAGAGTGGGAGCAGAGAGGAGCGGCTGGTTACGGAGTGGGAGCAGAGAGGAGCGGCTGGTTACAGAAGCTTAGAATGATGAGCGGCTGGTTACTGAGTTGCAGCTGTGATGAGCTGCTGGTTTCAGAGTGGGAGCAGAGAGGAGCGGCTGGTTACAGAGTGGGAGCAGAGAGGAGGGGCTGTTGACCGAGTGGGAGCAGACAGGAGCGGCTGGTTCCAGAGTGGGAGCAGAGAGGAGCGGCTGGTTGCAGAATGGGAGCAGAGAGCAGCGGCTGTTTCCAGAGTGGGAGCAGAGAGGAGTGGCTGGTTCCAGAGTGGGAGCAGAGAGGAGCGGCTATTTACAGAGTGGGAGCAGAGAGGAACGGCTGTTTACAGAGTGGGAGCAGAGAGGAGCGGCTTGCTACGGAGTGGGAGCAGAGAGGAAAGGCTGTTTACAGAGTTGGAGCAGAGCGGAGGGGCTGTTGACGGAGTGGGAGCAGAGAGGAGCCGCTGTTTACAGAGTGGGAGCAGATAGGAGCGGCTAGATCCAGATTGGGAGCAGAGAGGAGCGGCTGGTTCCAGATTGGGAGCAGAGAGGAGCGGCTGGTTCCAGAGTGGGAGCAGAGAGTAGCGCCTGATTCGAGAGTGGGAGCAGACAGAAGCGGCTGTTTACAGAGCGGGAGCAGAGAGGAGCGATTGGTTACTGAGGCAGAGAATGAGGAGCGGCTGATTATAGAGTTGCAGCAGAGAGGAGAGGCTTGTTACAGAGTGGTAGCAGAGAGGAGCGGCTGCTTCCAGATTGGGAGCAGAGAGGAGCGGCTGGTTACAGAGTGGGAGCAGAGTGGAGCGGCTGGTTCCAGAGTGGGAGCAGAGAGGAGCGGCTGGTTCCAGAGTGGGAGCAGAGAGGAGCGGCTGGTTCCAGAGTGGGAGCAGAGAGGAGCGGCTGGTTCCAGAGTGGGAGCAGAGAGGAGAGGCTGGTTACAGAGTGGGAGCAGAGAGGAGCGGCTGTTTAAAGAGTGTGAGAAGAGAGGAGCGGCTGGTTACAGCGTGGGAGCAGATAGGAGCGGCTGGTTACAGAGTGGGAGCAGAGAGGAGGGGCTGTTGACGGAGTGGGAGCAGAGAGGAGCCGCTGTTTACAGAGTGGGAGCAGAGAGGAGAGGCTGGTTACAGAGTGGGAGCAGAGAGGAGCGGCTCGATCCAGAGTGGGAGCAGAGAGGAGCGGCTGGTTGCAGAGTGGGAGCAGAGAGGAGCGGCTGTTTCCAGAGTGGGAGCAGAGAGGAGCGGCTGGTTCCAGAGTGGGAGCAGAAAGAAGCGGCTGGTTCCAGAGTGGGAGCAGAGAGGAGCGGCTATTTACAGAGTGGGAGCAGAGAGGAACGGCTGTTTACAGAGTGGGAGCAGAGAGGAGCGGCTGGCTAAGGAGTGGGAGCAGAGAGGAACGGCTGTTTACAGAGTTGGAGCAGAGAGGAGGGGCTGATGACGGAGTGGGAGAAGAGTGGAGCGGCTCGATCCAGAGTGGGAGCAGAGAGGAGTGGCTGGTTGCAGAGTGGGAGCAGAGAGGAGCGGCTAGGTCCACAGTGGGAGCAAAGAGGTGCGGCTCGTTCCAGAGTGGGAGCAGAGAGGAGCGGCTGGTTGCAGAGTGGGAGCAGAGAGGAGCGGCTGTTTCCAGAGTGGGAGCAGAGTGGAGCGGCTGGTTCCATAGTGGGAGCAGAGAGAAGCGGCCGGTTCCAGAGTGGGAGCAAAGAGCAGCGGCTATTTACAGAGTGGGAGCAGAGAGGAGGGGCTGTTGACGGAGCGGGAGCAGAGAGGAGCGGCTGGTTACAGAGTGGGAGCAGAGAGGAGCGGCTCGTTCCAGAGTGGGAGCAGAGAGAAGCGGCTGGTTGCAGATTGGGAGCAGAGAGGAGCGGCTGTTTCCAGAGTGGGAGCAGAGAGGAGCGGCTGGTTCCAGAGTGGGAGCAGAGAGAAGCGGCTGGTTCCAGAGTGGGAGCAGAGAGGAGCGGCTATTTACAGAGTGGGAGCAGAGAGGAGGGGCTGTTGACGGAGCGGGAGCAGAGAGGAGCGGCTGTTTCCAGAGTGGGAGCAGAGAGGAGTGGCTGGTTCCAGAGTGGGAGCAGAGAGGAGCGGCTATTTACCGAGTGGGAGCAGAGAGGAACGGCTGTTTACAGAGTGGGAGCAGAGAGGAGCGGCTTGCTACGGAGTGGGAGCAGAGAGGAGCCGCTGTTTACAGATTGGGAGCAGAGAGGAGCGGCTGGTTCCAGATTGGGAGCAGAGAGAAGCGGCTGTTTACAGAGCGGGAGCAGAGAGGAGCGGTTGGTTACTGAGGCACAGAATGAGGAGCGGCTGATTATAGAGTTGCAGCAGAGAGGAGAGGCGTGTTACAGAGTGGGAGCAGAGAGGAGCGGCTGGTTCCAGAGTGGGAGCAGAGAGGAGCGGCTGGTTCAGAGTGGGAGCAGAGAGGAGCGGCTGGTTCCAGAGTGGGAGCAGAGAGGAGCGGCTGGTTCCAGAGTGGGAGCAGAGAGGAGAGGCTGGTTACAGAGTGGGAGCAGAGAGGAGCGGCTGTTTACAGAGTGTGAGAAGAGAGGAGCGGCTGGTTACAGCGTGGGAGCAGATAGGAGCGGCTGGTTACAGAGTGGGAGCAGAGAGGAGGGGCTGTTGACGGAGTGGGAGCAGAGAGGAGCCGCTGTTTACAGAGTGGGAGCAGAGAGGAGCGGCTGGTTACAGAGTGGGAGCAGAGAGGAGCGGCTCGATCCAGAATGGGAGCAGAGAGGAGCGGCTGGTTGCAGAGTGGGAGCAGAGAGGAGCGGCTGTTTCCAGAGTGGAAGCAGAGAGGAGCGGCTGGTTCCAGAGTGGGAGCAGAGAGAAGCGGCTATTTACAGAGTGGGAGCAGAGAGAAACGGCTGTTTACAGAGTGGGAGCAGAGAGGAGCGGCTGGCTAAGGAGTGGGAGCAGAGAGGAACGGCTGTTTTCAGAGTTGGAGCAGAGAGGAGGGGCTGATGACGGAGTGGGAGCAGAGAGGAGCGGCTCGATCCAGAGTGGGAGCAGAGAGGAGCGGCTGGTTGCAGAGTGGGAGCAGAGAGGAGCGGCTAGGTCCACAGTGGGAGCAAAGAGGTGCGGCTCGTTCCAGAGTGGGAGCAGAGAGGAGCGGCTGGTTGCAGAGTGGGAGCAGAGAGGAGCGGCTGGTTAAGGAGTGGGAGCAGAGAGGAACGGCTGTTTTCAGAGTTGGAGCAGAGAGGAGGGGCTGATGACGGAGTGGGAGCAGAGAGGAGCGGCTCGATCCAGAGTGGGAGCAGAGAGGAGCGGCTGGTTGCAGCGTGGGAGCAGAGAGGAGCGGCTAGGTCCACAGTGGGAGCAAAGAGGTGCGGCTCGTTCCAGAGTGGGAGCAGAGAGGAGCGGCTGGTTGCAGAGTGGGAGCAGAGAGGAACGGCTGTTTCCAGAGTGGGAGCAGAGAGGAGTGGCTGGTTCCAGAGTGGGAGCAGAGAGAAGCGGCTGCTTCCAGAGTGGGAGCAGAGAGGAGCGGCTGGTTCCAGAGTGGGAGCAGAGAGTAGCGGCTGGTTCGAGAGTGGGAGCAGAGAGACGCAGCTGTTTACAGAGCGGGAGCAGAGAGGAGCGGTTGGTTACTGAGGCAGAGAATGAGGAGCGGCTGGTTATAGAGTTGCAGCAGAGAGGAGAGGCTTGTTACAGAGTGGGAGCAGAGAGGAGCGGCTGCTTCCAGATTGGGAGCAGAGAGGAGCGGCTGGTTACCGAGTGGGAGCAGAGAGGAGCGGCTGGCTCCAGACTGGGAGCAGAGAGGAGTGGCTGTTTCCAGAGTGGGAGCAGAGAGGAGAGGCTGGTTACAGAGTGGGAGCAGAGAGGAGCGGCTGTTTACAGAGTGTGAGAAGACAGGAGCGGCTGGTTACAGCGTGGGAGCAGATAGGAGCGGCTGGTTACAGAGTGGGAGCAGAGAGGAGTGGCTGTTGACGGAGTGGGAGCAGAGAGGAGCCGCTGTTTACAGAGTGGGAGCAGAGAGGAGCGGCTGGTTACAGAGTGGGAGCAGAGAGGAGCGGCTCGATCCAGAGTGGGAGCAGAGAGGAGCGGCTGGTTGCAGAGTGGGAGCAGAGAGGAGCGGCTGTTTCCAGAGTGGGAGCAGAGAGGAGCGGCTGGTTCCAGAGTGGGAGCAGAGAGAAGCGGCTGGTCCCAGAGTGGGAGCAGAGAGGAGCGGCTATTTACAGAGTGGGAGCAGAGAGGAACGGCTGTTTACAGATTGGGAGCAGAGAGGAGCGGCTGGCTAAGGAGTGGGAGCAGAGAGGAACGGCTGTTTACAGAGTTGGAGCAGAGAGGAGGGGCTGTTGACGGAGTGGGTGCAGAGAGGAGCCGGTGTTTACAGAGTGGGAGCAGATAGGAGCGGCTAGTTCCAGAGTGGGAGCAGAGAGGAGCGGCTGGTTCCAGATTGGGAGTAGAGAGGAGCGGCTGGTTCCAGAGTGGGAGCAGAGAGGAGCGGCTGGTTCGAGAGTGGGAGCAGAGAGAAGCGGCTGTTTGATGAGCGGGAGCAGAGAGGAGCGGCTGGTTACTGAGGCAGAGAATTCGAAGCGGCTGGTTATAGATTTGCAGCAGAGAGGAGAGGCTTGTTACAGAGTGGGAGCAGAGAGGAGCGGCTGCTTCCAGATTGGGAGCAGAGAGGAGCGGCTGATTCCAGAGCGGGAGCAGGGAGGTGCGGCGATTTACAGAGTGGGAGCAGAGAGGAACGGCTGTTTACAGAGTGGGAGCAGAGAGGAGCGGCTGGTTACGGAGTGGGAGCAGAGAGGAGCGGCTGGTTACAGAAGCTTAGAATGATGAGCGGCTGGTTACTGAGTTGCAGCTGTGATGAGCTGCTGGTTTCAGAGTGGGAGCAGAGAGGAGCGGTTGGTTACAGAGTGGGAGCAGAGAGGAGGGGCTGTTGACCGAGTGGGAGCAGAGAGGAGCGGCTGGTTCCAGAGTGGGAGCAGAGAGGAGCGGCTGGTTGCAGAATGGGAGCAGAGAGCAGCGGCTGTTTCCAGAGTGGGAGCAGAGAGGAGTGGCTGGTTCCAGAGTGGGAGCAGAGAGGAGCGGCTATTTACAGAGTGGGAGCAGAGAGGAACGGCTGTTTACAGAGTGGGAGCAGAGAGGAGCGGCTTGCTACGGAGTGGGAGCAGAGAGGAAAGGCTGTTTACAGAGTTGGAGCAGAGCGGAGGGGCTGTTGACGGAGTGGGAGCAGAGAGGAGCCGCTGTTTACAGAGTGGGAGCAGATAGGAGCGGCTAGATCCAGATTTGGAGCAGAGAGGAGCGGCTGGTTCCAGATTGGGAGCAGAGAGGAGTGGCTGGTTCCAGAGTGGGAGCAGAGAGTAGCGCCTGGTTCGAGAGTGGGAGCAGACAGAAGCGGCTGTTTACAGAGCGGGAGCAGAGAGGAGCGATTGGTTACTGAGGCAGAGAATGAGGAGCGGCTGATTATAGAGTTGCAGCAGAGAGGAGAGGCTTGTTACAGAGTGGTAGCAGAGAGGAGCGGCTGCTTCCAGATTGGGAGCAGAGAGGAGCGGCTGGTTACAGAGTGGGAGCAGAGTGGAGCGGCTGGTTCCAGAGTGGGAGCAGAGAGGAGCGGCTGGTTCCAGAGTGGGAGCAGAGAGGAGCGGCTGGTTCCAGAGTGGGAGCAGAGAGGAGCGGCTGGTTCCAGAGTGGGAGCAGAGAGGAGAGGCTGGTTACAAAGTGGGAGCAGAGAGGAGCGGCTGTTTACAGAGTGTGAGAAGAGAGGAGCGGCTGGTTACAGCGTGGGAGCAGATAGGAGCGGCTGGTTACAGAGTGGGAGCAGAGAGGAGGGGCTGTTGACGGAGTGGGAGCAGAGAGGAGCCGCTGTTTACAGAGTGGGAGCAGAGAGGAGAGGCTGGTTACAGAGTGGGAGCAGAGAGGAGCGGCTCGATCCAGAGTGGGAGCAGAGAGGAGCGGCTGGTTGCAGAGTGGGAGCAGAGAGGAGCGGCTGTTTCCAGAGTGGGAGCAGAGAGGAGCGGCTGGTTCCAGAGTGGGAGCAGAAAGAAGCGGCTGGTTCCAGAGTGGGAGCAGAGAGGAGCGGCTATTTACAGAGTGGGAGCAGAGAGGAACGGCTGTTTACAGAGTGGGAGCAGAGAGGAGCGGCTGGCTAAGGAGTGGGAGCAGAGAGGAACGGCTGTTTACAGAGTTGGAGCAGAGAGGAGGGGCTGATGACGGAGTGGGAGCAGAGAGGAGCGGCTCGATCCAGAGTGGGAGCAGATAGGAGCGGCTGGTTGCAGAGTGGGAGCAGAGAGGAGCGGCTAGGTCCACAGTGGGAGCAAAGAGGTGCGGCTCGTTCCAGAGTGGGAGCAGAGAGGAGCGGCTGGTTGCAGAGTGGGAGCAGAGAGGAACGGCTGTTTCCAGAGTGGGAGCAGAGAGGAGCGGCTGGTTCCATAGTGGGAGCAGAGAGAAGCGGCTGGTTCCAGAGTGGGAGCAGAGAGGAGCGGCTCGTTCCAGAGTGGGAGCAGAGAGAAGCGGCTGGTTGCAGATTGGGAGCAGAGAGGAGCGGCTGTTTCCAGAGTGGGAGCAGAGAGGAGCGGCTGGTTCCAGAGTGGGAGCAGAGAGAAGCGGCTGGTTCCAGAGTGGGAGCAGAGAGGAGCGGCTATTTACAGAGTGGGAGCAGAGAGGAGGGGCTGTTGACGGAGCGGGAGCAGAGAGGAGCGGCTGTTTCCAGAGTGGGAGCAGAGAGGAGTGGCTGGTTCCAGAGTGGGAGCAGAGAGGAGCGGCTATTTACCGAGTGGGAGCAGAGAGGAACGGCTGTTTACAGAGTGGGAGCAGAGAGGAGCGGCTTGCTACGGAGTGGGAGCAGAGAGGAGCGGCTGGTTCAGAGTGGGAGCAGAGAGGAGCGGCTGGTTCCAGAGTGGGAGCAGAGAGGAGCGGCTGGTTCCAGAGTGGGAGCAGAGAGGAGAGGCTGGTTACAGAGTGGGAGCAGAGAGGAGCGGCTGTTTACAGAGTGTGAGAAGAGAGGAGCGGCTGGTTACAGCGTGGGAGCAGATAGGAGCGGCTGGTTACAGAGTGGGAGCAGAGAGGAGGGGCTGTTGACGGAGTGGGAGCAGAGAGGAGCCGCTGTTTACAGAGTGGGAGCAGAGAGGAGCGGCTGGTTACAGAGTGGGAGCAGAGAGGAGCGGCTCGATCCAGAATGGGAGCAGAGAGGAGCGGCTGGTTGCAGAGTGGGAGCAGAGAGGAGCGGCTGTTTCCAGAGTGGAAGCAGAGAGGAGCGGCTGGTTCCAGAGTGGGAGCAGAGAGAAGCGGCTATTTACAGAGTGGGAGCAGAGAGAAACGGCTGTTTACAGAGTGGGAGCAGAGAGGAGCGGCTGGCTAAGGAGTGGGAGCAGAGAGGAACGGCTGTTTTCAGAGTTGGAGCAGAGAGGAGGGGCTGATGACGGAGTGGGAGCAGAGAGGAGCGGCTCGATCCAGAGTGGGAGCAGAGAGGAGCGGCTGGTTGCAGAGTGGGAGCAGAGAGGAGCGGCTAGGTCCACAGTGGGAGCAAAGAGGTGCGGCTCGTTCCAGAGTGGGAGCAGAGAGGAGCGGCTGGTTGCAGAATGGGAGCAGAGAGGAGCGGCTGGCTAAGGAGTGGGAGCAGAGAGGAACGGTTGTTTTCAGAGTTGGAGCAGAGAGGAGGGGCTGATGACGGAGTGGGAGCAGAGAGGAGCGGCTCGATCCAGAGTGGGAGCAGAGAGGAGCGGCTGGTTGCAGAGTGGGAGCAGAGAGGAGCGGCTAGGTCCACAGTGGGAGCAAAGAGGTGCGGCTCGTTCCAGAGTGGGAGCAGAGAGGAGCGGCTGGTTGCAGAGTGGGAGCAGAGAGGAACGGCTGTTTCCAGAGTGGGAGCAGAGAGGAGCGGCTGGTTCCAGAGTGGGAGCAGAGAGGAGCGGCTATTTACAGAGTGGGAGCACAGAGGAACGGCTGTTTACAGAGTGGGAGCAGAGAGGAGCGGCTGGCTACGGAGTGGGAGCAGAGAGGAACGGCTGTTTACAGAGTTCGAGCAGAGAGGAGGGGCTGTTGATGGAGCGGGAGCAGAGAGGAGCGGCTGTTTACAGAGTGGGAGCAGATAGGAGCGGCTAATTTCAGAGTGGGAGCAGAGAGGAGCGGCTGGTTCCAGAGTGGGAGCAGAGAGGAGCGGCTGGTTCCAGAGTGGGAGCAGAGAGGAGCGGCTGGTTCCAGAGTGGGAGCAGAGAGAAGCGGCTGTTTACAGAGCGGGAGCAGAGAGGAGCGGCTGGTTACTGAGGCAGAGAATGAGGAGCTGCTGGTTATAGAGTTGCAGCAGAGAGGAGAGGCTTGTTACAGAGTGGGAGCAGAGAGGATCGGCTGCTTCCACATTGGGAGCAGAGAGGAGCGGCTGGTTACAGAGTGGGAGCAGAGTGGAGCGGCTGGTTCCAGAGTGGGAGCAGAGAGGAGCGGCTGGCTAAGGAGTGGGAGCAGAGAGGAACGGCTGTTTACAGAGTTGGAGCAGAGAGGAGGGGCTGTTGACGGAGTGGGTGCAGAGAGGAGCCGCTGTTTACAGAGTGGGAGCAGATAGGAGCGGCTAGTTCCAGAGTGGGAGCAGAGAGGAGCGGCTGGTTCCAGATTGGGAGTAGAGAGGAGCGGCTGGTTCCAGAGTGGGAGCAGAGAGGAGCGGCTGGTTCGAGAGTGGGAGCAGAGAGAAGCGGCTGTTTGATGAGCGGGAGCAGAGAGGAGCGGCTGGTTACTGAGGCAGAGAATTCGAAGCGGCTGGTTATAGAGTTGCAGCAGAGAGGAGAGGCTTGTTACAGAGTGGGAGCAGAGAGGAGCGGCTGCTTCCAGATTGGGAGCAGAGAGGAGCGGCTGGTTACAGAGTGGGAGCAGAGTGGAGCGGCTGGTTCCAGAATGGGAGCAGAGAGGAGCGGCTGATTCCAGAGCGGGAGCCGAGAGGTGCGGCGATTTACAGAGTGGGAGCAGAGAGGAACGGCTGTTTACAGAGTGGGAGCAGAGAGGAGCGGCTGGTTACGGAGTGGGAGCAGAGAGGAGCGGCTGGTTACAGAAGCTTAGAATGATGAGCGGCTGGTTACTGAGTTGCAGCTGTGATGAGCTGCTGGTTTCAGAGTGGGAGCAGAGAGGAGCGGCTGGTTACAGAGTGGGAGCAGAGAGGAGGGGCTGTTGACCGAGTGGGAGCAGAGAGGAGCGGCTGGTTCCAGAGTGGGAGCAGAGAGGAGCGGCTGGTTGCAGAATGGGAGCAGAGAGCAGCGGCTGTTTCCAGAGTGGGAGCAGAGAGGAGTGGCTGGTTCCAGAGTGGGAGCAGAGAGGAGCGGCTATTTACAGAGTGGGAGCAGAGAGGAACGGCTGTTTACAGAGTGGGAGCAGAGAGGAGCGGCTTGCTACGGAGTGGGAGCAGAGAGGAAAGGCTGTTTACAGAGTTGGAGCAGAGCGGAGGGGCTGTTGACGGAGTGGGAGCAGAGAGGAGCCGCTGTTTACAGAGTGGGAGCAGATAGGAGCGGCTAGATCCAGATTTGGAGCAGAGAGGAGCGGCTGGTTCCAGATTGGGAGCAGAGAGGAGTGGCTGGTTCCAGAGTGGGAGCAGAGAGTAGCGCCTGGTTCGAGAGTGGGAGCAGACAGAAGCGGCTGTTTACAGAGCGGGAGCAGAGAGGAGCGATTGGTTACTGAGGCAGAGAATGAGGAGCGGCTGATTATAGAGTTGCAGCAGAGAGGAGAGGCTTGTTACAGAGTGGTAGCAGAGAGGAGCGGCTGCTTCCAGATTGGGAGCAGAGAGGAGCGGCTGGTTACAGAGTGGGAGCAGAGTGGAGCGGCTGGTTCCAGAGTGGGAGCAGAGAGGAGCGGCTGGTTCCAGAGTGGGAGCAGAGAGGAGCGGCTGGTTCCAGAGTGGGAGCAGAGAGGAGCGGCTGGTTCCAGAGTGGGAGCAGAGAGGAGAGGCTGGTTACAAAGTGGGAGCAGAGAGGAGCGGCTGTTTACAGAGTGTGAGAAGAGAGGAGCGGCTGGTTACAGCGTGGGAGCAGATAGGAGCGGCTGGTTACAGAGTGGGAGCAGAGAGGAGGGGCTGTTGACGGAGTGGGAGCAGAGAGGAGCCGCTGTTTACAGAGTGGGAGCAGAGAGGAGAGGCTGGTTACAGAGTGGGAGCAGAGAGGAGCGGCTCGATCCAGAGTGGGAGCAGAGAGGAGCGGCTGGTTGCAGAGTGGGAGCAGAGAGGAGCGGCTGTTTCCAGAGTGGGAGCAGAGAGGAGCGGCTGGTTCCAGAGTGGGAGCAGAAAGAAGCGGCTGGTTCCAGAGTGGGAGCAGAGAGGAGCGGCTATTTACAGAGTGGGAGCAGAGAGGAACGGCTGTTTACAGAGTGGGAGCAGAGAGGAGCGGCTGGCTAAGGAGTGGGAGCAGAGAGGAACGGCTGTTTACAGAGTTGGAGCAGAGAGGAGGGGCTGATGACGGAGTGGGAGCAGAGAGGAGCGGCTCGATCCAGAGTGGGAGCAGATAGGAGCGGCTGGTTGCAGAGTGGGAGCAGAGAGGAGCGGCTAGGTCCACAGTGGGAGCAAAGAGGTGCGGCTCGTTCCAGAGTGGGAGCAGAGAGGAGCGGCTGGTTGCAGAGTGGGAGCAGAGAGGAACGGCTGTTTCCAGAGTGGGAGCAGAGAGGAGCGGCTGGTTCCATAGTGGGAGCAGAGAGAAGCGGCTGGTTCCAGAGTGGGAGCAGAGAGGAGCGGCTCGTTCCAGAGTGGGAGCAGAGAGAAGCGGCTGGTTGCAGATTGGGAGCAGAGAGGAGCGGCTGTTTCCAGAGTGGGAGCAGAGAGGAGCGGCTGGTTCCAGAGTGGGAGCAGAGAGAAGCGGCTGGTTCCAGAGTGGGAGCAGAGAGGAGCGGCTATTTACAGAGTGGGAGCAGAGAGGAGGGGCTGTTGACGGAGCGGGAGCAGAGAGGAGCGGCTGTTTCCAGAGTGGGAGCAGAGAGGAGTGGCTGGTTCCAGAGTGGGAGCAGAGAGGAGCGGCTATTTACCGAGTGGGAGCAGAGAGGAACGGCTGTTTACAGAGTGGGAGCAGAGAGGAGCGGCTTGCTACGGAGTGGGAGCAGAGAGGAGCCGCTGTTTACAGATTGGGAGCAGAGAGGAGCGGCTGGTTCCAGATTGGGAGCAGAGAGAAGCGGCTGTTTACAGAGCGGGAGCAGAGAGGAGCGGTTGGTTACTGATGCACAGAATGAGGAGCGGCTGATTATAGAGTTGCAGCAGAGAGGAGAGGCTTGTTACAGAGTGGGAGCAGAGAGGAGCGGCTGGTTCCAGAGTGGGAGCAGAGAGGAGCGGCTGGTTCAGAGTGGGAGCAGAGAGGAGCGGCTGGTTCCAGAGTGGGAGCAGAGAGGAGCGGCTGGTTCCAGAGTGGGAGCAGAGAGGAGAGGCTGGTTACAGAGTGGGAGCAGAGAGGAGCGGCTGTTTACAGAGTGTGAGAAGAGAGGAGCGGCTGGTTACAGCGTGGGAGCAGATAGGAGCGGCTGGTTACAGAGTGGGAGCAGAGAGGAGGGGCTGTTGACGGAGTGGGAGCAGAGAGGAGCCGCTGTTTACAGAGTGGGAGCAGAGAGGAGCGGCTGGTTACAGAGTGGGAGCAGAGAGGAGCGGCTCGATCCAGAATGGGAGCAGAGAGGAGCGGCTGGTTGCAGAGTGGGAGCAGAGAGGAGCGGCTGTTTCCAGAGTGGAAGCAGAGAGGAGCGGCTGGTTCCAGAGTGGGAGCAGAGAGAAGCGGCTATTTACAGAGTGGGAGCAGAGAGAAACGGCTGTTTACAGAGTGGGAGCAGAGAGGAGCGGCTGGCTAAGGAGTGGGAGCAGAGAGGAACGGCTGTTTTCAGAGTTGGAGCAGAGAGGAGGGGCTGATGACGGAGTGGGAGCAGAGAGGAGCGGCTCGATCCAGAGTGGGAGCAGAGAGGAGCGGCTGGTTGCAGAGTGGGAGCAGAGAGGAGCGGCTAGGTCCACAGTGGGAGCAAAGAGGTGCGGCTCGTTCCAGAGTGGGAGCAGAGAGGAGCGGCTGGTTGCAGAATGGGAGCAGAGAGGAGCGGCTGGCTAAGGAGTGGGAGCAGAGAGGAACGGCTGTTTTCAGAGTTGGAGCAGAGAGGAGGGGCTGATGACGGAGTGGGAGCAGAGAGGAGCGGCTCGATCCAGAGTGGGAGCAGAGAGGAGCGGCTGGTTGCAGAGTGGGAGCAGAGAGGAGCGGCTAGGTCCACAGTGGGAGCAAAGAGGTGCGGCTCGTTCCAGAGTGGGAGCAGAGAGGAGCGGCTGGTTGCAGAGTGGGAGCAGAGAGGAACGGCTGTTTCCAGAGTGGGAGCAGAGAGGAGCGGCTGGTTCCAGAGTGGGAGCAGAGAGGAGCGGCTATTTACAGAGTGGGAGCACAGAGGAACGGCTGTTTACAGAGTGGGAGCAGAGAGGAGCGGCTGGCTACGGAGTGGGAGCAGAGAGGAACGGCTGTTTACAGAGTTCGAGCAGAGAGGAGGGGCTGTTGATGGAGCGGGAGCAGAGAGGAGCGGCTGTTTACAGAGTGGGAGCAGATAGGAGCGGCTAATTTCAGAGTGGGAGCAGAGAGGAGCGGCTGGTTCCAGAGTGGGAGCAGAGAGGAGCGGCTGGTTCCAGAGTGGGAGCAGAGAGGAGCGGCTGGTTCCAGAGTGGGAGCAGAGAGAAGCGGCTGTTTACAGAGCGGGAGCAGAGAGGAGCGGCTGGTTACTGAGGCAGAGAATGAGGAGCTGCTGGTTATAGAGTTGCAGCAGAGAGGAGAGGCTTGTTACAGAGTGGGAGCAGAGAGGATCGGCTGCTTCCACATTGGGAGCAGAGAGGAGCGGCTGGTTACAGAGTGGGAGCAGAGTGGAGCGGCTGGTTCCAGAGTGGGAGCAGAGAGGAGCGGCTGGTTCCAGAGTGGGAGCAGAGAGGAGCGGCTGGTTCCAGAATGGGAGCAGAGAGGAGCGGCTGGTTCCAGATTGGGAGCAGAGAGGAGCGGCTGGTTACAGAGTGGGTGCAGAGAGGAGCGGCTGTTTACAGAGTGGGAGCAGAGAGGAGCGGCTGGTTACAGAGTGGGAGCAGAGAGGAGCGGCTGGTTACAGAGTGGGAGCAGAGAGGAGGGGCTGTTTACGGAGTGGGAGCAGAGTGGAGCCGCTGTTTACAGAGTGGGAGCAGAGAGGAGCGGCTGGTTACAGAGTGGGAGCAGAGAGGAGCGGCTCGTTCCAGAGTGGGAGCAGAGAGGAGCGGCTATTTACAGAGTGGGAGCAGAGAGGAGGGGCTGTTGACGGAGCGGGAGCAGAGAGGAGCGGCTGTTTACAGAGTGGGAGCTGAGAGGAGCGGCTGTTTACGGAGTTGGAGCAGAGAGGAGCAGCTGTTTTTTGAGTGGGAGCAGAGAGGAGCGGCTGGTTACAGAGTGGGAGCAGAGAGGACGGGCTGTTGACGGAGTGGGAGCAGAGAGGAGCGGCTGTTTACAGAGTGGTAGCAGAGAGGAGCGGCTGTTTACAGATTGGGAGCAGAGAGGAGCGGCTGCTTACGGAGTTGGAGCAGAGAGGAGCGGCTGTTTATAGGGTGGGAGCAGAGAGGATAGGCTGTTGACGGAGTGGGAGCAGAGAGGAGCGGCTGTTTCCAGAGTGGGAGCAGAGAGGAGCGGCTGGTTACAGAGTGGGAGCAGAGAGGAGGGGCTGTTGACGGAGCGGGGACAGTGAGGAGCGGCTGTTTAGAGTGGGAGCAGAGAGGAGCGGCTGTTTATGGAGTTGGAGCAGAGAGGAGCGGCTGTTACTAGAGTGGGAGCAGAGAGGAGCGGCAGGTTACAGAGTGGGAGCAGGGAGGAGCGGCTAATTACAGAGGCAGAGAATCAGGAGCGGCTGGTTACAGAGTGGGTGTAGAGAGGAGCGTCTGGTTACAGAGTGGGAGCAGAGAGGAGCGGCTGGTTATAGATTTGCAGCAGAGAGGAGCAGCTGGTTACAGAGTCGGAGCAGAGAGGAGCGGCTGGTTCCAGAGTGGAAGCAGAGAGGAGCAGCTGGTTACAGAGTGGGAGAAGAGAGGAGCGGCTGGTTCCAGAGTGGGAGCAGTGCGGAGCGTCTGTTTACAGAGCGGGAGTAGAGAGGAGCTGCTGTTTATATGGTTGGAGCATACAGGAGCGGCTTTTTACCGAGTGGGAGCAGAGAGGAGCGGCTCGTTACAGATTGGCAGCAGAGAGGAGCGGCTGTTCACGGAGTGGGAGCAGAGAGGAGCGGCTGTTCACAGAGTGGGAGCAGAGAGGGGGCGCTGTTTACGGAGTGGGTGCAGAGAGGAGAGGCTGCTTAGAGAGGCAGAGAATGAGGTGCGGCTCGTTACAGAGTTGCAGCAGAGAGGAGGGGCTGGTTACAGAGTGGGAGCAGAGAGGAGCGGCTGTTTACAGAGCGGGAGCAGAGAGGAGAGGCTGTTTACAGAGTGGGATCAGAGAGGAGTGGCTGTTTACAGAGTGGGAGCAGAGAGGAGCGGCTGGTTACAGAGTGGGAGCAGAGAGGAGTGGCTGTTTCAGAGCGGCAGCAGAGAGGAGTGGCTGCTAACTGAGCGGGAGCAGAGAGGAGCGTCTGTTTGCAGAGTGGGAGCTGAGAGGAGCGGCTGGTTACAGAGTGGGAGCAGAGAGGAGCGGCGGGTTACAGATTGGTACATAGAGAAGCGGCTGGTTACAGAGTGGGAGCAGAGAGGAGCGGCGTTACAGAGCGGGAGCAGAGAGGAGCGGCTGGTTACAGAGTGGGAGCAGAGTGCAGCGGCTTGTTCCAGTTCCGGAGCAGAGAGGAGCGGCTGTTTACGGAGGCAGAGAATGAGGAGCGGCTGGTTTCAGAGTTGCAGCAGAGAGGAGCGGCTGGTTACAGAGTGGGAGCAGAGAGGAGGGGCTGTTGACGGAGTGGGAGCAGAGAGGAGCGGCTGTTTACAGAGTGGTAGCAGAGAGGAGCGGCTGGTTACAGAGTGGGAGTAGAGAGGAGCGGCTGTTTATAGGGTGGGAGCAGAGAGGATAGGCTGTTGACGGAGTGGGAGCAGAGAGGAGCGGCTGTTTCCAGAGTGGGAGCAGAGAGGAGCGGCTGGTTACAGAGTGGGAGCAGAGAGGAGGGGCTGTTGACGGAGCGGGGACAGTGAGGAGCGGCTGTTTAGAGTGGGAGCAGAGAGGAGCGGCTGTTTATGGAGTTGGAGCAGAGAGGAGCGGCTGGTTCCAGAGTGGGAGCACAGAGGAGCGGCTGTTTACAGAGCGGGAGTCGAGAGGAGCGGCTGTTTATGGAGTGGGAGCAGAGAGGAGCGGCTGGTTACAGAGGCACAGAATGAGGATCGGCTGGTTACAGAGTTGCAGCAGAGATGAGCGGCTGGTTCCAGAGTGCGAGCAGAGAGGAGGGGCTGTTGACGGAGTGGGAGCAGAGAGGAGCGGCTGTTTGCAGAGTGGGAGCAGTGAGGAGCAGCTGTTTACGTAGTTGGAGCAGAAGGAGGGGCTTTTGACGGAGTGGGAGCAGTGCGGAGCGGCTGTTTACAGAGCGGGAGCAGAGAGGAGCGGCTGGTTACAGAGTGGGAGCAGAGAGGAGCGGCTGGTTACAGAGCGGGAGCAGAGAGGAGTGGCTGGTTACAAAGCGGGAGCAGAGAGGAGCGGCTGTTTACAGAGGCAGTGAATGAGGAGCGGCTGGTTACAGAGTTGCAGCAAGGTCGAGCGGCTGGTAACAGAGTGGGAGCATAGAGAAGCGGCTGATTACAGAGTTGGAGCTGAGAGGAGCGGCTGGTTACAGATCGGGAACAGAGACGAGCGGCTGGTAACAGAATGGGAGCAGAGAGGAGCGGCTGGTTACAGAGTGGTAGCATAGAGAAGCGACTGGTTGCAGAGTGGGAGCAGAGAGGAGCGGCGTTACAGAGCAGGAGCAGAGAGGAGCGGCTCGTTACAGTTTGGGAGCAGAGTGCAGCGGCTTGTTCCAGTTCGGGAGCATAGAGGAGCGGCTGTTTACAGAGGCAGAGAATGAGGAGTGGCTGGTTTCAGAGTTGCAGCAGAGAGGAGCGGTTGATACAGAGTGGGAGCAGAGAGGGGCGGCTGGTTACAGAGTGGGAGCAGAGAGAAGCGGCTGGTTA
Organism: Pristiophorus japonicus; assembly: GCF_044704955.1. Lineage (NCBI taxonomy): Eukaryota > Metazoa > Chordata > Chondrichthyes > Pristiophoridae > Pristiophorus > Pristiophorus japonicus. The sequence continues at coordinate 382,879 of NW_027250723.1, read as the reverse complement.
GAGTGGGAGCAGAAAGGAGCTACTGTTTACAGAGTGGGAACAGAGAGGAGGGGCTGTTTATGGAGTGGGAGCAGAGAGGAGCGGCTGGTTACAGAGGCACAGAATGAGGAGCGGCTGGTTACAGAGTTGCAGCAGAGATGAGCGGCTGGTTACAGAGTGGGAGCAGAGAGGAGGGGCTGTGACGGAGTGGGAGCAGAGAGGAGCGGCTGTTTACAGAGTGGGAGCAGAGAGGACCGGCTGGTTACAGAGTGGGAGCAGAGAGGAGCGGCTGGTTGCAGAGTGGGAGCAGAGAGGAGCGGCTGTTTCCAGAGTGTGAGCAGAGAGGAGCGGCTGGTTCCAGAGTGGGAGCAGAGAGAAGCGGCTGGTTCCAGAGTGGGAGCAGAGAGGAGCGGCTGGTTCCAGAGTGGGAGCAGAGAGAAGCGGCTGGTTCAGAGTGGGAGCAAAGAGGAGCGGCTATTTACAGAGTGGGAGCAGAGAGGAGGGGCTGTTGACGGAGCGGGAGCAGAGAGGAGCGGCTGTTTACAGAGTGGGAGCTGAGAGAAGCGGCTGTTTACGGAGTTGGAGCAGAGAGGAGCAGCTGTTTATTGAGTGGGAGCAGAGAGGAGCGGCTGGTTACAGAGTGGGAGCAGAGAGGAGGGGCTGTTGACGGAGTGGTAGCAGAGAGGAGCGGCTGGTTACAGAGTGGGAGCAGAGAGGAGGGGCTGTTGACGGAGTGGGAGTCGAGAGGAGCGGCTGTTTACAGATTGGGAGCAGAGAGGAGCGGCTGCTTACGGAGTTGGAGCAGAGAGGAGCGGCTGTTTATAGGGTGGGAGCAGAGAGGATAGGCTGTTGACGGAGTGGGAGCAGAGAGGAGCGGCTGTTTAGAGTGGGAGCAGAGAGGAGCGGCTGTTTATGGAGTTGGAGCAGAGAGGAGCGGCTGTTACTAGAGTGGGAGCAGAGAGGAGCGGCAGGTTACAGAGTGGGAGCAGAGAGGAGCGGCTAATTACAGAGGCAGAGAATGAGGAGCGGCTGGTTACAGAGTGGGTGTAGAGAGGAGCGGCTGGTTACAGAGTGGGAGCAGAGAGGAGCGGCTGGTTATAGATTTGCAGCAGAGAGGAGCGGCTGGTTACAGAGTCGGAGCAGAGAGGAGCGGCTGGTTCCAGAGTGGAAGCAGAGATGAGCAGCTGGTTACAGAGTGGGAGAAGAGAGGAGCGGCTGGTTCCAGAGTGGGAGCAGTGCGGAGCGGCTGTTTACAGAGCGGCAGTAGAGAGGAGCGGCTGTTTATAGGGTTGGAGCATAGAGGAGCGGCTTTTTACCGAGTGGGAGCAGAGAGGAGCGGCTCGTTACAGATTGGCAGCAGAGAGGAGCGGCTGTTCACGGATGGGAGCAGAGAGGAGCGGCTGTTCACGGAGTGGGAGCAGAGAGGGGGCGCTGTTTACGGAGTGGGTGCAGAGAGGAGAGGCTGCTTAGAGAGGCAGAGAATGAGGTGCGGCTCGTTACAGAGTTGCAGCAGAGAGGAGGGGCTGGTTACAGAGTGGGAGCAGAGAGGAGCGGCTGTTTACAGAGTGGGAGCAGAGAGGAGAGGCTGTTTACAGAGTGGGATCAGAGAGGAGTGGCTGTTTACAGAGTGGGAGCAGAGAGGAGCGGCTGGTTACAGAGTGGGAGCAGAGAGGAGTGGCTGTTTCAGAGCGGCAGCAGAGAGGAGTGGCTGTTTACGGAGCGGGAGCAGAGAGGAGCGTCTGTTTGCAGAGTGGGAGCTGAGAGGAGCGGCTGGTTACAGAGTGGGAGCAGAGAGGAGCGGCGGGATACAGATTGGTAGCATAGAGAAGCGGCTGGTTACAGGGTGGGAGTAGAGAGGAGCGGCTGGTTACAGAGCGGGAACAGAGACGAGCGGCTGATAACAGAGTGGGAGCAGAGAGGAGCGGCTTGTTACAAAGTGGTAGCATAGAGAAGCGGCTGGTTACAGAGTGGGAGCAGAGAGGAGCGGCGTTACAGAGCGGGAGCAGAGAGGAGCGGCTGGTTACAGAGTGGGAGCAGAGTGGAGCGGCTTGTTCCAGTTCGGGAGCAGAGAGGAGCGGCTGTTTACGGAGGCAGAGAATGGGAGCGGCTGGTTTCAGAGTTGCAGCAGAGAGGAGCGGCTGGTTACAGAGTGGGAGAAGAGAGGAGGGGCTGTTTATGGAGTGGGAGCAGAGAGGAGAGGCTGGTTACAGAGGCACAGAATGAGGAGCGGCTGGTTACAGAGTTGCAGCAGAGATGAGCGGCTCGTTACAGAGTTTGAGCAGAGAGGAGAGGCTGTTGACGGAGTGGGAGCAGAGAGGAGGGGCTGTTGACGGAGTGGGAGCAGAGAGGAGCGGCTGTTCAGAGTGGGAGCAGAGAGGAGCGGCTGTTTACGTAGTTGGAGAAGAGAGGAGGGGCTGTTGACGGAGTGGGAGCAGTGCGCAGCGGCTGTTTACAGAGTGGGAGCAGAGAGGAGCGGCTGTTTACGGAGTTGGAGCAGAGATGAGGTGCTGTTTCTAAAGTGGGAGCAGAAGGAGCGGGAGGTTACAGAGTGGGATCAGAGAGGAGCGGCTGTTTACAGAGGCAGCGAATGAGGAGCGGCTGGTTATAGAGTTGCATCAGAGAGGAGCGGCTGGTTACAGAGTGGGTGTAGAGAGGAGCGGCTGGTTACAGAGTGGGAGCAGAGAGGAGCGGCTGGTTATAGATTTTCAGCAGAGAGGAGCGGCTGGTTACAGAGTGGGAGCAGAGAGGAGCGGCAGGTTCCAGAGAGGAAGCAGAGAGGAGCAGCTGGTGACAGAGTGGGAGAAGAGAGGAGCGGCTGGTTCCAGAGTGGGAGCACAGAGGAGCGGCTGTTTACAGAGCGGGAGTAGAGAGGAGCGGCTGTTTATGGAGTGGGAGCAGAGAGGAGCGGCTGGTTACAGAGGCACAAAATGAGGAGCGGCTGGTTACAGAGTTGCAGCAGAGATGAGCGGCTGGTTCCAGAGTGCGAGCAGAGAGGAGGGGCTGTTGACGGAGTGGAAGCAGAGAGGAGCGGCTGTTTGCAGAGGGGGAGCAGAGAGGAGCGGCTGTTTACGTAGTTGGTGCAGAGAGGAGGGGCTTTTGACGGAGTGGGAGCAGTGCGGAGCGGCTGTTTACAGAGCGGGAGCGGAGAGGAGCGGCTGGTTACAGAGTGGGAGCAGAGAGGAGCGGCTGGTTACAGAGCGGGAGCAGAGAGGAGTGGCTGGTTACAAAGCGGGAGCAGAGAGGAGCGGCTGTTTACAGAGGCAGTGAATGAGGAGCGGCTGGTTACAGAGTTGCAGCAAGGACGAGCGGCTGGTAACAGAGTGGGAGCATAGAGAAGCGGCTGATTACAGAGTTGGAGCTGAGAGGAGCGGCTGGTTACAGAGTGGGAGCAGAGAGGAGCGGCTTGTTACAGATTGGTAGCATAGAGAAGCGGCTGGTTACAGAGTGGGAGCAGAGAGGAGCGGCTGGTTACAGAGCGGGAACAGAGACGAGCGGCTGGTAACAGAATGGGAGCAGAGAGGAGCGGCTGGTTACAGAGTTTAGCATAGAGAAGCGACTGGTTGCAGAGTGGGAGCAGAGAGGAGCGGCGTTACAGAGCGGGAGCAGAGAGGAGCGGCCCGTTACAGTGTGGGAGCAGAGTGCAGCGGCTTGTTCCAGTTCGGGAGCATAGAGGAGCGGCTGTTTACAGAGGCAGAGAATGAGGAGTGGCTGGTTTCAGAGTTGCAGCAGAGAGGAGCGGTTGATACAGAGTGGGAGCAGAGAGGGGCGGCTGGTTACAGAGTGGGAGCAGAGAGAAGCGGCTGGTTAGAGTGGGAGCAGAAAGGAGCTACTGTTTACAGAGTGGGAACAGAGAGGAGGGGCTGTTTATGGAGTGGGAGCAGAGAGGAGCAGCTGGTGACAGAGTGGGAGAAGAGAGGAGCGGCTGGTTCCAGAGTGGGAGCACAGAGGAGCGGCTGTTTACAGAGCGGGAGTAGAGAGGAGCGGCTGTTTATGGAGTGGGAGCAGAGAGGAGCGGCTGGTTACAGAGGCACAGAATGAGGAGCGGCTGGTTAAAGAGTTGCAGCAGAGATGAGCGGCTGGTTCCAGAGTGCGAGCAGAGAGGAGGGGCTGTTGACGGAGTGGAAGCAGAGAGGAGCGGCTGTTTGCAGAGGGGGAGCAGAGAGGAGCGGCTGTTTACGTAGTTGGTGCAGAGAGGAGGGGCTTTTGACGGAGTGGGAGCAGTGCGGAGCGGCTGTTTACAGAGCGGGAGCGGAGAGGAGCGGCTGGTTACAGAGTGGGAGCAGAGAGAAGCGGCTGGTTACAGAGCGGGAGCAGAGAGGAGTGGCTGGTTACAAAGCGGGAGCAGAGAGGAGCGGCTGTTTACAGAGGCAGTGAATGAGGAGCGGCTGGTTACAGAGTTGCAGCAAGGACGAGCGGCTGGTAACAGAGTGGGAGCATAGAGAAGCGGCTGATTACAGAGTTGGAGCTGAGAGGAGCGGCTGGTTACAGAGTGGGAGCAGAGAGGAGCGGCTTGTTACAGATTGGTAGCATAGAGAAGCGGCTGGTTACAGAGTGGGAGCAGAGAGGAGCGGCTGGTTACAGAGCGGGAACAGAGACGAGCGGCTGGTAACAGAATGGGAGCAGAGAGGAGCGGCTGGTTACAGAGTGGTAGCATAGAGAAGCGACTGGTTGCAGAGTGGGAGCAGAGAGGAGCGGCGTTACAGAGCGGGAGCAGAGAGGAGCGGCTCGTTACAGTGTGGGAGCAGAGTGCAGCGGCTTGTTCCAGTTCGGGAGCATAGAGGAGCGGCTGTTTACAGAGGCAGAGAATGAGGAGTGGCTGGTTTCAGATTTGCAGCAGAGAGGAGCGGTTGATACAGAGTGGGAGCAGAGAGGGGCGGCTGGTTACAGAGTGGGAGCAGAGAGAAGCGGCTGGTTAGAGTGGGAGCAGAAAGGAGCTACTGTTTACAGAGTGGGAACAGAGAGGAGGGACTGTTTATGGAGTGGGAGCAGAGAGGAGCGGCTGGTTACAGAGGCACAGAATGAGGAGCGGCTGGTTACAGAGTTGCAGCAGAGATGAGCGGCTGGTTACAGAGTGGGAGCAGAGAGGAGGGGCTGTTGACGGAGTGGGAGCAGAGAGGAGCGGCTGTTTACAGAGTGGGAACAGAGAGGAGCGGCTGTTTACGTAGTTGGAGCAGAGAGGAGGGGCTTTTGACGGAGTGGGAGCAGTGCGGAGCGGCTGTTTACGGAGTGGGAGCAGAGAGGAGCGGCTGTTTACAGAGTTGGAGCTGAGAGGAGCGGCTGGCTACAGAGTGGGAGCAGAGAGCAGCGGCTGGTTACAGAGTGGGAGCAGAGAGGAAGGGCTGTTGACGGAGCGGGAGCATAGAGGATCGGGTGTTTGCAGAGTGGGAGCAGAGAGGAGCGGTTGGTTACAGAGTGGGAGTAGAGAGGAGCGGCTGGTTACAGAGTGGGAGCAGAGAGGAGCGGCTGGTTACAGAACGGGAGCAGAGAGAAGCGGCTGGTTACAGAGTGGGAGCAGAGAGGAGCTATGTTTACAGAGTGGGAGCAGAGTGGAGATCTATTTAGGGAGAGTGAGCAGAGAGGAGCGGCTGGTTACAGAGGCACAGAATGAGGAGCGGCTGGTTACAGAGCTGCAGCAGAGATGAGCGGCTGGTTACAGAGTGAGAGCAGAGAGGATGGGCTGTTTCCAGAGTGGGAGCAGAGAGGAGCGCCTGGTTACAGAGTGGGAGCAGAGAGGAGCGGCTCTTTACAGAGTGGGAGCAGAGAGGAGCGACTGGTTCAAGAGTGAGAGCAGAGAGCATCGGCTGGTTACAGAGTGGCAGCAGAGTGGAGAGGCTGGTTGCAGAGCGGGAGCAGAGAGGAGCGGCTGGTTACTGAGTGGGAGGAGAGAGGAGAGGCTGTTTACAGAGTGGGAGCAAAGAGGGGCGTTTGGTTACAGAGCGGGAGCAGAGAGGAGCGGCTGGTTACAGAGTGGGAGCAGAGAGGAGCGGCTGGTTACAGAGTTGGAGCAGAGAGCAGCGGCTGGTTACAGAGTGGGAGCAGAGAGGAGCGGTTGGTTACAGAGCGGGAGCAGAGAGGAGCGGCTGGTTACAGAGCGGGAGCAGAGAGGAGCGGCTGGTTACAGAGCGGGAGCAAAGAGGGGCGTTTGGTTACAGAGCGGGAGCAGAGAGGAGCGGCTGGTTACAGAGCGGGAGCAGAGAGGAGCGGCTGGTTACAGAGTGGGAGCAGAGAGCAGCGGCTGGTTACAGAGTGGGAGCAGAGAGGAGCGGTTGGTTACAGAGCGGGAGCAGAGAGGAGCGGCTGGTTGCAGAGCGGGAACAGAGAGGAGCAGCTGGTTACAGAGTGGGAGCAGAGAGGAGCGGTTGTTTACAGAGTGGGAGCAGAGAGGAGCTACTGTTTACAGAGTGGGAGCAGAGAGGAGGGTCTCTTTATGGAGTGGGAGCAGAGAGGAGCGGCTGATTACAGAGGCACAGAATGAGGAGCGGCTGGTTACAGAGTTGCAGCAGAGATGAGCGGCTGGTTACAGAGTGGGAGCAGAGAGGAGGGGCTGTTCACGGAGTGGGAGCAGAGAGGAGCGTCTGTTTACAGACTGGGAGCAGAGAGGAGCGGCTGGTTACAGAGTGGGAGCAGAGAGGAGCGACTGGTTACAGAGTGGTAGCAGAGTGGAGCGGCTGGTTGCAGAGTGGGAGCAGAGAAGAGCGACTGTTTACAGAGGCATAGAAGAATGAACGGCTGGTTATAGTGTTGCAGCAGAGAGGAGCGGTTGGTTACAGAGCGGGAGCAGAGAGGAGCGGCTGATTGCAGAGCGGGAACAGAGAGGAGCAGCTGGTTACAGAATGGGAGCAGAGAGGAGCGCTTGTTTACAGAGTGGGAGCAGAGAGGAGCGGCTGGTTACAGTGTGGGAGCAGAGAGCAGCGGCTGGTTACAGAGTGGGAGCAGAGAGGTGATAATATTTCCAGAGTGGGAGCAGAGAGGAAGAGCTCTTTATGGAGTGGGTGCAGAGAGGAGCGGCTGGTTACAGAGGCACAGAATGAGGAGCGGCTGGTTACAGAGTGGGAGCAGAGAAGATTAGCTGTTAATAGAGTGGGAGCAGATAGGAGCAGCTGCTTACAGAGGCTCAGAATGATGAGCGGCTGATTACAGAGTTGCAGCAGAGAGGAGCGGCTGTTTACAGAGTGGGAGCAGAGAGGAGCGGCTGTTTACAGTGGGAGCAGAGAGGAGCGGCTGGTTACAGAGGCAGATAAAGAGGAGCGGCTGGTTATAGAGTTGCAGCAGAGAGGAGCGACTGGTTACAGTGTGGGAGCAGAGAGGAGCGGCTGGTTACAAAGTGGGAGCAGAGAGGAGCGGCTGCTTACACAGTTGGAGCTTAGAGGAGCGGCTGGTTACAGAGTGGGAGCAGAGAGGAGCGGTTTGTTACAGAGCGCGTGTAGAGAGGAGCGGCTGGTTACAGAGCGGGAGCGGCTGGTTACTGAGTGGGAGCAGAGAGGAGCGGCTGGTTACAGTGTGGGAGCAGAGTGGAGCGGCTGGTTGCAGAGCGGGAGCAGAGAGGAGCGACTGGTTACTGAGTGTGAGCAGAGAGGAGCGGCTGGTTCCTGAGTGGGAGCAGAGAGGTGCAGCTGTTCACAGCGCGGGAGCAGAGCTGAGAGACAATCCCTGCTGCTGGACCAGTGGCGTGTTTCGAGCAGTTGCTGATAAAATTATTTTCCAGCATGTGAATTACTTCGCTGTGCTTCATTGTGTTTCACATTGTATTAATTAAATGCAATAATTAATTGCGCTGACTTGAAGATTTAAAATACAAAACAACGTACGCTTTGGTAGTCCAGGCATAAAATTCCCAACTGCCTCGCGGGTGACATGTTTATTTTTTGCACAATAACCATAACCCTTCCCGTAAAAATCATTGGATTATGAAGAATAAATTAAATAAACACTATGTGCGAACATCGAAAGTAACAGATCACTTGTTTCTGATAATATTTATTTCACCAACAATGAACAGATCATGCTTCAACGTGAAGCTGGCCCAATGCCAACGTGCGATTTAGATGTGCTTGGAACCCGCTGCCATCTGATCTGGAATCAGAATGTCTACCATTGCAGCACAATCTCCAAAGGCGACAAGTGCAGCCGCATCTATAAGAAGGATCAAGCAGCGCATCGGAGACTTGACCTGGAAATCGTCGCGGTCCAGGCTTGCCATACCATCAGCAGGACGAGGGTTTTGGAGGGAGAAGCGTCCGGCGACATTCCACTGCACGGAGCAGCGCGTGCTGCTGCAGGAGGGCGATGGCTGCGAAGCTGGGTCACTGATTGCAGTGCTGGTAGGCACAGCTGGAGAGGTGAAGGAGCGGCAAGAGTCCATAGGTGGAAGTCACTGGTTCCCAAGAGACGCGTGAATCTGGGGCCCTGAAGAGACGAGAGCCCAAGGGCAGCATAGGCCAGTCCACACAACGACATGTGTGCGCGCTCGATCTGTGCAGCAGAGCTGGTCTCCAGTTTGTCTTGCGTATTCCTTGCCAATGGATCAAGTACTAGCTCTATCAAGTCCGTGTGATTGCTGGTATGCAACGGCCATCACACGTTAAAAAGTCCAAGCACGATGTCAGTCGGGATCTGGAATATTATGTCCTTCATTGATACACCATTGATACTCAGTGCTGTTTGGCATGGTAGCAAGTCATCCTCGCTACGAGCGACTGCCCATGACGATGATAAAATTAAAATGCTGGCAATACGCAGAAGGTCAGGCAGTATCCTGGAGAGCGAAACAGAGTTAACGTTTCAGGTCGATGATGTTCCCTCAAAACATGTCTAGAGGAGGGTGCAATCAGCTGCAGCTGTTAAAATGCGGGAGCAGATAATACGTGGGATCAATTTCCGGCCAATTGCAATCCCCCGTTTTTCTAATGAAGTTCAGTATGCATATTCAATTTTTAAAGCTAAATGAAGCGCTGTGCAAAGAACACTTCCATTTGGGGGTTTCAGATCGTCATATCTCGGTCTGTGACGCTGCTCCATTTGCCTTGCCATCCCGGTGCTGCACATATCGTGCAGGCTGGGAAATAATTTCATCCTAAAAACAGTTGTTGGTTTTCCGGTGACAAGAAATCTAACTGCCTTAATTGCTCAACGCAGCAACAGGATATATATAAAAATCAGCTTTCTACCAATAAGCATTGCTTGATTTCGAAGCTGGGCGGTATATGTTTCAATTCATTCACAATGTGGTTGGTTTACTGTTCCAACAAGATAACTCCGTCATTGTCTTGTCTTGGGATCGCAACAACGTCCGCATCACCCACGACAAATGACAATAGCTGATGATTGCTAAATGGACCACCGCCTAATCCACCCTGTTATTATATGAATGTAGACTCAAAACAGCAGCTGGAACAGAAATACTGGAGCACTCAAAGACCCCATTATGAAAGTCCTATTGACATAGCGCCTCGCAACCAACTTCAAGAATTACAGTCAGCCTGAGAGGCAGAATGTCCACATTGCCTGGTCGGCCTTCAATGCCTCTATAGTTAGCATCGCTGTCGATAAATCCATGAGGAAACATTAAGACTGGTTCGACGAGAATGACCAGAAGATCCAGGAGCTAATAAGCCACAATTGCAAGTCATTGTTGAATTGGAAACAGATGCACATCTCGAGAGCAAGAAGGCAGTTCTTTTGCCGTCTGACGACCGCGATCCAAGATAAATCTCGCGACCTAAATAACAGATGGTGGGTGGAAATAGCGCAGGAGATCCAGCAACTAGCTGACAAACAGGACGTGCTAGGATTCATTGGCGCAACCAAGAACAATTATGATCAAGCAGTGAAGTTTGTACCCAACTGAAGGTCAGAAACGGAAGAGTAATTACAAGGACAGAGAAGCAGTCAGTGCCCGCTGGAAGGGGTACTTCAAGATCTGCTTATCAGAGACATGAGTGTCCTCGATTCCATCCGACAGCATGCTACCCATCACCAACTCAGAAAAACCGCAGCCTGGCACAATGTTCAAAAGGCCATCGATAATTTAAGAACAAGAAGGCCTCAGCAGCAGATGGAATCCACGCAGAAGCACTGAAGCATGGCGGCAAATTACTTTTGGCGCGAATCCAATAACTCACTTCTCTTATTTGGAATGAGGAGAGCAGGCCAGCAGATTTCTGACGTGTTGTAATCGTGACTAGCTTCAAGAAAGGCGACAAGTCAATTTGCGATAATTACAGAGGAGTTTCCCTGCTGCCTGCCCCAGAGAAAGTCACCGGAAGAATCCTCCTTCATCCCATTCTCCCAGTTGCTGTAGAGGTCACACATTCATAGTACTCATTCTGCCCACTGGGGGGCACAAAGGACATGATCATCTCACTGCACGCCAAATTCAAGAAAAACGCAGGAAGCAGCATCGATCTCCGACATATCCAAGAGATTCACTGGATCTTCATAATCATGGATTGGCATATTTAGATTCAATTTGAAATCTTTAGGAGCAACAGGAGGTTTAAAGCAACATTTTAAGAATGCATGCGGAGGGGACGATTCTGTGCTTTTCAGTTTATAAGACTGAGCCCTTGCCGCTTGGTTACCGTGCCACACACCCACCGAGCTGATGTCAATATTTCCAATAGTAAGTATTTGCGGTGCTGAAAATTCGAAATTCAGACAGAAATTGTTTGAAATATTCAGCAGGCCAGAAAGCATTTCTGGAGAGCGAAGTGAATTTTTCCTGTCAGATCGGTGACTAATCTTCATAACTGGAGGTAGTTGGAGTTGTAGCAGATTTTAAACAGGTAAAGAGGCAGGGAAACTGATCGGGGCTGGGGAAGGAACAAAGAGAAAGATCTGTGACAGGGTGGAATGCAGGTGAGATGAAATGAATCAAGGGATGGATTGCGCAAAGCAGAAGGGGATAACATTGGGACAAGGAAAGAAACAAAAGATGGGTTTAGTGGATCACTAAATAGGAAGAGCAGAATCATTAACAACAGCTCTTGTCCTAAAAATGGGAGACGTCTTCATGACCTTCATTTGTTGTACTCAATCTTGATTAGAGAAGAATGTAAACTGCCGAATGGAAAGATGAGGTGCCGTTCCTAGAGCTTACGTTGAGCTTCATTTCAGGAAGAACATCGATCTCAGAGGGGGAGTGGGGCGGAGAATTAAAATACCTTCTGACCGCATGCTCAGAATCAAGCTTGCCGCCTGACCAATGGCGCTTCACAAAGTGTTCACCCAATCTGTGCCTGCTATCACCAGTGCAGAGGAGACCACATGGTGAGCAGCTAATACAGTATGACACATTGAAAGAAGTCAAACAATGTTTTACCTGGAAGGTGTGTTTGGGACGCTGGACAGTGGGTAGGAAGGAGATAACAACGCAGGTGTTGCATTTTCTGCGATTGCCTGGGAAGATGCGGTGGGAAGGGGAGGGGCTGATTAGAGTGACTGTGGATTGGACCATTGTCTAGCGGAAGGAGCGTAATCTTCAGAAATGCTGGAATGGGAAGAGAGGAGAAGAAGAGTTTGGTGGTTGAATCACGCTCGAGGAGGCAGACAAGGTGGAGGACGATCCGTTGATTCTGGAGGCTGGTTGGGTGGAAGGTGAGTGCAAGCGTAAAAACGTAATTTTATGCGTGAGAGCGAGAGAAACGATGAGAGCAGAATTGCGGATAATGGGACGAACTTGGTCGAGTGCAAATTCGAACAAGGTGGAGTGGAATCTTCGGTTAAGGTACATGGAACACTTCGCTTGATAAGTCGAAGTATTGAATACAAGAGCAAGGAGGTTAGGCTTCAACTTTATAAAAACCCTGTTTGGCAGCAGCAGGAAAGATGAGATTTACTAGAATGTTGCCTGGGCTCGAAAATTTTAGCTATGAGGAAATATTGGAGATGCTGGATCTATTTTGTTGGGAACAGCGGAGGCTAAGGGGAGACCTGATTCAGCTGTGTAAAATTATGAGCAGCCTGGATAGAATAATAGGAAGGATCGGTTTCATTTGGCAGAGTGGTCAACAACCAGGGGGCATAGATTTAAAGTAATTGGTGGGAGATATGATGAGATATGAGGGGCAATGTCTGCACCCAGTGAGTGGTGGGTGTCGGGAAATCACTGCCTGAGAGGCACGAAACCTCACCACATGTAGAACATACTTGGATGCGCCCTAAAAGACCCATAACCTACATGGCTACGGACCAAAAGCTGGAAAGTGAGATTAGACTGGATAGAGATTGGTCGCCCAGCGCGGACAGGATGGGCCGAAATGGCGTCCTGCTTTGCTGCTAATATCGATGATTCTCTGATATTATAAAGCTCCCTCTGCTATGTCCCCATCAAAAATACTCAAAGCTGGTCGACCAGCGGTTCAGCAACAAAGTAAAGCTCTCTTGCTCACTCGCATCACACAATACCAGGGCAGGCAGAGCACGGTTTATATTCAGCGTAATGCTCCCCCGACACTGTCCCAACAAACAGTCGCAGGGAATGTGCAGTACGGGTTAGATACAGAGTAAAGCTCCCTCTACACTGTCTCATCAAACTCTTCGAGTGCAGTTACAGGACGTGTTGGGTACAGAGTAAAACTCCCTTTCCGATTTTGCATCAAGCAATCACATGGCAGGTAAAGCACCGGTTACAATCATTGCAATGTTCCCTCGAGACTGTCCCATTAAACAGTCGCAGAGCAGATACAGCACGGTTATTATATAAATAACGATCTTTCTCCACTGTCCCATCAAACTCTCGCAGGGCTAATTATGTTCAGCGTAAAGCTCATTCTAAATTGTGCCATCACGCATTACAAGGACACGGACAGCATGGCTTAGATAAAAAGTAAAGTTAACTCTACACTGCCCAATCAACATTTCCAGTGCAGGTACAGCTCGGGTTAAAGACAGACTAAAGCCGAAGCTAAACTATCCCATTAAAGATTCCCTGGATAGATTCAGCACCGGTAAGGTCGAGAGAAAAGCTACCTCCTCGATATCCCATCAAGCAATCCAAGGGCTGTTAAACCAACGGTTACATTCAGAGCAAAGATCCCTCAACACGGTCCCATCAAACACTCCCTGGATAGGTTCAGCACGGGTAAGATAGAGAGTAAAGGTCGCTCTGCACTCTCCCATCAAACAATAGCAATGCATGTACAGCTCGGTTTAGATAAAGAGCAAAGCTCACTCTACACTGTCACATCAAACACTCGCTGGATAATGTGAACAAGGGTTTGACACAGATTAGATCTCAGTCGACACTGTCACATCAAATGCTCGCAGGGCAGTTGCAGCACCATTTAGATACAGAGTAAAGCTCCTTCAAAAGTTTCCAATCAAACATTCCCAGGGCAGTACAGCAAGTAGTGAGATACAGGCTAAATCTCATAAGAACATAAAGAAATAAGCTATAGAATTAGGGGCTTGTCATTTAGCACCTCGAACTTGCTGCGCCATTAAATACGATTAAATAAGTTCATGGCTGATTTGGTCATGGACAGAGCACCACCTCCCTGCCCGCTCCGCATAACCCTTTATTCCTTTATCGCTCAATAATCTGTCTATCTACGCTTTGAATATATTCAATGATGCAAACTCTATAGCTCTCTGGGGCAGATAATTCCATAGATATACAACCCTCTGAGAGAAGAAATTCCTCCTGATCTCAGTTTTAAATGGGGGTTCCGTTATTCTGAGACTATGTCCCCTAGTTTTATTTTCCATTATGAGTGGCAATATCGTCTCTGCATCCACCCTGTCGAGCCCTGTATTTATTTTATATGTTTCGAGAAGATCACTTCTCATTCTTCTCAACTCCAATGTGTATATGCACTACTTACTCGATGTATCTTCAAAATGCAAATCCCTCATCTCCGGTTACAGAGTGGGAGCAGAGAGGAGCGGCTGGTTGCAGAGTGGGAGCAGTGAGGAGAGGCTGGTTACAGAGTGGGAGCAGAGTGGAGCGGCAGGTTACAGAGTGGGAGCAGTGAGGAGCGGCTGGTTACAGAGTGGGAGCAGAGAGGAGCGGCTGGTTACAGAGTGGGAGCAGAGAGGAGCGGCTGTTCACAGAGTGGGAGCAGAGAGGAGCGGATGGTTACAGAGTGGGAGCAGAGAGGAGCGGCTGTTTACAGAGTGGGAGCAGAGAGGAGCGGGTGGTTATAGAGTGGGAGCACAGAGGAGCGGTTGGTTACAGAGCGGGAGCAGAGAGGAGCGGCTGGTTACAGAGTGGGAGCAGAGAGGAGCGGCTGTTCACAGAGTGGGAGCAGAGAGGAGCGGCTGGTTACAGAGTGGCACCAGAGTGGAGCGGCTGGTTACAGAGTGGGAGCAGAGAGGAGCGGATGGTTACAGAGTTGGAGCAGAGAGGAGCGGCTGTTTACAGAGTGGGAGCAGAGAGGAGCGGCTGGTTATAGAGTGGGAGCAGAGAGGAGCGGCTGTTTACAGAGTGGGAGCAGAGAGGAGCGGCTGGTTACAGATTGTGAGCAGAGAGGAGCGGCTGTTTACGGAGTGGGTGCAGAGAGGAGCTACTGTTTACAGAGTGGGAGCAGAGAGGAGCGGCTGGTTACAGAGGCACAGAATGAGGAGCGGCTGGTTACAGAGTTGCATCAGAGATGAGCGGCTGGTTACAGAGTGGGTGTAGAGAGGAGCGGCTGGTTTCAGAGTAGAAGCAGAGAGGAGCGGCTGGTTAGAGTGGGAGAAGAGAGGAGCGGCTGGTTCCAGAGCGGGAGCAGAGAGGAGCGGCTGTTTACAGAGCGGGAGTAGAGAGGAGCGGCTGTTTACAGAGTGGGAGCAGAGAGGAGCGGGTGGTTACAGAGTGGGAGCAGAGAGGACCGGCTGTTTATAGGGTAGGAGCAGAGAGGAGGGGCTGTTGACGGAGTGGGAGCAGAGAGGAGCGGCTCGTTACAGAGTGGGAGCAGACAAGAGGGGCTGTTGATGGAGCGGGAGCAGTGAGGAGCGGCTGTTTACAAAGTGGGAGCAGAGTGGAGCGGCTGTTTACAGAGTGGGAGCAGAGAGGAGCGGCAGGTTACAGAGTTGGAGCAGAGAGGAGCGGCTAGTTACAGTGTGGGAGCAGAGAGGAGCGGCTGGTTACAGAGCGGGAGCAGAGAGGAGCGGCTGGTTACTGAGTGTGAGCAGAGAGGAGCGGCTGGTTACTGAGTGGGAGCAGAGAGGAGCAGCTGTTCACAGAGCGGGAGCAGAGCTGAGAGACAATCCCTGCTGCTGGACCAGTGGCGTGTTTCGAGCAGTTGCTGATAAAATTATTTTCCAGCATCTGAATTACTTCGCTGTGCTTCATTGTGTATCACATTGTATTAATTAAATGCAATAATTAATTGCGCTGACTTGAAGATATAAAATACAAAACAACCTACGCTTTGGTAGTTCAGGCATAAAATTCCCAACTGCCTCGCGGGAGACATGGTTATTGTGCACAAAATAAACGTCACACTTCCCGTAAAAATCATTGGATTATGACAATAAATTAAATAAACACTATGTGCGAAAATCGAAAGTAACAGATCACTTGTTTCTGATAATATTTATTTCAACAACAATGAACAGATCTTGCTTCAACGTGAAGCTGGCCCAATGCCAACGTGCGATTTAGATGTGCTTGGAACCCGCTGCCGTCTGATCTGGAATCAGAATGTCTACCATTGCAGCACAATCTCCAAAGGCGACAAGTGCAGCCGCATCAATAAGAAGGATCAAGCAGCGCATCGGAGACTTGACCTGGAAATCGTCGCGGTCCAGGCTTGCCATACCATCAGCAGGACGAGGGTTTTGGAGGGAGAAGCGTCCGGCGACATTCGACTGCACGGAGCAGCGCGTGCTGCTGCAGGAGGGCGATGGCTGTGAAGCTGGGTCACTGATTGCAGTGCTGGTAGGCACAGCTGGAGAGGTGAAGGAGCGCCATGTGTCCATAAGTGGAAGTGACTAGTTCCCACGAGACGCGTGAATCTGGGGCCCTGAAGAGACGAGAGCCCAAGGGCAGCATAGGCCAGCCCACACAACGACATGTGTGCGCGCTCGGTCTGTGCAGCAGAGCTGGTCTCCAGTTTGTCTTGCGTATTCCTTGCCAATGGATCAAGTACTAGCTCTATTAAGTCCGCGTGATTGCTGGTATGCAACGGCCATCACACGTTAAAAAGTCCAAGCACGATGTCGGTCGGGATCTGGAATATTATGTCCTTCATTGATACACCATTGATACTCAGTGCTGTTTGGCATGGTAGCAAGTCATCCTCGCTACGAGAGACTGCCCATGACGATGATAAAATTAAAATGCTGGCAATACGCAGAAGGTCAGGCAGTATCCTGGAGAGCGAAACAGAGTTAACGTTTCAGGTCGATGATGGTCCCTCAAAACATGTCTAGAGGAGGGTGCAATCAGCTGCAGCTGTTAAAATGCGGGAGCAGATAAGACGTGGGATCGATTTCCGGCCAATTGCAATCCCCCGTTTTTCTAATGAAGTTCAGTATGCATATTAAATTTTAAAAGTTAAATGAAGCGCTGTGCAAAGAACACTTCCATTTGGGGGTTTCAGATCGTCATATCTCGGTCTGTGACGCTGCTCCATTTGCCTTGCCATCCCGGTGCTGCATATATCGCGCAGGCTGGGATTATTTTCATCCTAAAAACAGTTGTTGGTTTTCCGGTGACAAGAAATCTAACTGCCTTAATTGCTCAACGCAGCTACAGGATATATATAAAAATCAGCTTTCTACCAATAAGCATTGCTTGATTTCGAAGCTGGTCGGTATATGTTTCAATTCATTCACAATGTGGTTGGTTTACTGTTCCAACAAGATAACTACGTCATTGTCTTGTCTTGGGATCGCAACCACGTCCGCATCACCCACGCCATGACAATAGCTGATGATTGCTAAATGGACCACCGCCTAATCCATCCTCTTATTATATGAATGTAGACTCAAAACAGCAGCTGGAACAGAAATGCTGGAGCACTCAAAGACCCCATTATGAAAGTCCTATTGACATAGCGCCTCGCAACCAACTTCAAGAATTCTAGTCAGCCTGAGAGGCAGAATGTCCACATTGCCTGGTCGGCCTTCAATGCCTCTATAGTTAGCATCGCTGTCGATAAATCCATGAGGAAACATCAAGACTGGTTCGACGAGAATGACCAGAAGATCCAGGAGATAATAGGCCACAAATGCAAGTCATTGTTGAATTGGAAAAATATGTACATCTCGAGAGCAAGAAGGCAGTTCTTTAGACGTCTGACGACCGCGATCCAAGATAAATCTCGCGACCTAAATAACAGATGGTGGGTGGAAATAGCGCAGGAGATCCAGCAACTAGCTGACAAACAGGACGTGCAAAGATTCATTGGCGCAACCAAGAACAATTATGATCAAGCAGTGAAGTTTGTACCCAACTGAGGGTCAGAAACGGAAGAGTAATTACAAGGACAGAGAAGCAGTCAGTGCCCGCTGGAAGGCGTACTTCAAGATCTGCTTATCAGAGACATGAGTGTCCTCGATTCCATCCGACAGCATGCTACCCATCACCAACTCAGAAAAACATCAGCCTGGCACAATGTTCAAAAGGCCATCGATAATTGAAGAACAAGAAGGCCTCAGCAGCAGATGGAATCCCCGCAGAAGCACTGAAGCATGGCGGCAAATTACTTTTGGCGCGAATCCAATAACTCAGTTCTCTTATTTGGAATGAGGAGAGCAGGCCAGCAGATTTCTGACGTGTTGTAATCGTGACTAGCTTCAAGAAAGGCGTCAAGTCCATTTGCGATAATTACAGAGGAGTTTCCCTGCTGCCTGCCCCAGAGAAAGTCACCGGAGGAATCCTCCTTCATCCCATTCTCCCAGTCACTGTCGAGGTCACACATTCATAGTACTCATTCTGCCCACTGGGGGCACAAAGGACATGATCATCTCACTGCACGCCAAATTCAAGAAAAACGCAGGAAGCAGCATCGATCTCCGACATATCCAAGAGATTCAATGGATCTTCATAATCATGGATTGGCAGATTAAATTCAATTTGAAATCTTTAGGAGCAACAGGAGGTTTAAAGCAACATTTTAAGAATGCATGCGGAGGGGACGATTCTGTGCTTTTCAGTTTATAAGACGGAGCCCTTGCCGCTTGGTTGCCGTGCCACACACCCACCGAGCTGATGTCAATATTTCCAATGGTAAGTATTTGCGGTGCTGAAAATTCGAAATTCAGACAGAAATTGTTTGAAATATTCAGCAGGCCAGAAAGCATTTCTGGAGAGCGAAGTGAATTTTACCTGTCAGATCGGTGACTAATCTTCACAACTGGAGATAGTTGGAGTTGTACCAGGTTTTAAAAAGGTAAAGAGGCAGGGAAACTGGTCGGGGCTGGGGAAGGAACAAAGAGAAAGATCTGTGACAGGGTGGAATGCAGGTGAGATGAAATGAATCAAGGGATGGATTGCGCAAAGCAGAAGGGGATAGCATTGGGACAAGGAAAGAAACAAAAGATGGGTTTAGTGGATCACTAAATAGGAAGAGCAGAATCATTAACAACAGCTCGTGCCCTAAAAATGGGAGACGACTTCATGAACTTCATTTGTTGTACTCAATCTTGATTAGAGAAGAATGTAAACTGCCGAATGGAAAGATGAGGTGCCGTTCCTAGAGCTTACGTTGAGCTTCATTTCAGGAAGAACATCGATCCCAGAGGGGGAGTGGGGCGGAGAATTAAAATACCTTCTGACCGCATGCTCTGAATCAAGCTTGCCGCCTGACCAATGGCGCTTCACAAAGTGATCACCCAATCTGTGCCTGCTATCACCAGTGCAGAGGAGACCACATGGTGAGCAGCTAATACAGTATGACACATTGAAAGAAGTCAAACAATGTTTTACCTGGAAGGTGTGTTTGGGACGCTGGACAGTGGGTAGGAAGGAGATAACAACGCAGGTGTTGCATTTTCTGCGATTGCCTGGGAAGATGCGGTGGGAAGGGGAGGGGCTGATTAGAGTGACTGTGGAATGGACCATTGTCTAGCGGAAGGAGCGTAATCTTCAGAAATGCTGGAATGGGAAGAGAGGAGAAGAAGAGTTTGGTGGTTGAATCACGCTCGAGGAGGCAGACAAGGTGGAGGACGATCCGTTGATTCTGGAGGCTGGTTGGGTGGAAGGTGAGTGCAAGCGTAAAAACGTAATTTTCTGCGTGAGAGCGAGAGAAACGATGAGAGCAGAATTGTGGATAATGGGACGAACTTGGTCGAGTGAAAAGTCGAACAAGGTGGAGTGGAATCTTCGGTTAAGGTACATGGAACACTTCGCTTGATAAGTCGAAGTATTGAATACAAGAGCAATGAGGTCAGGCTTCAACTTTATAAAACCCTGTTTGGCAGCAGCAGGAAAGATGAGATTTACTAGAATGTTGCCTGGGCTCGGAAATTTTAGCTATGAGGAAATATTGGAGATGCTGGATCTATTTTGTTGGGAACAGCGGAGGCTAAGGGGAGACCTGATTCAGCTGTGTAAAATTATGAGCTGCCTGGATAGAATAATAGGAAGGATCGGTTTCATTTGGCAGAGTGGTCAACAACCAGGGGGCATAGATTTAAAGTAATTGGTGGGAGATATGATGAGATATGAGGCGCAATGTCTGCACCCAGTGAGTGGTGGGGGTCGGGAAATCACTGCCTGAGAGGCACGAAACCTCACCACATGTAGAACATACTTGGATGCGCCCTAAAAGACCCATAACCTACATGGCTACGGATCAAAAGCTGGAAAGTGAGATTAGACTGGATAGAGATTGGTCGCCCAGCGCGGACAGGATGGGCCGAAATGGCGTCCTGCTTTGCTGCTAATATCGATGATTCTCTGATACTATAAAGCTCCCTCTGCTGTGTCCCCATCAAAAATACTCAAGGCTGGTCGACCAGGCGTTCAGCAACAAAGTAAAGCTCTCTTGCTCACTCGCATCACACAATACCAGGGCAGGCAGAGCACGGCTTACATTCAGCTTAATGCTCCCCCTACACTGTCCCAAAAAACAGTCGCAGGGAATGTGCAGTACGGGTTAGATACAGAGTAAAGCTCCCTCTACACTGTCTCATCAAACTCTTCGAGTGCAGTTACAGGACGTGTTGGATACAGAGTAAAACTCCCTTTCCGATTTTGCATCAAGCAATCACAGGGCAGGTAAAGCACCGGTTACAATCATTGCAATGTTCCCTCGAGACGGTCCCATTAAACAGTCGCAGAGCAGGTACAGCACGGCTATTATATAAATAACGATCTTTCTCCGCTGTCCCATCAAACTCTCGCAGGGCTAATTATGTTCAGCGTAAAGCTCATTCTAAATTGTGCCATCACGCATTACAAGGACACGGACAGCATGGCTTAGATAAAAAGTAAAGTTAACTCTACACTGCCCAATCAACATTTCCAGTGCAGGTACAGCTCGGGTTAAAGACAGACTAAAGCCGAAGCTAAACTATCCCATTAAAGATTCCCTGGATAGATTCAGCACCGGTAAGGTCGAGAGAAAAGCTACCTCCTCGTTATCGCATCAAGCAATACAAGGGCTGTTAAACCACCGGTTACATTCAGAGCAAAGATCCCTCAACACGGTCCCATCAAACACTCCCTGGATAGGTTCAGCACGGGTAAGATGGAGAGTAAAGCTCGCTCTGCACTCTCCCATCAAACACTAGCAATGCAGGTACAGCTCGGTTTAGATAAAGAGCAAAGCTCATTCTACACTGTCACATCAAACACTCGCTGGATAATGTGATCAAGGGTTTGACACAGATTACATCTCAGTCGACATTGTCACATCAAATACTCGCAGGGCAATTGCAGCACCATTTAGATACAGAGTAAAGCTCCTTCAAAAGTTTCCAATCAAACATTCCCAGGGCAGTGCAGCAAGTAGTGAGATACAGGCTAAATCTCATAAGAACATAAAAAAATAAGCTATAGAATTAGGGGCTTGTCATTTAGCACCTCGAACTTGCTGCGCCATTAAATACGATCAAATAAGTTCATGGCTGATTTTGTCATGGACAGAGCACCACATCCCTGCCCGCTCCGCATAACCATTTATTCCTTTATCGCTCAATAATCTGTCTATCTAAGCTTTGAATATATTCAATGATGCAGACTCTATAGCTCTCTGGGGCAGATAATTCCATAGATATACAACCCTCTGAGAGAAGAAATTCCTCCTGATCTCAGTTTTAAATGGGGGTTGCGTTATTCTGAGACTATGTCCCCTAGATTTATTTTCCATTATGAGTGGCAATATCGTCTCTGCATCCTCCTTGTCGAGCCCTGTATTTATTTTATATGTTTCGAGAAGATCACTTCTCATTCTTCTCAACTCCAATGTGTATAGGCACTACTTACTCGATGTATCTTCAAAATGCAAACCCCTCATCTCCGGTTACAGAGTGGGAGCAGAGAGGAGCGGCTGGTTACAGAGTGGGAGCAGAGAGCAGCGGCTGGTTACATGAGTGGGAGCATAGAGGAGCGGCTGGTTGCAGAGTGGAGCATATTGGAAAGGCTGTTTACAGAGTGGGAGCAGAGAGGAGCGGCTGGTTACAGAGGCTGAGAATGAGGAGCGGCTGGTTACAGAGTTGCAGCAGAGAGGAGCGGCTGGTTACAGAGTGGGAGCAGTGAGGAGCAGCTGGTTACAGAGTGGGAGCAGAGAGGAGCGGCTGGTTACAGAGTGGGAGCAGAGAGGAGCGGCTGGTTACAGAGGCTGAGAAGGACGAGCGACTGGTTCCAGCGTTGCAGCAGAGAGGAGCGGCTGGTTACAGAGTGGGAGCAGTGAGGAGCGGCTGGTTACAGAGTGGGTGCAGAGAGGAGAGGCTCTTTACAGAGTGGGAGCAGAAAGGAACGACTGGTTCCAGAGTGAGAGCAGAGAGCAGCGCCTGGTTACAGAGTGGGAGCAGAGAGGAGCGTTTGGTTACAGAGATGGAGCAGAGAGGAGCGGCTGGTTACAGAGTGGGAGCAGAGATGAGCGGCTATTTCCAGAGTGGGAGCAGAGGGGAGCGGCTGGTTACAGAGTGGCACCAGAGTGGAGCGGCTGGTTACAGAGTGGGAGCAGAGAGGAGCGGCTGGTTTCAGATTGGGAGCAGAGAACAGCGGTTGGTTACAGAGCGGGAGCAGAGAGGAGCGGCTGGTTACAGAGCGGGAGCAGAGAGGAGCGGCTGGTTACAGAGTGGAAGCAGAGAGAAGCGGCTGGTTACAGAGTGGGAGCAGAGAGGAGCGGCTGTTTACAGAGTGAGAGCAGAGAGGAGCGGCTGGTTATAGAGTGGGAGCAGAGAGGAGCGGCTGGTTACAGAATGGGAGCAGAGAGCAGCGGCAGGTTACATGAGTGGGAGCATAGAGGTCCGGCTGGTTACAGAGTGGAGCATATCGGAGCGGCTGTTTACAGAGTGGGAGCAGAGAGGAGCGGTTTGTTACAGAGGCTGAGAAGGAGGAGCGACTGGTTAGAGTTGCAGCAGAGAGGAGCGGCTGGTTACAGAGTGGGAGCAGTGAGGAGCGGGTTGGTGACAGATTGGGAGCAGAGAGGAGGGGCTGTTTACAGAGTGGGAGCAGAGAGGAGCGCCTGGTTACGGAGTGGGAGCAGAGAGGAGTGGCTCTTTACAGAGTGGGAGCAGAAAGGAGCGACTGGTTCCAGAGTGAGAGCAGAGAGCAGCGGCTGGTTGCAGAGAGGAGCGTTTGGTTACAGAGTGGGAGCAGAGAGGAGCGGCTGTTTACAGAGTGGGAGCAGAGAGCAGCTGCTGGTTACAGAGTGGGAGCAGAGAGGAGCGGCTGGTTACAGAGCGGGAGCAGAGAGCAGTGGGAGCAGAGAGAACCGGCTGGTTACAGAGTGGGAGCAGAGCGGAGCTACTCTTTACAGAGTGGGAGCAGAGAGGAGCGGCTGGTCACGGAATGGGAGCAGAGAAGAGCGGCTGGTTGCAGAGGCACAGAATGAGGAGCGGCTGGTTACAGATTGGGAGCAGAGAGGAACGGCTGGTTACAGAGGCTCAGAATGAGGAGAGGCTGGTTACAGAGTGGGAGCAGAGAGGAGCGGCTGGTTACAGAGAGAGAGCAGAGAGCAGCGGCTGGTTACAGAGTGGCAGCAGAAAAGAGCGGCTGGTTACAGATTGGGAGCAGAGTGCAGCGGCTGGTTACAGACGGGGAGCAGAGAGGAGCGGCTGTTTACAGAGGCAGAGAATGAGGAACGGCTGATTTCAGAGTTGCAGAAGAGATGAGCGGCTGGTGGCAGAGTTGGAGCAGAGGGAAGCGCTGGTTACAGAGTGAGCGCAGAGAGGAGCTACTGTTTACAGAGTGGGAGCAGAGAGGAGCGGCTGTTTACGGAGTGGGAGCAGAGAGGAGCGTCTGGTTACAGAGGCACAGAATGAGGAGCGGCTGGTTACAGAGTGGGAGCAGAGAGGAGCGGCTGGTTGCAGAGTGGGAGCAGAGAGGAGGGGCTGTTGACGGAGAGGGAGCAGAGAGGAGGGGCTGTTGACGGAGTGGGTGTAGAGAGGAGCTGCTGGTTACAGAGTGGGAGCAGAGAGGAAGGGCTGTTGACGGAGCGGGAGCAGTGAGGAGCGGCTGTTTACAGAGTGGGAGCAGAGAGGAGCGGCTGTTTACTGAGTTGGAGCAGAGAGGAGCGGCTGGTTACAGAGTGGGAGCAGAGAGGAGCGGCTGGTTTTCGAGTTGCATCAGAGAGGAGCGGCTGGTTACAGAGCAGGTATATAGAGGAGCGGCTGGTTATAGATTTGCAGCAGAGAGGAGCGGCTGGTTACAGAGTGGGAGCAGAGAGGCGCGGCTGGTTCCAGAGTGGAAGCAGAGAGGAGCGGCTGGTTAAAGAGTGGGAGAAGAGAGGAGCGGCTGGTTCCGGAGTGGGAGCAGAGAGTACCTGCTGTTTACAGAGCGGGAGTAGAGAGGAGCGGCTGGTTACAGAGCGGGAGCAGAGAGGAGCGGCTGTTTACAGAGGCAGTGAATAAGGAGCGGCTGGTTACAGAGTTGCAGCAGAGACGCGCGACTGTTTACAGAGTGGGAGCAGAGAGGAGCGGCTGGTTACAGAGTGGTAACATAGAGAAGCGGCTGATTACACAGTGGGAGCAGAGAGGAGCGGCTGGTTACATAGGTACAGAATGAGGAGCGGCTGGTTACTGAGTTGCAGCAGAGAGGAGCGGCTGGTTACAGAGTGGGAGCAGAGAGGAAGGGCTGTTGACGGAGCGGGAGCACAGAGGATCGGGTGCTTACAGAGTGGGAGCAGAGAGGAGCGGCTGGTTTCAGAGTGGCAGCAGAGAGGAGCGGCTGGTTACAGAGTGGGAGCAGAGAGGAGCGGCTGGTTACAGAGTGGGAGCAGATAGGAGCGGCTGGTTACAGAGGCATAGAATGAGGAACGGCTGGTTACAGTGTTGCAGCAGAGAGGAGTGGCTGGTTACAGAGTGGGAGCAGAGAGGAGCGGCTGGTTACAGACTGGGAGAAGAGAGCAGCGGCTGGTTACAGAGTGGGAGCAGAGAGGAGCGGTTGTATACAGAGCGGGAGCAGAGAGGAGCGGCTGGTTACAGAGCGGGAACAGAGAGGAGCAGCTGGTTACAGAGTGGGAGCAGAGAGGAGCGACTTGTTACAGTTCGGGAGCAGAGAGGAGCGGCTGGTTACAGAGGCAGAGAATGAGGAGCGGCTGGTTACAGAGTGGGAGCAGAGAGGAGCTACTGTTTACAGAGTGGGAACAGAGAGGAGGGGCTGTTTATGGAGTGGGAGCAGAGAGGAGCGGCTGGTTACAGAGGCACAGAATGAGGAGCGGCTGGTTACAGAGTTGAGCGGCTGGTTACAGAGTGGGAGCAGAGAGGAGGGGCTGTTGACGGAGTGGGAGCAGAGAGGAGCGGCTGGTTACATAGGCACAGAATGAGGAGCGGATGGTTACAGAGTGGGAGCAGAGAGGAGCGGCTGGTTACAGAGTGGGAGCAGAGAGGAGCGGCTGGTGACAGAGTGGGAGAAGAGAGGAGCGGCTGGTTCCAGAGTGGGAGCACAGAGGAGCGGCTGTTTACAGAGCGGGAGTAGAGAGGAGCGGCTGTTTATGGAGTGGGAGCAGAGAGGAGCGGCTGGTTACAGAGGCACAGAATGAGGAGCGGCTGGTTACAGAATTGCAGCAGAGATGAGCGGCTGGTTCCAGAGTGCGAGCAGAGAGGAGGGGCTGTTGACGGAGTGGGAGCAGAGAGGAGCGGCTGTTTGCAGAGTGGGAGCAGAGAGGAGCGGCTGTTTACGTAGTTGGAGCAGAGAGGAGGGGCTTTTGACGGAGTGGGAGCAGTGCGGAGCGGCTGTTTACAGAGCGGGAGCGGAGAGGAGCGGCTGGTTACAGAGTGGGAGCAGAGAGGAGCGGCTGGTTACAGAGCGGGAGCAGAGAGGAGTGGCTGGTTACAAAGCGGGAGCAGAGAGGAGCGGCTGTTTACAGAGGCAGTGAATGAGGAGCGGCTGGTTACAGAGTTGCAGCAAGGACGAGCGGCTGGTAACAGAGTGGGAGCATAGAGAAGCGGCTGATTACAGAGTTGGAGCTGAGAGGAGCGGCTGGTTACAGAGTGGGAGCAGAGAGGAGCGGCTGGTTACAGATTGGTAGAATAGAGAAGCGGCTGGTTACAGAGTGGGAGCAGAGAGGAGCGGCTGGTTACAGAGCGGGAACAGAGACGAGCGGCTGGTAACAGAATGGGAGCAGAGAGGAGCGGCTGGTTTCAGAGTGGTAGCAGAGAGGAGCGGCGTTACAGAGCGGGAGCAGAGAGGAGCGGCTCGTTACAGTGTGGGAGCAGAGTGCAGCGGCTTGTTCCAGTTCGGGAGCATAGAGGAGCGGCTGTTTACAGAGGCAGAGAATGAGGAGTGGATGGTTTCAGAGTTGCAGCAGAGTGGAGCGGTTGATACAGAGTGGGAGCAGAGAGGGGCGGCTGGTTACAGAGTGGGAGCAGAAAGGAGCTACTGTTTACAGAGTGGTAACAGAGAGGAGGGGCTGTTTATGGAGTGGGAGCAGAGAGGAGCGGCTGGTTACAGAGGCACAGAATGAGGAGCGGCTGGTTACAGAGTTGCAGCAGAGATGAGCGGCTGGTTACAGAGTGGGAGCAGAGAGGAGGGGCTGTTAACGGAGTGTGAGCAGTGCGGAGCGGCTGTTTACAGAGTGGGAGCAGACAGGAGCGGCTGTTTACAGAGCGGGAGCAGAGAGGAGTGGCTGTTTACGGAGTGGGAGCAGAGAGGAGAGGCTGTTTACAGAGTTGGAGCTGAGAGGAGCGGCTGGCTACAGAGTGGGAGCAGAGAGCAGCGGCTGGTTACAGAGTGGGAGCAGAGAGGAGTGGTTGGTTACAGAGCGGGAGCGGAGAGAAGCGGCTGGTTACAGAGTGGGAGCAGAGAGGAAGGGCTGTTGACGGAGCGGGAGCATAGAGGATCGGGTGTTTGCAGAGTGGGAGCAGAGAGGAGCGGTTGGTTACAGAGTGGGAGCAGAGACAAGCGGCTGTTTACAGAGTGGGAGCAGAGAGGGGCGGCTGGTTACAGAGCGGGAGCAGAGAGAAGCGGCTGGTTACAGAGTGGGAGCAGAGAGGAGCTATGTTTACAGAGTGGGAGCAGAGTGGAGATCTGTTTAGGGAGAGTGAGCAGAGAGGAGCGGCTGGTTACAGAGTGAGAGCAGACAGGGGCGGCTGGTTACTGAGTGGGAGCAGAGAGGATGGGCTGTTTCCAGAGTGGGAGCAGAGAGGAGCGCCTGGTTACAGAGTGGGAGCAGAGAGGAGCGGCTCTTTACAGAGTGGGAGCAGAGAGGAGCGACTGGTTCAAGAGTGAGAGCAGAGAGCATCGGCTGGTTACAGAGTGGCAGCAGAGTGGAGAGGCTGGTTGCAGAGCGGGAGCAGAGAGGAGCGGCTGGTTACTGAGTGGGAGGAGAGAGGAGAGGCTGTTTACAGAGTGGGAGCAAAGAGGGGCGTTTGGTTACAGAGCGGGAGCAGAGAGGAGCGGCTGGTGACAGAGTGGGAGCAGAGAGCAGCGGCTGGTTACAGAGTGGGAGCAGAGAGGAGCGGTTGGTTACAGAGCGGGAGCAGAGAGGAGCGGCTGGTTGCAGAGCGGGAACAGAGAGGAGCAGCTGGTTACAGAGTGGGAGCAGAGAGGAGCGGTTGTTTACAGAAAGGGAGCAGAGAGGAGCTACTGTTTACAGAGTGGGAGCAGAGAGGAGGGGCTCTTTATGGAGTGGGAGCAGAGAGGAGCGGCTGGTTACAGAGGCACAGAATGAGGAGCGGCTGGTTACAGAGTTGCAGCAGAGATGAGCGGCTGGTTACAGAGTGGGAGCAGAGAGGAGGGGCTGTTCACGGAGTGGGAGCAGAGAGGAGCGGCTGTTTACAGACTGGGAGCAGAGAGGAGCGGCTGTTTACGTAGTTGGAGCAGAGAGGAGCGGCTGCTTACGGAGTTGGAGCGGAGAGGAGCGGCTGGTTACAGAGTTGCATCAGAGAAGAGCGGCTGGTTACAGAGTGGGTGTAGAGAGGAGCGGCTGGTTACAGAGTGGGAGCAGAGAGGAGCGGCTGTTTATGGATTGGGTGCGGAGAGGAGCGGATGTTTACAGAGTGGGATCGGAGATGAGTGGCTGTTTACAGAGTTGGAGCTGAGTGGAGCGGCTGGTTACAGAGTGGGAGCAGAGAGCAGCGGCTGGTTACAGAGTGGGAGCAGGGAGGAATGGTTGGTTACAGAGCGGGAGCGGAGAGGAGCGGTTGTTTACAGAGTGGGAGCAGAGAGGAGCGGCTGGTTACAGAGTGGGAGCAGAGAGGAGCGACTAGTTACAGGGTGGTAGCAGAGTGGAGCGGCTGGTTGCAGAGTGGGAGCAGAGAAGAGCGACTGTTTACAGAGGCATAGAAGAAAGAACGGCTGGTTATAGTGTTGCAGCAGAGAGTAGCGGTTGGTTACAGAGCGGGAGCAGAGAGGAGCGGCTGATTGCAGAGCGGGAACAGAGAGGAGCAGCTGGTTACAGAATGGGAGCAGAGAGGAGCGCTTGTTTACAGAGTGGGAGCAGAGAGGAGCGGCTGGTTACAGAGTGGGAGCAGAGAGCAGCGGCTGGTTACAGAGTGGGAGCAGAGAGGTGCTAATGTTTCCAGAGTGGGAGCAGAGAGGAAGAGCTCTTTATGGAGTGGGTGCAGAGAGGAGCGGCTGGTTACAGAGGCACAGAATGAGGAGCGGCTGGTTACAGATTTGCAGCAGAGAGGAGCGGCTGGTTACAGAGTAGGAGCACGTGCAGCGGCTGGTTACAGAGCGGGAGCAGAGAGGAGCGGCTGGTTACAAAGCGGGAGCAGAGAGGAGCGGCTGTCTACAGAGGCAGTGAATGAGGAGCGGCTGGTTACAGAGTTGCAGCAGAGAGGAGCGGCTGGTTACAGAGTGGGAGCAGAGAGGAAGGGCTGTTGACGGAGCGGGAGCATAGAGGATCGGGTGTTTACAGAGTGGGAGCAGAGAAGAGCGGCTGGTTACAGAGTGGGAGCAGAGAGGAGCGGCTGGTTACAGAGTGGGAGCAGAGAGGAGTAGCTGTTAATAGAGTGGGAGCAGATAGGAGCAGCTGCTTACAGAGGCTCAGAATGATGAGCGGCTGATTACAGAGTTGCAGCAGAGAGGAGCGGCTGTTTACAGAGTGGGAGCAGAGAGGAGCGGCTGTTTACAGTGGGAGCAGAGAGGAGCGGCTGGTTACAGAGGCAGATAATGAGGAGCGGCTGGTTATAGAGTTGCAGCAGAGAGGAGCGACTGGTTACAGTGTGGGAGCAGAGAGGAGCGGCTGCTTACACAGTTGGAGCTTAGAGGAGCGGCTGGTTACAGAGTGGGAGCAGAGAGGAGCGGTTTGTTACAGAGCGCGTGTAGAGAGGAGCGGCTGGTTACAGAGCGGGAGCGGCTGGTTACTGAGTGGGAGCAGAGAGGAGCGGCTGGTTACAGTGTGGGAGCAGAGTGGAGCGGCTGGTTACAGAGCGGGAGCAGAGAGGAGCGACTGGTTACTGAGTGTGAGCAGAGAGGAGCGGCTGGTTCCTGAGTGGGAGCAGAGAGGAGCAGCTGTTCACAGCGCGGGAGCAGAGCTGAGAGACAATCCCTGCTGCTGGACCAGTGGCATGTTTCGAGCAGTTGCTGATAAAATTATTTTCCAGCATGTGAATTACTTCGCTGTGCTTCATTGTGTTTCACATTGTATTAATTAAATGCAATAATTAATTGCGCTGACTTGAAGATTTAAAATACAAAACAACGTACGCTTTGGTAGTCCAGGTATAAAATTCCCAACTGCCTCGCGGGAGACATGTTTATTTTTTGCACAATAACCATAACCCTTCCCGTAAAAATCATTGGATTATGAAGAATAAATTAAATAAACACTATGTGCGAACATCGAAAGTAACAGATCACTTGTTTCTGATCATATTTATTTCACCAACAATGAACAGATCTTGCTTCAACGTGAAGCTGGCCCAATGCCAACGTGCGATTTAGATGTGCTTGGAACCCGCTGCCGTCTGATCTGGAATCAGAATGTCTACCATTGCAGCACAATCTCCAAAGGCGACAAGTGCAGCCGCATCTATAAGAAGGATCAAGCAGCGCATCGGAGACTTGACCTGGAAATCGTCGCGGTCCAGGCTTGCCATACCATCAGCAGGACGAGGGTTTTGGAGGGAGAAGCGTCCGGCGACATTCCACTGCACGGAGCAGCGCGTGCTGCTGCAGGAGGGCGATGGCTGCGAAGCTGGGTCACTGATTGCAGTGCTGGTAGGCACAGCTGGAGAGATGAAGGAGCGCCAAGTGTCCATAAGTGGAAGTCACTGGTTCCCAAGAGACGCGTGAATCTGGGGCCCTGAAGAGACGAGTGCCCAAGGGCAGCATAGGCCAGTCCACACAACGACATGTGTGCGCGCTCGATCTGTGCAGCAGAGCTGGTCTCCAGTTTGTCTTGCGTATTCCTTGCCAATGGATCAAGTACTAGCTCTATCAAGTCCGTGTGATTGCTGGTATGCAACGGCCATCACACGTTAAAAAGTCCAAGCACGATGTCAGTCGGGATCTGGAATATTATGTCCTTCATTGATACACCATTGATACTCAGTGCTGTTTGGCATGGTAGCAAGTCATCCTCGCTACGAGAGACTGCCCATGACGAAGATAAAATTAAAATGCTGGCAATACGCAGAAGGTCAGGCAGTATCCTGGAGAGCGAAACAGAGTTAACGTTTCAGGTCGATGATGGTCCCTCAAAACATGTCTAGAGGAGGGTGCAATCAGCTGCAGCTGTTAAAATGCGGGAGCAGATAATACGTGGGATCAATTTCCGGCCAATTGCAATCCCCCGTTTTTCTAATGAAGTTCAGTATGCATATTCAATTTTTAAAGCTAAATGAAGCGCTGTGCAAAGAACACTTCCATTTGGGGGTTTCAGATCGTCATATCTCGGTCTGTGACGCTGCTCCATTTGCCTTGCCATCCAGGTGCTGCACATATCGCGCAGGCTGGGAAATAATTTCATCCTAAAAACAGTTGTTGGTTTTCCGGTGACAAGAAATCTAACTGCCTTAATTGCTCAACGCAACAACAGGATATATATAAAAATCAGCTTTCTACCAATAAGCATTGCTTGATTTCGAAGCTGGGCGGTATATGTTTCAATTCATTCACAATGTGGTTGGTTTACTGTTCCAACAAGATAACTCCGTCATTGTCTTGTCTTGGGATCGCAACAACGTCCGCATAACCCACGACAAATGACAATAGCTGATGATTGCTAAATGGACCACCGCCTAATCCACCCTGTTATTATATGAATGTAGACTCAAAACAGCAGCTGGAACAGAAATGCTGGAGCACTCAAAGACCCCATTATGAAATTCCTATTGACATAGCGCCTCGCAACCAACTTCAAGAATTCCAGTCAGCCTGAGAGGCAGAATGTCCACATTGCCTGGTCGGCCTTCAATGCCTCTATAGTTAGCATCGCTGTCGATAAATCCATGAGGAAACATTAAGACTGGTTCGACGAGAATGACCAGAAGATCCAGGAGCTAATAAGCCACAATTGCAAGTCATTGTTGAATTGGAAACAGATGCACATCTCGAGAGCAAGAAGGCAGTTCTTTTGACGTCTGACGACCGCGATCCAAGATAAATCTCGCGACCTAAATAACAGATGGTGGGTGGAAATAGCGCAGGAGATCCAGCAACTAGCTGACAAACAGGACGTGCTAGGATTCATTGGCGCAACCAAGAACAATTATGATCAAGCAGTGAAGTTTGTACCCAACTGAGGGTCAGAAACGGAAGAGTAATTACAAGGACAGAGAAGCAGTCAGTGCCCGCTGGAAGGGGTACTTCAAGATCTGCTTATCAGAGACATGAGTGTCCTCGATTCTATCCGACAACATGCTACCCATCACCAACTCAGAAAAACCGCAGCCTGGCACAATGTTCAAAAGGCCATCGATAATTTAAGAACTAGAAGGCCTCAGCAGCAGATGGAATCCACGCAGAAGCACTGAAGCATGGCGGCAAATTACTTTTGGCGCGAATCCAATAACTCACTTCTCTTATTTGGAATGAGGAGAGCAGGCCAGCAGATTTCTGACGTGTTGTAATCGTGACTAGCTTCAAGAAAGGCGACAAGTCCATTTGCGATAATTACAGAGGAGTTTCCCTGCTGCCTGCCCCAGAGAAAGTCACCGGAAGAATCCTCCTTCATCCCATTCACCCAGTTGCTGTAGAGGTCACACATTCATAGTACTCATTCTGCCCACTGGGGGGCACAAAGGACATGATCATCTCACTGCACGCCAAATTCAAGAAAAACGCAGGAAGCAGCATCGATCTCCGACATATCCAAGAGATTCACTGGATCTTCATAATCATGGATTGGCAGATTTAGATTCAATTTGAAATCTTTAGGAGCAACAGGAGGTTTAAAGCAACATTTTAAGAATGCATGGGGAGGGGACGATTCTGTGCTTTTCAGTTTATAAGACTGAGCCCTTGCCGCTTGGTTACCGTGCCACACACCCACCGAGCTGATGTCAATATTTCCAATGGTAAGTATTTGCGGTGCTGAAAATTCGAAATTCAGACAGAAATTGTTTGAAATATTCAGCAGGCCAGAAAGCATTTCTGGAGAGCGAAGTGAATTTTACCTGTCAGATCGGTGACTAATCTTCATAACTGGAGATAGTTGGAGTTGAAGCAGGTTTTAAACAGGTAAAGAGGCAAGGAAACTGATCGGGGCTGGGGAAGGAACAAAGAGAAAGATCTGTGACAGGGTGGAATGCAGGTGAGATTAAATGAATCAAGGGATGGATTGCGCAAAGCAGAAGGGGATAACATTGGGACAAGGAAAGAAACAAAAGATGGGTTTAGTGGATCACTAAATAGGAAGAGCAGAATCATTAACAACAGCTCGTGTCCTAAAAATGGGAGACGTCTTCATGACCTTCATTTGTTGTACTCAATCTTGATTAGAGAAGAATGTAAACTGCCGAATGGAAAGATGAGCTGCCGTTCCTAGAGCTTACGTTGAGCGTCATTTCAGGAAGAACATCGATCTCAGAGGGGGAGTGGGGCGGAGAATTAAAATACCTTCTGACCGCATGCTCAGAATCAAGCTTGCCGCCTGACCAATGGCGCTTCACAAAGTGATCACCCAATCTGTGCCTGCTATCACCAGTGCAGAGGAGACCACATGATGAGCAGCTAATACAGTATGACACATTGAAAGAAGTCAAACAATGTTTTACCTGGAAGGTGTGTTTGGGACGCTGGACAGTGGGTAGGAAGGAGATAACAACGCAGGTGTTGCATTTTCTGCGATTGCCTGGGAAGATGCGGTGGGAAGGGGAGGGGCTGATTAGAGTGACTGTGGAATGGACCATTGTCTAGCGGAAGGAGCGTAATCTTCAGAATACTTCGCTTGATAAGTCGAAGTATTGAATACAAGTGCAAGGAGGTTAGGCTTCAACTTTATAAAAACCCTGTTTGGCAGCAGCAGGAAAGATGAGATTTACTAGAATGTTGCCTGGGCTCGAAAATTTTAGCTATGAGGAAATATTGGAGATGCTGGATCTATTTTGTTGGGAACAGCGGAGGCTAAGGGGAGACCTGATTCAGCTGTGTAAAATTATGAGCAGCCTGGATAGAATAATAGGAAGGATCGGTTTCATTTGGCAGAGTGGTCAACAACCAGGGGGCATAGATTTAAAGTAATTGGTGGGAGATATGATGAGATATGAGGGGCAATGTCTGCACCCAGTGAGTGGTGGGGGTCGGGAAATCACTGCCTGAGAGGCACGAAACCTCACCACATGTAGAACATACTTGGATGCGCCCTCAAAGACCCATAACCTACATGGCTACGGACCAAAAGCTGGAAAGTGAGATTAGACTGGATAGAGATTGGTCGCCCAGCGCGGACAGAATGGGCCGAAATGGCGTCCTGCTTTGCTGCTAATATCGATCATTCTCTGATACTATAAAGCTCCCTCTGCTGTGTCCCCATCAAAAATACTCAAGGCTGGTCGACCAGTGGTTCAGCAACAAAGTAAAGCTCTCTTGCTCACTCGCATCACACAATACCAGGGCAGGCAGAGCACGGCTTACATTCAGCTTAATGCTCCCCCTACACTGTCCCAACAAACAGTCGCAGGGAATGTGCAGTACGGGTTAGATACAGAGTAAAGCTCCCTCTACACTGTCTCATCAAACTCTTCGAGTGCAGTTACAGGACGTGTTGGATACAGAGTAAAACTCCCTTTCCGATTTTGCATCAAGCAATCACATGGCAGGTAAAGCACCGGTTACAATCATTGCAATGTTCCCTCGAGACTGTCCCATTAAACAGTCGCAGAGCAGGTACAGCACGGCTATTATATAAATAACGATCTTTCTCCGCTGTCCCATCAAACTCTCGCAGGGCTAATTATGTTCAGCGTAAAGCTCATTCTAAATTGTGCCATCACGCATTACAAGGAAACGGACAGCATGGCTTAGATAAAAAGTAAAGTTAACTCTACACTGCCCAATCAACATTTCCAGTGCAGGTACAGCTCGGGTTAAAGACAGACTAAAGCCGAAGCTAAACTATCCCATTAAAGATTCCCTGGATAGATTCAGCACCGGTAAGGTCGAGAGAAAAGCTACCTCCTCGTTATCGCATCAAGCAATCCAAGGGCTGTTAAACCACCGGTTACATTCAGAGCAAAGATCCCTCAACACGTTCCCATCAAACACTCCCTGGATAGGTTCAGCACGGGTAAGATAGAGGGTAAAGCTCGATCTGCACTCTCCCATCAAACACTAGCAATGCAGGTACAGCTCGGTTTAGATAAAGAGCAAAGCTCATTCTACACTGTCACATCAAACACTCGCTGGATAATGTGAACAAGGGTTTGACACAGATTACATCTCAGTCGACACTGTCACATCAAATACTCGCAGGGCAGTTGCAGCACCATTTAGATACAGAGTAAAGCTCCTTCAAAAGATTCCAATCAAACATTCCCAGGGCAGTACAGCAAGTAGTGAGATACAGGCTAAATCTCATAAGAACATAAAAAAATAAGCTATAGAAATAGGGGCTTGTCATTTAGCACCTCGAACTTGCTGCGCCATTAAATACGATTAAATAAGTTCATGGCTGATTTGGTCATGGACAGAGCACCACCTCCCTGCCCGCTCCGCATAACCCTTTATTCCTTTATCGCTCAATAATCTGTCTATCTAAGCTTTGAATATATTCAATGATGCAGACTCTATAGCTCTCTGGGGCAGATAATTCCATAGATATACAACCCTCTGAGAGAAGAAATTCCTCCTGATCTCAGTTTTAAATGGGGGTTGCGTTATTCTGAGACTATGTCCCCTAGATTTATTTTCCATTATGAGTGGCAATATCCTCTCTGCATCCTCCTTGTCGAGCCCTGTATTTATTTTATATGTTTCGAGAAGATCACTTCTCATTCTTCTCAACTCCAATGTGTATAGGCACTACTTACTCGATGTATCTTCAAAATGCAAACCCCTCATCTCCGGTTACAGAGTGGGAGCAGAGAGGAGCGGCTGATTACAGAGTGGGAACAGAGAGCAGCGGCTGGTTACATGAGTGGGAGCATAGAGGAGCGGCTGGTTGCAGAGTGGAGCATATTGGAAAGGCTGTTTACAGAGTGGGAGCAGAGAGGAGCGGCTGGTTGCAGAGGCTGAGAATGAGGAGCGGCTGGTTACAGAGTTGCAGCAGAGAGGAGCGGCTGGTTACAGAGTGGGAGCAGTGAGGAGCAGCTGGTTACAGAGTGGGAGCAGAGAGGAGCGGCTGGTTACAGAGTGGGAGCAGAGAGGAGCGGCTGGTTACAGAGGCTGAGAAGGACGAGCGACTGGTTCCAGCGTTGCAGCAGAGAGGAGCGGCTGGTTACAGAGTGGGAGCAGTGAGGAGCGGCTGGTTACAGAGTGGGTGCAGAGAGGAGAGGCTCTTTACAGAGTGGGAGCAGAAAGGAACGACTGGTTCCAGAGTGAGAGCAGAGAGCAGCGCCTGGTTACAGAGTGGGAGCAGAGAGGAGCGTTTGGTTACAGAGATGGAGCAGAGAGGAGCGGCTGGTTACAGAGTGGGAGCAGAGATGAGCGGCTATTTCCAGAGTGGGAGCAGAGGGGAGCGGCTGGTTACAGAGTGGCACCAGAGTGGAGCGGCTGGTTACAGAGTGGGAGCAGAGAGGAGCGGCTGGTTACAGAGTGGGAGCAGAGAACAGCGGCTGGTTACAGAGTGGGAGCATAGAGGATCGGTTGGTTACAGAGCGGGAGCAGAGAGGAGCGGCCAATTCCAGAGTGGGAGCAGAGAGGAGCGGCTGGTTACAGAGTGGGAGCAGAGAGGAGCGGCTGTTTACAGAGTGAGAGCAGAGAGGAGCGGCTGGTTATAGAGTGGGAGCAGAGAGGAGCGGCTGGTTACAGAGTGGGAGCAGAGAGGAGCGGCTGGTTACAGAGCGGGAGCAGAGAGGAGCGGCTGGTTACAGAGTGGGAGCAGAGAGGAGCGGCTGGTTACAGAGTGGGAGCAGAGAGGAGCGGCTGTTTACAGAGTGAGAGCAGAGAGGAACGGCTGGTTATAGAGTGGGAGCAGAGAGGAGCGGCTGGTTACAGAATGGGAGCAGAGAGCAGCGGCAGGTTACATGAGTGGGAGCATAGAGGTCCGGCTGGTTACAGAGTGGAGCATATCGGAGCGGCTGTTTACAGAGTGGGAGCAGAGAGGAGCGGCTTGGTACAGAGGCTGAGAAGGAGGAGCGACTGGTTAGAGTTGCAGCAGAGAGGAGCGGCTGGTTACAGAGTGGGAGCAGTGAGGAGCGGGTTGGTTACAGAGTGGGAGCAGAGAGGAGGGGCTGTTTACAGAGTGGGAGCAGAGAGGAGCGCCTGGTTACGGAGTGGGAGCAGAGAGGAGTGGCTCTTTACAGAGTGGGAGCAGAAAGGAGCGACTGGTTCCAGAGTGAGAGCAGAGAGCAGCGGCTGGTTGCAGAGAGGAGCGTTTGGTTACAGAGTGGGAGCAGAGAGGAGCGGCTGTTTACAGAGTGGGAGCAGAGAGCAGCGGCTGGTTACAGAGTGGGAGCAGAGCGGAGCGGCTGGTTACAGAGTGGGAGCAGAGAGGAGCGGCTGGTTACAGACTGGGAGCAGAGAGGAGCGGCTCGTTCCAGAGTGGGAGCAGAGAGGAGCGGCTGCTTGCAGAGTGGGAGCAGAGAGGAGCGGCTAGTTCCAGATTGGGAGCAGAGAGGAGCGGCTGGTTACAGAGGCTGAGAAGGAGGAGCGACTGGTTAGAGTTGCAGCAGAGAGGAGCGGCTGGTTACAGAGTGGGAGCAGTGAGGAGCGGGTTGGTTACAGAGTGGGAGCAGAGAGGAGGGGCTGTTTACAGAGTGGGAGCAGAGAGGAGCGCCTGGTTACGGAGTGGGAGCAGAGAGGAGTGGCTCTTTACAGAGTGGGAGCAGAAATGAGCGACTGGTTCCAGAGTGAGAGCAGAGAGCAGCGGCTAGTTGCAGAGAGGAGCGTTTGGTTACAGAGTGGGAGCAGAGAGGAGCGGCTGTTTACAGAGTGGGAGCAGAGAGCAGCGGCTGGTTACAGAGTGGGAGCAGAGCGGAGCGGCTGGTTACAGAGTGGGAGCAGAGAGGAGCGGCTGGTTACAGAGTGGGAGCAGAGAGGAGCGGCTCGTTCCAGAGTGGGAGCAGAGAGGAGCGGCTGGTTGCAGAGTGGGAGCAGAGAGGAGCGGCTAGTTTCAGATTGGGAGCAGAGAGGAGCGGCTGGTTCCAGAGTGGGAGCAGAGAGGAGCGGCTGGTTCCAGAGTGGGAGCAGAGAGGAACGGCTGTTTACAGAGTGGGAGCAGAGAGGAGCGGCTGGCTAAAGAGTGGGAGCAGAGAGGAACGGCTGTTTCCAGAGTTGGAGCAGAGAGGAGGGGCTGATGACGGAGTGGGAGCAGAGAGGAGCGGCTGTATCCAGAGTGGGAGCAGAGATGAGCGGCTGGTTCCAGAGTGGGAGCAGATAGGAGCGGCTAATTTCAGAGTGGGAGCAGAGAGGAGCGGCTGGTTCCAGAGTGGGAGCAAAGAGGAGCGGCTGGTTCCAGAGTGGGAGCAGAGAGGAGCAGCTGTTTCCAGAGTGGGAGCAGAGAGAAGCGGGTATTTACAGAGCGGGAGCAGAGAGGAGCGGCTGGTTACTGAGGCAGAGAATGAGGAGCGGCTGGTTATAGAGTTGCAGCAGAGAGGAGAGGCTTGTTACAGAGTGGGAGCAGAGAGGAGCGGCTGCTTCCAGATTGGGAGCAGAGAGGAGCGGCTGGTTACAGAGTGGGCGCAGAGTGGAGCGGCTGGTTCCAGATTGGGAGCAGAGAGGAGCGGCTGGTTCCAGAGTGGGAGCTGAGAGGAGCGGCTGGTTCCAGAGTGGGAGCAGAGAGGAGCGGCTGGTTACAGAGTGGGAGCAGAGAGGAGAGGCTGTTTACAGAGTATGAGCAGAGAGGACCGGCTGGTTGCAGAGTGGGAGCAGAGAGGAACGGCTGTTTACAGAGTGGGAGCAGAGAGGAGCGGCTGGCTACGGAGTGGGAGCAGAGAGGAACGGCTGTTTACAGAGTTCGGGCAGAGAGGAGGGGCTGTTGACGGAGTGGGAGCAGAGAGGAGCGGCTGTTTCCAGAGTGGGAGCAGAGAGGAGCGGCTGGTTCCAGAGTGGGAGCAGAGAGAAGCGGCTGGTTCCAGAGTGGGAGCAGAGAGGAGCGGCTATTTACAGAGTGGGAGCAGAGAGGAGGGGCTGTTGACGGAGCGGGAGCAGAGAGGAGCGGCTGTTTACAGAGTGGGAGCTGAGAGGAGCGGCTGTTTACGGAGTTGGAGCAGAGAGGAGCAGCTGTTTATTGAGTGGGAGCAGAGAGGAGCGGCAGGATGCAGAGTGGGATCAGAGATGAGCGGATGGTTACAGAGGCAGGGAATGAGGAGCGGCTGGTTACAGATTCGGAGCAGAGAGGAGCGGTTGGTTCCAGAGTGGGAGCAGAGAGTAGCGGCTGGTTCCAGAGTGGGAGCAGAGAGGAGCGGCTGGTTCCAGAGTGGGAGCAGAGAGGAGCGGCTGGTTCCAGAGTGGGTGCAGAGAGGAGCGGCTGGTTCCAGAGTGGGAGCAGAGAGGAGCAGCTATTTACAGAGTGGGAGCAGAGAGGAACGGCTGTTTACAGAGTGGGAGCAGACAGGAGCGGCTGGTTAATGAGTGGGAGCAGAGAGGAACAGCTGGTTACAGAAGCTCAGAATGAGGAGCGGCTGGTTCCAGAGTGGGTGCAGAGAGGAGCGGCTGGTTACAGAGTTGGAGCAGAGAGGAGGGGCTGTTGACAGAGTGGGAGCAGAGAGGAGCGGCTGTTTACAGAGGGGGAGCAGAGGGGAGCGGCTGTTTACGGAGTTGGAGCAGAGAGGAGCGGCTGTTTATGGAGTGGGAGCAGAGAGGAGGGGCTGTTGACGGAGCGGGAGCAGAGAGGAGCGGCTGTTTACAGAGTGGGAGCTGAGATGAGCGGCTGTTTACGGTGTTGGAGCAGAGAGGAGCGGCTGTTTATAGAGTGGCAGCAGAGAGGAGCGGCAGGTTACAGAGTGGGAGCAGAGAGGAGCGGCTGGTTACAGAGGCAGAGAATGAGGAGCGGCTGGTTATAGAGTTGCAGCAGAGAGGAGCGGCTGGTTACAGAGTGGGAGCAGAGAGGAACTGCTGGTTCCAGAATGGGAGCAGAGAGGAGCGGCTGGTTCTAGACTGCGGGCAGAGAGGAGCAGCTGGTTCAAGAGTGGGAGCAGAGAGGAGCGGCTGTTTACAGAGTGAGAGCAGAGAGGAACTGCTGGTTCCAGAATGGGAGCAGAGAGGAGCGGCTGGTTCCAGACTGCGGGCAGAGAGGAGCGGCTGGTTCCAGAGTGGGAGCAGAGAGGAGCGGCTGGTTACAGAGCGGGAGCAGAGAGGAGCGGCTGGTTACAGAGTGGGAGCAGAGAGGAGCGGCTGGTTACAGAGTGGGAGCAGAGAGGAGCGGCTGTTTACAGAGTGAGAGCAGAGAGGAACGGCTGGTTATAGAGTGGGAGCAGAGAGGAGCGGCTGGTTACAGAATGGGAGCAGAGAGCAGCGGCAGGTTACATGAGTGGGAGCATAGAGGTCCGGCTGGTTACAGAGTGGAGCATATCGGAGCGGCTGTTTACAGAGTGGGAGCAGAGAGGAGCGGCTTGTTACAGAGGCTGAGAAGGAGGAGCGACT
Source organism: Pristiophorus japonicus (assembly GCF_044704955.1). Lineage (NCBI taxonomy): Eukaryota > Metazoa > Chordata > Chondrichthyes > Pristiophoridae > Pristiophorus > Pristiophorus japonicus. Next base: position 343,227 of record NW_027250723.1, on the reverse strand, counting down.
GGTTAGAGTTGCAGCAGAGAGGAGCGGCTGGTTACAGAGTGGGAGCAGTGAGGAGCGTGTTGGTTACAGAGTGGGAGCAGAGAGGAGGGGCTGTTTACAGAGTGGGAGCAGAGAGGAGCGCCTGGTTACGGAGTGGGAGCAGAGAGGAGTGGCTCTTTACAGAGTGGGAGCAGAAAGGAGCGACTGGTTCCAGAGTGAGAGCAGAGAGCAGCGGCTGGTTGCAGAGAGGAGCGTTTGGTTACAGAGTGGGAGCAGAGAGGAGCGGCTGTTTACAGAGTGGGAGCAGAGAGCAGCGGCTGGTTACAGAGTGGGAGCAGAGCGGAGCGGCTGGTTACAGAGTGGGAGCAGAGAGGAGCGGCTGGTTACAGAGTGGGAGCAGAGAGGAGCGGCTCGTTCCAGAGTGGGAGCAGAGAGGAGCGGCTGGTTGCAGAGTGGGAGCAGAGAGGAGCGGCTAGTTCCAGATTGGGAGCAGAGAGAAGCGGCTGGTTCCAGAGTGGGAGCAGAGAGGAGCGGCTGGTTCCAGAGTGGGAGCAGAGAGGAGCGGCTGGTTCCAGAGTGGGAGCAGAGAGGAGCGGCTATTTACAGAGTGGGAGCAGAGAGGAACGGCTGTTTACAGAGTGGAGCAGAGAGGAGCGGCTGGCTAAGGAGTGGGAGTAGAGAGGAACGGCTGTTTCCAGAGTTGGAGCAGAGAGGAGGGGCTGATGACGGAGTGGGAGCAGAGAGGAGCGGCTGTATCCAGAGTGGGAGCAGATAGGAGCAGCTGGTTCCAGAGTGGGAGCAGAGAGGAGCGGCTATTTACAGAGTTGGAGCAGAGAGGAACGGCTGTTTACAGAGTGGGAGCAGAGAGGAGCGGCTGGCTACGGAGTGGGAGCAGAGAGGAACGGCTCGTTTACAGAGTTGGAGCAGAGAGGAGGGGCTGTTGACGGAGAGGGAGCAGAGAGGAGCCGCTGTTTACAGAGTGGGAGCAGATAGGAGCGGCTAATTTCAGAGTGGGAGCAGAGAGGAGCGGCTGGTTCCAGATTGGGAGAAGAGAGGAGCGGCTGGTTCCAGAGTGGGAGCAGAGAGGAGCAGCTGTTTCCAGAGTGGGAGCAGAGAGAAGCGGCTGTTTACAGAGCGGGAGCAGAGAGGAGCGGCTGGTTACTGAGGCAGAGAATGAGGAGCGGCTGGTTATAGAGTTGCAGCAGAGACGAGAGGCTTGTTACAGAGTGGGAGCAGAGAGGAGCGGCTACTTCCAGATTGGGAGCAGAGAGGAGCGGCTGGTTACAGAGTGGGCGCAGAGTTGAGCGGCTGGTTCCAGATTGGGAGCAGAGAGGAGCGGCTGGTTCCAGAGTGGGAGCTGAGAGGAGCGGCTGGTTCCAGAGTGGGAGCAGAGAGGAGCGGCTGGTTCCAGAGTGGGAGCAGAGAGGAGCGGCTGGTTACAGAGTGGGAGCAGAGAGGAGAGGCTGTTTACAGAGTGTGAGCAGAGATGAGCGGCTGGTTACAGAGTGGGAGCAGAGAGTAGCGGCTGGTTACAGAGTGGGAGCAGAGAGGAGGGGCGGTTGACGGAGTGGGAGCAGAGAGGAGCCGCTGTTTACAGAGTGGGAGCAGAGAGGAGCGGCTGGTTACAGAGTGGGAGCAGAGAGGAGCGGCTCGTTCCAGAGTGGGAGCAGAGAGGAGCGGCTGGTTGCAGAGTGGGAGCAGAGAGGAACGGCTGTTTACAGAGTGGGAGCAGAGAGGAGCGGCTGGCTACGGAGTGGGAGCAGAGAGGAACGGCTGTTTACAGAGTTCGGGCAGAGAGGAGGGGCTGTTGACGGAGTGGGAGCAGAGAGGAGCGGCTGTTTCCAGAGTGGGAGCAGAGAGGAGCGGCTGGTTCCAGAGTGGGAGCAGAGAGAAGCAGCTGGTTCCAGAGTGGGAGCAGAGAGGAGCGGCTATTTACAGAGTGGGAGCAGAGAGGAGGGGCTGTTGACGGAGCGGGAGCAGAGAGGAGCGGCTGTTTACAGAGTGGGAGCTGAGAGGAGCGGCTGTTTACGGAGTTGGAGCAGAGAGGAGCAGCTGTTTATTGAGTGGGAGCAGAGAGGAGCGGCAGGTTGCAGAGTGGGATCAGAGATGAGCGGATGGTTACAGAGGCAGGGAATGAGGAGCGGCTGGTTCCAGAGTGGGAGCAGAGAGGAGCGGCTGGTTCCAGAGTGGGTGCAGAGAGGAGCGGCTGGTTCCAGAGTGGGAGCAGAGAGGAGCAGCTATTTACAGAGTGGGAGCAGAGAGGAACGGCTGTTTACAGAGTGGGAGCAGAGAGGAGCGGCTGGTTAATGAGTGGGAGCAGAGAGGAACAGCCGGTTACAGAAGCTCAGAATGAGGAGCGGCTGGTTACAGAGTTGCAGCAGAGATGGGCTGCTGGTTACAGAGTGGGAGCAGAGAGGAGGGGCTGTTGACAGAGTGGGAGCAGAGAGGAGCGGCTGTTTACAGAGGGGGAGCAGAGGGGAGCGGCTGTTTACGGAGTTGGAGCAGAGAGGAGCGGCTGTTTATAGAGTGGGAGCAGAGAGGAGGGGCTGTTGACGGAGCGGGAGCAGAGAGGAGCGGCTGTTTACAGAGTGGGAGCTGAGATGAGCGGCTGTTTACGGAGTTGGAGCAGAGAGGAGCGGCTGTTTATAGAGTGGCAGCAGAGAGGAGCGGCAGGTTACATAGTGGGAGCAGAGAGGAGCGGCTGGTTACAGAGGCAGAGAATGAGGAGCGGCTGGTTATAGAGTTGCAGCAGAGAGGAGCGGCTGGTTACAGAGTGGGAGCAGAGAGGAACTGCTGGTTCCAGAATGGGAGCAGATAGGAGCGGCTGGTTCCAGACTGCGGGCAGAGAGGAGCAGCTGGTTCAAGAGTGGGAGCAGAGAGGAGCGGCTGGTTCCAGAGTGGGAGCAGAGAGGAGCGGCTGGTTACAGTGTGGGAGCAGAGATGAGCGACTGGTTACAGAGGCAGAGAATGACGAGCGGCTGCTTATAGAGTTGCAGCAGAGAGAAAGCGGCTGGTTACAGAGTGGGTGTAGAGAGGAGCGGCTGGTTACAGAGTGGGAGTAGAGAGGATCGGCTGTTTAGGGAGTGGGTGCAGAGAGGAGCGGCTGTTTACGGAGTGGGAGCAGAGTGCAGCGGCTGGTTTTATGTCGGGAGCAGAGAGGAGCGGCTGTTTACAGAGGCAGAGAATGAGGAGCGGCTGGTTTAAGAGTTGCAGCAGAGAGGAGCGGCTGTTTACAGAGCGGGAGCCGAGAGGAGCGGCTGGTTACAGAGTGGGAGCAGAGAGAAGCGGCTGGTTACAGAGTGGGAGCAGAGAGGAGCTACTGTTTACAGAGTGGGGGCAGAGAGGAGCGGCTGGTTCCAGAGTGGGAGCAGAGAGGAGCGGCTGGTTCCAGAGTGGGAGCAGAGAGGAGCGGCTGGTTCCAGAGTGGGAGCAGAGAGTAGCGGCTGGTTACAGAGTGGGAGCAGAGAGGAGCGGCTGGTTACATAGTGGGAGCAGAGAGGAGCGGCTGTTTACAGAGTGGGAGCAGAGAGGAGCGGCTGGTTACATAGTGGGAGCAGAGAGGAGCGGCTGGTTACAGAGTGGGAGCAGAGAGGAGGGGCTGTTGACGGAGTGGGAGCAGAGAGGAGCGGCTGGTTACATAGTGGGAGCAGAGAGGAGCGGCTGGTTACAGAGTGGGAGCAGAGAGGAGCGGCTGTTTACAGAGTGGGAGCAGAGAGGAGCGGCTGGTTACATAGTGGGAGCAGAGAGGAGCGGCTGGTTACAGACTGCGGGCAGAGAGGAGCAGCTGGTTCAAGAGTGGGAGCAGAGAGGAGCGGCTGGTTCCAGAGTGGGAGCAGAGAGGAGCGGCTGGTTACAGTGTGGGAGCAGAGATGAGCGACTGGTTACAGAGGCAGAGAATGACGAGCGGCTGCTTATAGAGTTGCAGCAGAGAGAAAGCGGCTGGTTACAGAGTGGGTGTAGAGAGGAGCGGCTGGTTACAGAGTGGGAGTAGAGAGGATCGGCTGTTTAGGGAGTGGGTGCAGAGAGGAGCGGCTGTTTACGGAGTGGGAGCAGAGAGGAGCGGCTGATTACTGAGGCAGAGAATGAGGAGCGGCTGGTTATAGAGTTGCAGCAGAGAGGAGAGGCTTGTTACAGAGTGGGAGCAGAGAGCAGCGGCTGCTTCCAGATTGGGAGCAGAGAGGAGCGGCTGGTTACAGAGTGGGAGCAAAGTGGAGCGGCTGGTTCCAGATGGGAGCAGAGAGGAGCGGCTGGTTCCAGAGTGGGAGCAGAGAGGAGCGGCTGGTTCCAGAGTGGGAGCAGAGAGGAGCGGCTGGTTCCAGAGTGGGAGCAGAGAGGAGCGGCTGGTTCCAGAGTGGGAACAGAGCGTAGCGGCCGGTTACAGAGTGGGAGCAGAGACGAGCGGCTGTTTACAGAGTGGGAGCAGAGAGGAGCGGCTGGTTACATGAGTGGGAGCATAGAGGTCCGGCTGGTTACAGAGTGGAACATATCGGAGCGGCTGTTTACAGAGTGGGAGCAGAGAGGAGCGGCTTGTTACAGAGGCTGAGAAGGAGGAGCGACTGGTTAGAGTTGCAGCAGAGAGGAGCGGCTGGTTACAGAGTGGGAGCAGTGAGGAGCGGGTTGGTTACAGAGTGGGAGCAGAGAGGAGGGGCTGTTTACAGAGTGGGAGCAGAGAGGAGCGCCTGGTTACGGAGTGGGAGCAGAGAGGAGTGGCTCTTTACAGAGTGGGAGCAGAAAGGAGCGACTGGTTCCAGAGTGAGAGCAGAGAGCAGCGGCTGGTTGCAGAGAGGAGCGTTTGGTTACAGAGTGGGAGCAGAGAGGAGCGGCTGTTTACAGAGTGGGAGCAGAGAGCAGCGGCTGGTTACAGAGTGGGAGCAGAGCGGAGCGGCTGGTTACAGAGTGGGAGCAGAGAGGAGCGGCTGTTTACAGAGTGGGAGCAGAGAGGAGCGGCTCGTTCCAGAGTGGGAGCAGAGAGGAGCGGCTGGTTGCAGAGTGGGAGCAGAGAGGAGCGGCTAGTTCCAGATTGGGAGCAGAGAGAAGCGGCTGGTTCCAGAGTGGGAGCAGAGAGGAGCGGCTGGTTCCAGAGTGGGAGCAGAGAGAAGCGGCTGGTTCCAGAGTGGGAGCAGAGAGGAGCGGCTATTTACAGAGTGGGAGCAGAGAGGAACGGCTGTTTACAGAGTGGGAGCAGAGAGGAGCGGCTGGCTAAGGAGTGGGAGCAGAGAGGAACGGCTGTTTCCAGAGTTGGAGCAGAGAGGAGGGGCTGATGACGGAGTGGGAGCAGAGAGGAGCGGCTGTATCTAGAGTGGGAGCAGAGAGGAGCAGCTGGTTCCAGAGTGGGAGCAGAGAGGAGCGGCTATTTACAGAGTTGGAGCAGAGAGGAACGGCTGGCTACGGAGTGGGAGCAGAGAGGAACGGCTCGTTTACAGAGTTCGAGCAGAGAGGAGGGGCTGTTGACGGAGAGGGAGCAGAGAGGAGCCGCTGTTTACAGAGTGGGAGCAGATAGGAGCGGCTAATTTCAGAGTGGGAGCAGAGAGGAGCGGCTGGTTCCAGAGTGGGAGAAGAGAGGAGCGGCTGGTTCCAGAGTGGGAGCAGAGAGGAGCAGCTGTTTCCAGAGTGGGAGCAGAGAGAAGCGGCTGTTTACAGAGCGGGAGCAGAGAGGAGCGGCTGGTTACTGAGGCAGAGAATGAGGAGCGGCTGGTTATAGAGTTGCAGCAGAGACGAGAGGCTTGTTACAGAGTGGGAGCAGAGAGGAGCGGCTACTTCCAGATTGGGAGCAGAGAGGAGCGGCTGGTTACAGAGTGGGCGCAGAGTGGAGCGGCTGGTTCCAGATTGGGAGCAGAGAGGAGCGGCTGGTTCCAGAGTGGGAGCTGAGAGGAGCGGCTGGTTCCAGAGTGGGAGCAGAGAGGAGCGGCTGGTTCCAGAGTGGGAGCAGAGAGGAGCGGCTGGTTACAGAGTGGGAGCAGAGAGGAGAGGCTGTTTACAGAGTGTGAGCAGAGATGAGCGGCTGGTTACAGAGTGGGAGCAGAGAGTAGCGGCTGGTTACAGAGTGGGAGCAGAGAGGAGGGGCGGTTGACGGAGTGGGAGCAGAGAGGAGCCGCTGTTTACAGAGTGGGAGCAGAGAGGAGCGGCTGGTTACAGAGTGGGAGCAGAGAGGAGCGGCTCGTTCCAGAGTGGGAGCAGAGAGGAGCGGCTGGTTGCAGAGTGGGAGCAGAGAGGAACGGCTGTTTACAGAGTGGGAGCAGAGAGGAGCGGCTGGCTACGGAGTGGGAGCAGAGAGGAACGGCTGTTTACAGAGTTCGGGCAGAGAGGAGGGGCTGTTGACGGAGTGGGAGCAGAGAGGAGCGGCTGGTTCCAGAGTGGGAGCAGAGAGGAGCGGCTGGTTCCAGAGTGGGAGCAGAGAGAAGCGGCTGGTTCCAGAGTGGGAGCAGAGAGGAGCGGCTATTTACAGAGTGGGAGCAGAGGGGAGGGGCTGTTGACGGAGCGGGAGCAGAGAGGAGCGGCTGTTTACAGAGTGGGAGCTGAGAGGAGCGGCTGTTTACGGAGTTGGAGCAGAGAGGAGCAGCTGTTTATTGAGTGGGAGCAGAGAGGAGCGGCAGGTTGCAGAGTGGGATCAGAGATGAGCGGATGGTTACAGAGGCAGGGAATGAGGAGCGGCTGGTTACAGAGTGGGAGCAGAGAGGAGCGGTTGGTTCCAGAGTGGGAGCAGAGAGTAGCGGCTGGTTCCAGAGTGGGAGCAGAGAGGAGCGGCTGGTTCCAGAGTGGGAGCAGAGAGGAGCGGCTGGTTCCAGAGTGGGTGCAGAGAGGAGCGGCTGGTTCCAGAGTGGGAGCAGAGAGGAGCAGCTATTTACAGAGTGGGAGCAGAGAGGAACGGCTGTTTACAGAGTGGGAGCAGAGAGGAGCGGCTGGTTAATGAGTGGGAGCAGAGAGGAACAGCCGGTTACAGAAGCTCAGAATGAGGAGCGGCTGGTTACAGAGTTGCAGCAGAGATGGGCTGCTGGTTACAGAGTGGGAGCAGAGAGGAGGGGCTGTTGACAGAGTGGGAGCAGAGAGGAGCGGCTGTTTACAGAGGGGGAGCAGAGGGGAGCGGCTGTTTACGGAGTTGGAGCAGAGAGGAGCGGCTGTTTATAGAGTGGGAGCAGAGAGGAGGGGCTGTTGACGGAGCGGGAGCAGAGAGGAGCGGCTGTTTACAGAGTGGGAGCTGAGATGAGCGGCTGTTTACGGAGTTGGAGCAGAGAGGAGCGGCTGTTTATAGAGTGGCAGCAGAGAGGAGCGGCAGGTTACATAGTGGGAGCAGAGAGGAGCGGCTGGTTACAGAGGCAGAGAATGAGGAGCGGCTGGTTATAGAGTTGCAGCAGAGGGGAGCGGCTGGTTACAGAGTGGGAGCAGAGAGGAACTGCTGGTTCCAGAATGGGAGCAGATAGGAGCGGCTGGTTCCAGACTGCGGGCAGAGAGGAGCAGCTGGTTCAAGAGTGGGAGCAGAGAGGAGCGGCTGGTTCCAGAGTGGGAGCAGAGAGGAGCGGCTGGTTACAGTGTGGGAGCAGAGATGAGCGACTGGTTACAGAGGCAGAGAATGACGAGCGGCTGCTTATAGAGTTGCAGCAGAGAGAAAGCGGCTGGTTACAGAGTGGGTGTAGAGAGGAGCGGCTGGTTACAGAGTGGGAGTAGAGAGGATCGGCTGTTTAGGGAGTGGGTGCAGAGAGGAGCGGCTGTTTACGGAGTGGGAGCAGAGTGCAGCGGCTGGTTTTATGTCGGGAGCAGAGAGGAGCGGCTGTTTACAGAGGCAGAGAATGAGGAGCGGCTGGTTTAAGAGTTGCAGCAGAGAGGAGCGGCTGTTTACAGAGTGGGAGCCGAGAGGAGCGGCTGGTTACAGAGTGGGAGCAGAGAGAAGCGGCTGGTTACAGAGTGGGAGCAGAGAGGAGCTACTGTTTACAGAGTGGGGGCAGAGAGGAGCGGCTGGTTCCAGAGTGGGAGCAGAGAGGAGCGGCTGGTTCCAGAGTGGGAGCAGAGAGGAGCGGCTGGTTCCAGAGTGGGAGCAGAGAGTAGCGGCTGGTTACAGAGTGGGAGCAGAGAGGAGCGGCTGGTTACATAGTGGGAGCAGAGAGGAGCGGCTGTTTACAGAGTGGGAGCAGAGAGGAGCGGCTGGTTACATAGTGGGAGCAGAGAGGAGCGGCTGGTTACAGAGTGGGAGCAGAGAGGAGGGGCTGTTGACGGAGTGGGAGCAGAGAGGAGCGGCTGGTTACATAGTGGGAGCAGAGAGGAGCGGCTGGTTACAGAGTGGGAGCAGAGAGGAGCGGCTGTTTACAGAGTGGGAGCAGAGAGGAGCGGCTGGTTACATAGTGGGAGCAGAGAGGAGCGGCTGGTTACAGAGTGGGAGCAGAGAGGAGGGGCTGTTGACGGAGTGGGAGTAGAGAGGAGCCGCTGTTTACAGAGTGGGAGCAGAGAGAAGCGGCTGTTTACAGAGCGGGAGCAGAGAGGAGCGGCTGGTTACTGAGGCAGAGAATGAGGAGCGGCTGGTTATAGAGTTGCAGCAGAGAGGAGAGGCTTGTTACAGAGTGGGAGCAGAGAGGAGCGGCTGCTTCCAGATTGGGAGCAGAGAGGAGCGGCTGGTTCCAGAGTGGGAGAAGAGAGGAGCGGCTGGTTCCAGAGTGGGAGCAGAGAGGAGCAGCTGTTTCCAGAGTGGGAGCAGAGAGAAGCGGCTGTTTACAGAGCGGGAGCAGAGAGGAGCGGCTGGTTACTGAGGCAGAGAATGAGGAGCGGCTGGTTATAGAGTTGCAGCAGAGACGAGAGGCTTGTTACAGAGTGGGAGCAGAGAGGAGCGGCTACTTCCAGATTGGGAGCAGAGAGGAGCGGCGGGTTACAGAGTGGGCGCAGAGTGGAGCGGCTGGTTCCAGATTGGGAGCAGAGAGGAGCGGCTGGTTCCAGAGTGGGAGCTGAGAGGAGCGGCTGGTTCCAGAGTGGGAGCAGAGAGGAGCGGCTGGTTCCAGAGTGGGAGCAGAGAGGAGCGGCTGGTTACAGAGTGGGAGCAGAGAGGAGAGGCTGTTTACAGAGTGTGAGCAGAGAGGAGCGGCTGGTTACAGAGTGGGAGCAGAGAGTAGCGGCTGGTTACAGAGTGGGAGCAGAGAGGAGGGGCGGTTGACGGAGTGGGAGCAGAGAGGAGCCGCTGTTTACAGAGTGGGAGCAGAGAGGAGCGGCTGGTTACAGAGTGGGAGCAGAGAGGAGCGGCTCGTTCCAGAGTGGGAGCAGAGAGGAGCGGCTGGTTGCAGAGTGGTAGTAGAGAGGAACGGCTGTTTACAGAGTGGGAGCAGAGAGGAGCGGCTGGCTACGGAGTGGGAGCAGAGAGGAACGGCTGTTTACAGAGTTCGGGCAGAGAGGAGGGGCTGTTGACGGAGTGGGAGCAGAGAGGAGCGGCTGTTTCCAGAGTGGGAGCAGAGAGGAGCGGCTGGTTCCAGAGTGGGAGCAGAGAGAAGCGGCTGTTTCCAGAGTGGGAGCAGAGAGGAGCAGCTATTTACAGAGTGGGAGCAGAGAGGAGGGGCTGTTGACGGAGCGGGAGCAGAGAGGAGCGGCTGTTTACAGAGTGGGAGCTGAGAGGAGCGGCTGTTTACGGAGTTGGAGCAGAGAGGAGCAGCTGTTTATTGAGTGGGAGCAGAGAGGAGCGGCAGGTTGCAGAGTGGGATCAGAGATGAGCGGTTGGTTACAGAGGCAGGGAATGAGGAGCGGCTGGTTACAGAGTGGGAGCAGAGAGGAGCGGTTGGTTCCAGAGTGGGAGCAGAGAGTAGCGGCTGGTTCCAGAGTGGGAGCAGAGAGGAGCGGCTGGTTCCAGAGTGGGAGCAGAGAGGAGCGGCTGGTTCCAGAGTGGGTGCAGAGAGGAGCGGCTGGTTCCAGAGTGGGAGTAGAGAGGAGCAGCTATTTACAGAGTGGGAGCAGAGAGGAACGGCTGTTTACAGAGTGGGAGCAGAGAGGAGCGGCTGGTTAATGAGTGGGAGCAGAGAGGAACAGCCGGTTACAGAAGCTCAGAATGAGGAGCGCCTGGTTACAGAGTTGCAGCAGAGATGGGCTGCTGGTTACAGAGTGGGAGCAGAGAGGAGGGGCTGTTGACAGAGTGGGAGCAGAGAGGAGCGGCTGTTTACAGAGGGGGAGCAGAGGGGAGCGGCCGTTTACGGAGTTGGAGCAGAGAGGAGCGGCTGTTTATAGAGTGGGAGCAGAGAGGAGGGGCTGTTGACGGAGCGGGAGCAGAGAGGAGCGGCTGTTTACAGAGTGGGAGCTGAGATGAGCGGCTGTTTACGGAGTTGGAGCAGAGAGGAGCGGCTGTTTATAGAGTGGCAGCAGAGAGGAGCGGCAGGTTACATAGTGGGAGCAGAGAGGAGCGGCTGGTTACAGAGGCAGAGAATGAGGAGCGGCTGGTTATAGAGTTGCAGCAGAGAGGAGCGGCTGGTTACAGAGTGGGAGCAGAGAGGAACTGCTGGTTCCAGAATGGGAGCAGATAGGAGCGGCTGGTTCCAGACTGCGGGCAGAGAGGAGCAGCTGGTTCAAGAGTGGGAGCAGAGAGGAGCGGCTGGTTCCAGAGTGGGAGCAGAGAGGAGCGGCTGGTTACAGTGTGGGAGCAGAGATGAGCGACTGGTTACAGAGGCAGAGAATGACGAGCGGCTGCTTATAGAGTTGCAGCAGAGAGAAAGCGGCTGGTTACAGAGTGGGTGTAGAGAGGAGCGGCTGGTTACAGAGTGGGAGTAGAGAGGATCGGCTGTTTAGGGAGTGGGTGCAGAGAGGAGCGGCTGTTTACGGAGTGGGAGCAGAGTGCAGCGGCTGGTTTTATGTCGGGAGCAGAGAGGAGCGGCTGTTTACAGAGGCAGAGAATGAGGAGCGGCTGGTTTAAGAGTTGCAGCAGAGAGGAGCGGCTGTTTACAGAGTGGGAGCCGAGAGGAGCGGCTGGTTACAGAGTGGGAGCAGAGAGAAGCGGCTGGTTACAGAGTGGGAGCAGAGAGGAGCTACAGTTTACAGAGTGGGGGCAGAGAGGAGCGGCTGGTTCCAGAGTGGGAGCAGAGAGGAGCGGCTGGTTCCAGAGTGGGAGCAGAGAGGAGCGGCTGGTTCCAGAGTGGGAGCAGAGAGTAGCGGCTGGTTACAGAGTGGGAGCAGAGAGGAGCGGCTGGTTACATAGTGGGAGCAGAGAGGAGCGGCTGTTTACAGAGTGGGAGCAGAGAGGAGCGGCTGGTTACATAGTGGGAGCAGAGAGGAGCGGCTGGTTACAGAGTGGGAGCAGAGAGGAGGGGCTGTTGACGGACTGGGAGCAGAGAGGAGCGGCTGGTTACATAGTGGGAGCAGAGAGGAGCGGCTGGTTACAGAGTGGGAGCAGAGAGGAGCGGCTGTTTACAGAGTGGGAGCAGAGAGGAGCGGCTGGTTACATAGTGGGAGCAGAGAGGAGCGGCTGGTTACAGAGTGGGAGCAGAGAGGAGGGGCTGTTGACGGAGTGGGAGCAGAGAGGAGCCGCTGTTTACAGAGTGGGAGCAGAGAGAAGCGGCTGTTTACAGAGCGGGAGCAGAGAGGAGCGGCTGGTTACTGAGGCAGAGAATGAGGAGCGGCTGGTTATAGAGTTGCAGCAGAGAGGAGAGGCTTGTTACAGAGTGGGAGCAGAGAGGAGCGGCTGCTTCCAGATTGGGAGCAGAGAGGAGCGGCTGGTTACAGAGTGGGAGCAGAGTGGAGCGGCTGGTTCCAGAGTGGGAGCAGAGAGGAGCCGCTGTTTACAGAGTGGGAGCAGAGAGGAGCGGCTGGTTACAGAGTGGGAGCCGAGAGGAGCGGCTCGTTCCAGAGTGGGTGCAGAGAGGAGCGGCTGGTTGCAGAGTGGGAGCAGAGAGGGGCTGCTGGTTACAGAGTGGGAGCAGAGAGGAGGGGCTGTTGACGGAGCGGGAGCAGAGAGGAGCGGCTGTTTACAGAGTGGGAGCTGAGATGAGCGGCTGTTTACGGAGTTGGAGCAGAGAGGAGCGGCTGTTTATAGAGTGGGAGCAGAGAGGAGCGGCAGGTTCAAGAGTGGGAGCAGAGAGGAGCGGCTGGTTACAGAGGCAGAGAATGAGGAGCGGCTGGTTATAGAGTTGCAGCAGAGAGGAGCGGCTGGTTACAGAGTGGGAGCAGAGAGGAACTGCTGGTTCCAGAGTGGGAGCAGAGAGGAGCGGCTGGTTCCAGACTGGGAGCAGAGAGGAGCAGCTGGTTCAAGAGTGGGAGCAGATAGGAGCGGCTGGTTCCAGAGTGGGAGCAGAGAGGAGCGGCTGGTTACAGAGTGGGAGCAGAGATGAGCGACTGGTTACAGAGGCAGAGAATGAGGAGCGGCTGGTTATAGAGTTGCAGCAGAGAGAAAGCGGCTGTTTACAGAGGCAGAGAATGAGGAGCGGCTGGTTTAAGAGTTGCAGCAGAGAGGAGCGGCTGTGTACAGAGTGGGAGCCGAGAGGAGCGGCTGGTTACAGAGTGGGAGCAGAGAGAAGCGGCTGGTTACAGAGTGGGAGCAGAGAGGAGCTACTGTTTACAGAGTGGTAGCAGAGAGGAGCGGCTGTTTACTGAGTGGGAGCAGAGAGGAGCGGCTGGTTACTGAGGCACAGAATGAGGAGCGGCTGGTTACAGAGTGGGAGCAGAGAGGAGCGGCTGGTTGCAGATGGGAGCTGAGAGGAGGGGCTGTTGACGGAGCGGGAGCAGAGAGGATCGGGTGTTTACAGTGTGGGAGCAGGGAGGAGCGACTGTTTACGGTTTGGGAGCAGAGAGGAGCGGCTGGTTACAGAGTGGGAGCAGAGAGGAGCGGCTGGTTACAGAGTGGGAGCAGAGAGGAGCGGCTGGTTACAGAGTGGGAGCAGAGAGGAGGGGCTGTTGACGGAGTGGGAGCAGAGAGGAGCCGCTGTTTACAGAGTGGGAGCAGAGAGGAGCGGCTGGTTACAGAGTGGGAGCAGAGAGGAGCGGCTCGTTCCAGAGTGGGAGCAGAGAGGAGCGGCTGGTTGCAGAGTTGGAGCAGAGAGGAGCGGCTGTTTCCAGAGTGGGAGCAGAGAGGAGTGGCTGGTTCCAGAGTGGGAGCAGGGAGAAGCGGCTGGTTCCAGAGTGGGAGCAGAGAGGAGCGGCTATTTACAGAGTGGGAGCAGAGAGGAACGGCTGTTTACAGAGTGGGAGCAGAGAGGAGCGGCTGGCTACGGAGTGGGAGCAGAGAGGAACGGCTGTTTACAGAGTTGGAGCAGAGAGGAGGGGCTGTTGACGGAGTGGGAGCAGAGAGGAGCCGCTGTTTACAGAGTGGGAGCAGAGAGGAGCGGCTGGTTACAGAGTGGGAGCAGAGAGGAGCGGCTCGTTCCAGAGTGGGAGCAGAGAGGAGCGGCTGGTTCCAGATTGGGAGCAGAGAGGAGCGGCTGGTTCCAGAGTGGGAGCAGAGAGGAGCGGCTGGTTCCAGGGTGGGAGCAGAGAGGAGCGGCTGTTTACAGAGCGGGAGCAGAGAGGAGCGGGTGGTTCCAGAGAGGGAGCAGAGAGGAGCGGCTGGTTCCAGAGTGCGAGCAGAATGGAGCGGCTGGTTCCAGAGTGGGAGCAGAGAGGAACGGCTGGTTCCAGAGTGGGAGCAGAGAGGAGCGGCTGGTTACAGCGTGGGAGCAGAGAGGAGCGGCTGGTTACAGAGTGGGAGCAGAGAGGAGGGGCTGTTGACGGAGTGGGAGCAGAGAGGAGCCGCTGTTTACAGAGTGGGAGCAGAGAGGAGCGGCTGGTTACGGAGGGGGAGCAGAGAGGAGCGGCTCGATACAGAGTCGGAGCAGAGAGGAGCGGCTGGTTGCAGAGTGGGAGCAGAGAGGAGCCGCTGTTTACAGAGTGGGAGCAGAGAGGAGCGGCTCGTTCCAGAGTGGGAGCAGAGAGGAGCGGCTGGTGGCAGAGTGGGAGCAGAGAGAAGCGGCTGGTTCCAGAGTGGGAGCAGAGAGGAGCGGATATTTACAGAGTGGGAGCAGAGAGAAACGGCTGTTTACAGAGTGGGAGCAGAGAGGAGCGGCTGGCTACGGAGTGGGAGCAGAGAGGAACGGCTGTTTACAGAGTTCGAGCAGAGAAGAGGGGCTGGTGATGGAGCGGGAGCAGAGACGAGCCGCTGTTTACAGAGTGGGAGCAGATATGAGCGGCTAGTTCCAGAGTGGGAGCAGAGAGGAGCGGCTGGTTCCAGAGTGGGAGCAGAGAGGAGCGCCTGGTTCCAGAGTGGGAGCAGAGAGAAACGGCTGTTTACAGAGCGGGAGCAGAGAGGAGCGGCTGGTTACTGAGGCAGAGAATGAGGAGCGGCTGGTTATAGAGTTGCAGCAGAGAGGAGAGGCTTGTTCCAGAGTGGGAGCAGAGAGGAGCGGCTGTTTCCAGAGTGGGAGCAGAGAGGAGTGGCTGGTTCCAGAGTGGGAGCAGAGAGAAGCGGCTGGTTCCAGAGTGGGAGCAGAGGGGAGCGGCTATTTACAGAGTGGGAGCAGAGAGGAACGGCTGTTTACAGAGTGGGAGCAGAGAGGAGCGGCTGGCTAAGGAGTGGGAGCAGAGAGGAACGGCTGTTTACAGAGTTGGAGCAGAGAGGAGGGGCTGTTGATGGAGTGGGAGCAGAGAGGAGCCGCTGATTACAGAGTGGGAGCAGATAGGAGCGGCTAGTTCCAGAGTGGGAGCAGAGAGGAGCGGCTGGTGCCAGAGTGGGAGTAGAGAGGAGCGGCTGGTTCCAGAGTGGGAGCAGAGAGAAGCGGCTGTTTACAGAGCGGGAGCAGAGAGGAGCGGCTGATTACTGAGGCAGAGAATGAGGAGCGGCTGGTTATAGAGTTGCAGCAGAGAGGAGAGGCTTGTTACAGAGTGGGAGCAGAGAGCAGCGGCTGCTTCCAGATTGGGAGCAGAGAGGAGCGGCTGGTTACAGAGTGGGAGCAAAGTGGAGCGGCTGGTTCCAGAGTGGGAGCAGAGAGGAGCGGCTGGTTCCAGAGTGGGAGCAGAGAGGAGCGGCTGGTTCCAGAGTGGGAGCAGAGAGGAGCGGCTGGTTCCAGAGTGGGAGCAGAGAGGAGCGGCTGGTTCCAGAGTGGGAACAGAGACGAGCGGCTGTTTACAGAGTGGGAGCAGAGAGGAGCGGCTGGTTACATAGTGGGAGCAGAGAGGAGCGGCTGGTTACAGAGTGGGAGCAGAGAGGAGGGGCTGTTGACGGAGTGGGAGCAGAGAGGAGCCGCTGTTTACAGAGTGGGAGCAGAGTGGAGCGGCTGGTTCCAGAGTGGGAGCAGAGAGGAGCGGCTGGTTCCATTTCGGAGCCGAGAGGTGCGGCGATTTACAGAGTGGGAGCAGAGAGGAACGGCTGTTTACAGAGTGGGAGCAGAGAGGAGCGGCTGGTTACGGAGTGGGAGCAGAGAGGAGCGGCTGGTTACAGAAGCTCAGAATGAGGAGCGGCTGGTTACAGATTGCAGCAGAGATGAGCTGCTGGTTACAGAGTGGCAGCAGAGAGGAGCGGCTGGTTACAGAGTGGGAGCCGAGAGGAGCGGCTCGTTCCAGGGTGGGAGCAGAGAGGAGCGGCTGGTTGCAGAGTGGGAGCAGAGAGGAGCGGCTGGTTCCAGAGTGGGAGCAGAGAGGAGGGGCTGTTGACGGAGTGGGAGCAGAGAGGAGCCGCTGTTTACAGAGTGGGAGCAGAGAGGAGCGGCTGGTTACAGAGTGGGAGCAGAGAGGAGCGGCTGTTTCCAGAGTGGGAGCAGAGAGGAGTGGCTGGTTCCAGAGTGGGAGCAGGGAGAAGCGGCTGGTTCCAGAGTTGGAGCAGAGAGGAGCGGCTATTTACAGAGTGGGAGCAGAGAGGAACGGCTGTTTACAGAGTGGGAGCAGAGAGGAGCGGCTGGCTACGGAGTGGGAGCAGAGAGGAACGGCTGTTTACAGAGTTGGAGCAGAGAGGAGGGGCTGTTGACGGAGTGGGAGCAGAGAGGAGCCGCTGTTTACAGAGTGGGAGCAGAGAGGAGCGGCTGGTTACAGAGTGGGAGCAGAGAGGAGCGGCTCGTTCCAGAGTGGGAGCAGAGAGGAGCGGCTGGTTCCAGATTGGGAGCAGAGAGGAGCGCCTGGTTCCAGAGTGGGAGCAGAGAGGAGCGGCTGTTTACAGAGCGGGAGCAGAGAGGAGCGGGTGGTTCCAGAGAGGGAGCAGAGAGGAGCGGCTGTTTCCAGAGTGCGAGCAGAGAGGAGCGGCTGGTTCCAGAGTGGGAGCAGAGAGGAACGGCTGGTTCCAGAGTGGGAGCAGAGAGGAGCGGCTGGTTACAGCGTGGGAGCAGAGAGGAGCGGCTGGTTACAGAGTGGGAGCAGAGAGGAGGGGCTGTTGACGGAGTGGGAGCAGAGAGGAGCCGCTGTTTACAGAGTGGGAGCAGAGAGGAGCGGCTGGTTACGGAGGGGGAGCAGAGAGGAGCGGCTCGATACAGAGTCGGAGCAGAGAGGAGCGGCTGTTTCCAGAGTGGGAGCAGAGAGGAGCGGCTGGTTCCAGAGTGGGAGCAGAGAGAAGCGGCTGGTTCCAGAGTGGGAGCAGAGGGGAGCGGCTATTTACAGAGTGGGAGCAGAGAGAAACGGCTGTTTACAGAGTGGGAGCAGAGAGGAGCGGCTGGCTACGGAGTGGGAGCAGAGAGGAACGGCTGTTTACAGAGTTCGAGCAGAGAAGAGGGGCTGGTGATGGAGCGGGAGCAGAGACGAGCCGCTGTTTACAGAGTGGGAGCAGATATGAGCGGCTAGTTCCAGAGTGGGAGCAGAGAGGAGCGGCTGGTTCCAGAGTGGGAGCAGAGAGGAGCGCCTGGTTCCAGAGTGGGAGCAGAGAGAAGCGGCTGTTTACAGAGCGGGAGCAGAGAGGAGCGGCTGGTTACTGAGGCAGAGAATGAGGAGCGGCTGGTTATAGAGTTGCAGCAGAGAGGAGAGGCTTGTTCCAGAGTGGGCGCAGAGAGGAGCGGCTGTTTCCAGAGTGGGAGCAGAGAGGAGCGGCTGGTTCCAGAGTGGGAGCAGAGAGAAGCGGCTGGTTCCAGAGTGGGAGCAGAGGGGAGCGGCTATTTACAGAGTGGGAGCAGAGAGGAACGGCTGTTTACAGAGTGGGAGCAGAGAGGAGCGGCTGACTAAGGAGTGGGAGCAGAGAGGAACGGCTGTTTACAGAGTTGGAGCAGAGAGGAGGGGCTGTTGATGGAGTGGGAGCAGAGAGGAGCCGCTGATTACAGAGTGGGAGCAGATAGGAGCGGCTAGTTCCAGAGTGGGAGCAGAGAGGAGCGGCTGGTGCCAGAGTGGGAGTAGAGAGGAGCGGCTGGTTCCAGAGTGGGAGCAGAGAGAAGCGGCTGTTTACAGAGCGGGAGCAGAGAGGAGCGGCTGATTACTGAGGCAGAGAATGAGGAGCGGCTGGTTAAAGAGTGGGAGCAGATAGGAGCGGCTAGTTCCAGAGTGGGAACAGAGAGTGACGGCTCGTTCCAGAGTGGGAGCAGAGAGGAGCGGCTGGTGGCAGAGTGGGAGCAGAGAGGAGCGACTGTTTCCAGAGTGGGAGCAGAGAGGAGCGGCTGGTTCCAGAGTGGGAGCAGAGAGGAACGGCTGTTTACAGAGTTCCAGCAGAGAGGAGGGGCTGTTGATGGAGTGGGAGCAGAGAGGAGCCGATGATTACAGAGTGGGAGCAGATAGGAGCGGCTAGTTCCAGAGTGGGAGCAGAGAGGAGCGGCTGGTGCCAGAGTGGGAGTAGAGAGGAGCGGCTGGTTCCAGAGTGGGAGCAGAGAGAAGCGGCTGTTTACAGAGCGGGAGCAGAGAGGAGCGGCTGATTACTGAGGCAGAGAATGAGGAGCGGCTGGTTATAGAGTTGCAGCAGAGAGGAGCGGCTGGTTCCAGAGTGGGAGCAGAGAGAAGCGGCTGGTTCCAGAGTGGGAGCAGAGAGGAGCGGCTGGTTCCAGAGTGGGAACAGAGCGTAGCGGCCGGTTACAGAGTGGGAGCAGAGACGAGCGGCTGTTTACAGAGTGGGAGCAGAGAGGAGCGGCTGGTTACATAGTGGGAGCAGAGAGGAGCGGCTGGTTACAGAGTGGGAGCAGAGAGGAGGGGCTGTTGACGGAGTGGGAGCAGAGAGGAGCCGCTGTTTACAGAGTGGGAGCAGAGTGGAGCGGCTGGTTCCAGAGTGGGAGCAGAGAGGAGCGGCTGGTTCCATTTCGGAGCCGAGAGGTGCGGCGATTTACAGAGTGGGAGCAGAGAGGAACGGCTGTTTACAGAGTGGGAGCAGAGAGGAGCGGCTGGTTACGGAGTGGGTGCAGAGAGGAGCGGCTGGTTACAGAAGCTCAGAATGAGGAGCGGCTGGTTACAGATTGCAGCAGAGATGAGCTGCTGGTTACAGAGTGGGAGCAGAGAGGAGCGTCTGGTTACAGAGTGGGAGCAGAGAGGAGGGGCTGTTGACGGAGTGGGAGCAGAGAGGAGCCGCTGTTTACAGAGTGGGAGCAGAGAGGAGCGGCTGGTTACAGAGTGGGAGCCGAGAGGAGCGGCTGGTAACAGAGTGGGAGCAGAGAGGAGGGGCTGTTGACGGAGTGGGAGCAGAGAGGAGCCGCTGTTTACAGAGTGGGAGCAGAGAGGAGCGGCTGGTTACAGAGTGGGAGCAGAGAGGAGCGGCTGGTTACAGAGTGGGAGCCGAGAGGAGCGGCTCGTTCCAGGGTGGGAGCAGAGAGGAGCGGCTGGTTGCAGAGTGGGAGCAGAGAGGAGCGGCTGGTTCCAGAGTGGGAGCAGAGAGGAGCGGCTATTTAGAGAGTGGGAGCAGAGAGGAACGGCTGTTTACAGAGTGGGAGCAGAGAGGAGGGGCTGTTGACGGAGTGGGAGCAGAGAGGAGCCGCTGTTTACAGAGTGGGAGCAGAGAGGAGCGGCTGGTAACAGAGTGGGAGCAGAGAGGAGCGGCTGTTTACAGAGTGGGAGCAGAGAGGAGCGGCTGTTTACAGAGTGGGAGCAGAGAGGAGCGGCTGGTTACAGAGTGGGAGCAGAGAGGAGGGGCTGTTGACGGAGTGGGAGCAGAGAGGAGCCGCTGTTTACAGAGTGGGAGCAGAGAGGAGCGGCTGGTTACAGAGTGGGAGCCGAGAGGAGCGGCTCGTTCCAGGGTGGGAGCAGAGAGGAGCGGCTGGTTGCAGAGTGGGAGCAGAGAGGAGCGGCTGGTTCCAGAGTGGGAGCAGAGAGGAGCGGCTATTTACAGAGTGGGAGCAGAGAGGAACGGCTGTTTACAGAGTGGGAGCAAAGAGGAGCGGCTGGCTACGGAGTGGGAGCAGAGAGGAACGGCAGTTTACAGAGTTGGAGCAGAGCGGAGGGGCTGTTGACGGAGTGGGAGCAGAGAGGAGCCGCTGGTTACAGAGTGGGAGCAAATAGGAGCGGCTAGTTCCAGATTGGGAGCAGAGAGGAGCGGCTGGTTCCAGATTGGGAGCAGAGAGGAGCGGCTGGTTCCAGTGTGGGAGCAGAGAGGAGCGGCTGGTTCGAGAGTGGGAGCAGAGAGAAGCGGCTGTTTAAAGAGCGGGAGCATAGAGGTGCGGCTGGTTACTGAGGCACAGAATGAGGAGCGGCTGGTTATAGAGTTGCAGCAGAGAGGAGGGGCTGTTGACGGAGTGGGAGCAGAGAGGAGCCGCTGTTTACAGAGTGGGAGCAGAGAGGAGCGGCTGGTTACAGAGTGGGAGCAGAGTGGAGCGGCTGGTTCCAGAGTGGGAGCAGAGCGGAGCGGCTGGTTCCAGAGTGGGAGCAGAGAGGAGCGGCTGGTTCCAGAGTGGGATCAGAGAGGATCGGCTGGTTCCAGAGTGGGAGCAGAGAGGAGCGGCTGGTTACAGAGTGGTAGCAGAGAGGAGCGGCTGTTTACAGAGTGGGAGCAGAGAGGAGCGGCTGCTTACAGCGTGGGAGCAGAGAGGAGCGGCTGGTTACAGAGTGGGAGCAGAGAGTAGGAGCTGTTGACGGAGTGGGAGCAGAGAGGAGCCGCTGTTTACAGAGTGGGAGCAGGGAGGAGCGGCTGGTTACAGAGTGGGAGCAGAGAGGAGCGGCTCGATCCAGAGTGGGAGCAGAGAGGAGCGGCTGGTTGCAGAGTGGGAGCAGAGAGGAGCGGCTAGTTCCAGAGTGGGAGCAGAGAGGAACGGCTGTTTACAGAGTGGGAGCAGAGAGGAGCGGCTGGCTACGGAGTGGGAGCAGAGAGGAACGGCTGTTTACAGAGTTCGAGCAGAGAGGATGGGCTGTTGACGGAGAGGGAGCAGAGAGGAGCCGCTGTTTACAGAGTTGGAGCAGATATGAGCGGCAAGTTTCAGAGTGGGAGCAGAGAGGAGCGGCTGGTTCCAGAGTGGGAGCAGAGAGGAACGGCTGTTTACAGAGTGGGAGCAGAGAGGAGCGGCTGGCTAAGGAGTGGGAGCAGAGAGGAACGGCTGTTTACAGAGTTGGAGCAGAGAGGAGAGGCTGTTGATGGAGTGGGAGCAGAGAGGAGCCGCTGATTAAAGAGTGGGAGCAGATAGGAGCGGCTAGTTCCAGAGTGGGAGCAGAGAGGAGCGGCTGGTGCCAGAGTGGGAGTAGAGAGGAGCGGCTGGTTCCAGAGTGGGAGCAGAGAGAAGCGGCTGTTTACAGAGCGGGAGCAGAGAGGAGCGGCTGATTACTGAGGCAGAGAATGAGGAGCGGCTGGTTAAAGAGTGGGAGCAGATAGGAGCGGCTAGTTCCAGAGTGGGAACAGAGAGTAACGGCTCGTTCCAGAGTGGGAGCAGAGAGGAGCGGCTGGTGGCAGAGTGGGAGCAGAGAGGAGCGACTGTTTCCAGAGTGGGAGCAGAGAGGAGCGGCTGGTTCCAGAGTGGGAGCAGAGAGGAACGGCTGTTTACAGAGTTCCAGCAGAGAGGAGGGGCTGTTGATGGAGTGGGAGCAGAGAGGAGCCGATGATTACAGAGTGGGAGCAGATAGGAGCGGCTAGTTCCAGAGTGGGAGCAGAGAGGAGCGGCTGGTGCCAGAGTGGGAGTAGAGAGGAGCGGCTGGTTCCAGAGTGGGAGCAGAGAGAAGCGGCTGTTTACAGAGCGGGAGCAGAGAGGAGCGGCTGATTACTGAGGCAGAGAATGAGGAGCGGCTGGTTATAGAGTTGCAGCAGAGAGGAGCGGCTGGTTCCAGAGTGGGAGCAGAGAGGAGCGGCTGGTTCCAGAGTGGGAGCAGAGAGGAGCGGCTGGTTCCAGAGTGGGAACAGAGCGTAGCGGCCGGTTACAGAGTGGGAGCAGAGACGAGCGGCTGTTTACAGAGTGGGAGCAGAGAGGAGCGGCTGGTTACATAGTGGGAGCAGAGAGGAGCAGCTGGTTACAGAGTGGGAGCAGAGAGGAGGGGCTGTTGACGGAGTGGGAGCAGAGAGGAGCCGCAGTTTACAGAGTGGGAGCAGAGTGGAGCGGCTGGTTCCAGAGTGGGAGCAGAGAGGAGCGGCTGGTTCCATTTCGGAGCCGAGAGGTGCGGCGATTTACAGAGTGGGAGTAGAGAGGAACGGCTGTTTACAGAGTGGGAGCAGAGAGGAGCGGCTGGTTATGGAGTGGGAGCAGAGAGGAGCGGCTGGTTACAGAAGCTCAGAATGAGGAGCGGCTGGTTACAGATTGCAGCAGAGATGAGCTGCTGGTTACAGAGTGGGAGCAGAGAGGAGCGTCTGGTTACAGAGTGGGAGCAGAGAGGAGGGGCTGTTGACGGAGTGGGAGCAGAGAGGAGCCGCTGTTTACAGAGTGGGAGCAGAGAGGAGCGGCTGGTTACAGAGTGGGAGCAGAGAGGAGCGGCTGGTTACAGAGTGGGAGCCGAGAGGAGCGGCTCGTTCCAGGGTGGGAGCAGAGAGGAGCGGCTGGTTGCAGAGTGGGAGCAGAGAGGAGCGGCTGGTTCCAGAGTGGGAGCAGAGAGGAGCGGCTATTTAGAGAGTGGGAGCAGAGAGGAACGGCTGTTTACAGAGTGGGAGCAGAGAGGAGGGGCTGTTAACGGAGTGGGAGCAGAGAGGAGCCGCTGTTTACAGAGTGGGAGCAGAGAGGAGCGGCTGGTTACAGAGTGGGAGCAGAGAGGAGCGGCTGTTTACAGAGTGGGAGCAGAGAGGAGCGGCTGTTTACAGAGTGGGAGCAGAGAGGAGCGGCTGGTTACAGAGTGGGAGCAGAGAGGAGGGGCTGTTGACGGAGTGGGAGCAGAGAGGAGCCGCTGTTTACAGAGTGGGAGCAGAGAGGAGCGGCTGGTTACAGAGTGGGAGCCGAGAGGAGCGGCTCGTTCCAGGGTGGGAGCAGAGAGGAGCGGCTGGTTGCAGAGTGGGAGCAGAGAGGAGCGGCTGGTTCCAGAGTGGGAGCAGAGAGGAGCGGCTATTTACAGAGTGGGAGCAGAGAGGAACGGCTGTTTACAGAGTGGGAGCAAAGAGGAGCGGCTGGCTACGGAGTGGGAGCAGAGAGGAACGGCAGTTTACAGAGTTGGAGCAGAGCGGAGGGGCTGTTGACGGAGTGGGAGCAGAGAGGAGCCGCTGGTTACAGAGTGGGAGCAAATAGGAGCGGCTAGTTCCAGATTGGGAGCAGAGAGGAGCGGCTGGTTCCAGATTGGGAGCAGAGAGGAGCGGCTGGTTCCAGTGTGGGAGCAGAGAGGAGCGGCTGGTTCGAGAGTGGGAGCAGAGAGAAGCGGCTGTTTAAAGAGCGGGAGCATAGAGGTGCGGCTGGTTACTGAGGCACAGAATGAGGAGCGGCTGGTTATAGAGTTGCAGCAGAGAGGAGGGGCTGTTGACGGAGTGGGAGCAGAGAGGAGCCGCTGTTTACAGAGTGGGAGCAGAGAGGAGCGGCTGGTTACAGAGTGGGAGCAGAGTGGAGCGGCTGGTTCCAGAGTGGGAGCAGAGCGGAGCGGCTGGTTCCAGAGTGGGAGCAGAGAGGAGCGGCTGGTTCCAGAGTGGGATCAGAGAGGATCGGCTGGTTCCAGAGTGGGAGCAGAGAGGAGCGGCTGGTTACAGAGTGGTAGCAGAGAGGAGCGGCTGTTTACAGAGTGGGAGCAGAGAGGAGCGGCTGCTTACAGCGTGGGAGCAGAGAGGAGCGGCTGGTTACAGAGTGGGAGCAGAGAGTAGGAGCTGTTGACGGAGTGGGAGCAGAGAGGAGCCGCTGTTTACAGAGTGGGAGCAGGGAGGAGCGGCTGGTTACAGAGTGGGAGCAGAGAGGAGCGGCTCGATCCAGAGTGGGAGCAGAGAGGAGCGGCTGGTTGCAGAGTGGGAGCAGAGAGGAGCGGCTAGTTCCAGAGTGGGAGCAGAGAGGAACGGCTGTTTACAGAGTGGGAGCAGAGAGGAGCGGCTGGCTACGGAGTGGGAGCAGAGAGGAACGGCTGTTTACAGAGTTCGAGCAGAGAGGATGGGCTGTTGACGGAGAGGGAGCAGAGAGGAGCGGCTGGTTCCAGAGTGGGAGCAGAGAGGAACGGCTGTTTACAGAGTGGGAGCAGAGAGGAGCGGCTGGCTAAGGAGTGGGAGCAGAGAGGAACGGCTGTTTACAGAGTTGGAGCAGAGAGGAGGGGCTGTTGATGGAGTGGGAGCAGAGAGGAGCCGCTGATTACAGAGTGGGAGCAGATAGGAGCGGCTAGTTCCAGAGTGGGAGCAGAGAGGAGCGGCTGGTGCCAGAGTGGGAGTAGAGAGGAGCGGCTGGTTCCAGAGTGGGAGCAGAGAGAAGCGGCTGTTTACAGAGCGGGAGCAGAGAGGAGCGGCTGATTACTGAGGCAGAGAATGAGGAGCGGCTGGTTAAAGAGTGGGAGCAGATAGGAGCGGCTAGTTCCAGAGTGGGAACAGAGAGTAACGGCTCGTTCCAGAGTGGGAGCAGAGAGGAGCGGCTGGTGGCAGAGTGGGAGCAGAGAGGAGCGACTGTTTCCAGAGTGGGAGCAGAGAGGAGCGGCTGGTTCCAGAGTGGGAGCAGAGAGGAACGGCTGTTTACAGAGTTCCAGCAGAGAGGAGGGGCTGTTGATGGAGTGGGAGCAGAGAGGAGCCGATGATTACAGAGTGGGAGCAGATAGGAGCGGCTAGTTCCAGAGTGGGAGCAGAGAGGAGCGGCTGGTGCCAGAGTGGGAGTAGAGAGGAGCGGCTGGTTCCAGAGTGGGAGCAGAGAGAAGCGGCTGTTTACAGAGCGGGAGCAGAGAGGAGCGGCTGATTACTGAGGCAGAGAATGAGGAGCGGCTGGTTATAGAGTTGCAGCAGAGAGGAGCGGCTGGTTCCAGAGTGGGAGCAGAGAGGAGCGGCTGGTTCCAGAGTGGGAGCAGAGAGGAGCGGCTGGTTCCAGAGTGGGAACAGAGCGTAGCGGCCGGTTACAGAGTGGGAGCAGAGACGAGCGGCTGTTTACAGAGTGGGAGCAGAGAGGAGCGGCTGGTTACATAGTGGGAGCAGAGAGGAGCGGCTGGTTACAGAGTGGGAGCAGAGAGGAGGGGCTGTTGACGGAGTGGGAGCAGAGAGGAGCCGCTGTTTACAGAGTGGGAGCAGAGTGGAGCGGCTGGTTCCAGAGTGGGAGCAGAGAGGAGCGGCTGGTTCCATTTCGGAGCCGAGAGGTGCGGCGATTTACAGAGTGGGAGCAGAGAGGAACGGCTGTTTACAGAGTGGGAGCAGAGAGGAGCGGCTGGTTACGGAGTGGGAGCAGAGAGGAGCGGCTGGTTACAGAAGCTCAGAATGAGGAGCGGCTGGTTACAGATTGCAGCAGAGATGAGCTGCTGGTTACAGAGTGGGAGCAGAGAGGAGCGTCTGGTTACAGAGTGGGAGCAGAGAGGAGGGGCTGTTGACGGAGTGGGAGCAGAGAGGAGCCGCTGTTTACAGAGTGGGAGCAGAGAGGAGCGGCTGGTTACAGAGTGGGAGCCGAGAGGAGCGGCTGGTTACAGAGTGGGAGCAGAGAGGAGGGGCTGTTGACGGAGTGGGAGCAGAGAGGAGCCGCTGTTTACAGAGTGGGAGCAGAGAGGAGCGGCTGGTTACAGAGTGGGAGCAGAGAGGAGCGGCTGGTTACAGAGTGGGAGCCGAGAGGAGCGGCTCGTTCCAGGGTGGGAGCAGAGAGGAGCGGCTGGTTGCAGAGTGGGAGCAGAGAGGAGCGGCTGGTTCCAGAGTGGGAGCAGAGAGGAGCGGCTATTTAGAGAGTGGGAGCAGAGAGGAACGGCTGTTTACAGAGTGGGAGCAGAGAGGAGGGGCTGTTGACGGAGTGGGAGCAGAGAGGAGCCGCTGTTTACAGAGTGGGAGCAGAGAGGAGCGGCTGGTTACAGAGTGGGAGCAGAGAGGAGCGGCTGTTTACAGAGTGGGAGCAGAGAGGAGCGGCTGTTTACAGAGTGGGAGCAGAGAGGAGCGGCTGGTTACAGAGTGGGAGCAGAGAGGAGGGGCTGTTGACGGAGTGGGAGCAGAGAGGAGCCGCTGTTTACAGAGTGGGAGCAGAGAGGAGCGGCTGGTTACAGAGTGGGAGCCGAGAGGAGCGGCTCGTTCCAGGGTGGGAGCAGAGAGGAGCGGCTGGTTGCAGAGTGGGAGCAGAGAGGAGCGGCTGGTTCCAGAGTGGGAGCAGAGAGGAGCGGCTATTTACAGAGTGGGAGCAGAGAGGAACGGCTGTTTACAGAGTGGGAGCAAAGAGGAGCGGCTGGCTACGGAGTGGGAGCAGAGAGGAACGGCAGTTTACAGAGTTGGAGCAGAGCGGAGGGGCTGTTGACGGAGTGGGAGCAGAGAGGAGCCGCTGGTTACAGAGTGGGAGCAAATAGGAGCGGCTAGTTCCAGATTGGGAGCAGAGAGGAGCGGCTGGTTCCAGATTGGGAGCAGAGAGGAGCGGCTGGTTCCAGTGTGGGAGCAGAGAGGAGCGGCTGGTTCGAGAGTGGGAGCAGAGAGAAGCGGCTGTTTACAGAGCGGGAGCATAGAGGTGCGGCTGGTTACTGAGGCACAGAATGAGGAGCGGCTGGTTATAGAGTTGCAGCAGAGAGGAGGGGCTGTTGACGGAGTGGGAGCAGAGAGGAGCCGCTGTTTACAGAGTGGGAGCAGAGAGGAGCGGCTGGTTACAGAGTGGGAGCAGAGTGGAGCGGCTGGTTCCAGAGTGGGAGCAGAGCGGAGCGGCTGGTTCCAGAGTGGGAGCAGAGAGGAGCGGCTGGTTCCAGAGTGGGATCAGAGAGGATCGGCTGGTTCCAGAGTGGGAGCAGAGAGGAGCGGCTGGTTACAGAGTGGTAGCAGAGAGGAGCGGCTGTTTACAGAGTGGGAGCAGAGAGGAGCGGCTGCTTACAGCGTGGGAGCAGAGAGGAGCGGCTGGTTACAGAGTGGGAGCAGAGAGGAGGAGCTGTTGACGGAGTGGGAGCAGAGAGGAGCCGCTGTTTACAGAGTGGGAGCAGGGAGGAGCGGCTGGTTACAGAGTGGGAGCAGAGAGGAGCGGCTCGATCCAGAGTGGGAGCAGAGAGGAGCGGCTGGTTGCAGAGTGGGAGCAGAGAGGAGCGGCTAGTTCCAGAGTGGGAGCAGAGAGGAACGGCTGTTTACAGAGTGGGAGCAGAGAGGAGCGGCTGGCTACGGAGTGGGAGCAGAGAGGAACGGCTGTTTACAGAGTTCGAGCAGAGAGGATGGGCTGTTGACGGAGAGGGAGCAGAGAGGAGCCGCTGTTTACAGAGTTGGAGCAGATATGAGCGGCAAGTTTCAGAGTGGGAGCAGAGAGGAGCGGCTGGTTCCAGAGTGGGAGCAGAGAGGAGCGGATGGTTCCAGAGTGGGAGTAGAGAGAAGCGGCTGTTTACAGAGCTGGAGCAGAGAGGAGCGGCTGGTTACTGAGGCAGAAAATGAGGAGCGGCTGGTTATAGAGTTGCAGCAGAGAGGGGAGACTTGCTCCAGAGTGGGAGCAGAGAGGAGCGGCTGTTTCCAGAGTGGGAGCAGAGAGGAGCGGCTGGTTCCAGAGTGGGAGCAGAGAGGAGCGGCTATTTACAGAGTGGGAGCAGAGAGGAACGGCTGTTTACAGAGTGGGAGCAGAGAGGAGCGGCTAGCTAAGGAGTGGGAACAGAGAGGAAGGGCTGTTTACAGAGTTGGAGCAGAGAGGAGGGTCTGTTGACGGAGTGGGAGCAGAGAGGAGCCGCTGTTTACAGAGTGGGAGCAGATAGGAGCGGCGAGTTCCAGAGTGGTAGCAGAGAGGAGCGGCTCGTTCCAGAGTGGGAGCAGAGAGGAGAGGCTGGTGGCCGAGTGGGAGCAGAGAGGAGCGGCTGTTTCCAGAGTGTGAGCAGAGAGGAGCGGCTGGTTCCAGAGTGGGAGCAGAGAGAAGCGGCTGGTTCCAGAGTGGGAGCAGAGAGGAGCGGCTCTTTACAGAGTGGGAGCAGAGAGGAACGGCTGTTTACAGAGTGGGAGCAGAGAGGAGCGGCTGGTTCCAGAGTGGGAGCAGAGAGGAGCGGCTGGTTCCAGAGTGGGAGCAGAGAGAAGCGGCTGTTTACAGAGCGGGAGCAGAGAGGAGCGGCTGGTTACTGAGGCAGAGAATGAGGAGCGGCTGGTTATAGAGTTGCAGCAGAGAGGAGAGGCTTGTTACAGAGTGGGAGCAGAGAGGAGCGGCTGGTTACAGATTGGGAGCAGAGAGGAGCGGCTGGTTACAGAGTGGGAGCAGAGTGGAGCGGCTGGTTCCAGAGTGGGAGCAGAGAGGAGCGGCTGGTTCCAGAGTGGGAGCAGAGAGGAGCGGTTGGTTCCAGTGTGGGAGCAGAGAGGAGCGGCTGGTTCCAGAGTGGGAGCAGAGAGAAGCGGCTGTTTACAGAGCGGGAGCAGAGAGGAACGGCTGATTACTGAGGCAGAGAATGAGGAGCGGCTGGTTATACATTTGCAGCAGAGAGGAGAGGCTTGTTACAGAGTGGGAGCAGAGAGGAGCGGCTGCTTCCAGATTGGGAGCAGAGAAGAGCGGCTGGTTACAGAGTGGGAGCAAAGTGGAGCGGCTGGTTCCAGAGTGGGAGCATAGAGGAGCGGCTGGTTCCAGAGTGGGAGCAGAGAGGAGCGGCTGGTTCCAGAGTGGGAGCAGAGAGGAGCGGCTGGTTCCAGAGTGGGAGCAGAGAGAAGCGGCTGGTTCCAGAGTGGGAGCAGAGAGGAGCGGCTCTTTACAGAGTGGGAGCAGAGAGGAACGGCTGTTTACAGAGTGGGAGCAGAGAGGAGCGGCTGGTTCCAGAGTGGGAGCAGAGAGGAGCGGCTGGTTCCAGAGTGGGAGCAGAGAGAAGCGGCTGTTTACAGAGCGGGAGCAGAGAGGAGCGGCTGGTTACTGAGGCAGAGAATGAGAAGCGGCTGGTTATAGAGTTGCAGCAGAGAGGAGAGGCTTGTTACAGAGTGGGAGCAGAGAGGAGCGGCTGGTTACAGATTGGGAGCAGAGAGGAGCGGCTGGATACAGAGTGGGAGCAGAGTGGAGCGGCTGCTTCCAGAGTGGGAGCAGAGAGGAGCGGCTGGTTCCAGAGTGGGAGCAGAGAGGAGCGGTTGGTTCCAGTGTGGGAGCAGAGAGGAGCGGCTGGTTCCAGAGTGGGAGCAGAGAGAAGCGGCTGTTTACAGAGCGGGAGCAGAGAGGAACGGCTGATTACTGAGGCAGAGAATGAGTAGCGGCTGGTTATACAGTTGCAGCAGAGAGGAGAGGCTTGTTACAGAGTGGGAGCAGAGAGGAGCGGCTGCTTCCAGATTGGGAGCAGAGAAGAGCGGCTGGTTACAGAGTGGGAGCAAAGTGGAGCGGCTGGTTCCAGAGTGGGAGCATAGAGCAGCGGCTGGTTCCAGAGTGGGAGCAGAGAGGAGCGGCTGGTTCCAGAGAGGGAGCAGAGAGGAGCGGCTGGTTCCAGAGTGGGAGCAGAGAGTAGCGGCTGGTTACAGAGTGGGAGCAGAGAGGAGCGGCTGTTTACAGAGTGGGAGCAGAGAATAGCGGCTGGTTACAGAGTGGGAGCAGAGAGGAGGGGCTGTTTACAGAGTGGGAGCAGAGAGGAGCGGCTGGTTACATAGTGGGAGCAGAGAGGAGCGGCTGGTTACAGAGTGGGAGCAGAGAGGAGGGGCTGTTGACGGAGTGGGAGCAGAGAGGAGCCGCTGTTGACAGAGTGGGAGCAGAGATAAGCGGCTGTTTGCAGAGCGGGAGCAGAGAGGAGCGGCTGGTTACTGAGGCAGAGAATGAGGAGCGGCTGGTTATAGAGTTGCAGCAGAGAGGAGAGGCTTGTTACAGAGTGGGAGCAGAGAGGAGCGGCTGCTTCCAGATTGGGAGCAGAGAGGAGCGGCTGGTTACAGAGTGGGAGCAGAGTGGAGCGGCTGGTTCCAGAGCGGGAGCCGAGAGGTGCGGCGATTTACAGAGTGGGAGCAGAGAGGAACGGCTGTTTACAGAGTGGGAGCAGAGAGGAGCGGCTGGTTACGGAGTGGGAGCAGAGAGGAGCGGCAGGTTACAGAAGCTCAGAATGAGGAGCGGCTGGTTACAGAGTTGCAGCAGAGATGAGCTGCTGGTTACAGAGTGGGAGCAGAGAGGAACGGCAGGTTACAGAGTGGGAGCAGAGAGGAGGGGCTGTTGACGGAGTGGGAGCAGAGAGGAGCCGCTGCTTACAGAGTGGGAGCAGAGAGGAGCGGCTGGTTACAGAGTGGGAGCCGAGAGGAGCGGCTCGTTCCAGAGTGGGAGCAGAGAGGAGCGGCTGGTTGCAGAGTGGGAGCAGAGAGGAGCGGCTGTTTCCAGAGTGGGAGCAGAGAGGAGTGGCTGGTTCCCGAGTGGGAGCAGAGATTAGCGGCTGGTTCCAGAGTGGGAGCAGATAGGAGCGGCTATTTACAGAGTGGGAGCAGAGAGGAACGGCTGTTTACAGAGTGGGAGCAAAGAGGAGCGGCTGGTTACAGAGTGGGAGCAGATAGGAGCGGCTAGTTCCAGATTGGGAGCAGAGAGGAGCGGCTGGCTCCAGATTGGGAGCAGAGAGGAGCGGCTGGTTCCAGAGTGGGAGCAGAGAGGAGCGGCTGGTTCGAGAGTGGGAGCAGAGAGAAGCGGCTGTTTACAGAGCGGGAGCAGAGAGGAGCGGCTGGTTACTGAGGCAGAGAATGAGGAGCGGCTGGTTATAGAGTTGCAGCAAAGAGTAGAGGCATGTTACAGAGTGGGAGCTGAGAGGAGCGGCTGCTTCCAGATTGGGAGCAGAGAGGAGCGGCTGGTTACAGAGTGGGAGCAGAGTGGAGCGGCTGGTTCCAGAGTGGGAGCAGAGAGGAGCGGCTGATTCCACAGTGGGAGCAGAGAGGAGCGGCTGGTTCCAGATTGGGAGCAGAGAGGAGCGGCTGGTTCCAGAGTGGGAGCAGAGAGGAGCGGCTGGTTACAGAGTGGGAGCAGAGAGCAGCGGCTGGTTACAGAGTGGGAGCAGAGAGGAGGGGCTGTTGACGGAGTGGGAGCAGAGAGGAGCCGCTGTTTACAGAGTGGGAGCAGAGAGGA
The DNA here is from genome assembly GCF_044704955.1 of Pristiophorus japonicus. Classification (NCBI taxonomy): domain Eukaryota; kingdom Metazoa; phylum Chordata; class Chondrichthyes; family Pristiophoridae; genus Pristiophorus; species Pristiophorus japonicus. Next base: position 312,994 of record NW_027250723.1, on the reverse strand, counting down.
GCGGCTGGTTACAGAGTGGGAGCAGAGAGGAGCGGCTAGTTCCAGAGTGCGAGCAGAGAGGAGCGGCTGGTTGCAGAGTGGGAGCAGAGAGGAGCGGCTGTTTCCAGAGTGGGAGAAGAGAGGAGCGGCTGGTACCAGAATGGGAGCAGAGAGAAGCGGCTGGTTCCAGAGTTGGAGCAGAGAGGAGCGGCTATTTACAGAGTGGGAGCAGAGAGGAACGGCTGTTTACAGATTGGGAGCAGAGAGGAGCGGCTGGCTAAGGAGTGGAAGCAGAGAGGAACGGCAGTTTACAGAGTTGGAGCAGAGAGGAGGGGCTGTTGACGGAGTGGGTGCAGAGAGGAGCCGCTGTTTACAGAGTGGGAGCAGATAGGAGCGGCTAGTTCCAGAGTGGGAGCAGAGAGGAGCGGCTGGTTCCAGATTGGGAGTAGAGAGGAGCGGTTGGTTCCAGAGTGGGAGCAGAGAGTAGCGGCTGGTTCGAGAGTGGGAGCAGAGAGAAGCGGCTGTTTACAGAGCGGGAGCAGAGAGGAGCGGCTGGTTACTGAGGCAGAGAATGAGGAGCGGCTGGTTATAGAGTTGCAGCAGAGAGGAGAGGCTTGTTACAGAGTGGGAGCAGAGTGGAGCGGCTGGTTCCAGAATGGGAGCAGAGAGGAGCGGCTGGTTACAGAAGCTCAGAATGATGAGCGGCTGGTTACAGAGTTGCAGCAGAGATGAGCTGCTGGTTACAGAGTGGGAGCAGAGAGGAGCGGCTGGTTACAGAGTGGGAGCAGAGAGGAGGGGCTGTTGACGGAGTGGGAGCAGAGAGGAGCGGCTGGTTACAGAGTGGGAGCAGAGAGGAGCGGCTCGTTCCAGAGTGGGAGCAGAGAGGAGCGGCTGGTTGCAGAGTGGGAGCAGAGAGGAGCGGCTGTTTCCAGAGTGGGAGCAGAGAGGAGTGGCTGTTTCAAGATTGGGAGAAGAGAGAAGCGGCTGGTTCCAGAGTGGGCGCAGAGAGGAGCGGCTATTTACAGAGTGGGAGCAGAGAGGAACGGCTGTTTACAGAGTGGGAGCAGAGAGGAGCGGCTTGCTACGTAGTGGGAGCAGAGAGGAACGGCTGTTTACAGAGTTGGAGCAGAGCGGAGGGGCTGTTGACGGAGTGGGAGCAGAGAGGAGCCGCTGTTTACAGAGTGGGAGCAGATAGGAGGGGCTAGTTCCAGATTGGGAGCAGAGAGGAGCGGCTGGTTCCAGATTGGGAGCAGAGAGGAGCGGCTGGTTCCAGAGTGGGAGCAGAGAGGAGCGGCTGGTTCGAGAGTGGGAGCAGAGAGAAGCGGCTGTTTACAGAGAGGGAGCAGAGAGGAGCGGTTGGTTACTGAGGCAGAGAATGAGGAGCGGCTGGTTATAGAGCTGCAGCAGAGATGAGAGGCTTGTTACAGAGTAGGAGCAGAGAGGAGCGGCTGCTTCCAGATTGGGAGCAGAGAGGAGCGGCTGGTTACAGAGTGGGAGCAGAGTGGAGCGGCTGGTTCCAGAGTGGGAGCAGAGAGGAGCGGCTGGATCCAGAGTGGGAGCAGAGAGGAGCGGCTGGTTCCAGAGTGGGAGCAGAGAGGAGAGGCTGGTTACAGAGTGGGAGCAGAGAGGAGCGGCTGTTTACAGAGTGTGAGAAGAGAGGAGCGGCTGGTTACAGCGTGGGAGCAGAGAGGAGCGGCTGGTTACAGAGTGGGAGCAGAGAGGAGGGGCTGTTGACGGAGTGGGAGCAGAGAGGAGCCGCTGTTTACAGAGTGGGAGCAGAGAGGAGCGGCTGGTTACAGAGTGGGAGCAGAGAGGAGCGGCTCGATCCAGAGTGGGAGCAGAGAGGAGCGGCTGGTTGCAGAGTGGGAGCAGAGAGAAGCGGCTGTTTCCAGAGTGGGAGCAGAGAGGAGCGGCTGGTTCCAGAGTGGGAGCAGAGAGAAGCGGCTGGTTCCAGAGTGGGAGCAGAGAGGAGCGGCTATTTACAGAGTGGGAGCAGAGAGGAACGGCTGTTTACAGAGTGGGAGCAGAGAGGAGCGGCTGGCTAAGGAGTGTGAGCAGAGAGGAACGGCTGTTAACAGAGTTGGAGCAGAGAGGAGGGGCTGATGACGGAGTGGGAGCAGAGAGGAGCGGCTCGATCCAGAATGGGAGCAGAGAGGAGCGGCTGGTTGCAGAGTGGGAGCAGAGAGGAGCGGCTAGGTCCAGAGTGGGAGCAAAGAGGTGCGGCTCGTTCCAGATTGGGAGCAGAGAGGAGCGGCTGGTTGCACAGTGGGAGCAGAGAGGAGCGGCTGTTTCCAGAGTGGGAGCAGAGAGGAGGGGCTGTTGACGGAGTGGGAGCAGAGAGGAGCCGCTGGTTACAGAGTGGGAGCAAATAGGAGCGGCTAGTTCCAGATTGGGAGCAGAGAGGAGCGGCTGGTTCCAGATTGGGAGCAGAGAGGAGCGGCTGGTTCCAGTGTGGGAGCAGAGAGGAGCGGCTGGTTCGAGAGTGGGAGCAGAGAGAAGCGGCTGTTTACAGAGCGGGAGCATAGAGGTGCGGCTGGTTACTGAGGCACAGAATGAGGAGCGGCTGGTTATAGAGTTGCAGCAGTGAGTAGAGGCTTGTTACAGAGTGGGAGCAGAGAGGAGCGGCTGCTTCCAGATTGGGAGCAGAGAGGAGCGGCTGGTTACAGAGTGGGAGCAGAGTGGAGCGGCTGGTTCCAGAGTGGGAGCAGAGCGGAGCGGCTGGTTCCAGAGTGGGAGCAGAGAGGAGCGGCTGGTTCCAGAGTGGGAGCAGAGAGGAGCGGCTGGTTCCAGAGTGGGAGTAGAGAGGAGCGGCTGGTTACAGAGTGGTAGCAGAGAGGAGCGGCTGTTTACAGAGTGGGAGCAGAGAGGAGCGGCTGCTTACAGCGTGGGAGCAGAGAGGAGCGGCTGGTTACAGAGTGGGAGCAGAGAGGAGGAGCTGTTGACGGAGTGGGAGCAGAGAGGAGCCGCTGTTTACAGAGTGGGAGCAGGGAGGAGCGGCTGGTTACAGAGTGGGAGCAGAGAGGAGCGGCTCGATCCAGAGTGGGAGCAGAGAGGAGCGGCTGGTTGCAGAGTGGGAGCAGAGAGGAGCGGCTAGTTCCAGAGTGGGAGCAGAGAGGAACGGCTGTTTACAGAGTGGGAGCAGAGAGGAGCGGCTGGCTACGGAGTGGGAGCAGAGAGGAACGGCTGTTTACAGAGTTCGAGCAGAGAGGAGGGGCTGTTGACGGAGAGGGAGCAGAGAGGAGCCGCTGTTTACAGAGTTGGAGTAGAGAGAAGCGGCTGTTTACAGAGCTGATGCAGAGAGGAGCGGCTGGTTACTGAGGCAGAAAATGAGGAGCGGCTGGTTATAGAGTTGCAGCAGAGAGGGGAGACTTGCTCCAGAGTGGGAGCAGAGAGGAGTGGCTGTTTCCAGAGTGGGAGCAGAGAGAAGCGGCTGGTTCCAGAGTGGGAGCAGAGAGGAGCGGCTATTTACAGAGTGGGAGCAGAGAGGAACGGCTGTTTACAGAGTGGGAGCAGAGAGGAGCGGCTAGCTAAGGAGTGGGAACAGAGAGGAAGGGCTGTTTACAGAGTTGGAGCAGAGAGGAGGGTCTGTTGACGGAGTGGGAGCAGAGAGGAGCCGCTGTTTACAGAGTGGGAGCAGATAGGAGCGGCGAGTTCCAGAGTGGTAGCAGAGAGGAGCGGCTCGTTCCAGAGTGGGAGCAGAGAGGAGAGGCTGGTGGCCGAGTGGGAGCAGAGAGGAGCGGCTGTTTCCAGAGTGGGAGCAGAGAGGAGCGGCTGGTTCCAGAGTGGGAGCAGAGAGAAGCGGCTGGTTCCAGAGTGGGAGCAGAGAGAAGCGGCTGTTTACAGAGCGGGAGCAGAGAGGAGCGGCTGGTTACTGAGGCAGAGAATGAGGAGCGGCTGGTTATAGAGTTGCAGCAGAGAGGAGAGGCTTGTTACAGAGTGGGAGCAGAGAGGAGCGGCTGCTTCCAGATTGGGAGCAGAGAGGAGCGGCTGGTTACAGAGTGGGAGCAGAGTGGAGCGGCTGGTTCCAGAATGGGAGCAGAGAGGAGCGGCTGGTTACAGAAGCTCAGAATGATGAGCGGCTGGTTACAGAGTTGCAGCAGAGATGAGCTGCTGGTTACAGAGTGGGAGCAGAGAGGAGCGGCTGGTTACAGAGTGGGAGCAGAGAGGAGGGGCTGTTGACGGAGTGGGAGCAGAGAGGAGCGGCTGGTTACAGATGGGAGCAGAGAGGAGCGGCTCGTTCCAGAGTGGGAGCAGAGAGGAGCGGCTGGTTGCAGAGTGGGAGCAGAGAGGAGCGGCTGTTTCCAGAGTGGGAGCAGAGAGGAGTGGCTGTTTCCAGAGTGGGAGAAGAGAGAAGCGGCTGGTTCCAGAGTGGGCGCAGAGAGGAGCGGCTATTTACAGAGTGGGAGCAGAGAGGAACGGCTGTTTACAGAGTGGGAGCAGAGAGGAGCGGCTTGCTACGGAGTGGGAGCAGAGAGGAACGGCTGTTTACAGAGTTGGAGCAGAGAGGAGGGGCTGTTGACGGAGTGGGAGCAGAGAGGAGCCGCTGTTTACAGAGTGGGAGCAGATAGGAGGGGCTAGTTCCAGATTGGGAGCAGAGAGGAGCGGCTGGTTCCAGATTGGGAGCAGAGAGGAGCGGCTGGTTCCAGAGTGGGAGCAGAGAGGAGCGGCTGGTTCGAGAGTGGGAGCAGAGAGACGCGGCTGTTTACAGAGAGGGAGCAGAGAGGAGCGGTTGGTTACTGAGGCAGAGAATGAGGAGCGGCTGGTTATAGAGCTGCAGCAGAGATGAGAGGCTTGTTACAGAGTGGGAGCAGAGAGGAGCGGCTGCTTCCAGATTGGGAGCAGAGAGGAGCGGCTGGTTACAGACTGGGAGCAGAGTGGAGCGGCTGGTTCCAGAGTGGGAGCAGAGAGGAGCGGCTGGTTCCAGAGTGGGAGCAGAGAGGAGCGGCTGGTTCCAGAGTGGGAGCAGAGAGGAGAGGCTGGTTACAGAGTGGGAGCAGAGAGGAGCGGCTGTTTACAGAGTGTGAGAAGAGAGGAGCGGCTGGTTACAGCGTGGGAGCACAGAGGAGCGGCTGGTTACAGAGTGGGAGCAGAGAGGAGGGGCTGTTGACGGAGTGGGAGCAGAGAGGAGCCGCTGCTTACAGAGTGGGAGCAGAGAGGAGCGGCTGGTTACAGAGTGGGAGCAGAGAGGAGCGGCTCGATCCAGAGTGGGAGCAGAGAGGAGCAGCTGGTTACAGAGTGGGAGAAGAGAGGAGCGGCTGGTTCCAGAGTGGGAGCAGTGCGTAGCGGCTGTTTACAGAGCGGGAGTAGAGAGGAGCGGCTGTTTATAGGGTTGGAGCATAGAGGAGCGGCTTTTTACCGAGTGGGAGCAGAGAGGAGCGGCTCGTTACAGATTCGGAGCAGAGAGGAGCGGCAGTTCACGGAGTGGGAGCAGAGAGGAGCGGCTGTTCACAGAGTGGGAGCAGAGAGGGGGCACTGTTTACGGAGTGGGTGCAGAGAGGAGAGGCTTCTTAGAGAGGCAGAGAATGAGGTGCGGCTCGTTACAGAGTTGCAGCAGAGAGGAGGGGCTGGTTACAGAGTGGGAGCAGAGAGGAGCGGCTGTTTACAGAGTGGGAGCTGAGAGGAGAGGCTGTTTACAGAGTGGGATCAGAGAGGAGTGGCTGTTTACAGAGTGGGAGCAGAGAGGAGCGGCTGGTTACAGAGTGGGAGCAGAGAGGAGTGGCTGTTTCAGAGCGGCAGCAGAGAGGAGTGGCTGTTTACGGAGCGCGAGCAGAGAGGAGCGTCTGTTTGCAGAGTGGGAGCTGAGAGGATGAGAGGAGCGGCTGGTTACAGAGTAGGAGCAGAGAGGAGCGGCGGGTTACAGATTGGTAGCATAGAGAAGCGGCTGGTTATAGAGTGGTAGCATAGAGAAGCGGCTGGTTACAGAGTGGGAGCAGAGAGGAGGGGCTGTTTATGGAGTGGGAGCAGAGAGGAGCGGCTGGTTACAGAGTTGGAGCAGAGAGGAGGGGCTGTTGACGGAGTGGGAGGAGAGAGGAGCGGCTGTTTAGAGTGGGAGCAGAGAGGAGCGGCTGTTTAGGTAGTTCGAGCAGAGAGGAGGGGCTGTTGACGGAGTGGGAGCAGTGCGGAGCAGCTAGTTCCAGAGTGGGAGCAGAGAGGAACGGCTGTTTACAGAGTGGGAGCAGAGAGGAGCGGCTGGCTACGGAGTGGGAGCAGAGAGGAACGGCTGTTTACAGAGTTCGAGCAGAGAGGAGGGGCTGTTGACGGAGAGGGAGCAGAGAGGAGCCGCTGTTTACAGAGTTGGAGCAGATATGAGCGGCAAGTTTCAGAGTGGGAGCAGAGAGGAACGGCTGGTTCCAGAGTGGGAGCAGAGAGGAGCGGCTGGTTCCAGAGTGGGAGTAGAGAGAAGCGGCTGTTTACAGAGCTGGAGCAGAGAGGAGCGGCTGGTTACTGAGGCAGAAAATGAGGAGCGGCTGGTTATAGAGTTGCAGCAGAGAAGGGAGACTTGCTCCAGAGTGGGAGCAGAGAGGAGCGGCTGTTTCCAGAGTGGGAGCAGAGAGGAGCGGCTGGTTCCAGAGTGGGAGCAGAGAGAAGCGGCTGGTTCCAGAGTGGGAGCAGAGAGGAGCGGCTATTTACAGAGTTGGAGCAGAGAGGAACGGCTGTTTACAGAGTGGGAGCAGAGAGGAGCGGCTAGCTAAGGAGTGGGAACAGAGAGGAAGGGCTGTTTACAGAGTTGGAGCAGAGAGGAGGGTCTGTTGACGGAGTGGGAGCAGAGAGGAGCCGCTGTTTACAGAGTGGGAGCAGATAGGAGCGGCGAGTTCCAGAGTGGTAGCAGAGAGGAGCGGCTCGTTCTAGAGTGGGAGCAGAGAGGAGAGGCTGGTGGCAGAGTGGGAGCAGAGAGAAGCGGCTGTTTACAGAGCGGGAGCAGAGAGGAACGGCTGATTACTGAGGCAGAGAATGAGGAGCGGCTGGTTATAGAGTTGCAGCAGAGAGGAGAGGCTTGTTACAGAGTGGGAGCAGAGAGGAGCGGCTGCTTCCAGATTGGGAGCAGAGAAGAGCGGCTGGTTACAGAGTGGGAGCAAAGTGGAGCGGCTGGTTCCAGAGTGGGAGCATAGAGGAGCGGCTGGTTCCAGAGTGGGAGCAGAGAGGAGCGGCTGGTTCCAGAGTGGGAGCAGAGAGGAGCGGCTGGTTCCAGAGTGGGAGCAGAGAGTAGCGGCTGGTTACAGAGTGGGAGCAGAGAGGAGCGGCTGTTTACAGAGTGGGAGCAGAGAGTAGCGGCTGGTTACAGAGTGGAAGCAGAGAGGAGGGGCTGTTTACAGAGTGGGAGCAGAGAGGAGCGGCTGGTTACATAGTGGGAGCAGAGAGGAGCGGCTGGCTAAGGAGTGGGAGCAGAGAGGAACGGCTGTTAACAGAGTTGGAGCAGAAAGGAGGGGCTGATGACGGAGTGGAAGCAGAGAGGAGCGGCTCGATCCAGAATGGGAGCAGAGAGGAGCGGCTGGTTGCAGAGTGGGAGCAGAGAGGAGCGGCTAGGTCCAGAGTGGGAGCAAAGAGGTGCGGCTCGTTCCAGATTGGGAGCAGAGAGGAGCGGCTGGTTGCAGAGTGGGAGCAGAGAGGAGCGGCTGTTTCCAGAGTGGGAGCAGAGAGGAGCGGCTGGTTCCAGAGTGGGAGCAGAGAGAAGCGGCTGGTTCCAGAGTGGGAGCAGAGAGGAGCGGCTATTTACAGAGTGGGAGCAAAGAGGAACGGCTGTTTACAGAGTGGGAGCAGAGAGGAGCGGCTGGCTACGGAGTGTGAGCAGAGAGGAACGGCTGTTTAGAGAGTTCGAGCAGAGAGGAGGGGCTGTTGATGGAGTGGGAGCAGAGAGGAGCCGCTGTTTACAGAGTGGGAGCAGATAGGAGCGGCTAATTTCAGAGTGGGAGCAGAGAGGAGCGGCTGGTTCCTGATTGGGAGCAGAGAGGAGCGGCTGGTTACAGAGTGGGAGCAGAGAGGAGCGGCTGTTTACAGAGTGGGAGCAGAGAGGAGCAGATGGTTACAGAGTGGGAGCAGAGACGAGCGGCTGGTTACAGAGTGGGAGCAGAGAGGAGGGGCTGTTGACGGAGTGGGAGCAGAGAGGAGCCGCTGTTTACAGAGTGGGAGCAGAGAGGTGCGGCTGGTTACAGAGTGGGAGCAGAGAGGAGCGGCTCGTTCCAGAGTGGGAGCAGAGAGGAGCGGCTGGTTGCAGAGTGGGAGCAGAGAGGAGCGGCTGTTTCCAGAGTGGGTGCAGAGAGGAGCGGCTGGTTCCAGAGTGGGAGCAGAGAGAAGCGGCTGGTTCCAGAGTGGGAGCAAAGAGAAGCGGCTATTTACAGAGTGGGAGCAGAGAGGAGGGGCTGTTGACGGAGCGGGAGCAGAGAGGAGCGGCTGTTTACAGAGTGGGAGCTGAGAGGAGCGGCTGTTTACGGAGTTGGAGCAGAGAGGAGCAGCTGTTTATTGAGTGGGAGCAGAGAGGAGCGGCAGGTTGCAGAGTGGCATCAGAGATGAGCGCTTGGTTACAGAGGCAGGGAATGAGGAGAGGCTGGTTACAGAGTTGTAGCAGAGATGAGTGGCTGGTTACAGAGTGGGAGCAGAGAGGAGGGGCTGTTGACGGAGTGGGAGTAGAGAGGAGCGGCTGGTTCCAGAGTGGGAGCAGAGAGTAGCGGCTGGTTCGAGAGTGGGAGCAGAGAGAAGCGGCTGTTTACAGAGCGGGAGCAGAGAGGAGCGGCTGGTTACTGAGGCAGAGAATGAGGAGCGGCTGGTTATAGAGTTGCAGCAGAGAGGAGAGGCTTGTTACAGAATGGGAGCAGAGAGGAGCGGCTGCTTCCAGATTGGGAGCAGAGAGGAGCGGCTGGTTACAGAGTGGGAGCAGAGTGGAGCGGCTGGTTCCAGAATGGGAGCAGAGAGGAGGGGCTGTTGACGGAGTGGGAGCAGAGAGGAGCGGCTGGTTACAGAAGCTCAGAATGATGAGCGGCTGGTTACAGAGTTGCAGCAGAGTTGAGCTGCTGGTTACAGAGTGGGAGCAGAGAGGAGCGGCTGGTTACAGAGTGGGAGCAGAGAGGAGGGGCTGTTGACGGAGTGGGAGCAGAGAGGAGCGGCTGGTTACAGAGTGGGAGCAGAGAGGAGCGGCTCGTTCCAGAGTGGGAGCAGAGAGGAGCGGCTGGTTGCAGAGTGGGAGCAGAGAGGAGCGGCTGTTTCCAGAGTGGGAGAAGAGAGAAGCGGCTGGTTCCAGAGTGGGCGCAGAGAGGAGCGGCTATTTACAGAGTGGGAGCAGAGAGGAACGGCTGTTTACAGAGTGGGAGCAGAGAGGAGCGGCTTGCTACGGAGTGGGAGCAGAGAGGAACGGCTGTTTAAAGAGTTGGAGCAGAGCGGAGGGGCTGTTGACGGAGTGGGAGCAGAGAGGAGCCGCTGTTTACAGAGTGGGAGCAGATAGGAGGGGCTAGTTCCAGATTGGGAGCAGAGAGGAGCGGCTGGTTCCAGATTGGGAGCAGAGAGGAGCGGCTGGTTCCAGAGTGGGAGCAGAGTGGAGCGGCTGGTTCTAGAGTGGGAGCAGAGAGAAGCGGCTGTTTACAATGAGGGAGCAGAGAGGAGCGGTTGGTTACTGAGGCAGAGAATGAGGAGCGGCTGGTTATAGAGCTGCAGCAGAGATGAGAGGCTTGTTACAGAGTGGGAGCAGAGAGGAGCGGCTGCTTCCAGATTGGGAGCAGAGAGGAGCGGCTGGTTACAGAGTGGGAGCAGAGTGGAGCGGCTGGTTCCAGAGTGGGAGCAGAGAGGAGCGGCTGGTTCCAGAGTGGGAGCAGAGAGGAGCGGCTGGTTCCAGAGTGGGAGCAGAGAGGAGAGGCTGGTTACAGAGTGGGAGCAGAGAGGAGCGGCTGTTTACAGAGTGTGAGAAGAGAGGAGCGGCTGGTTACAGCGTGGGAGCAGAGAGGAGCGGCTGGTTACAGAGTGGGAGCAGAGAGGAGGGGCTGTTGACGGAGTGGGAGCAGAGAGGAGCCGCTGTTTACAGAGTGGGAGCAGAGAGGAGCGGCTGGTTACAGAGTGGGAGCAGAGAGGAGCGGCTCGATCCAGAGTGGGAGCAGAGAGGAGCAGCTGGTTACAGAGTGGGAGAAGAGAGGAGCGGCTGGTTCCAGAGTGGGAGCAGTGCGGAGCGGCTGTTTACAGAGCGGGAGTAGAGAGGAGCGGCTGTTTATAGGGTTGGAGCATAGAGGAGCGGCTTTTTACCGAGTGGGAGCAGAGAGGAGCGGCTCGTTACAGATTCGGAGCAGAGAGGAGCGGCTGTTCACGGAGTGGGAGCAGAGAGGAGCGGCTGTTCACAGAGTGGGAGCAGAGAGGGGGCACTGTTTACGGAGTGGGTGCAGAGAGGAGAGGCTTCTTAGAGAGGCAGAGAATGAGGTGCGGCTCGTTACAGATTTGCAGCAGAGAGGAGGGGCTGGTTACAGAGTGGGAGCAGAGAGGAGCGGCTGTTTACAGAGTGGGAGCTGAGAGGAGAGGCTGTTTTCAGAGTGGGATCAGAGAGGAGTGGCTGTTTACAGAGTGGGAGCAGAGAGGAGCGGCTGGTTACAGAGTGGGAGCAGAGAGGAGTGGCTGTTTCAGAGCGGCAGCAGAGAGGAGTGGCTGTTTACGGAGCGCGAGCAGAGAGGAGCGTCTGTTTGCAGAGTGGGAGCTGAGAGGAGCGGCTGGTTACAGAGTAGGAGCAGAGAGGAGGGGCTGTTGACGGAGTGGGAGCAGAGAGGAGCGGCTGTTTAGAGTGGGAGCAGAGAGGAGCGGCTGTTTAGGTAGTTCGAGCAGAGAGGAGGGGCTGTTGACGGAGTGGGAGCAGTGCGGAGCAGCTAGTTCCAGAGTGGGAGCAGAGAGGAGGGGCTGTTTATGGAGTGGGAGCAGAGAGGAGCGGCTGGTTACAGAGGCACAGAATGAGGAGCGGCTGGTTACAGAGTTGCAGCAGATATGAGCGGCTGGTTACAGAGTTGGAGCAGAGAGGAGGGGCTGTTGACGGAGTGGGAGCAGAGAGGAGCGGCTGTTTAGAGTGGGAGCAGAGAGGAGCGGCTGTTTAGGTAGTTCGAGCAGAGAGGAGGGGCTGTTGACGGAGTGGGAGCAGTGCGGAGCGGCTAGTTCCAGAGTGGGAGCAGAGAGGAACGGCTGTTTACAGAGTGGGAGCAGAGACGAGCGGCTGGCTACGGAGTGGGAGCAGAGAGGAACGGCTGTTTACAGAGTTCGAGCAGAGAGGAGAGGCTGTTGACGGAGAGGGAGCAGAGAGGAGCCGCTGTTTACAGAGTTGGAGCAGATATGAGCGGCAAGTTTCAGAGTGGGAGCAGAGAGGAGCGGCTGGTTCCAGAGTGGGAGCAGAGAGGAGCGGCTGGTTCCAGAGTGGGAGTAGAGAGAAGCGGCTGTTTACAGAGCTGGAGCAGAGAGGAGCGGCTGGTTACTGAGGCAGAAAATGAGGAGCGGCTGGTTATAGAGTTGCAGCAGAGAGGGGAGACTTGCTCCAGAGTGGGAGCAGAGAGGAGCGGCTGTTTCCTGAGTGGGAGCAGAGAGGAGCGGCTGGTTCCAGAGTGGGAGCAGAGAGAAGCGGCTGGTTCCTGAGTGGGAGCTGAGAGGAGCGGCTATTTACAGAGTTGGAGCAGAGAGGAACGGCTGTTTACAGAGTGGGAGCAGAGAGGAGCGGCTAGCTAAGGAGTGGGAACAGAGAGGAAGGGCTGTTTACAGAGTTGGAGCAGAGAGGAGGGTCTGTTGACGGAGTGGGAGCAGAGAGGAGCCGCTGTTTACAGAGTGGGAGCAGATAGGAGCGGCGAGTTCCAGAGTGGTAGCAGAGAGGAGCGGCTCGTTCCAGAGTGGGAGCAGAGAGGAGAGGCTGGTGGCAGAGTGGGAGCAGAGAGGAGCGGCTGTTTCCAGAGTGGGAGCAGAGAGGAGCGGCTGGTTCCAGAGTGGGAGCAGAGAGAAACGGCTGGTTCCAGAGTGGGAGCAGAGAGGAGCGGCTCTTTACAGAGTGGGAGCAGAGAGGAACGGCTGTTTACAGAGTGGGAGCAGAGAGGAGCGGCTGGTTCCAGAGTGGGAGCAGAGAGGAGCAGCTGGTTCCAGAGTGGGAGCAGAGAGAAGCGGCTGTTTACAGAGCGGGAGCAGAGAGGAGCGGCTGGTTACTGAGGCAGAGAATGAGGAGCGGCTGGTTATAGAGTTGCAGCAGAGAGGAGAGGCTTGTTACAGAGTGGGAGCAGAGAGGAGCGGCTGGTTACAGATTGGGAGCAGAGAGGAGCGGCTGGTTACAGATTGGGAGCAGAGTGGAGCGGCTGGTTCCAGAGTGGGAGCAGAGAGGAGCGGCTGGTTCCAGAGTGGGAGCAGAGAGGAGCGGTTGGTTCCAGAGTGGGAGCAGAGAGGAGCGGCTGGTTCCAGAGTGGGAGCAGAGAGAAGCGGCTGTTTACAGAGCGGGAGCAGAGAGGAACGGCTGATTACTGAGGCAGAGAATGAGGAGCGGCTGGTTATAGAGTTGCAGCAGAGAGGAGAGGCTTGTTACAGAGTGGGAGCAGAGAGGAGCGGCTGCTTCCAGATTGGGAGCAGAGAAGAGCGGCTGGTTACAGAGTGGGCGCAGAGTGGAGCGGCTGGTTCCAGAGTGGGAGCATAGAGGAGCGGCTGGTTCCAGAGTGGGAGCAGAGAGGAGCGGCTGGTTCCAGAGTGGGAGCAGAGAGGAGCGGCTGGTTCCAGAGTGGGAGCAGAGAGTAGCGGCTGGTTACAGAGTGGGAGCAGAGAGGAGCGGCTGTTAACAGAGTGGTAGCAGAGAGTAGCGGCTGGTTACAGAGTGGGAGCAGAGAGGAGGGGCTGTTTACAGAGTGGGAGCAGAGAGGAGCGGCTGGTTACATAGTGGGAGCAGAGAGGAGCGGCTGGCTAAGGAGTGGGAGCAGAGAGGAACGGCTGTTAACAGAGTTGGAGCAGAGAGGAGGGGCTGATGACGGAGTGGGAGCAGAGAGGAGCGGCTCGATCCAGAATGGGAGCAGAGAGGAGCGGCTGGTTGCAGAGTGGGAGCAGAGAGGAGCGGCTAGGTCCAGAGTGGGAGCAAAGAGGTGCGGCTCGTTCCAGATTGGGAGCAGAGAGGAGCGGCTGGTTGCAGAGTGGGAGCAGAGAGGAGCGGCTGTTTCCAGAGTGGGAGCAGAGAGGAGCGGCTGGTTCCAAAGTGGGAGCAGAGAGAAGCGGCTGGTTCCAGAGTGGGAGCAGAGAGGAGCGGCTATTTACAGAGTGGGAGCAAAGAGGAACGGCTGTTTACAGAGTGGGAGCAGAGAGGAGGGGCTGTTTACAGAGTGGGATCAGAGAGGAGTGGCTGTTTACGGAGTGGGTGCAGAGAGGAGAGGCTTCTTAGAGAGGCAGAGAATGAGGTGCGGCTCGTTACAGAGTTGCAGCAGAGAGGAGGGGCTGGTTACAGAGTGGGAGCAGAGAGGAGCGGCTGTTTACAGAGTGGGAGCTGAGAGGAGAGGCTGTTTACAGAGTGGGATCAGAGAGGAGTGGCTGTTTACAGAGTGGGAGCAGAGAGGAGCGGCTGGTTACAGAGTGGGAGCAGAGAGGAGTGGCTGTTTCAGAGCGGCAGCAGAGAGGAGTGGCTGTTTACGGAGCGCGAGCAGAGAGGAGCGTCTGTTTGCAGAGTGGGAGCTGAGAGGAGCGGCTGGTTACAGAGTAGGAGCAGAGAGGAGCGGCGGGTTACAGATTGGTAGCATAGAGAAGCGGCTGGTTACAGAGTGGTAGCATAGAGAAGCGGCTGGTTACAGAGTGGGAGCAGAGAGGAGGGGCTGTTTATGGAGTGGGAGCAGAGAGGAGCGGCTGGTTACAGAGTTGCAGCAGATATGAGCGGCTGGTTACAGAGTTGGAGCAGAGAGGAGGGGCTGTTGACGGAGTGGGAGCAGAGAGGAGCGGCTGTTTAGAGAGCGGGAGCAGAGAGGAGCGGCTGGTTACTGAGGCAGAGAATGAGAAGCGGCTGGTTATAGAGTTGCAGCAGAGAGGAGAGGCGTGTTACAGAGTGGGAGCAGAGAGGAGCGGCTGCTTCCAGATTGGGTGCAGAGAGGAGCGGCTGGTTACAGAGTGGGAGCAGAGTGGAGCGGCTGGTTCCAGAATGGGAGCAGAGAGGAGCGGCTGATTCCAGAGCGGGAGCCGAGAGGTGCGGCGATTTACAGAGTGGGAGCAGAGAGGAACGGCTGTTTACAGAGTGGGAGCAGAGAGGAGCGGCTTGTTACGGAGTGGGAGCAGAGAGGATTGGCTGGTTACAGAAGCTCAGAATGATGAGCGGCTGGTTACAGAGTTGCAGCAGAGAGGAGCGGCTGGTTCCAGAGTGGGAGCAGAGAGAAGCGGCTGGTTCCAGAGTGGGAGCAGAGAGGAGCGGCTCTTTACAGAGTGGGAGCAGAGAGGAACGGCTGTTTACAGAGTGGGAGCAGAGAGGAGCGGCTGGTTCCAGAGTGGGAGCAGAGAGGAGCGGCTGATTCCAGAGCGGGAGCCGAGAGGTGCGGCGATTTACAGAGTGGGAGCAGAGAGGAACGGCTGTTTACAGAGTGGGAGCAGAGAGGAGCGGCTGGTTACGGAGTGGGAGCAGAGAGGATTGGCAGGTTACAGAAGCTCAGAATGATGAGCGGCTGGTTACAGAGTTGCAGCAGAGATGAGCTGCTGGTTACAGAGTTGGAGCAGAGAGGAGCGTCTGGTTACAGAGTGGGAGCAGAGAGGAGGGGCTGTTGACGGAGTGGGAGCAGAGAGGAGCGGCTGGTTACAGAGTGGGAGCAGAGAGGAGCGGCTCGTTCCAGAGTGGGAGCAGAGAGGAGCGGCTGGTTGCAGAGTGGGAGCAGAGAGGAGCGTCTATTTACAGAGTGGGAGCAGAGAGGAACGGCTGTTTACAGAGTGGGAGCAGAGAGGAGCGGCTGGTTCCAGAGTGGGAGCAGAGAGGAGCGGCTGGTTCCAGAGTGGGAGCAGAGAGGAGCGTCTATTTACAGAGTGGGAGCAGAGAGGAACGGCTGTTTACAGAGTGGGAGCAGAGAGGAGCGGCTGGTTCCAGAGTGGGAGCAGAGAGGAGCGGCTGGTTACAGAGTGGGAGCAGAGTGGAGCGGCTGGTTCCAGAGTGGGAGCAGAGAGGAGCGGCTGGTTCCAGAGTGGGAGCAGAGAGGAGCGGCTGGTTCCAGAGTGGGAGCAGAGAGGAGCGGCTGGATCCAGAGTGGGAGCAGAGAGAAGCGGCAGTTTACAGAGCGGGAGCAGAGAGGAACGGCTGATTACTGAGGCAGAGAATGAGGAGCGGCTGGTTATAGAGTTGCAGCAGAGAGGAGAGGCTTGTTACAGAGTGGGAGCAGAGAGGAGCGGCTGCTTCCAGATTGGGAGCAGAGAAGAGCGGCTGGTTACAGAGTGGGAGCAAAGTGGAGCGGCTGGTTCCAGAGTGGGAGCAGAGAGGAGCGGTTGGTTCCAGAGTGGGAGCAGAGAGGAGCGGCTGGTTCCAGAGTGGGAGCAGAGAGGAGCGGCTGGTTCCAGAGTGGGAGCAGAGAGTAGCGGCTGGTTACAGAGTGGGAGCAGAGAGGAGCGGCTGTTTACAGAGTGGGTGCAGAGAGTAGCGGCTGGTTACCGAGTGGGAGCAGAGAGGAGCGGCTGTTTACAGAGTGGGAGCAGAGAGGAGCGGCTGGTTACATAGTGGGAGCAGAGAGGAGCGGCTGGTTATAGAGTGGGAGCAGAGAGGAGGGGCTGTTGACGGAGTGGGAGCAGAGAGGAGCTGCTGTTTACAGAGTGGGAGCAGAGAGAAGCGGCTGTTTACAGAGCGGGAGCAGAGAGTAGCGGCTGGTTACTGAGGCAGAGAATGAGGAGCGGCTGATTATAGAGTTGCAGCAGAGAGGAGAGGCTTGTTACAGAGTGGGAGCAGAGAGGAGCGGCTGCTTCCAGATTGGGAGCAGAGAGGAGCGGCTGGTTACAGAGTGGGAGCAGAGTGGAGCGGCTGGTTCCAGAGTGGGTGCAGAGAGGAGCGGCTGGTTCCAGAGCGGGAGCCGAGAGGTGCGGCGATTTACAGAGTGGGAGCAGAGAGGAACGGCTGTTTACAGAGTGGGAGCAGAGAGGAGCGGCTGGTTACGGAGTGGGAGCAGAGAGGAGCGGCTGGTTACAGAAGCTCAGAATGAGGAGCGGCTGGTTACAGAGTTGCAGCAGAGATGAGCTGCTGGTTACAGGGTGGGAGCAGAGAGGAACGGCAGGTTACAGAGTGGGAGCAGAGAGGAGGGGCTGTTGACGGAGTGGGAGCAGAGAGGAGCCGCTGTTTACAGAGTGGGAGCAGAGAGGAGCGGCTGGTTACAGAGTGGGAGCCGAGAGGAGCGGCTCGTTCCAGAGTGGGAGCAGAGAGGAGCGGCTGGTTGCAGAGTGGGAACAGAGAGGAGCGGCTGTTTCCAGAGGGTGAGCAGAGAGAAGCGGCTGGTTCCAGAGTGGGAGCAGAGAGGAGCGGCTATTTACAGAGTGGGAGCAGAGAGGAACGGCTGTTTACAGAGTGGGAGCAGAGCGGAGGGGCTGTTGACGGAGTGGGAGCAGAGAGGAGCCGCTGGTTACAGAGTGGGAGCAGATAGGAGCGGCTAGTTCCAGATTGGGAGCAGAGAGGAGCGGCTGGTTCCAGATTGGGAGCAGAGAGGAGCGGCTGGTTCCAGAGTGGGAGCAGAGAGGAGCGGCTGGTTCGAGAGTGGGAGCAGAGAGAAGCGGCTGTTTACAGAGCGGGAGCAGAGAGGAGCTGCTGGTTACTGAGGCAGAGAATGAGGAGCGGCTGGTTATAGAGTTGCAGCAGAGAGGAGGGGCTGTTGACGGAGTGGGAGCAGAGAGGAGCTGCTGTTTACAGAGTGGGAGCAGAGAGGAGCGGCTGGTTACAGAGTGGGAGCAGATAGGAGCGGCTAGTTCCAGATTGGGAGCAGAGAGGAGCGGCTGGTTCCAGATTGGGAGCAGAGAGGAGCGGCTGGTTCCAGAGTGGGAGCAGAGAGGAGCGGCTGGTTCCAGATTGGGAGCAGAGAGGAGCGGCTGGTTCCAGAGTGGGAGCAGAGAGGAGCGGCTGGTTGCAGAGTGGGAGCAGACAGGAGCGGCTGTTTCCAGAGTGGGAGCAGAGTGGAGCGGCTGGTTGCAGAGTGGGATCAGAGAGAAGCGGCTGGTTCCAGAGTTGGAGCAGAGAGGAGCGGCTATTTACAGAGTGGGAGCAGAGAGGAACGGCTGTTTACAGATTGGGAGCAGAGAGGAGCGGCTGGCTAAGGAGTGGGAGCAGAGAGGAGCCGCTGTTTACAGAGTGGGAGCAGATAGGAGCGGCTAGTTCCAGAGTGGGAGCAGAGAGGAGCGGCTGGTTCCAGATTGGGAGTAGAGAGAAGCGGCTGGTTCCAGAGTGGCAGCAGAGAGGAGCGGCTGGTTCCACAGTGGGAGCAGAGAGGAGCGGCTGTTTACAGAGCGGGAGCAGAGAGGAGCGGCTGTATACTGAGGCAGAGAATGAGGAGCGGCTGGTTATAGAGTTGCAGCAGAGAGGAGAGGCTTGTTACAGAGTGGGAGCAGAGAGGAGCGGCTGCTTCCAGATTGGGTGCAGACAGGAGCGGCTGGTTACAGAGTGGGAGCAGAGTGGCGCGGCTGGTTCCTGAATGGGAGCAGAGAGGAGCGGCTGATTCCAGAGCGGGAGCCGAGAGGTGCGGCGATTTACAGAGTGGGAGCAGAGAGGAACGGCTGTTTACAGAGTGGGAGCAGAGAGGAGCGACTGGTTACGGAGTGGGAGCAGAGAGGATTGGCTGGTTACAGAAGCTCAGAATGATGAGCGGCTGGTTACAGAGTTGCAGCAGAGATGAGCTGCTGGTTACAGAGTGGGAGCAGAGAGGAGCGTCTGGTTACAGAGTGGGAGCAGAGAGGAGGGGCTGTTGACGGAGTGGGAGCAGAGAGGAGCGGCTGGTTACAGAGTGGGAGCAGAGAGGAGCGGCTAGTTCCAGAGTGGGAGCAGAGAGGAGCGGCTGGTTGCAGAGTGGGAGCAGAGAGGAGAGGCTGTTTCCAGAGTGGGAGCAGAGAGGAGTGGCTGGTTCCAGAGTGGGAGCAGAGAGAAGCGGTTGGTTCCAGAGTGGGAGCAGAGAGGAGCGGCTATTTACAGAGTGGGAGCAGAGAGGAACGGCTGTTTACAGAGTGGGAGCAGAGAGGAGCGGCTTGCTACGGAGTGGGAGCAGAGAGGAACGGCTGTTTACAGAGTTGGAGCAGAGCGGAGGGGCTGTTGACGGAGTGGGAGCAGAGAGGAGCCGCTGTTTACAGAGTGGGAGCAGATATGAGCGGCAAGTTCCAGAGTGGGAGCAGAGAGGAGCGGCTGGTTCCAGAGTGGGAGCAGAGAGGAGTGGCTGGTTCCAGAGTGGGAGTAGAGAGAAGCGGCTGTTTACAGAGCGGGAGCAGAGAGGAGCGGCTGGTTACTGAGGCAGAAAATGAGGAGCGGCTGGTAAAAGAGTTGCAGCAGAGAGGAGAGGCTTGCTCCAGAGTGGGAGCAGAGAGGAGCGGCTGTTTCCAGAGTGGGAGCAGAGAGGAGCGGCTGGTTCCAGAGTGGGAGCAGAGAGGAGCGGCTATTTACAGAGTGGGAGCAGAGAGGAACGGCTGTTTACAGAGTTGGAGCAGAGAGGAGGGTCTGTTGACGGAGTGGGAGCAGAGAGGAGCCGCTGTTTTCAGAGTGGGAACAGATAGGAGCGGCGAGTTTCAGAGTGGTAGCAGAGAGGAGCGGCTCGTTCCAGAGTGGGAGCAGAGAGGAGCGGCTGGTGTCAGAGTGGGAGCAGAGAGGAGCGGCTGTTTCCAGAGTGGGAGCAGAGAGGAGCGGCTGGTTCCAGAGTGGGAGCAGAGAGAAGCGGCTGGTTCCAGAGTGGGAGCAGAGAGGAGCGGCTCTTTACAGAGTGGGAGCAGAGAGGAACGGCTGTTTACAGAGTGGGAGCAGAGAGGAGCGGCTGGTCCCAGAGTGGGAGCAGAGAGGAGCGGCTGGTTCCAGAGTGGGAGCAGAGAGAAGCGGCTGTTTACAGAGCGGGAGCAGAGAGGAGCGGCTGGTTACTGAGGCAGAGAATGAGGAGCGGCTGGTTATAGAGTTGCAGCAGAGAGGAGAGGCTTGTTACAGAGTGGGAGCAGAGAGGAGCGGCTGGTTACAGATTGGGAGCAGAGAGGAGCGGCTGGTTAGAGTGGGAGCAGAGTGGAGCGGCTGGTTCCAGAGTGGGAGCAGAGAGGAGCGGCTGGTTCCAGAGTGGGAGCAGAGAGGAGCGGCTGGTTCCAGAGTGGGAGCAGAGAGAAGCGGCTGTTTACAGAGCGGGAGCAGAGAGGAACGGCTGATTACTGAGGCAGAGAATGAGGAGCGGCTGGTTATAGATTTGCAGCAGAGAGGAGAGGCTTGCTCCAGAGTGGGAGCAGAGAGGAGCGGCTGTTTCCAGAGTGGGAGCAGAGAGGAGCGGCTGGTTCCAGAGTGGGAGCAGAGAGGAGCGGCTATTTACAGAGTGGGAGCAGAGAGGAACGGCTGTTTACAGAGTTGGAGCAGAGAGGAGGGTCTGTTGACGGAGTGGGAGCAGAGAGGAGCCGCTGTTTTCAGAGTGGGAGCAGATAGGAGCGGCGAGTTTCAGAGTGGTAGCAGAGAGGAGCGGCTCGTTCCAGAGTGGGAGCAGAGAGGAGCGGCTGGTGGCAGAGTGGGAGCAGAGAGGAGCGGCTGTTTCCAGAGTGGGAGCAGAGAGGAGCGGCTGGTTCCAGAGTGGGAGCAGAGAGAAGCGGCTGGTTCCAGAGTGGGAGCAGAGAGGAGCGGCTCTTTACAGAGTGGGAGCAGAGAGGAACGGCTGTTTACAGAGTGGGAGCAGAGAGGAGCGGCTGGTTCCAGAGTGGGAGCAGAGAGGAGCGGCTGTTTACAGAGCGGGAGCAGAGAGTAGTGGCTGGTTACTGAGGCAGAGAATGAGGAGCGGCTGGTTATAGAGTTGCAGCAGAGAGGAGAGGCTTGTTACAGAGTGGGAGCAGAGAGGAGCGGCTGTTTACAGAGTGGGGGCAGAGAGGAACGGCTGATTACTGAGGCAGAGAATGAGGAGCGGCTGGTTATAGAGTTGCAGCAGAGAGGAGAGGCTTGTTACAGAGTCAGAGCAGAGAGGAGCGGCTGCTTCCAGATTGGGAGCAGAGAGGAGCGGCTGGTTACAGAGTGGGAGCAGAGTGGAGCGGCTGGTTCCAGAGTGGGTGCAGAGAGGTGCGGCGATTTACAGAGTGGGAGCAGAGAGGAACGGCTGTTTACAGAGTGGGAGCAGAGAGGAGCGGCTGGTTACGGAGTGGGAGCAGAGAGGAGCGGCTGGTTACAGAAGCTCAGAATGAGGAGCGGCTGGTTACAGAGTTGCAGCAGAGATGAGCTGCTGGTTACAGGATGGGAGCAGAGAGGAACGGCAGGTTACAGAGTGGGAGCAGAGAGGAGGGGCTGTTGACGGAGTGGGAGCAGAGAGGAGCCGCTGTTTACAGAGTGGGAGCAGAGAGGAGCGGCTGGTTACAGAGTGGGAGCCGAGAGGAGCGGCTCGTTCCAGAGTGGGAGCAGAGAGGAGCGGCTGGTTGCAGAGTGGGAACAGAGAGGAGCGGCTGTTTCCAGAGGGGGAGCAGAGAGAAGCGGCTGGTTCCAGAGTGGGAGCAGAGAGGAGCGGCTATTTACAGAGTGGGAGCAGAGAGGAACGGCTGTTTACAGAGTGGGAGCAAAGAGGAGCGGCTGGCTACGGAGTGGGAGCAGTGAGGAACGGCTGTTTACAGAGTTGGAGCAGAGCGGAGGGGCTGTTGACGGAGTGGGAGCAGAGAGGAGCCTCTGGTTACAGAGTGGGAGCAGATAGGAGCGGCTAGTTCCAGATTGGGAGCAGAGAGGAGCGGCTGGTTCCAGATTGGGAGCAGAGAGGAGCGGCTGCTTCCAGATTGGGAGCAGAGAGGAGCGGCTGTTTACAGAGCGGGAGCAGAGAGGAGCTGCTGGTTACTGAGGCAGAGAATGAGGAGCGGCTGGTTATAGAGTTGCAGCAGAGAGGAGGGGCTGTTGACGGAGTGGGAGCAGAGAGGAGCTGCTGTTTACAGAGTGGGAGCAGAGAGGAGCGGCTGGTTACAGAGTGGGAGCAGATAGGAGCGGCTAGTTCCAGATTGGGAGCAGAGAGGAGCGGCTGGTTCCAGATTGGGAGCAGAGAGGAGCGGCTGGTTCCAGAGTGGGAGCAGAGAGGAGCGGCTGGTTGCAGAGTGGGAGCAGACAGGAGCGGCTGTTTACAGAGCGGGAGCAGAGAGGAGCGGCTGTATACTGAGGCAGAGAATGAGGAGCGGCTGGTTATAGAGTTGCAGCAGAGAGGAGAGGCTTGTTACAGAGTGGGAGCAGAGAGGAGCGGCTGCTTCCAGATTGGGTGCAGACAGGAGCGGCTGGTTACAGAGTGGGAGCAGAGTGGAGCGGCTGGTTCCTGAATGGGAGCAGAGAGGAGCGGCTGATTCCAGAGCGGGAGCCGAGAGGTGCGGCGATTTACAGAGTGGGAGCAGAGAGGAACGGCTGTTTACAGAGTGGGAGCAGAGAGGAGCGACTGGTTACGGAGTGGGAGCAGAGAGGATTGGCTGGTTACAGAAGCTCAGAATGATGAGCGGCTGGTTACCGAGTTGCAGCAGAGATGAGCTGCTGGTTACAGAGTGGGAGCAGAGAGGAGCGTCTGGTTACAGAGTGGGAGCAGAGAGGAGGGGCTGTTGACGGAGTGGGAGCAGAGAGGAGCGGCTGGTTACAGAGTGGGAGCAGAGAGGAGCGGCTAGTTCCAGAGTGGGAGCAGAGAGGAGCGGCTGGTTGCAGAGTGGGAGCAGAGAGGAGAGGCTGTTTCCAGAGTGGGAGCAGAGAGGAGTGGCTGGTTCCAGAGTGGGAGCAGAGAGGAGCTGCTGGTTACTGAGGCAGAGAATGAGGAGCGGCTGGTTATAGAGTTGCAGCAGAGAGGAGGGGCTGTTGACGGAGTGGGAGCAGAGAGGAGCTGCTGTTTACAGAGTGGGAGCAGAGAGGAGCGGCTGGTTACAGAGTGGGAGCAGATAGGAGCGGCTAGTTCCAGATTGGGAGCAGAGAGGAGCGGCTGGTTCCAGATTGGGAGCAGAGAGGAGCGGCTGGTCCCAGAGTGGGAGCAGAGAGGAGCGGCTGGTTCCAGAGTGGGAGCAGAGAGAAGCGGCTGTTTACAGAGCGGGAGCAGAGAGGAGCGGCTGGTTACTGAGGCAGAGAATGAGGAGCGGCTGGTTATAGAGTTGCAGCAGAGAGGAGAGGCTTGTTACAGAGTGGGAGCAGAGAGGAGCGGCTGGTTACAGATTGGGAGCAGAGAGGAGCGGCTGGTTAGAGTGGGAGCAGAGTGGAGCGGCTGGTTCCAGAGTGGGAGCAGAGAGGAGCGGCTGGTTCCAGAGTGGGAGCAGAGAGGAGCGGCTGGTTCCAGAGTGGGAGCAGAGAGAAGCGGCGGTTTACAGAGCGGGAGCAGAGAGGAACGGCTGATTACTGAGGCAGAGAATGAGGAGCGGCTGGTTATAGAGTTGCAGCAGAGAGGAGAGGCTTGCTCCAGAGTGGGAGCAGAGAGGAGCGGCTGTTTCCAGAGTGGGAGCAGAGAGGAGCGGCTGGTTCCAGAGTGGGAGCAGAGAGGAGCGGCTATTTACAGAGTGGGAGCAGAGAGGAACGGCTGTTTACAGAGTTGGAGCAGAGAGGAGGGTCTGTTGACGGAGTGGTAGCAGAGAGGAGCCGCTGTTTTCAGAGTGGGAGCAGATAGGAGCGGCGAGCTTCAGAGTGGTAGCAGAGAGGAGCGGCTCGTTCCAGAGTGGGAGCAGAGAGGAGCGGCTGGTGGCAGAGTGGGAGCAGAGAGGAGCGGCTGTTTCCAGAGTGGGAGCAGAGAGGAGCGGCTGGTTCCAGAGTGGGAGCAGAGAGAAGCGGCTGGTTCCAGAGTGGGAGCAGAGAGGAGCGGCTCTTTACAGAGTGGGAGCAGAGAGGAACGGCTGTTTACAGAGTGGGAGCAGAGAGGAGCGGCTGGTTCCAGAGTGGGAGCAGAGAGGAGCGGCTGTTTACAGAGCGGGAGCAGAGAGGAGTGGCTGGTTACTGAGGCAGAGAATGAGGAGCGGCTGGTTATAGAGTTGCAGCAGAGAGGAGAGGCTTGTTACAGAGTCAGAGCAGAGAGGAGCGGCTGCTTCCAGATTGGGAGCAGAGAGGAGCGGCTGGTTACAGAGTGGGAGCAGAGTGGAGCGGCTGGTTCCAGAGTGGGTGCAGAGAGGTGCGGCGATTTACAGAGTGGGAGCAGAGAGGAACGGCTGTTTACAGAGTGGGAGCAGAGAGGAGCGGCTGGTTACGGAGTGGGAGCAGAGAGGAGCGGCTGGTTACAGAAGCTCAGAATGAGGAGCGGCTGGTTACAGAGTTGCAGCAGAGATGAGCTGCTGGTTACAGGATGGGAGCAGAGAGGAACGGCAGGTTACAGAGTGGGAGCAGAGAGGAGGGGCTGTTGACGGAGTGGGAGCAGAGAGGAGCAGCTGTTTACAGAGTGGGAGCAGAGAGGAGCGGCTGGTTACAGAGTGGGAGCCGAGAGGAGCGGCTCGTTCCAGAGTGGGAGCAGAGAGGAGCGGCTGGTTGCAGAGTGGGAACAGAGAGGAGCGGCTGTTTCCAGAGGGGGAGCAGAGAGAAGCGGCTGGTTCCAGAGTGGGAGCAGAGAGGAGCGGCTATTTACAGAGTGGGAGCAGAGAGGAACGGCTGTTTACAGAGTGGGAGCAAAGAGGAGCGGCTGGCTACGGAGTGGGAGCAGAGAGGAACGGCTGTTTACAGAGTTGGAGCAGAGCGGAGGGGCTGTGGACGGAGTGGGAGCAGAGAGGAGCCGCTGGTTACAGAGTGGGAGCAGATAGGAGCGGCTAGTTCCAGATTGGGAGCAGAGAGGAGCGGCTGGTTCCAGATTGGGAGCAGAGAGGAGCGGCTGCTTCCAGATTGGGAGCAGAGAGGAGCGGCTGTTTACAGAGCGGGAGCAGAGAGGAGCTGCTGGTTACTGAGGCAGAGAATGAGGAGCGGCTGGTTATAGAGTTGCAGCAGAGAGGAGGGGCTGTTGACGGAGTGGGAGCAGAGAGGAGCTGCTGTTTACAGAGTGGGAGCAGAGAGGAGCGGCTGGTTACAGAGTGGGAGCAGATAGGAGCGGCTAGTTCCAGATTGGGAGCAGAGAGGAGCGGCTGGTTCCAGATTGGGAGCAGAGAGGAGCGGCTGGTTCCAGAGTGGGAGCAGAGAGGAGCGGCTGGTTGCAGAGTGGGAGCAGACAGGAGCGGCTGTTTACAGAGCGGGAGCAGAGAGGAGCGGCTGTATACTGAGGCAGAGAATGAGGAGCGGCTGGTTATAGAGTTGCAGCAGAGAGGAGAGGCTTGTTACAGAGTGGGAGCAGAGAGGAGCGGCTGCTTCCAGATTGGGTGCAGAGAGGAGCGGCTGGTTCCAGAGTGGGAGCAGAGAGGAGCGGCTGGTTCCAGAGTGGGAGCAGAGAGGAGCGGCTGGTTCCAGAGTGGGAGCAGAGAGTAGCGGCTGGTTACAGAGTGGTAGCAGAGAGGAGCGGCTGTTTACAGAGTGGGAGCAGAGAGTAGCGGCCGGTTACAGAGTGGGAGCAGAGAGGAGCTGCTGTTTACAGAGTGGGAGCAGAGAGGAGCGGCTGGTTACATAGTGGGAGCAGAGAGGAGCGGCTGGTTACAGAAGCTCAGAATGAGGAGCGGCTGGTTACAGAGTTGCAGCAGAGATGAGCTGCTGGTTACAGAGTCAGAGAATGAGGAGCGGCTGGTTATAGAGCTGCAGCAGAGAGGAGAGGCTTGTTACAGAGTGGGAGCAGAGAGGAGCGGCTACTTCCAGATTGGGAGCAGAGAGGAGCGGCTGGTTACAGAGTGGGAGCAGAGTGGAGCGGCTGGTTCCAGAGTGGGAGCAGAGAGGAGCGGCTGGTTCCAGAGCGGGAGCCGAGAGGTGCGGCGATTTACAGTGTGGGAGCAGAGAGGAACGGCTGTTTACAGAGTGGGAGCAGAGAGGAGCGGCTGGTTACGGAGTGGGAGCATAGAGGATCGGCTGGTTACAGAAGCTCAGAATGAGGAGCGGCTGGTTACAGAGTTGCAGCAGAGATGAGCTGCTGGTTACAGAGTGGGAGCAGAGAGGAACGGCATGTTACAGAGTGGGAGCAGAGAGGAGGGGCTGTTGACGGAGTGGGAGCAGAGAGGAGCCGCTGTTTACAGAGTGGGAGCAGAGAGGAGCGGCTGGTTACAGAGTGGGAGCCGAGAGGAGCGGCTCGTTCCAGAGTGGGAGCAGAGAGGAGCGGCTGGTTGCAGAGTGGGAGCAGAGAGGAGCGGCTGTTTCCAGAGTGGGAGCAGAGAGGAGTGGCTGGTTCCAGAGTGGGAGCAGAGAGAAGCGGCTGGTTCCAGAGTGGGAGCAGAGAGGAGCGGCTATTTGCAAAGTGGGAGCAGAGAGGAACGGCTGTTTACAGAGTGGGAGCAAAGAGGAGCGGCTGGCTACGGAGTGGGAGCAGAGGGGAACGGCTGTTAACAGAGTTGGAGCAGAGCGGAGGGGCTGTTGACGGAGTGGGAGCAGAGAGGAGCCGCTGGTTACAGAGTGGGAGCAGAGAGGAACGGCTGTTTACAGATTGGGAGCAGAGAGGAGCGGCTGGCTAAGGAGTGGGAGCAGAGAGGAGCCGCTGTTTACAGAGTGGGAGCAGATAGGAGCGGCTAGTTCCAGAGTGGGAGCAGAGAGGAGCGGCTGGTTCCAGATTGGGAGTAGAGAGAAGCGGCTGGTTCCAGAGTGGGAGCAGAGAGTAGCGGCTGGTTCCACAGTGGGAGCAGAGAGGAGCCGCTGTTTACAGAGCGGGAGCAGAGAGGAGCGGCTGGTTACTGAGGCAGAGAATGAGGAGCGGCTGGTTATAGAGTTGCAGCAGAGAGGAGAGGCTTGTTACAGAGTGGGAGCAGAGAGGAGCGGCTGCTTCCAGATTGGGTGCAGACAGGAGCGGCTGGTGACAGAGTGGGAGCAGAGTGGAGCGGCTGTTTACAGAGTGGGAGCAGAGAGTAGCGGCTGGTTACAGAGTGGGAGCAGAGAGGAGCGGCTGTTTACAGAGTGGGAGCAGAGAGGAGCGGCTGGTTACATAGTGGGAGCAGAGAGGAGCGGCTGGTTACAGAGTGGGAGCAGAGAGGAGGGGCTGTTGACGGAGTGGGAGCAGAGAGGAGCCGCTGTTTACAGAGTGGGAGCAGAGAGGAGCGGCTGGTTCCAGAGCGGGAGCCGAGAGGTGCGGCGATTTACAGAGTGGGAGCAGAGAGGAACGGCTGTTTACAGAGTGGGAGCACAGAGGAGCGGCTGGTTACGGAGTGGGAGCAGAGAGGAGCGGCTGGTTACAGAAGCTCAGAATGAGGAGCGGCTGGTTACAGAGTTGCAGCAGAGATGAGCTGCTGGTTACAGAGTGGGAGCAGAGAGGAGGGGCTGTTGACGGAGCGGGAGCAGAGAGGAGCTGCTGTTTACAGAGTGGGAGCAGAGAGGAGCGGCTGGTTACAGAGTGGGAGCCGAGAGGAGCGGCTCGTTCCAGAGTGGGAGCAGAGAGGAGCGGCTGGTTGCAGAGTGGGAGCAGAGAGGAGCGGCTGTTTCCAGAGTGGGAGCAGAGAGGAGTGGCTGGTTCCAGAGTGGGAGCAGAGAGAAGCGGCTGGTTCCAGAGTGGGAGCAGAGAGGAGCGGATATTTGCAAAGTGGGAGCAGAGAGGAACGGCTGTTTACAGAGTGGGAGCAAAGAGGAGCGGCTGGCTACGGATTGGGAGCAGAGAGGAACGGCTGTTTACAGAGTTGGAGCAGAGCGGAGGGGCTGTTGACGGAGTGGGAGCAGAGAGGAGCCGCTGGTAACAGAGTGGGAGCAGATAGGAGCGGCTAGTTCCAGATTGGGAGCAGAGAGGAGCGGCTGGTTCCAGTTTGGGAGCAGAGAGGAGTGGCTGGTTCCAGAGTGGGAGCAGAGAGGAGCAGCTGGTTCGAGAGTGGGAGCAGAGAGAAGCGGCTGTTTACAGAGCGGGAGCAGAGAGGAGCTGCTGGTTACTGAGGCAAAGAATGAGGAGCGGCTGGTTATAGAGTTGCAGCAGAGAGGAGGGGCTGTTGACGGAGTGGGAGCAGTGAGGAGCTGCTGTTTACAGAGTGGGAGCAGAGAGGAGCGGCTCGTTCCAGAGTGGGAGCAGAGAGGAGCGGCTGGTTGCAGAGTGGGAGCAGAAAGGAGCGGCTGTTTCCAGAGTGGAACAGAGAGGAGCGGCTGGTTCCACAGTGGGAGCAGAGAGAAGCGGCTGGTTCCAGAGTTGGAGCAGAGAGGAGCGGCTATTTACAGAGTGGGAGCAGAGAGGAACGGCTGTTTACAGATTGGGAGCAGAGAGGAGCGGCTGGCTAAGGAGTGGGAGCAGAGAGGAGCCGCTGTTTACAGAGTGGGAGCAGATAGGAGCGGCTAGTTCCAGAGTGGGAGCAGAGAGGAGCGGCTGGTTCCAGATTGGGAATAGAGAGAAGCGGCTGGTTCCAGAGTGGGAGCTGAGAGGAGCGGCTGGTTCCACAGTGGGAGCAGAGAGAAGCGGCTGGTTCCACAGTGGGAGCAGAGAGAAGCGGCTGTTTACAGAGCGGGAGCGGAGAGGAGCGGCTGGTTACTGAGGCAGAGAATGAGAAGCGGCTGGTTATAGAGTTGCAGCAGAGAGGAGAGGCGTGTTACAGAGTGGGAGCAGAGAGGAGCGGCTGCTTCCAGATTGGGTGCAGAGAGGAGCGGCTGGTTACAGAGTGGGAGCAGAGTGGAGCGGCTGGTTCCAGAGTGGGAGCAGAGAGGAGCGGCTGATTCCAGAACGGGAGCCGAGAGGTGCGGCGATTTACAGAGTGGGAGCAGAGAGGAACGGCTGTTTACAGAGTGGGAGCAGAGAGGAGCGTCTGGTTACGGAGTGGGAGCAGAGAGGATTGGCTGGTTACAGAAGCTCAGAATGATGAGCGGCTGGTTACAGAGTTGCAGCAGAGAGGAGCGGCTGGTTCCAGAGTGGGAGCAGAGAGAAGCGGCTGGTTCCAGAGTGGGAGCAGAGAGGAGCGGCTCTTTACAGAGTGGGAGCAGAGAGGAACGGCTGTTTACAGAGTGGGAGCAGAGAGGAGCGGCTGGTTCCAGAGTGGGAGCAGAGAGAAGCGGCTGTTTACAGAGCGGGAGCAGAGAGGAGCGGCTGGTTACTGAGGCAGAGAATGAGGAGCGGCTGGTTATAGAGTTGCAGCAGAGAGGAGAGGCTTGTTACAGAGTGGGAGCAGAGAGGAGCGGCTGGTTACAGATTGGGAGCAGAGAGGAGCGGCTGGTTACAGAGTGGGAGCAGAGAGGAGCGGCTGGTTCCAGAGTGGGAGCAGAGAGGAGCGGCTGGTTCCAGAGTGGGAGCAGAGAGGAGCGGCTGGTTCCAGAGTGGGAGCAGAGAGGAGCGGTTGGTTCCAGAGTGGGAGCAGAGAGGAGCGGCTGGTTCCAGAGTGGGAGCAGAGAGAAGCGGCTGTTTACAGAGCGGGAGCAGAGAGGAACGGCTGATTACTGAGGCAGAGAATGAGGAGCGGCTGGCTATAGAGTTGCAGCAGAGAGGAGAGGCTTGCTCCAGAGTGGGAGCAGAGAGGAGCGGCTGTTTCCAGAGTGGGAGCAGAGAGGAGCGGCTGGTTCCAGAGTGGGAGCAGAGAGGAGCGGCTATTTACAGAGTGGGAGCAGAGAGGAACGGCTGTTTACAGAGTTGGAGCAGAGAGGACGGTCTGTTGACGGAGTGGGAGCAGAGAGGAGCCGCTGTTTTCAGAGTGGGAGCAGATAGGAGCGGCGAGTTTCAGAGTGGTAGCAGAGAGGAGCGGCTCGTTCCAGAGTGGGAGCAGAGAGGAGCGGCTGGTGGCAGAGTGGGAGCAGAGAGGAGCGGCTGTTTCCAGAGTGGGAGCAGAGAGGAGCGGCTGGTTCCAGAGTGGGAGCAGAGAGAAGCGGCTGGTTCCAGAGTGGGAGCAGAGAGGAGCGGCTCTTTACAGAGTGGGAGCAGAGAGGAACGGCTGTTTACAGAGTGGGAGCAGAGAGGAGCGGCTGGTTCCAGAGTGGGAGCAGAGAGGAGCGGCTGTTTACAGAGCGGGAGCAGAGAGGAGCGGCTGGTTACTGAGGCAGAGAATGAGGAGCGGCTGGTTATAGAGTTGCAGCAGAGAGGAGAGGCTTGTTACAGAGTGGGACCAGAGAGGAGCGGCTGTTTACAGAGTGGGAGCAGAGAGGAACGGCTGATTACTGAGGCAGAGAATAAGGAGCGGCTGGTTATAGAGTTGCAGCAGAGAGGAGAGGCTTGTTACAGAGTGGGAGCAGAGAGGAGCGGCTGCTTCCAGATTGGGAGCAGAGAAGAGCGGCTGGTTACAGAGTGGGAGCAAAGTGGAGTGGCTGGTTCCAGAGTGGGAGCAGAGAGGAGCGGCTGGTTCCAGAGTGGGAGCAGAGAGGAGCGGCTGGTTCCAGAGTGGGAGCAGAGAGGAGCGGCTGGTTCCAGAGTGGGAGCAGAGAGTAGCGGCTGGTTACAGAGTGGGAGCAGAGAGGAGCGGCTGTTTACAGAGTGGGAGCAGAGAGTAGCGGCCGGTTACAGAGTGGGAGCAGAGAGGAGCTGCTGTTTACAGAGTGGGAGCAGAGAGGAGCGGCTGGTTACATAGTGGGAGCAGAGAGGAGCGGCTGGTTACAGAGTGGGAGCAGAGAGGAGGGGCTGTTGACGGAGTGGGAGCAGAGAGGAGCCGCTGTTTACAGAGTGGGAGCAGAGAGAAGCGGCTGTTTACAGAGCGGGAGCAGAGAGTAGCGGCTGGTTACTGAGGCAGAGAATGAGGAGCGGCTGGTTATAGAGTTGCAGCAGAGAGGAGAGGCTTGTTACAGAGTGGGAGCAGAGAGGAGCGGCTACTTCCAGATTGGGAGCAGAGAGGAGCGGCTGGTTACAGAGTGGGAGCAGAGTGGAGCGGCTGGTTCCAGAGTGGGAGCAGAGAGGAGCGGCTGGTTCCAGAGCGGGAGCCGAGAGGTGCGGCGATTTACAGAGTGGGAGCAGAGAGGAACGGCTGTTTACAGAGTGGGAGCAGAGAGGAGCAGCTGGTTACGGAGTGGGAGCACAGAGGAGCGGCTGGTTACAGAAGCTCAGAATGAGGAGCGGCTGGTTACAGAGTTGCAGCAGAGATGAGCTGCTGGTTACAGAGTGGGAGCAGAGAGGAGCGGCTGTTTACAGAGTGGGAGCAGAGAGTAGCGGCCGGTTACAGAGTGGGAGCAGAGAGGAGCTGCTGTGTACAGAGTGGGAGCAGAGAGGAGCGGCTGGTTACATAGTGGGAGCAGAGAGGAGCGGCTGGTTACAGAGTGGGAGCAGAGAGGAGGGGCTGTTGATGGAGTGGGAGCAGAGAGGAGCCGCTGTTTACAGAGCGGGAGCAGAGAGAAGCGGCTGGTTACTGAGGCAGAGAATGAGGAGCGGCTGGTTATAGAGTTGCAGCAGAGAGGAGAGGCGTGTTACAGAGTGGGAGCAGAGAGGAGCGGCTGCTTCCAGATTGGGTGCAGAGAGGAGCGGCTGGTTACAGAGTGGGAGCAGAGTGGAGCGCTGGTTCCAGAATGGGAGCAGAGAGGAGCGGCTGATTCCAGAGCGGGAGCCGAGAGGTGCGGCGATTTACAGAGTGGGAGCAGAGAGGAACGGCTGTTTACAGAGTGGGAGCAGAGAGGAGCGGCTGGTTACGGAGTGGGAGCAGAGAGGATTGGCTGGTTACAGAAGCTCAGAATGATGAGCGGCTGGTTACAGAGTTGCAGCAGAGAGGAGCGGCTGGTTCCAGAGTGGGAGCAGAGAGAAGCGGCTGGTTCCAGAGTGGGAGCAGAGAGGAGCGGCTCTTTACACAGTGGGAGCAGAGAGGAACGGCTGTTTACAGAGTGGGAGCAGGGAGGAGCGGCTGGTTCCAGAGTGGGAGCAGAGAGGAGCGGCTGGTTCCAGAGTGGGAGCAGAGAGAAGCGGCTGTTTACAGAGCGGGAGCAGAGAGGAGCGGCTGGTTACTGAGGCAGAGAATGAGGAGCGGCTGGTTATAGAGTTGCAGCAGAGAGGAGAGGCTTGTTACAGAGTGGGAGCAGAGAGGAGCGGCTGGTTACAGATTGGGAGCAGAGAGGAGCGGCTGGTTACAGAGTGGGAGCAGAGTGGAGCGGCTGGTTCCAGAGTGGGAGCAGAGAGGAGCGGCTGGTTCCAGAGTGGGAGCAGAGAGGAGCGGCTGGTTCCAGAGTGGGAGCAGAGAGAAGCGGCTGTTTACAGAGCGGGAGCAGAGAGGAACGGCTGATTACTGAGGCAGAGAATGAGGAGCGGCTGGTTATATAGTTGCAGCAGAGAGGAGAGGCTTACTCCAGAGTGAGAGCAGAGAGGAGCGGCTGTTTCCAGAGTGGGAGCAGAGAGGAGCGGCTGGTTCCAGAGTGGGAGCAGAGAGGAGCGGCTATTTACAGAGTGGGAGCAGAGAGGAACGGCTGTTTACAGAGTTGGAGCAGAGAGGAGGGTCTGTTGACGGAATGGGAGCAGAGAGGAGCCGCTGTTTTCAGAGTGGGAGCAGATAGGAGCGGCGAGTTTCGGAGTGGTAGCAGAGAGCAGCGGCTCGTTCCAGAGTGGGAGCAGAGAGGAGCGGCTGGTGGCAGAGTGGGAGCAGAGAGGAGCGGCAGTTTCCAGAGTGGGAGCAGAGAGGAGCGGCTGGTTCCAGAGTGGGAGCAGAGAGAAGCGGCTGGTTCCAGAGTGGGAGCAGAGAGGAGCGGCTCTTTACAGAGTGGGAGCAGAGAGGAACGGCTGTTTACAGAGTGGGAGCAGAGAGGAGCGGCTGGTTCCAGAGTGGGAGCAGAGAGGAGCGGCTGTTTACAGAGCGGGAGCAGAGAGGAGCGGCTGGTTACTGAGGCAGAGAATGAGGAGCGGCTGGTTATAGAGTTGCAGCAGAGAGGAGAGGCTTGTTACAGAGTGGGAGCAGAGAGGAGCGGCTGTTTCCAGAGTGGGAGCAGAGAGGAACGGCTGATTACTGAGGCAGAGAATGAGGAGCGGCTGGTTATAGAGTTGCAGCAGAGAGGAGAGGCTTGTTACAGAGTGGGAGCAGAGAGGAGCGGCTGCTTCCAGATTGGGAGCAGAGAAGAGCGGCTGGTTACAGAGTGGGAGCAAAGTGGAGCGGCTGGTTCCAGAGTGGGAGCAGAGAGGAGCGGCTGGTTCCAGAGTGGGAGCAGAGAGGAGCGGCTGGTTCCAGATTGGGAGCAGAGAGGAGCGGCTGGTTCCAGAGTGGGAGCAGAGAGTAGCGGCTGGTTACAGAGTGGGAGCAGAGAGGAGCGGCTGTTTACAGAGTGGGAGCAGAGAGTAGCGGCCGGTTACAGAGTGGGAGCAGAGAGGAGCTGCTGTTTACAGAGTGGGAGCAGAGAGGAGCGGCTGGTTACATAGTGGGAGCAGAGAGGAGCGGCTGGTTACAGAGTGGGAGCAGAGAGGAGGGGCTGTTGACGGAGTGGGAGCAGAGAGGAGCCGCTGTTTACAGAGTGGGAGCAGAGAGAAGCGGCTGTTTACAGAGCGGGAGCAGAGAGTAGCGGCTGGTTACTGAAGCAGAGAATCAGGAGCGGCTGGTTATAGAGTTGCAGCAGAGAGGAGAGGCTTGTTACAGAGTGGGAGCAGAGAGGAGCGGCTACTTCCAGATTGGGAGCAGAGAGGAGCGGCTGGTTACAGAGTGGGAGCAGAGTGGAGCTGCTGGTTCCAGAGTGGGAGCAGAGAGGAGCGGCTGGTTCCAGAGCGGGAGCCGAGAGGTGCGGCGATTTGCAGAGTGGGAGCAGAGAGGAACGGCTGTTTACAGAGTGGGAGCAGCGAGGAGCGGCTGGTTACGGAGTGGGAGCATAGAGGAGCGGCTGGTTACAGAAGCTCAGAATGAGGAGCGGCTGGTTACAGAGTTGCAGCAGAGATGAGCTGCTGGTTACAGAGTGGGAGCAGAGAGGAACGACAGGTTACAGAGTGGGAGCAGAGAGGAGGGGCTGTTGACGGAGTGGGAGCAGAGAGGAGCCGCTGTTTACAGAGTGGGAGCAGAGAGGAGCGGCTGGTTACAGAGTGGGAGCCGAGAGGAGCGGCTCGTTCCAGAGTGGGAGCAGAGAGGAGCGGCTGGTTGCAGAGTGGGAGCAGAGAGGAGCGGCTGTTTCCAGAGTGGGAGCAGAGAGGAGTGGCTGGTTCCAGAGTGGGAGCAGAGAGAAGCGGCTGGTTCCAGAGTGGGAGCAGAGAGGAGCGGCTATTTGCAAAGTGGGAGCAGAGAGGAACGGCTGTTTACAGAGTGGGAGCAAAGAGGAGCGGCTGGCTACGGAGTGGGAGCAGAGAGGAACGGCTGTTAACAGAGTTGGAGCAGAGCGGAGGGGCTGTTGACGGAGTGGGAGCAGAGAGGAGCCGCTGGTTACAGAGTGTGAGCAGATAGGAGCGGCTAGTTCCAGATTGGGAGCAGAGAGGAGCGGCTGGTTCCAGATTGGAAGCAGAGAGGAGCGGCTGGTTCCAGAGTGGGAGCAGAGAGGAGCGGCTGGTTCGAGAGTGGGAGCAGAGAGAAGCGGCTGTTTACAGAGCGGGAGCAGAGAGGAGCTGCTGGTTACTGAGGCAGAGAATGAGGAGCGGCTGGTTATAGAGTTGCAGCAGAGAGGAGGGGCTGTTGACGGAGTGGGAGCAGAGAGGAGCTGCTGTTTACAGAGTGGGAGCAGAGAGGAGCGGCTCGTTCCAGAGTGGGAGCAGAGAGGAGCGGCTGGTTGCAGAGTTGGAGCAGAGAGGAGCGGCTATTTACAGAGTGGGAGCAGAGAGGAACGGCTGTTTACAGATTGGGAGCAGAGAGGAGCGGCTGGCATGGGAGTGGGAGCAGAGAGGAGCCGCTGTTTACAGAGTGGGAGCAGATAGGAGCGGCTAGTTCCAGAGTGGGAGCAGAGAGGAGCGGCTGGTTCCAGATTGGGAGTAGAGAGAAGCGGCTGGTTCCAGAGTGGGAGCAGAGAGGAGCGGCTGGTTCCACAGTGGGAGCAGAGAGGAGCCGCTGTTTACAGAGCGGGAACAGAGAGGAGCGGCTGGTTACTGAGGCAGAGAATGAGGAGCGGCTGGTTATAGAGTTGCAGCAGAGAGGAGAGGCTTGTTACAGAGTGGGAGCAGAGAGGAGCGGCTGCTTCCAGATTGGGTGCAGACAGGAGCGGCTGGTTACAGAGTGGGAGCAGAGTGGAGCGGCTGTTTACAGAGTGGGAGCAGAGAGTAGCGGCTGGTTACAGAGTGGGAGCAGAGAGGAGCGGCTGTTTACAGAGTGGGAGCAGAGAGGAGCGGCTGCTGACGGAGTGGGAGCAGAGAGGAGCCGCTGTTTACAGAGTGGGAGCAGAGAGAAGCGGCTGTTTACAGAGCGGGAGCAGAGAGGAGCGGCTGGTTACTGAGGCAGAGAATGAGGAGCGGCTGGTTATAGAGTTGCAGCAGAGAGGAGAGGCTTGTTACAGAGTGGGAGCAGAGAGGAGCGGCTACTTCCAGATTGGGTTCAGAGAGGAGCGGCTGGTTACAGATTGGGAGCAGAGTGGAGCGGCTGGTTCCAGAGTGGGAGCAGAGAGGAGCGGCTGGTTCCAGAGCGGGAGCCGAGAGGTGCGGCGATTTACAGAGTGGGAGCAGAGAGTAACGGCTGTTTACAGAGTGGGAGCAGAGAGGAGCGGCTGGTTACGGAGTGGGAGCAGAGAGGAGCGGCTGGTTACAGAAGCTCAGAATGAGGAGCGGCTGGTTACAGAGTTGCAGCAGAGATGAGCTGCTGGTTACAGAGTGGGAGCAGAGAGGAACGGCAGGTTACAGAGTGGGAGCAGAGAGGAGGGGCTGTTGACGGAGTGGGAGCAGAGAGGAGCCGCTGTTTACAGAGTGGGAGCAGAGAGGAGCGGCTGGTTACAGAGTGGGAGCCGAGAGGAGCGGCTCGTTCCAGAGTGGGAGCAGAGAGGAGCGGCTGGTTGCAGAGTGGGAGCAGAGAGGAGCGGCTGTTTCCAGAGTGGGAGCAGAGAGGAGTGGCTGGTTCCAGAGTGGGAGCAGAGAGAAGCGGCTGTTTACAGAGCGGGAGCAGAGAGGAGCTGCTGGTTACTGAGGCAGGGAATGAGGAGCGGCTGGTTATAGAGTTGCAGCAGAGAAGAGAGGCTTGTTACAGAGTGGGAGCAGAGAGGAGCGGCTGGTTACAGAGTGGGAGCAGAGAGGAGCGGCTGGTTCCAGAGTGGGAGCAGAGAGGAGCGGCTGGTTCCAGAGTGGGAGCAGAGAGGAGCGGCTGGTTGCAGAGTGGGAGCAGACAGGAGCGGCTGTTTCCAGAGTGGGAGCAGAGAGGAGCGGCTGGTTCCACAGTGGGAGCAGAGAGAAGCGGCTGGTTCCAGAGTTGGAGCAGAGAGGAGCGGCTATTTACAGAGTGGGAGCAGAGAGGAACGGCTGTTTACAGAGTGGGAGCAGAGAGGAGCGGCTCGTTCCAGAGTGGGAGCAGAGAGGAGCGGCTGGTTGCAGAGTGGGAGCAGACAGGAGCGGCTGTTTCCAGAGTGGGAGCAGAGAGGAGCGGCTGGTTCCACAGTGGGAGCAGAGAGAAGCGGCTGGTTCCAGAGTTGGAGCAGAGAGGAGCGGCTATTTACAGAGTGGGAGCAGAGAGGAACGGCTGTTTACAGATTGGGAGCAGAGAGGAGCGGCTGGCTAAGGAGTGGGAGCAGAGAGGAGCCGCTGTTTACAGAGTGGGAGCAGATAGGAGCGGCTAGTTCCAGAGTGGGAGCAGAGAGGAGCGGCTGGTTCCAGATTGGGAGTAGAGAGAAGCGGCTGGTTCCAGAGTGGGAGCTGAGAGGAGCGGCTGGTTCCACAGTGGGAGCAGAGAGAAGCGGCTGTTTACAGAGCGGGAGCAGAGAGGAGCGGCTGGTTACTGAGGCAGAGAATGAGGAGCGGCTGGTTATAGAGTTGCAGCAGAGAGGAGAGGCATGTTACAGAGTGGGAGCAGAGAGGAGCGGCTGCTTCCAGATTGGGTGCAGAGAGGAGCGGCTGGTTACAGAGTGGGAGCAGAGTGGAGCGGCTGGTTCTAGAATTGGAGCAGAGAGGAGCGGCTGATTCCAGAGCGGGAGCCGAGAGGTGCGGCGATTTACAGAGTGGGAGCAGAGAGGAACGGCTGTTTACAGAGTGGGAGCAGAGAGGAGCGGCTGGTTACGGAGTGGGAGCAGAGAGGAGCGGCTGTTTCCAGAATGGGAGCAGAGAGGAGTGGCTGGTTCCAGAGTGGGAGCAGAGAGAAGCGGCTGCTTCCAGAGTGGGAGCAGAGAGGAGCGGCTGGTTCCAGAGTGGGAGCAGAGAGTAGCGGCTGGTTCGAGAGTGGGAGCAGAGAGACGCAGCTGTTTACAGAGCGGGAGCAGAGAGGAGCGGTTGGTTACTGAGGCAGAGAATGAGGAGCGGCTGGTTATAGAGTTGCAGCAGAGAGGAGAGGCTTGTTACAGAGTGGGAGCAGAGAGGAGCGGCTGCTTCCAGATTGGGAGCAGAGAGGAGCGGCTGGTTACCGAGTGGGAGCAGAGAGGAGCGGCTGGCTCCAGACTGGGAGCAGAGAGGAGCGGCTGTTTCCAGAGTGGGAGCAGAGAGGAGAGGCTGGTTACAGAGTGGGAGCAGAGAGGAGCGGCTGTTTACAGAGTGTGAGAAGACAGGAGCGGCTGGTTACAGCGTGGGAGCAGATAGGAGCGGCTGGTTACAGAGTGGGAGCAGAGAGGAGTGGCTGTTGACGGAGTGGGAGCAGAGAGGAGCCGCTGTTTACAGAGTGGGAGCAGAGAGGAGCGGCTGGTTACAGAGTGGGAGCAGAGAGGAGCGGCTCGATCCAGAGTGGGAGCAGAGAGGAGCGGCTGGTTGCAGAGTGGGAGCAGAGAGGAGCGGCTGTTTCCAGAGTGGGAGCAGAGAGGAGCGGCTGGTTCCAGAGTGGGAGCAGAGAGAAGCGGCTGGTCCCAGAGTGGGAGCAGAGAGGAGCGGCTATTTACAGAGTGGGAGCAGAGAGGAACGGCTGTTTACAGATTGGGAACAGAGAGGAGCGGCTGGCTAAGGAGTGGGAGCAGAGAGGAACGGCTGTTTACAGAGTTGGAGCAGAGAGGAGGGGCTGTTGACGGAGTGGGTGCAGAGAGGAGCCGCTGTTTACAGAGTGGGAGCAGATAGGAGCGGCTAGTTCCAGAGTGGGAGCAGAGAGGAGCGGCTGGTTCCAGATTGGGAGTAGAGAGGAGCGGCTGGTTCCAGAGTGGGAGCAGAGAGGAGCGGCTGGTTCGAGAGTGGGAGCAGAGAGAAGCGGCTGTTTGCAGAGCGGGAGCAGAGAGGAGCGGCTGGTTACTGAGGCAGAGAATTCGAAGCGGCTGGTTATAGAGTTGCAGCAGAGAGGAGAGGCTTGTTACAGAGTGGGAGCAGAGAGGAGCGGCTGCTTCCAGATTGGGAGCAGAGAGGAGCGGCTGGTTACAGAGTGGGAGCAGAGTGGAGCGGCTGGTTCCAGAATGGGAGCAGAGAGGAGCGGCTGATTCCAGAGCGGGAGCCGAGAGGTGCGGCGATTTACAGAGTGGGAGCAGAGAGGAACGGCTGTTTACAGAGTGGGAGCAGAGAGGAGCGGCTGGTTACGGAGTGGGAGCAGAGAGGAGCGGCTGGTTACAGAAGCTTAGAATGATGAGCTGCTGGTTTCAGAGTGGGAGCAGAGAGGAGCGGCTGGTTACAGAGTGGGAGCAGAGAGGAGGGGCTGTTGACCGAGTGGGAGCAGAGAGGAGCGGCTGGTTCCAGAGTGGGAGCAGAGAGGAGCGGCTGGTTGCAGAATGGGAGCAGAGAGCAGCGGCTGTTTCCAGAGTGGGAGCAGAGAGGAGTGGCTGGTTCCAGAGTGGGAGCAGAGAGGAGCGGCTATTTACAGAGTGGGAGCAGAGAGGAACGGCTGTTTACAGAGTGGGAGCAGAGAGGAGCGGCTTGCTACGGAGTGGGAGCAGAGAGGAAAGGCTGTTTACAGAGTTGGAGCAGAGCGGAGGGGCTGTTGACGGAGTGGGAGCAGAGAGGAGCCGCTGTTTACAGAGTGGGAGCAGATAGGAGCGGCTAGATCCAGATTGGGAGCAGAGAGGAGCGGCTGGTTCCAGATTGGGAGCAGAGAGGAGCGGCTGGTTCCAGAGTGGGAGCAGAGAGTAGCGCCTGATTCGAGAGTGGGAGCAGACAGAAGCGGCTGTTTACAGAGCGGGAGCAGAGAGGAGCGATTGGTTACTGAGGCAGAGAATGAGGAGCGGCTGATTATAGAGTTGCAGCAGAGAGGAGAGGCTTGTTACAGAGTGGTAGCAGAGAGGAGCGGCTGCTTCCAGATTGGGAGCAGAGAGGAGCGGCTGGTTACAGAGTGGGAGCAGAGTGGAGCGGCTGGTTCCAGAGTGGGAGCAGAGAGGAGCGGCTGGTTCCAGAGTGGGAGCAGAGAGGAGCGGCTGGTTCCAGAGTGGGAGCAGAGAGGAGCGGCTGGTTCCAGAGTGGGAGCAGAGAGGAGAGGCTGGTTACAGAGTGGGAGCAGAGAGGAGCGGCTGTTTAAAGAGTGTGAGAAGAGAGGAGCGGCTGGTTACAGCGTGGGAGCAGATAGGAGCGGCTGGTTACAGAGTGGGAGCAGAGAGGAGGGGCTGTTGACGGAGTGGGAGCAGAGAGGAGCCGCTGTTTACAGAGTGGGAGCAGAGAGGAGAGGCTGGTTACAGAGTGGGAGCAGAGAGGAGCGGCTCGATCCAGAGTGGGAGCAGAGAGGAGCGGCTGGTTGCAGAGTGGGAGCAGAGAGGAGCGGCTGTTTCCAGAGTGGGAGCAGAGAGGAGCGGCTGGTTCCAGAGTGGGAGCAGAAAGAAGCGGCTGGTTCCAGAGTGGGAGCAGAGAGGAGCGGCTATTTACAGAGTGGGAGCAGAGAGGAACGGCTGTTTACAGAGTGGGAGCAGAGAGGAGCGGCTGGCTAAGGAGTGGGAGCAGAGAGGAACGGCTGTTTACAGAGTTGGAGCAGAGAGGAGGGGCTGATGACGGAGTGGGAGCAGAGAGGAGCGGCTCGATCCAGAGTGGGAGCAGAGAGGAGCGGCTGGTTGCAGAGTGGGAGCAGAGAGGAGCGGCTAGGTCCACAGTGGGAGCAAAGAGGTGCGGCTCGTTCCAGAGTGGGAGCAGAGAGGAGCGGCTGGTTGCAGAGTGGGAGCAGAGAGGAACGGCTGTTTCCAGAGTGGGAGCAGAGTGGAGCGGCTGGTTCCATAGTGGGAGCAGAGAGAAGCGGCTGGTTCCAGAGTGGGAGCAGAGAGCAGCGGCTATTTACAGAGTGGGAGCAGAGAGGAGGGGCTGTTGACGGAGCGGGAGCAGAGAGGAGCGGCTGGTTACAGAGTGGGAGCAGAGAGGAGCGGCTCGTTCCAGAGTGGGAGCAGAGAGAAGCGGCTGGTTGCAGATTGGGAGCAGAGAGGAGCGGCTGTTTCCAGAGTGGGAGCAGAGAGGAGCGGCTGGTTCCAGAGTGGGAGCAGAGAGAAGCGGCTGGTTCCAGAGTGGGAGCAGAGATGAGCGGCTATTTACAGAGTTGGAGCAGAGAGGAGGGGCTGTTGACGGAGCGGGAGCAGAGAGGAGCGGCTGTTTCCAGAGTGGGAGCAGAGAGGAGTGGCTGGTTCCAGAGTGGGAGCAGAGAGGAGCGGCTATTTACCGAGTGGGAGCAGAGAGGAACGGCTGTTTACAGAGTGGGAGCAGAGAGGAGCGGCTTGCTACGGAGTGGGAGCAGAGAGGAGCCGCTGTTTACAGATTGGGAGCAGAGAGGAGCGGCTGGTTCCAGATTGGGAGCAGAGAGAAGCGGCTGTTTATAGAGCGGGAGCAGAGAGGAGCGGTTGGTTACTGAGGCACAGAATGAGGAGCGGCTGATTATAGAGTTGCAGCAGAGAGGAGAGGCTTGTTACAGAGTGGGAGCAGAGAGGAGCGGCTGGTTCCAGAGTGGGAGCAGAGAGGAGCGGCTGGTTCAGAGTGGGAGCAGAGAGGAGCGGCTGGTTCCAGAGTGGGAGCAGAGAGGAGCGGCTGGTTCCAGAGTGGGAGCAGAGAGGAGAGGCTGGTTACAGAGTGGGAGCAGAGAGGAGCGGCTGTTTACAGAGTGTGAGAAGAGAGGAGCGGCTGGTTACAGCGTGGGAGCAGATAGGAGCGGCTGGTTACAGAGTGGGAGCAGAGAGGAGGGGCTGTTGACGGAGTGGGAGCAGAGAGGAGCCGCTGTTTACAGAGTGGGAGCAGAGAGGAGCGGCTGGTTACAGAGTGGGAGCAGAGAGGAGCGGCTGGCTCCAGACTGGGAGCAGAGAGGAGCGGCTGTTTCCAGAGTGGGAGCAGAGAGGAGAGGCTGGTTACAGAGTGGGAGCAGAGAGGAGCGGCTGTTTACAGAGTGTGAGAAGACAGGAGCGGCTGGTTACAGCGTGGGAGCAGATAGGAGCGGCTGGTTACAGAGTGGGAGCAGAGAGGAGTGGCTGTTGACGGAGTGGGAGCAGAGAGGAGCCGCTGTTTACAGAGTGGGAGCAGAGAGGAGCGGCTGGATACAGTGTGGGAGCAGAGAGGAGCGGCTCGATCCAGAGTGGGAGCAGAGAGGAGCGGCTGGTTGCAGAGTGGGAGCAGAGAGGAGCGGCTGTTTCCAGAGTGGGAGCAGAGAGGAGCGGCTGGTTCCAGAGTGGGAGCAGAGAGAAGCGGCTGGTCCCAGAGTGGGAGCAGAGAGGAGCGGCTATTTACAGAGTGGGAGCAGAGAGGAACGGCTGTTTACAGGTTGGG
The DNA here is from genome assembly GCF_044704955.1 of Pristiophorus japonicus. Classification (NCBI taxonomy): domain Eukaryota; kingdom Metazoa; phylum Chordata; class Chondrichthyes; family Pristiophoridae; genus Pristiophorus; species Pristiophorus japonicus. Next base: position 272,390 of record NW_027250723.1, on the reverse strand, counting down.
AGCAGAGAGGAGCGGCTGGCTAAGGAGTGGGAGCAGAGAGGAACGGCTGTTTACAGAGTTGGAACAGAGAGGAGGGGCTGTTGACGGAGTGGGTGCAGAGAGGAGCCCCTGTTTACAGAGTGGGAGCAGATAGGAGCGGCTAGTTCCAGAGTGGGAGCAGAGAGGAGCGGCTGGTTCCAGATTGGGAGTAGAGAGGAGCGGCTGGTTCCAGAGTGGGAGCAGAGAGGAGCGGCTGGTTCGAGAGTGGGAGCAGAGAGAAGCGGCTGTTTGCAGAGCGGGAGCAGAGAGGAGCGGCTGGTTACTGAGGCAGAGAATTCGAAGCGGCTGGTTATAGAGTTGCAGCAGAGAGGAGAGGCTTGTTACAGAGTGGGAGCAGAGAGGAGCGGCTGCTTCCAGATTGGGAGCAGAGAGGAGCGGCTGGTTACAGAGTGGGAGCAGAGTGGAGCGGCTGGTTCCAGAATGGGAGCAGAGAGGAGCGGCTGATTCCAGAGCGGGAGCCGAGAGGTGCGGCGATTTACAGAGTGGGAGCAGAGAGGAACGGCTGTTTACAGAGTGGGAGCAGAGAGGAGCGGCTGGTTACGGAGTGGGAGCAGAGAGGAGCGGCTGGTTACCGAAGCTTAGAATGATGAGCGGCTGGTTACTGAGTTGCAGCTGTGATGAGCTGCTGGTTTCAGAGTGGGAGCAGAGAGGAGCGGCTGGTTACAGAGTGGGAGCAGAGAGGAGGGGCTGTTGACCGAGTGGGAGCAGAGAGGAGCGGCTGGTTCCAGAGTGGGAGCAGAGAGGAGCGGCTGGTTGCAGAATGGGAGCAGAGAGCAGCGGCTGTTTCCAGAGTGGGAGCAGAGAGGAGTGGCTGGTTCCAGAGTGGGAGCAGAGAGGAGCGGCTATTTACAGAGTGGGAGCAGAGAGGAACGGCTGTTTACAGAGTGGGAGCAGAGAGGAGCGGCTTGCAACGGAGTGGGAGCAGAGAGGAAAGGCTGTTTACAGAGTTGGAGCAGAGCGGAGGGGCTGTTGACGGAGTGGGAGCAGAGAGGAGCCGCTGTTTACAGAGTGGGAGCAGATAGGAGCGGCTAGATCCAGATTGGGAGCAGAGAGGAGCGGCTGGTTCCAGATTGGGAGCAGAGAGGAGCGGCTGGTTCCAGAGTGGGAGCAGAGAGTAGCGCCTGGTTCGAGAGTGGGAGCAGACAGAAGCGGCTGTTTACAGAGCGGGAGCAGAGAGGAGCGATTGGTTACTGAGGCAGAGAATGAGGAGCGGCTGATTATAGAGTTGCAGCAGAGAGGAGAGGCTTGTTACAGAGTGGTAGCAGAGAGGAGCGGCTGCTTCCAGATTGGGAGCAGAGAGGAGCGGCTGGTTACAGAGTGGGAGCAGAGTGGAGCGGCTGGTTCCAGAGTGGGAGCAGAGAGGAGCGGCTGGTTCCAGAGTGGGAGCAGAGAGGAGCGGCTGGTTCCAGAGTGGGAGCAGAGAGGAGCGGCTGGTTCCAGAGTGGGAGCAGAGAGGAGAGGCTGGTTACAAAGTGGGAGCAGAGAGGAGCGGCTGTTTACAGAGTGTGAGAAGAGAGGAGCGGCTGGTTACAGCGTGGGAGCAGATAGGAGCGGCTGGTTACAGAGTGGGAGCAGAGAGGAGGGGCTGTTGACGGAGTGGGAGCAGAGAGGAGCCGCTGTTTACAGAGTGGGAGCAGAGAGGAGAGGCTGGTTACAGAGTGGGAGCAGAGAGGAGCGGCTCGATCCAGAGTGGGAGCAGAGAGGAGCGGCTGGTTGCAGAGTGGGAGCAGAGAGGAGCGGCTGTTTCCAGAGTGGGAGCAGAGAGGAGCGGCTGGTTCCAGAGTGGGAGCAGAAAGAAGCGGCTGGTTCCAGAGTGGGAGCAGAGAGGAGCGGCTATTTACAGAGTGGGAGCAGAGAGGACCGGCTGTTTACAGAGTGGGAGCAGAGAGGAGCGGCTGGCTAAGGAGTGGGAGCAGAGAGGAACGGCTGTTTACAGAGTTGGAGCAGAGAGGAGGGGCTGATGACGGAGTGGGAGCAGAGAGGAGCGGCTCGATCCAGAGTGGGAGCAGAGAGGAGCGGCTGGTTGCAGAGTGGGAGCAGAGAGGAGCGGCTAGGTCCACAGTGGGAGCAAAGAGGTGCGGCTCGTTCCAGAGTGGGAGCAGAGAGGAGCGGCTGGTTGCAGAGTGGGAGCAGAGAGGAACGGCTGTTTCCAGAGTGGGAGCAGAGAGGAGCGGCTGGTTCCATAGTGGGAGCAGAGAGAAGCGGCTGGTTCCAGAGTGGGAGCAGAGAGCAGCGGCTATTTACAGAGTGGGAGCAGAGAGGAGGGGCTGTTGACGGAGCGGGAGCAGAGAGGAGCGGCTGGTTACAGAGTGGGAGCAGAGAGGAGCGGCTCGTTCCAGAGTGGGAGCAGAGAGAAGCGGCTGGTTGCAGATTGGGAGCAGAGAGGAGCGGCTGTTTCCAGAGTGGGAGCAGAGAGGAGCGGCTGGTTCCAGAGTGGGAGCAGAGAGAAGCGGCTGGTTCCAGAGTGGGAGCAGAGAGGAGCGGCTATTTACAGAGTGGGAGCAGAGAGGAGGGGCTGTTGACGGAGCGGGAGCAGAGAGGAGCGGCTGTTTCCAGAGTGGGAGCAGAGAGGAGTGGCTGGTTCCAGAGTGGGAGCAGAGAGGAGCGGCTGGTTACAGAGTGGGAGCAGAGAGGAGCGGCTATTTACCGAGTGGGAGCAGAGAGGAACGGCTGTTTACAGAGTGGGAGCAGAGAGGAGCGGCTTGCTACGGAGTGGGAGCAGAGAGGAGCCGCTGTTTACAGATTGGGAGCAGAGAGGAGCGGCTGGTTCCAGATTGGGAGCAGAGAGAAGCGGCTGTTTACAGAGCGGGAGCAGAGAGGAGCGGTTGGTTACTGATGCACAGAATGAGGAGCGGCTGATTATAGAGTTGCAGCAGAGAGGAGAGGCTTGTTACAGAGTGGGAGCAGAGAGGAGCGGCTGGTTCCAGATTGGGAGCAGAGAGGAGCGGCTTGTTCAGAGTGGGAGCAGAGAGGAGCGGCTGGTTCCAGAGTGGGAGCAGAGAGGAGCGGCTGGTTCCAGAGTGGGAGCAGAGAGGAGAGGCTGGTTACAGAGTGGGAGCAGAGAGGAGCGGCTGTTTACAGAGTGTGAGAAGAGAGGAGCGGCTGGTTACAGCGTGGGAGCAGATAGGAGCGGCTGGTTACAGAGTGGGAGCAGAGAGGAGGGGCTGTTGACGGAGTGGGAGCAGAGAGGAGCCGCTGTTTACAGAGTGGGAGCAGAGAGGAGCGGCTGGTTACAGAGTGGGAGCAGAGAGGAGCGGCTCGATCCAGAATGGGAGCAGAGAGGAGCGGCTGGTTGCAGAGTGGGAGCAGAGAGGAGCGGCTGTTTCCAGAGTGGAAGCAGAGAGGAGCGGCTGGTTCCAGAGTGGGAGCAGAGAGAACGGCTATTTGCAGAGTGGGAGCAGAGAGAAACGGCTGTTTACAGAGTGGGAGCAGAGAGGAGCGGCTGGCTAAGGAGTGGGAGCAGAGAGGAACGGCTGTTTTCAGAGTTGGAGCAGAGAGGAGGGGCTGCTTCCAGATTGGGAGCAGAGAGGAGCGGCTGGTTACAGAGTGGGAGCAGAGTGGAGCGGCTGGTTCCAGAATGGGAGCAGAGAGGAGCGGCTGATTCCAGAGCGGGAGCCGAGAGGTGCGGCGATTTACAGAGTGGGAGCAGAGAGGAACGGCTGTTTACAGAGTGGGAGCAGAGAGGAGCGGCTGGTTACGGAGTGGGAGCAGAGAGGAGCGGCTGGTTACAGAAGCTTAGAATGATGAGCTGCTGGTTTCAGAGTGGGAGCAGAGAGGAGCGGCTGGTTACAGAGTGGGAGCAGAGAGGAGGGGCTGTTGACCGAGTGGGAGCAGAGAGGAGCGGCTGGTTCCAGAGTGGGAGCAGAGAGGAGCGGCTGGTTGCAGAATGGGAGCAGAGAGCAGCGGCTGTTTCCAGAGTGGGAGCAGAGAGGAGTGGCTGGTTCCAGAGTGGGAGCAGAGAGGAGCGGCTATTTACAGAGTGGGAGCAGAGAGGAACGGCTGTTTACAGAGTGGGAGCAGAGAGGAGCGGCTTGCTACGGAGTGGGAGCAGAGAGGAAAGGCTGTTTACAGAGTTGGAGCAGAGCGGAGGGGCTGTTGACGGAGTGGGAGCAGAGAGGAGCCGCTGTTTACAGAGTGGGAGCAGATAGGAGCGGCTAGATCCAGATTGGGAGCAGAGAGGAGCGGCTGGTTCCAGATTGGGAGCAGAGAGGAGCGGCTGGTTCCAGAGTGGGAGCAGAGAGTAGCGCCTGATTCGAGAGTGGGAGCAGACAGAAGCGGCTGTTTACAGAGCGGGAGCAGAGAGGAGCGATTGGTTACTGAGGCAGAGAATGAGGAGCGGCTGATTATAGAGTTGCAGCAGAGAGGAGAGGCTTGTTACAGAGTGGTAGCAGAGAGGAGCGGCTGCTTCCAGATTGGGAGCAGAGAGGAGCGGCTGGTTACAGAGTGGGAGCAGAGTGGAGCGGCTGGTTCCAGAGTGGGAGCAGAGAGGAGCGGCTGGTTCCAGAGTGGGAGCAGAGAGGAGCGGCTGGTTCCAGAGTGGGAGCAGAGAGGAGCGGCTGGTTCCAGAGTGGGAGCAGAGAGGAGAGGCTGGTTACAGAGTGGGAGCAGAGAGGAGCGGCTGTTTAAAGAGTGTGAGAAGAGAGGAGCGGCTGGTTACAGCGTGGGAGCAGATAGGAGCGGCTGGTTACAGAGTGGGAGCAGAGAGGAGGGGCTGTTGACGGAGTGGGAGCAGAGAGGAGCCGCTGTTTACAGAGTGGGAGCAGAGAGGAGAGGCTGGTTACAGAGTGGGAGCAGAGAGGAGCGGCTCGATCCAGAGTGGGAGCAGAGAGGAGCGGCTGGTTGCAGAGTGGGAGCAGAGAGGAGCGGCTGTTTCCAGAGTGGGAGCAGAGAGGAGCGGCTGGTTCCAGAGTGGGAGCAGAAAGAAGCGGCTGGTTCCAGAGTGGGAGCAGAGAGGAGCGGCTATTTACAGAGTGGGAGCAGAGAGGAACGGCTGTTTACAGAGTGGGAGCAGAGAGGAGCGGCTGGCTAAGGAGTGGGAGCAGAGAGGAACGGCTGTTTACAGAGTTGGAGCAGAGAGGAGGGGCTGATGACGGAGTGGGAGCAGAGAGGAGCGGCTCGATCCAGAGTGGGAGCAGAGAGGAGCGGCTGGTTGCAGAGTGGGAGCAGAGAGGAGCGGCTAGGTCCACAGTGGGAGCAAAGAGGTGCGGCTCGTTCCAGAGTGGGAGCAGAGAGGAGCGGCTGGTTGCAGAGTGGGAGCAGAGAGGAACGGCTGTTTCCAGAGTGGGAGCAGAGTGGAGCGGCTGGTTCCATAGTGGGAGCAGAGAGAAGCGGCTGGTTCCAGAGTGGGAGCAGAGAGCAGCGGCTATTTACAGAGTGGGAGCAGAGAGGAGGGGCTGTTGACGGAGCGGGAGCAGAGAGGAGCGGCTGGTTACAGAGTGGGAGCAGAGAGGAGCGGCTCGTTCCAGAGTGGGAGCAGAGAGAAGCGGCTGGTTGCAGATTGGGAGCAGAGAGGAGCGGCTGTTTCCAGAGTGGGAGCAGAGAGGAGCGGCTGGTTCCAGAGTGGGAGCAGAGAGAAGCGGCTGGTTCCAGAGTGGGAGCAGAGATGAGCGGCTATTTACAGAGTGGGAGCAGAGAGGAGGGGCTGTTGACGGAGCGGGAGCAGAGAGGAGCGGCTGTTTCCAGAGTGGGAGCAGAGAGGAGTGGCTGGTTCCAGAGTGGGAGCAGAGAGGAGCGGCTATTTACCGAGTGGGAGCAGAGAGGAACGGCTGTTTACAGAGTGGGAGCAGAGAGGAGCGGCTTGCTACGGAGTGGGAGCAGAGAGGAGCCGCTGTTTACAGATTGGGAGCAGAGAGGAGCGGCTGGTTCCAGATTGGGAGCAGAGAGAAGCGGCTGTTTATAGAGCGGGAGCAGAGAGGAGCGGTTGGTTACTGAGGCACAGAATGAGGAGCGGCTGATTATAGAGTTGCAGCAGAGAGGAGAGGCTTGTTACAGAGTGGGAGCAGAGAGGAGCGGCTGGTTCCAGAGTGGGAGCAGAGAGGAGCGGCTGGTTCAGAGTGGGAGCAGAGAGGAGCGGCTGGTTCCAGAGTGGGAGCAGAGAGGAGCGGCTGGTTCCAGAGTGGGAGCAGAGAGGAGAGGCTGGTTACAGAGTGGGAGCAGAGAGGAGCGGCTGTTTACAGAGTGTGAGAAGAGAGGAGCGGCTGGTTACAGCGTGGGAGCAGATAGGAGCGGCTGGTTACAGAGTGGGAGCAGAGAGGAGGGGCTGTTGACGGAGTGGGAGCAGAGAGGAGCCGCTGTTTACAGAGTGGGAGCAGAGAGGAGCGGCTGGTTACAGAGTGGGAGCAGAGAGGAGCGGCTGGCTCCAGACTGGGAGCAGAGAGGAGCGGCTGTTTCCAGAGTGGGAGCAGAGAGGAGAGGCTGGTTACAGAGTGGGAGCAGAGAGGAGCGGCTGTTTACAGAGTGTGAGAAGACAGGAGCGGCTGGTTACAGCGTGGGAGCAGATAGGAGCGGCTGGTTACAGAGTGGGAGCAGAGAGGAGTGGCTGTTGACGGAGTGGGAGCAGAGAGGAGCCGCTGTTTACAGAGTGGGAGCAGAGAGGAGCGGCTGGTTACAGTGTGGGAGCAGAGAGGAGCGGCTCGATCCAGAGTGGGAGCAGAGAGGAGCGGCTGGTTGCAGAGTGGGAGCAGAGAGGAGCGGCTGTTTCCAGAGTGGGAGCAGAGAGGAGCGGCTGGTTCCAGAGTGGGAGCAGAGAGAAGCGGCTGGTCCCAGAGTGGGAGCAGAGAGGAGCGGCTATTTACAGAGTGGGAGCAGAGAGGAACGGCTGTTTACAGATTGGGAGCAGAGAGGAGCGGCTGGCTAAGGAGTGGGAGCAGAGAGGAACGGCTGTTTACAGAGTTGGAACAGAGAGGAGGGGCTGTTGACGGAGTGGGTGCAGAGAGGAGCCGCTGTTTACAGAGTGGGAGCAGATAGGAGCGGCTAGTTCCAGAGTGGGAGCAGAGAGGAGCGGCTGGTTCCAGATTGGGAGTAGAGAGGAGCGGCTGGTTCCAGAGTGGGAGCAGAGAGGAGCGGCTGGTTCGAGAGTGGAAGCAGAGAGAAGCGGCTGTTTGCAGAGCGGGAGCAGAGAGGAGCGGCTGGTTACTGAGGCAGAGAATTCGAAGCGGCTGGTTATAGAGTTGCAGCAGAGAGGAGAGGCTTGTTACAGAGTGGGAGCAGAGAGGAGCGGCTGCTTCCAGATTGGGAGCAGAGAGGAGCGGCTGGTTACAGAGTGGGAGCAGAGTGGAGCGGCTGGTTCCAGAATGGGAGCAGAGAGGAGCGGCTGATTCCAGAGCGGGAGCCGAGAGGTGCGGCGATTTACAGAGTGGGAGCAGAGAGGAACGGCTGTTTACAGAGTGGGAGCAGAGAGGAGCGGCTGGTTACGGAGTGGGAGCAGAGAGGAGCGGCTGGTTACCGAAGCTTAGAATGATGAGCGGCTGGTTACTGAGTTGCAGCTGTGATGAGCTGCTGGTTTCAGAGTGGGAGCAGAGAGGAGCGGCTGGTTACAGAGTGGGAGCAGAGAGGAGGGGCTGTTGACCGAGTGGGAGCAGAGAGGAGCGGCTGGTTCCAGAGTGGGAGCAGAGAGGAGCGGCTGGTTGCAGAATGGAAGCAGAGAGCAGCGGCTGTTTCCAGAGTGGGAGCAGAGAGGAGTGGCTGGTTCCAGAGTGGGAGCAGAGAGGAGCGGCTATTTACAGAGTGGGAGCAGAGAGGAACGGCTGTTTACAGAGTGGGAGCAGAGAGGAGCGGCTTGCAACGGAGTGGGAGCAGAGAGGAAAGGCTGTTTACAGAGTTGGAGCAGAGCGGAGGGGCTGTTGACGGAGTGGGAGCAGAGAGGAGCCGCTGTTTACAGAGTGGGAGCAGAGAGGAGCGGCTGGTTACAGAGTGGGAGCAGAGAGGAGCGGCTGGCTCCAGACTGGGAGCAGAGAGGAGCGGCTGTTTCCAGAGTGGGAGCAGAGAGGAGAGGCTGGTTACAGAGTGGGAGCAGAGAGGAGCGGCTGTTTACAGAGTGTGAGAAGACAGGAGCGGCTGGTTACAGCGTGGGAGCAGATAGGAGCGGCTGGTTACAGAGTGGGAGCAGAGAGGAGTGGCTGTTGACGGAGTGGGAGCAGAGAGGAGCCGCTGTTTACAGAGTGGGAGCAGAGAGGAGCGGCTGGTTACAGTGTGGGAGCAGAGAGGAGCGGCTCGATCCAGAGTGGGAGCAGAGAGGAGCGGCTGGTTGCAGAGTGGGAGCAGAGAGGAGCGGCTGTTTCCAGAGTGGGAGCAGAGAGGAGCGGCTGGTTCCAGAGTGGGAGCAGAGAGAAGCGGCTGGTCCCAGAGTGGGAGCAGAGAGGAGCGGCTATTTACAGAGTGGGAGCAGAGAGGAACGGCTGTTTACAGATTGGGAGCAGAGAGGAGCGGCTGGCTAAGGAGTGGGAGCAGAGAGGAACGGCTGTTTACAGAGTTGGAACAGAGAGGAGGGGCTGTTGACGGAGTGGGTGCAGAGAGGAGCCGCTGTTTACAGAGTGGGAGCAGATAGGAGCGGCTAGTTCCAGAGTGGGAGCAGAGAGGAGCGGCTGGTTCCAGATTGGGAGTAGAGAGGAGCGGCTGGTTCCAGAGTGGGAGCAGAGAGGAGCGGCTGGTTCGAGAGTGGAAGCAGAGAGAAGCGGCTGTTTGCAGAGCGGGAGCAGAGAGGAGCGGCTGGTTACTGAGGCAGAGAATTCGAAGCGGCTGGTTATAGAGTTGCAGCAGAGAGGAGAGGCTTGTTACAGAGTGGGAGCAGAGAGGAGCGGCTGCTTCCAGATTGGGAGCAGAGAGGAGCGGCTGGTTACAGAGTGGGAGCAGAGTGGAGCGGCTGGTTCCAGAATGGGAGCAGAGAGGAGCGGCTGATTCCAGAGCGGGAGCCGAGAGGTGCGGCGATTTACAGAGTGGGAGCAGAGAGGAACGGCTGTTTACAGAGTGGGAGCAGAGAGGAGCGGCTGGTTACGGAGTGGGAGCAGAGAGGAGCGGCTGGTTACCGAAGCTTAGAATGATGAGCGGCTGGTTACTGAGTTGCAGCTGTGATGAGCTGCTGGTTTCAGAGTGGGAGCAGAGAGGAGCGGCTGGTTACAGAGTGGGAGCAGAGAGGAGGGGCTGTTGACCGAGTGGGAGCAGAGAGGAGCGGCTGGTTCCAGAGTGGGAGCAGAGAGGAGCGGCTGGTTGCAGAATGGAAGCAGAGAGCAGCGGCTGTTTCCAGAGTGGGAGCAGAGAGGAGTGGCTGGTTCCAGAGTGGGAGCAGAGAGGAGCGGCTATTTACAGAGTGGGAGCAGAGAGGAACGGCTGTTTACAGAGTGGGAGCAGAGAGGAGCGGCTTGCAACGGAGTGGGAGCAGAGAGGAAAGGCTGTTTACAGAGTTGGAGCAGAGCGGAGGGGCTGTTGACGGAGTGGGAGCAGAGAGGAGCCGCTGTTTACAGAGTGGGAGCAGATAGGAGCGGCTAGATCCAGATTGGGAGCAGAGAGGAGCGGCTGGTTCCAGATTGGGAGCAGAGAGGAGCGGCTGGTTCCAGAGTGGGAGCAGAGAGTAGCGCCTGGTTCGAGAGTGGGAGCAGACAGAAGCGGCTGTTTACAGAGCGGGAGCAGAGAGGAGCGATTGGTTACTGAGGCAGAGAATGAGGAGCGGCTGATTATAGAGTTGCAGCAGAGAGGAGAGGCTTGTTACAGAGTGGTAGCAGAGAGGAGCGGCTGCTTCCAGATTGGGAGCAGAGAGGAGCGGCTGGTTACAGAGTGGGAGCAGAGTGGAGCGGCTGGTTCCAGAGTGGGAGCAGAGAGGAGCGGCTGGTTCCAGAGTGGGAGCAGAGAGGAGCGGCTGGTTCCAGAGTGGGAGCAGAGAGGAGCGGCTGGTTCCAGAGTGGGAGCAGAGAGGAGAGGCTGGTTACAAAGTGGGAGCAGAGAGGAGCGGCTGTTTACAGAGTGTGAGAAGAGAGGAGCGGCTGGTTACAGCGTGGGAGCAGATAGGAGCGGCTGGTTACAGAGTGGGAGCAGAGAGGAGGGGCTGTTGACGGAGTGGGAGCAGAGAGGAGCCGCTGTTTACAGAGTGGGAGCAGAGAGGAGAGGCTGGTTACAGAGTGGGAGCAGAGAGGAGCGGCTCGATCCAGAGTGGGAGCAGAGAGGAGCGGCTGGTTGCAGAGTGGGAGCAGAGAGGAGCGGCTGTTTCCAGAGTGGGAGCAGAGAGGAGCGGCTGGTTCCAGAGTGGGAGCAGAAAGAAGCGGCTGGTTCCAGAGTGGGAGCAGAGAGGAGCGGCTATTTACAGAGTGGGAGCAGAGAGGACCGGCTGTTTACAGAGTGGGAGCAGAGAGGAGCGGCTGGCTAAGGAGTGGGAGCAGAGAGGAACGGCTGTTTACAGAGTTGGAGCAGAGAGGAGGGGCTGATGACGGAGTGGGAGCAGAGAGGAGCGGCTCGATCCAGAGTGGGAGCAGAGAGGAGCGGCTGGTTGCAGAGTGGGAGCAGAGAGGAGCGGCTAGGTCCACAGTGGGAGCAAAGAGGTGCGGCTCGTTCCAGAGTGGGAGCAGAGAGGAGCGGCTGGTTGCAGAGTGGGAGCAGAGAGGAACGGCTGTTTCCAGAGTGGGAGCAGAGAGGAGCGGCTGGTTCCATAGTGGGAGCAGAGAGAAGCGGCTGGTTCCAGAGTGGGAGCAGAGAGCAGCGGCTATTTACAGAGTGGGAGCAGAGAGGAGGGGCTGTTGACGGAGCGGGAGCAGAGAGGAGCGGCTGGTTACAGAGTGGGAGCAGAGAGGAGCGGCTCGTTCCAGAGTGGGAGCAGAGAGAAGCGGCTGGTTGCAGATTGGGAGCAGAGAGGAGCGGCTGTTTCCAGAGTGGGAGCAGAGAGGAGCGGCTGGTTCCAGAGTGGGAGCAGAGAGAAGCGGCTGGTTCCAGAGTGGGAGCAGAGAGGAGCGGCTATTTACAGAGTGGGAGCAGAGAGGAGGGGCTGTTGACGGAGCGGGAGCAGAGAGGAGCGGCTGTTTCCAGAGTGGGAGCAGAGAGGAGTGGCTGGTTCCAGAGTGGGAGCAGAGAGGAGCGGCTGGTTACAGAGTGGGAGCAGAGAGGAGCGGCTATTTACCGAGTGGGAGCAGAGAGGAACGGCTGTTTACAGAGTGGGAGCAGAGAGGAGCGGCTTGCTACGGAGTGGGAGCAGAGAGGAGCCGCTGTTTACAGATTGGGAGCAGAGAGGAGCGGCTGGTTCCAGATTGGGAGCAGAGAGAAGCGGCTGTTTACAGAGCGGGAGCAGAGAGGAGCGGTTGGTTACTGATGCACAGAATGAGGAGCGGCTGATTATAGAGTTGCAGCAGAGAGGAGAGGCTTGTTACAGAGTGGGAGCAGAGAGGAGCGGCTGGTTCCAGAGTGGGAGCAGAGAGGAGCGGCTTGTTCAGAGTGGGAGCAGAGAGGAGCGGCTGGTTCCAGAGTGGGAGCAGAGAGGAGCGGCTGGTTCCAGAGTGGGAGCAGAGAGGAGAGGCTGGTTACAGAGTGGGAGCGGAGAGGAGCGGCTGTTTACAGAGTGTGAGAAGAGAGGAGCGGCTGGTTACAGCGTGGGAGCAGATAGGAGCGGCTGGTTACAGAGTGGGAGCAGAGAGGACGGGCTGTTGACGGAGTGGGAGCAGAGAGGAGCCGCTGTTTACAGAGTGGGAGCAGAGAGGAGCGGCTGGTTACAGAGTGGGAGCAGAGAGGAGCGGCTCGATCCAGAATGGGAGCAGAGAGGAGCGGCTGGTTGCAGAGTGGGAGCAGAGAGGAGCGGCTGTTTCCAGAGTGGAAGCAGAGAGGAGCGGCTGGTTCCAGAGTGGGAGCAGAGAGAAGCGGCTATTTGCAGAGTGGGAGCAGAGAGAAACGGCTGTTTACAGAGTGGGAGCAGAGAGGAGCGGCTGGCTAAGGAGTGGGAGCAGAGAGGAACGGCTGTTTTCAGAGTTGGAGCAGAGAGGAGGGGCTGATGACGGAGTGGGAGCAGAGAGGAGCGGCTCGATCCAGAGTGGGAGCAGAGAGGAGCGGCTGGTTGCAGAGTGGGAGCAGAGAGGAGCGGCTAGGTCCACAGTGGGAGCAAAGAGGTGCGGCTCGTTCCAGAGTGGGAGCAGAGAGGAGCGGCTGGTTGCAGAGTGGGAGCAGAGAGGAGCGGCTGGCTAAGGAGTGGGAGCAGAGAGGAACGGCTGTTTTCAGAGTTGGAGCAGAGAGGAGGGGCTGATGACGGAGTGGGAGCAGAGAGGAGCGGCTCGATCCAGAGTGGGAGCAGAGAGGAGCGGCTGGTTGCAGAGTGGGAGCAGAGAGGAGCGGCTAGGTCCACAGTGGGAGCAAAGAGGTGCGGCTCGTTCCAGAGTGGGAGCAGAGAGGAGCGGCTGGTTGCAGAGTGGGAGCAGAGAGGAACAGCTGTTTACAGAGTGGGAGCAGAGAGGAGCGGCTGGCTACGGAGTGGGAGCAGAGAGGAACGGCTGTTTACAGAGTTCGAGCAGAGAGGAGGGGCTGTTGATGGAGCGGGAGCAGAGAGGAGCGGCTGTTTACAGAGTGGGAGCAGATAGGAGCGGCTAATTTCAGAGTGGGAGCAGAGAGGAGCGGCTGGTTCCAGAGTGGGAGCAGAGAGGAGCGGCTGGTTCCAGAGTGGGAGCAAAGAGGAGCGGCTGGTTCCAGAGTGGGAGCAGAGAGAAGCGGCTGTTTACAGAGCGGGAGCAGAGAGGAGCGGCTGGTTATTGAGGCAGAGAATGAGGAGCTGCTGGTTATAGAGTTGCAGCAGAGAGGAGAGGCTTGTTACAGAGTGGGAGCAGAGAGGATCGGCTGCTTCCACATTGGGAGCAGAGAGGAGCGGCTGGTTACAGAGTGGGAGCAGAGAGGAGCGGCTGGTTCCAGAGTGGGAGCAGAGAGGAGCGGCTGGTTCCAGAGTGGGAGCAGAGAGGAGCGGCTGGTTCCAGAATGGGAGCAGAGAGGAGCGGCTGGTTCCAGATTGGGAGCAGAGAGGAGCGGCTGGTTACAGAGTGGGTGCAGAGAGGAGCGGCTGTTTACAGAGTGGGAGCAGAGAGGAGCGGCTGGTTACAGAGTGGGAGCAGAGAGGAGCGGCTGGTTACAGAGTGGGAGCAGAGAGGAGGGGCTGTTTACGGAGTGGGAGCAGAGAGGAGCCGCTGTTTACAGAGTGGGAGCAGAGAGGAGCGGCTGGTTACAGAGTGGGAGCAGAGAGGAGCGGCTCGTTCCAGAGTGGGAGCAGAGAGGAGCGGCTATTTACAGAGTGGGAGCAGAGAGGAGGGGCTGTTGACGGAGCGGGAGCAGAGAGGAGCGGCTGTTTACAGAGTGGGAGCTGAGAGGAGCGGCTGTTTACGGAGTTGGAGCAGAGAGGAGCAGCTGTTTTTTGAGTGGGAGCAGAGAGGAGCGGCTGTTTACAGAGTGGTAGCAGAGAGGAGCGGCTGTTTACAGATTGGGAGCAGAGAGGAGCGGCTGCTTACGGAGTTGGAGCAGAGAGGAGCGGCTGTTTATAGGGTGGGAGCAGAGAGGATAGGCTGTTGACGGAGTGGGAGCAGAGAGGAGCGGCTGTTTCCAGAGTGGGAGCAGAGAGGAGCGGCTGGTTACAGAGTGGGAGCAGAGAGGAGGGGCTGTTGACGGAGCGGCGACAGTGAGGAGCGGCTGTTTAGAGTGGGAGCAGAGAGGAGCGGCTGTTTATGGAGTTGGAGCAGAGAGGAGCGGCTGTTACTAGAGTGGGAGCAGAGAGGAGCGGCAGGTTACAGAGTGGGAGCAGGGAGGAGCGGCTAATTACAGAGGCAGAGAATCAGGAGCGGCTGGTTACAGAGTGGGTGTAGAGAGGAGCGGCTGGTTACAGAGTGGGAGCAGAGAGGAGCGGCTGGTTATAGATTTGCAGCAGAGAGGAGCAGCTGGTTACAGAGTCGGAGCAGAGAGGAGCGGCTGGTTCCAGAGTGGAAGCAGAGAGGAGCAGCTGGTTACAGAGTGGGAGAAGAGAGGAGCGGCTGGTTCCAGAGTGGGAGCAGTGCGGAGCGTCTGTTTACAGAGCGGGAGTAGAGAGGAGCTGCTGTTTATATGGTTGGAGCATACAGGAGCGGCTTTTTACCGAGTGGGAGCAGAGAGGAGCGGCTCGTTACAGATTGGCAGCAGAGAGGAGCGGCTGTTCACGGAGTGGGAGCAGAGAGGAGCGGCTGTTCACAGAGTGGGAGCAGAGAGGGGGCGCTGTTTACGGAGTGGGTGCAGAGAGGAGAGGCTGCTTAGAGAGGCAGAGAATGAGGTGCTGCTCGTTACAGAGTTGCAGCAGAGAGCAGGGGCTGGTTACAGAGTGGGAGCAGAGAGGAGCGGCTGTTTACAGAGCGGGAGCAGAGAGGAGAGGCTGTTTACAGAGTGGGATCAGAGAGGAGTGGCTGTTTACAGAGTGGGAGCAGAGAGGAGCGGCTGGTTACAGAGTGGGAGCAGAGAGGAGTGGCTGTTTCAGAGCGGCAGCAGAGAGGAGTGGCTGCTAACTGAGCGGGAGCAGAGAGGAGCGTCTGTTTGCAGAGTGGGAGCTGAGAGGAGCGGCTGCTTCCAGATTGGGAGCAGAGAGGAGCGGCTGGTTACAGAGTGGGAGCAGAGTGGAGCGGCTGGTTCCAGAATGGGAGCAGAGAGGAGCGGCTGATTCCAGAGCGGGAGCCGAGAGGTGCGGCGATTTACAGAGTGGGAGCAGAGAGGAACGGCTGTTTACAGAGTGGGAGCAGAGAGGAGCGGCTGGTTACGGAGTGGGAGCAGAGAGGAGCGGCTGGTTACCGAAGCTTAGAATGATGAGCGGCTGGTTACTGAGTTGCAGCTGTGATGAGCTGCTGGTTTCAGAGTGGGAGCAGAGAGGAGCGGCTGGTTACAGAGTGGGAGCAGAGAGGAGGGGCTGTTGACCGAGTGGGAGCAGAGAGGAGCGGCTGGTTCCAGAGTGGGAGCAGAGAGGAGCGGCTGGTTGCAGAATGGGAGCAGAGAGCAGCGGCTGTTTCCAGAGTGGGAGTAGAGAGGAGTGGCTGGTTCCAGAGTGGGAGCAGAGAGGAGCGGCTATTTACAGAGTGGGAGCAGAGAGGAACGGCTGTTTACAGAGTGGGAGCAGAGAGGAGCGGCTTGCTACGGAGTGGGAGCAGAGAGGAAAGGCTGTTTACAGAGTTGGAGCAGAGCGGAGGGGCTGTTGACGGAGTGGGAGCAGATAGGAGCGGCTAGATCCAGATTGGGAGCAGAGAGGAGCGGCTGGTTCCAGATTGGGAGCAGAGAGGAGCGGCTGGTTCCAGAGTGGGAGCAGAGAGTAGCGCCTGGTTCGAGAGTGGGAGCAGACAGAAGCGGCTGTTTACAGAGCGGGAGCAGAGAGGAGCGATTGGTTACTGAGGCAGAGAATGAGGAGCGGCTGATTATAGAGTTGCAGCAGAGAGGAGAGGCTTGTTACAGAGTGGTAGCAGAGAGGAGCGGCTGCTTCCAGATTGGGAGCAGAGAGGAGCGGCTGGTTACAGAGTGGGAGCAGAGTGGAGCGGCTGGTTCCAGAGTGGGAGCAGAGAGGAGCGGCTGGTTCCAGAGTGGGAGCAGAGAGGAGCGGCTGGTTCCAGAGTGGGAGCAGAGAGGAGCGGCTGGTTCCAGAGTGGGAGCAGAGAGGAGAGGCTGGTTACAAAGTGGGAGCAGAGAGGAGCGGCTGTTTACAGAGTGTGAGAAGAGAGGAGCGGCTGGTTACAGCGTGGGAGCAGATAGGAGCGGCTGGTTACAGAGTGGGAGCAGAGAGGAGGGGCTGTTGACGGAGTGGGAGCAGAGAGGAGCCGCTGTTTACAGAGTGGGAGCAGAGAGGAGAGGCTGGTTACAGAGTGGGAGCAGAGAGGAGCGGCTCGATCCAGAGTGGGAGCAGAGAGGAGCGGCTGGTTGCAGAGTGGGAGCAGAGAGGAGCGGCTGTTTCCAGAGTGGGAGCAGAGAGGAGCGGCTGGTTCCAGAGTGGGAGCAGAGAGGAACGGCTGTTTCCAGAGTGGGAGCAGAGAGGAGCGGCTGGTTCCATAGTGGGAGCAGAGAGAAGCGGCTGGTTCCAGAGTGGGAGCAGAGAGCAGCGGCTATTTACAGAGTGGGAGCAGAGAGGAACGGCTGTTTACAGAGTGGGAGCAGAGAGGAGCGGCTGGCTAAGGAGTGGGAGCAGAGAGGAACGGCTGTTTACAGAGTTGGAGCAGAGAGGAGGGGCTGATGACGGAGTGGGAGCAGAGAGGAGCGGCTCGATCCAGAGTGGGAGCAGAGAGGAGCGGCTGGTTGCAGAGTGGGAGCAGAGAGGAGCGGCTAGGTCCACAGTGGGAGCAAAGAGGTGCGGCTCGTTCCAGAGTGGGAGCAGAGAGGAGCGGCTGGTTGCAGAGTGGGAGCAGAGAGGAACGGCTGTTTCCAGAGTGGGAGCAGAGAGGAGCGGCTGGTTCCATAGTGGGAGCAGAGAGAAGCGGCTGGTTCCAGAGTGGGAGCAGAGAGCAGCGGCTATTTACAGAGTGGGAGCAGAGAGGAGGGGCTGTTGACGGAGCGGGAGCAGAGAGGAGCGGCTGGTTACAGAGTGGGAGCAGAGAGGAGCGGCTCGTTCCAGAGTGGGAGCAGAGAGAAGCGGCTGGTTGCAGATTGGGAGCAGAGAGGAGCGGCTGTTTCCAGAGTGGGAGCAGAGAGGAGCGGCTGGTTCCAGAGTGGGAGCAGAGAGAAGCGGCTGGTTCCAGAGTGGGAGCAGAGAGGAGCGGCTATTTACAGAGTGGGAGCAGAGAGGAGGGGCTGTTGACGGAGCGGGAGCAGAGAGGAGCGGCTGTTTCCAGAGTGGGAGCAGAGAGGAGTGGCTGGTTCCAGAGTGGGAGCAGAGAGGAGCGGCTGGTTACAGAGTGGGAGCAGAGAGGAGCGGCTATTTACCGAGTGGGAGCAGAGAGGAACGGCTGTTTACAGAGTGGGAGCAGAGAGGAGCGGCTGTTTACAGATTGGGAGCAGAGAGGAGCGGCTGGTTCCAGATTGGGAGCAGAGAGAAGCGGCTGTTTACAGAGCGGGAGCAGAGAGGAGCGGTTGGTTACTGATGCACAGAATGAGGAGCGGCTGATTATAGAGTTGCAGCAGAGAGGAGAGGCTTGTTACAGAGTGGGAGCAGAGAGGAGCGGCTGGTTCCAGAGTGGGAGCAGAGAGGAGCGGCTGGTTCAGAGTGGGAGCAGAGAGGAGCGGCTGGTTCCAGAGTGGGAGCAGAGAGGAGCGGCTGGTTCCAGAGTGGGAGCAGAGAGGAGAGGCTGGTTACAGAGTGGGAGCAGAGAGGAGCGGCTGTTTACAGAGTGTGAGAAGAGAGGAGCGGCTGGTTACAGCGTGGGAGCAGATAGGAGCGGCTGGTTACAGAGTGGGAGCAGAGAGGAGGGGCTGTTGACGGAGTGGGAGCAGAGAGGAGCCGCTGTTTACAGAGTGGGAGCAGAGAGGAGCGGCTGGTTACAGAGTGGGAGCAGAGAGGAGCGGCTCGATCCAGAATGGGAGCAGAGAGGAGCGGCTGGTTGCAGAGTGGGAGCAGAGAGGAGCGGCTGTTTCCAGAGTGGAAGCAGAGAGGAGCGGCTGGTTCCAGAGTGGGAGCAGAGAGAAGCGGCTATTTGCAGAGTGGGAGCAGAGAGAAACGGCTGTTTACAGAGTGGGAGCAGAGAGGAGCGGCTGGCTAAGGAGTGGGAGCAGAGAGGAACGGCTGTTTTCAGAGTTGGAGCAGAGAGGAGGGGCTGATGACGGAGTGGGAGCAGAGAGGAGCGGCTCGATCCAGAGTGGGAGCAGAGAGGAGCGGCTGGTTGCAGAGTGGGAGCAGAGAGGAGCGGCTAGGTCCACAGTGGGAGCAAAGAGGTGCGGCTCGTTCCAGAGTGGGAGCAGAGAGGAGCGGCTGGTTGCAGAGTGGGAGCAGAGAGGAGCGGCTGGCTAAGGAGTGGGAGCAGAGAGGAACGGCTGTTTTCAGAGTTGGAGCAGAGAGGAGGGGCTGATGACGGAGTGGGAGCAGAGAGGAGCGGCTCGATCCAGAGTGGGAGCAGAGAGGAGCGGCTGGTTGCAGAGTGGGAGCAGAGAGGAGCGGCTAGGTCCACAGTGGGAGCAAAGAGGTGCGGCTCGTTCCAGAGTGGGAGCAGAGAGGAGCGGCTGGTTGCAGAGTGGGAGCAGAGAGGAACGGCTGTTTCCAGAGTGGGAGCAGAGAGGAGCGGCTGGTTCCAGAGTGGGAGTAGAGAGGAGCGGCTATTTACAGAGTGGGAGCACAGAGGAACGGCTGTTTACAGAGTGGGAGCAGAGAGGAGCGGCTGGCTACGGAGTGGGAGCAGAGAGGAACGGCTGTTTACAGAGTTCGAGCAGAGAGGAGGGGCTGTTGATGGAGCGGGAGCAGAGAGGAGCGGCTGTTTACAGAGTGGGAGCAGATAGGAGCGGCTAATTTCAGAGTGGGAGCAGAGAGGAGCGGCTGGTTCCAGAGTGGGAGCAGAGAGGAGCAGCTGGTTCCAGAGTGGGAGCAGAGAGGAGCGGCTGGTTCCAGAGTGGGAGCAGAGAGAAGCGGCTGTTTACAGAGCGGGAGCAAAGAGGAGCGGCTGGTTACTGAGGCAGAGAATGAGGAGCTGCTGGTTATAGAGTTGCAGCAGAGAGGAGAGGCTTGTTACAGAGTGGGAGCAGAGAGGATCGGCTGCTTCCACATTGGGAGCAGAGAGGAGCGGCTGGTTACAGAGTGGGAGCAGAGTGGAGCGGCTGGTTCCAGAGTGGGAGCAGAGAGGAGCGGCTGGTTCCAGAGTGGGAGCAGAGAGGAGCGGCTGGTTCCAGAATGGGAGCAGAGAGGAGCGGCTGGTTCCAGATTGGGAGCAGAGAGGAGCGGCTGGTTACAGAGTGGGTGCAGAGAGGAGCGGCTGTTTACAGAGTGGGAGCAGAGAGGAGCGGCTGGTTACAGAGTGGGAGCAGAGAGGAGCGGCTGGTTACAGAGTGGGAGCAGAGAGGAGGGGCTGTTTACGGAGTGGGAGCAGAGAGGAGCCGCTGTTTACAGAGTGGGAGCAGAGAGGAGCGGCTGGTTACAGAGTGGGAGCAGAGAGGAGCGGCTCGTTCCAGAGTGGGAGCCGAGAGGAGCGGCTATTTACAGAGTGGGAGCAGAGAGGAGGGGCTGTTGACGGAGCGGGAGCAGAGAGGAGCGGCTGTTTACAGAGTGGGAGCTGAGAGGAGCGGCTGTTTACGGAGTTGGAGCAGAGAGGAGCAGCTGTTTTTTGAGTGGGAGCAGAGAGGAGCGGCTGTTTACAGAGTGGTAGCAGAGAGGAGCGGCTGTTTACAGATTGGGAGCAGAGAGGAGCGGCTGCTTACGGAGTTGGAGCAGAGAGGAGCGGCTGTTTATAGGGTGGGAGCAGAGAGGATAGGCTGTTGACGGAGTGGGAGCAGAGAGGAGCGGCTGTTTCCAGAGTGGGAGCAGAGAGGAGCGGCTGGTTACAGAGTGGGAGCAGAGAGGAGGGGCTGTTGACGGAGCGGCGACAGTGAGGAGCGGCTGTTTAGAGTGGGAGCAGAGAGGAGCGGCTGTTTATGGAGTTGGAGCAGAGAGGAGCGGCTGTTTCTAGAGTGGGAGCAGAGAGGAGCGGCAGGTTACAGAGTGGGAGCAGGGAGGAGCGGCTAATTACAGAGGCAGAGAATCAGGAGCGGCTGGTTACAGAGTGGGTGTAGAGAGGAGCGGCTGGTTACAGAGTGGGAGCAGAGAGGAGCGGCTGGTTATAGATTTGCAGCAGAGAGGAGCAGCTGGTTACAGAGTCGGAGCAGAGAGGAGCGGCTGGTTCCAGAGTGGAAGCAGAGAGGAGCAGCTGGTTACAGAGTGGGAGAAGAGAGGAGCGGCTGGTTCCAGAGTGGGAGCAGTGCGGAGCGTCTGTTTACAGAGCGGGAGTAGAGAGGAGCTGCTGTTTATATGGTTGGAGCATACAGGAGCGGCTTTTTACCGAGTGGGAGCAGAGAGGAGCGGCTCGTTACAGATTGGCAGCAGAGAGGAGCGGCTGTTCACGGAGTGGGAGCAGAGAGGAGCGGCTGTTCACAGAGTGGGAGCAGAGAGGTGGCGCTGTTTACGGAGTGGGTGCAGAGAGGAGAGGTTGCTTAGAGAGGCAGAGAATGAGGTGCGGCTCGTTACAGAGTTGCAGCAGAGAGGAGGGGCTGGTTACAGAGTGGGAGCAGAGAGGAGCGGCTGTTTACAGAGCGGGAGCAGAGAGGAGAGGCTGTTTACAGAGTGGGATCAGAGAGGAGTGGCTGTTTACAGAGTGGGAGCAGAGAGGAGCGGCTGGTTACAGAGTGGGAGCAGAGAGGAGTGGCTGTTTCAGAGCGGCAGCAGAGAGGAGTGGCTGCTAACTGAGCGGGAGCAGAGAGGAGCGTCTGTTTGCAGAGTGGGAGCTGAGAGGAGCGGCTGGTTACAGAGTGGGAGCAGAGAGGAGCGGCGGGTTACAGATTGGTAGCATAGAGAAGCGGCTGGTTACAGAGTGGGAGCAGAGAGGAGCGGCGTTACAGAGCGGGAGCAGAGAGGAGCGGCTGGTTACAGAGTGGGAGCAGAGTGCAGCGGCTTGTTCCAGTTCGGGAGCAGAGAGGAGCGGCTGTTTACGGAGGCAGAGAATGAGGAGCGGCTGGTTTCAGAGTTGCAGCAGAGAGGAGCGGCTGGTTACAGAGTGGGAGCAGAGAGGAGGGGCTGTTGACGGAGTGGGAGCAGAGAGGAGCGGCTGTTTACAGAGTGGTAGCAGAGAGGAGCGGCTGGTTACAGAGTGGGAGTAGAGAGGAGCGGCTGTTTATAGGGTGGGAGCAGAGAGGATAGGCTGTTGACGGAGTGGGAGCAGAAAGGAGCGGCTGTTTCCAGAGTGGGAGCAGAGAGGAGCGGCTGGTTACAGAGTGGGAGCAGAGAGGAGGGGCTGTTGACGGAGCGGGGACAGTGAGGAGCGGCTGTTTAGAGTGGGAGCAGAGAGGAGCGGCTGTTTATGGAGTTGGAGCAGAGAGGAGCGGCTGGTTCCAGAGTGGGAGCACAGAGGAGCGGCTGTTTACAGAGCGGGAGTCGAGAGGAGCGGCTGTTTATGGAGTGGGAGCAGAGAGGAGCGGCTGGTTACAGAGGCACAGAATGAGGATCGGATGGTTACAGAGTTGCAGCAGAGATGAGCGGCTGGTTCCAGAGTGCGAGCAGAGAGGAGGGGCTGTTGACGGAGTGGGAGCAGAGAGGAGCGGCTGTTTGCAGAGTGGGAGCAGTGAGGAGCAGCTGTTTACGTAGTTGGAGCAGAAGGAGGGGCTTTTGACGGAGTGGGAGCAGTGCGGAGCGGCTGCTTACAGAGCGGGAGCGGAGAGGAGCGGCTTGTTACAGAGTGGGAGCAGAGAGGAGCGGCTGGTTACAGAGCGGGAGCAGAGAGGAGTGGCTGGTTACAAAGCGGGAGCAGAGAGGAGCGGCTGTTTACAGAGGCAGTGAATAAGGAGCGGCTGGTTACAGAGTTGCAGCAAGGTCGAGCGGCTGGTAACAGAGTGGGAGCATAGAGAAGCGGCTGATTACAGAGTTGGAGCTGAGAGGAGCGGCTGGTTACAGAGCGGGAACAGAGACGAGCGGCTGGTAACAGAATGGGAGCAGAGAGGAGCGGCTGGTTACAGAGTGGTAGCATAGAGAAGCGACTGGTTGCAGAGTGGGAGCAGAGAGGAGCGGCGTTACAGAGCGGGAGCAGAGAGGAGCGGCTCGTTACAGTGTGGGAGCAGAGTGCAGCGGCTTGTTCCAGTTCGGGAGCATAGAGGAGCGGCTGTTTACAGAGGCAGAGAATGAGGAGTGGCTGGTTTCAGAGTTGCAGCAGAGAGGAGCGGTTGATACAGAGTGGGAGCAGAGAGGGGCGGCTGGTTACAGAGTGGGAGCAGAGAGAAGCGGCTGGTTAGAGTGGGAGCAGAAAGGAGCTACTGTTTACAGAGTGGGAACAGAGAGGAGGGGCTGTTTATGGAGTGGGAGCAGAGAGGAGCGGCTGGTTACAGAGGCACAGAATGAGGAGCGGCTGGTTACAGAGTTGCAGCAGAGATGAGCGGCTGGTTACAGAGTGGGAGCAGAGAGGAGGGGCTGTGACGGAGTGGGAGCAGAGAGGAGCGGCTGTTTACAGAGTGGGAGCAGAGAGGACCGGCTGGTTACAGAGTGGGAGCAGAGAGGAGCGGCTGGTTGCAGAGTGGGAGCAGAGAGGAGCGGCTGTTTCCAGAGTGTGAGCAGAGAGGAGCGGCTGGTTCCAGAGTGGGAGCAGAGAGGAGCGGCTGGTTCCAGAGTGGGAGCAGAGAGAAGCGGCTGGTTCCAGAGTGGGAGCAAAGAGGAGCGGCTATTTACAGAGTGGGAGCAGAGAGGAGGGGCTGTTGACGGAGCGGGAGCAGAGAGGAGCGGCTGTTTACAGAGTGGGAGCTGAGAGAAGCGGCTGTTTACGGAGTTGGAGCAGAGAGGAGCAGCTGTTTATTGAGTGGGAGCAGAGAGGAGCGGCTGGTTACAGAGTGGGAGCAGAGAGGAGGGGCTGTTGACGGAGTGGGAGCAGAGAGGAGCGGCTGTTTACAGAGTGGTAGCAGAGAGGAGCGGCTGGTTACAGAGTGGGAGCAGAGAGGAGGGGCTGTTGACGGAGTGGGAGTCGAGAGGAGCGGCTGTTTACAGATTGGGAGCAGAGAGGAGCGGCTGCTTACGGAGTTGGAGCAGAGAGGAGCGGCTGTTTATAGGGTGGGAGCAGAGAGGATAGGCTGTTGACGGAGTGGGAGCAGAGAGGAGCGGCTGTTTAGAGTGGGAGCAGAGAGGAGCGGCTGTTTATGGAGTTGGAGCAGAGAGGAGCGGCTGTTACTAGAGTGGGAGCAGAGAGGAGCGGCAGGTTACAGAGTGGGAGCAGAGAGGAGCGGCTAATTACAGAGGCAGAGAATGAGGAGCGGCTGGTTACAGAGTGGGTGTAGAGAGGAGCGGCTGGTTACAGAGTGGGAGCAGAGAGGAGCGGCTGGTTATAGATTTGCAGCAGAGAGGAGCGGCTGGTTACAGAGTCGGAGCAGAGAGGAGCGGCTGGTTCCAGAGTGGAAGCAGAGAGGAGCAGCTGGTTACAGAGTGGGAGAAGAGAGGAGCGGCTGGTTCCAGAGTGGGAGCAGTGCGGAGCGGCTGTTTACAGAGCGGCAGTAGAGAGGAGCGGCTGTTTATAGGGTTGGAGCATAGAGGAGCGGCTTTTTACCGAGTGGGAGCAGAGAGGAGCGGCTCGTTACAGATTGGCAGCAGAGAGGAGCGGCTGTTCACGGATGGGAGCAGAGAGGAGCGGCTGTTGACAGAGTGGGAGCAGAGAGGGGGCGCTGTTTACGGAGTGGGTGCAGAGAGGAGAGGCTGCTTAGAGAGGCAGAGAATGAGGTGCGGCTCGTTACAGAGTTGCAGCAGAGAGGAGGGGCTGGTTACAGAGTGGGAGCAGAGAGGAGCGGCTGTTTACAGAGTGGGAGCAGAGAGGAGAGGCTGTTTACAGAGTGGGATCAGAGAGGAGTGGCTGTTTACAGAGTGGGAGCAGAGAGGAGCGGCTGGTTACAGAGTGGGAGCAGAGAGGAGTGGCTGTTTCAGAGCGGCAGCAGAGAGGAGTGGCTGTTTACGGAGCGGGAGCAGAGAGGAGCGTCTGTTTGCAGAGTGGGAGCTGAGAGGAGCGGCTGGTTACAGAGTGGGAGCAGAGAGGAGCGGCGGGATACAGATTGGTAGCATAGAGAAGCGGCTGGTTACAGGGTGGGAGTAGAGAGGAGCGGCTGGTTACAGAGCGGGAACAGAGACGAGCGGCTGGTAACAGAGTGGGAGCAGAGAGGAGCGGCTTGTTACAAAGTGGTAGCATAGAGAAGCGGCTGGTTACAGAGTGGGAGCAGAGAGGAGCGGCGTTACAGAGCGGGAGCAGAGAGGAGCGGCTCGTTACAGAGTGGGAGCAGAGTGCAGCGGCTTGTTCCAGTTCGGGAGCAGAGAGGAGCGGCTGTTTACGGAGGCAGAGAATGAGGAGCGGCTGGTTTCAGAGTTGCAGCAGAGAGGAGCGGCTGGTTACAGAGTGGGAGAAGAGAGGAGGGGCTGTTTATGGAGTGGGAGCAGAGAGGAGAGGCTGGTTACAGAGGCACAGAATGAGGAGCGGCTGGTTACAGAGTTGCAGCAGAGATGAGCGGCTCGTTACAGAGTTGGAGCAGAGAGGAGAGGCTGTTGACGGAGTGGGAGCAGAGAGGAGGGGCTGTTGACGGAGTGGGAGCAGAGAGGAGCGGCTGTTCAGAGTGGGAGCAGAGAGGAGCGGCTGTTTACGTAGTTGGAGAAGAGAGGAGGGGCTGTTGACGGAGTGGGAGCAGTGCGCAGCGGCTGTTTACAGAGTGGGAGCTGAGAGGAGCGGCTGTTTACGGAGTTGGAGCAGAGATGAGGTGCTGTTTCTAAAGTGGGAGCAGAAGGAGCGGGAGGTTACAGAGTGGGATCAGAGAGGAGCGGCTGTTTACAGAGGCAGCGAATGAGGAGCGGCTGGTTATAGAGTTGCATCAGAGAGGAGCGGCTGGTTACAGAGTGGGTGTAGAGAGGAGCGGCTGGTTACAGAGTGGGAGCAGAGAGGAGCGGCTGGTTATAGATTTTCAGCAGAGAGGAGCGGCTGGTTACAGAGTGGGAGCAGAGAGGAGCGGCAGGTTCCAGAGAGGAAGCAGAGAGGAGCAGCTGGTGACAGAGTGGGAGAAGAGAGGAGCGGCTGGTTCCAGAGTGGGAGCACAGAGGAGCGGCTGTTTACAGAGCGGGAGTAGAGAGGAGCGGCTGTTTATGGAGTGGGAGCAGAGAAGAGCGGCTGGTTACAGAGGCACAGAATGAGGAGCGGCTGGTTACAGAGTTGCAGCAGAGATGAGCGGCTGGTTCCAGAGTGCGAGCAGAGAGGAGGGGCTGTTGACGGAGTGGAAGCAGAGAGGAGCGGCTGTTTGCAGAGGGGGAGCAGAGAGGAGCGGCTGTTTACGTAGTTGGTGCAGAGAGGAGGGGCTTTTGACGGAGTGGGAGCAGTGCGGAGCGGCTGTTTACAGAGCGGGAGCGGAGAGGAGCGGCTGGTTACAGAGTGGGAGCAGAGAGGAGCGGCTGGTTACAGAGCGGGAGCAGAGAGGAGTGGCTGGTTACAAAGCGGGAGCAGAGAGGAGCGGCTGTTTACAGAGGCAGTGAATGAGGAGCGGCTGGTTACAGAGTTGCAGCAAGGACGAGCGGCTGGTAACAGAGTGGGAGCATAGAGAAGCGGCTGATTACAGAGTTGGAGCTGAGAGGAGCGGCTGGTTACAGAGTGGGAGCAGAGAGGAGCGGCTTGTTACAGATTGGTAGCATAGAGAAGCGGCTGGTTACAGAGTGGGAGCAGAGAGGAGCGGCTGGTTACAGAGCGGGAACAGAGACGAGCGGCTGGTAACAGAATGGGAGCAGAGAGGAGCGGCTGGTTACAGAGTGGTAGCATAGAGAAGCGACTGGTTGCAGAGTGGGAGCAGAGAGGAGCGGCGTTACAGAGCGGGAGCAGAGAGGAGCGGCTCGTTACAGTGTGGGAGAAGAGTGCAGCGGCTTGTTCCAGTTCGGGAGCATAGAGGAGCGGCTGTTTACAGAGGCAGAGAATGAGGAGTGGCTGGTTTCAGAGTTGCAGCAGAGAGGAGCGGTTGATACAGAGTGGGAGCAGAGAGGGGCGGCTGGTTACAGAGTGGGAGCAGAGTGAAGCGGCTGGTTAGAGTGGGAGCAGAAAGGAGCTACTGTTTACAGAGTGGGAACAGAGAGGAGGGGCTGTTTATGGAGTGGGAGCAGAGAGGAGCAGCTGGTGACAGAGTGGGAGAAGAGAGGAGCGGCTGGTTCCAGAGTGGGAGCACAGAGGAGCGGCTGTTTACAGAGCGGGAGTAGAGAGGAGCGGCTGTTTATGGAGTGGGAGCAGAGAGGAGCGGCTGGTTACAGAGGCACAGAATGAGGAGCGGCTGGTTACAGAGTTGCAGCAGAGATGAGCGGCTGGTTCCAGAGTGCGAGCAGAGAGGAGGGGCTGTTGACGGAGTGGAAGCAGAGAGGAGCGGCTGTTTGCAGAGGGGGAGCAGAGAGGAGCGGCTGTTTACGTAGTTGGTGCAGAGAGGAGGGGCTTTTGACGGAGTGGGAGCAGTGCGGAGCGGCTGTTTACAGAGCGGGAGCGGAGAGGAGCGGCTGGTTACAGAGTGGGAGCAGAGAGGAGCGGCTGGTTACAGAGCGGGAGCAGAGAGGAGTGGCTGGTTACAAAGCGGGAGCAGAGAGGAGCGGCTGTTTACAGAGGCAGTGAATGAGGAGCGGCTGGTTACAGAGTTGCAGCAAGGACGAGCGGCTGGTAACAGAGTGGGAGCATAGAGAAGCGGCTGATTACAGAGTTGGAGCTGAGAGGAGCGGCTGGTTACAGAGTGGGAGCAGAGAGGAGCGGCTTGTTACAGATTGGTAGCATAGAGAAGCGGCTGGTTACAGAGTGGGAGCAGAGAGGAGCGGCTGGTTACAGAGCGGGAACAGAGACGAGCGGCTGGTAACAGAATGGGAGCAGAGAGGAGCGGCTGGTTACAGAGTGGTAGCATAGAGAAGCGACTGGTTGCAGAGTGGGAGCAGAGAGGAGCGGCGTTACAGAGCGGGAGCAGAGAGGAGCGGCTCGTTACAGTGTGGGAGCAGAGTGCAGCGGCTTGTTCCAGTTCGGGAGCATAGAGGAGCGGCTGTTTACAGAGGCAGAGAATGAGGAGTGGCTGGTTTCAGATTTGCAGCAGAGAGGAGCGGTTGATACAGAGTGGGAGCAGAGAGGGGCGGCTGGTTACAGAGTGGGAGCAGAGAGAAGCTGCTGGTTAGAGTGGGAGCAGAAAGGAGCTACTGTTTACAGAGTGGGAACAGAGAGGAGGGGCTGTTTATGGAGTGGGAGCAGAGAGGAGCGGCTGGTTACAGAGGCACAGAATGAGGAGCGGCTGGTTACAGAGTTGCAGCAGAGATGAGCGGCTGGTTACAGAGTGGGAGCAGAGAGGAGGGGCTGTTGACGGAGTGGGAGCAGAGAGGAGCGGCTGTTTACAGAGTGGGAACAGAGAGGAGCGGCTGTTTACGTAGTTGGAGCAGAGAGGAGGGGCTTTTGACGGAGTGGGAGCAGTGCGGAGCGGCTGTTTACGGAGTGGGAGCAGAGAGGAGCGGCTGTTTACAGAGTTGGAGCTGAGAGGAGCGGCTGGCTACAGAGTGGGAGCAGAGAGCAGCGGCTGGTTACAGAGTGGGAGCAGAGAGGAGTGGTTGGTTACAGAGCGGGAGCGGAGAGAAGCGGCTGGTTACAGAGTGGGAGCAGAGAGGAAGGGCTGTTGACGGAGCGGGAGCATAGAGGATCGGGTGTTTGCAGAGTGGGAGCAGAGAGGAGCGGTTGGTTACAGAGTGGGAGCAGAGAGGAGCGGCTGGTTACAGAGTGGGAGCAGAGAGGAGCGGCTGGTTACAGAACGGGAGCAGAGAGAAGCGGCTGGTTACAGAGTGGGAGCAGAGAGGAGCTATGTTTACAGAGTGGGAGCAGAGTGGAGATCTATTTAGGGAGAGTGAGCAGAGAGGAGCGGCTGGTTACAGAGGCACAGAATGAGGAGCGGCTGGTTACAGAGCTGCAGCAGACATGAGCGGCTGGTTACAGAGTGAGAGCAGAGAGGATGGGCTGTTTCCAGAGTGGGAGCAGAGAGGAGCGCCTGGTTACAGAGTGGGAGCAGAGAGGAGCGGCTCTTTACAGAGTGGGAGCAGAGAGGAGCGACTGGTTCAAGAGTGAGAGCAGAGAGCATCGGCTGGTTACAGAGTGGCAGCAGAGTGGAGAGGCTGGTTGCAGAGCGGGAGCAGAGAGGAGCGGCTGGTTACTGAGTGGGAGGAGAGAGGAGAGGCTGTTTACAGAGTGGGAGCAAAGAGGGGCGTTTGGTTACAGAGCGGGAGCAGAGAGGAGCGGCTGGTTACAGAGTGGGAGCAGAGAGGAGCTATGTTTACAGAGTGGGAGCAGAGTGGAGATCTATTTAGGGAGAGTGAGCAGAGAGGAGCGGCTGGTTACAGAGGCACAGAATGAGGAGCGGCTGGTTACAGAGCTGCAGCAGAGATGAGCGGCTGGTTACAGAGTGAGAGCAGAGAGGATGGGCTGTTTCCAGAGTGGGAGCAGAGAGGAGCGCCTGGTTACAGAGTGGGAGCAGAGAGGAGCGGCTCTTTACAGAGTGGGAGCAGAGAGGAGCGACTGGTTCAAGAGTGAGAGCAGAGAGCATCGGCTGGTTACAGAGTGGCAGCAGAGTGGAGAGGCTGGTTGCAGAGCGGGAGCAGAGAGGAGCGGCTGGTTACTGAGTGGGAGGAGAGAGGAGAGGCTGTTTACAGAGTGGGAGCAAAGAGGGGCGTTTGGTTACAGAGCGGGAGCAGAGAGGAGCGGCTGGTTACAGAGTGGGAGCAGAGAGGAGCGGCTGGTTGCAGAGTGGGAGCAGAGAGGAGCGGCTGTTTCCAGAGTGGGAGCAGAGAGGAGTGGCTGGTTCCAGAGTGGGAGCAGAGAGAAGCGGCTGGTTCCAGAGTGGGAGCAGAGAGGAGCGGCTATTTGCAAAGTGGGAGCAGAGAGGAACGGCTGTTTACAGAGTGCGAGCAAAGAGGAGCGGCTGGCTACGGAGTGGGAGCAGAGGGGAACGGCTGTTAACAGAGTTGGAGCAGAGCGGAGGGGCTGTTGACGGAGTGGGAGCAGAGAGGAGCCGCTGGTTACAGAGTGGGAGCAGATAGGAGCGGCTAGTTCCAGATTGGGAGCAGAGAGGAGCGGCTGGTTCCAGATTGGAAGCAGAGAGGAGCGGCTGGTTCCAGAGTGGGAGCAGAGAGGAGCGGCTGGTTCGAGAGTGGGAGCAGAGAGAAGCGGCTGTTTACAGAGCGGGAGCAGAGAGGAGCTGCTGGTTACTGAGGCAGAGAATGAGGAGCGGCTGGTTATAGAGTTGCAGCAGAGAGGAGGGGCTGTTGACGGAGTGGGAGCAGAGAGGAGCGGCTCGTTCCAGAGTGGGAGCAGAGAGGAGCGGCTGGTTGCAGAGTGGGAGCAGACAGGAGCGGCTGTTTCCAGAGTGGGAGCAGAGAGGAGCGGCTGGTTCCACAGTGGGAGTAGAGAGAAGCGGCTGGTTCCAGAGTTGGAGCAGAGAGGAGCGGCTATTTACAGAGTGGGAGCAGAGAGGAACGGCTGTTTACAGATTGGGAGCAGAGAGGAGCGGCTGGCTAAGGAGTGGGAGCAGAGAGGAGCCGCTGTTTACAGAGTGGGAGCAGATAGGAGCGGCTAGTTCCAGAGTGGGAGCAGAGAGGAGCGGCTGGTTCCAGATTGGGAGTAGAGAGAAGCGGCTGGTTCCAGAGTGGGAGCAGAGAGGAGCGGCTGGTTCCACAGTGGGAGCAGAGAGGAGCCGCTGTTTACAGAGCGGGAGCAGAGAGGAGCGGCTGGTTACTGAGGCAGAGAATGAGGAGCGGCTGGTTATAGAGTTGCAGCAGAGAGGAGAGGCTTGTTACAGAGTGGGAGCAGAGAGGAGCGGCTGCTTCCAGATTGGGTGCAGACAGGAGCGGCTGGTGACAGAGAGGGAGCAGAGTGGAGCGGCTGTTTACAGAGTGGGAGCAGAGAGTAGCGGCTGGTTACAGAGTGGGAGCAGAGAGGAGCGGCTGTTTACAGAGTGGGAGCAGAGAGGAGCGGCTGGTTACATAGTGGGAGCAGAGAGGAGCGGCTGGTTACAGAGTGGGAGCAGAGAGGAGGGGCTGTTGACGGAGTGGGAGCAGAGAGGAGCCGCTGTTTACAGAGTGGGAGCAGAGAGAAGCGGCTGTTTACAGAGCGGGAGCAGAGAGGAGCGGCTGGTTACTGAGGCAGAGAATGAGGAGCGGCTGGTTATAGAGTTGCAGCAGAGAGGAGAGGCTTGTTACAGAGTGGGAGCAGAGAGGAGCGGCTACTTCCAGATTGGGAGCAGAGAGGAGCGGCTGGTTACAGATTGGGAGCAGAGTGGAGCGGCTGGTTCCAGAGTGGGAGCAGAGAGGAGCGGCTGGTTCCAGAGCGGGAGCCGAGAGGTGCGGCGATTTACAGAGTGGGAGCAGAGAGGAACGGCTGTTTACAGAGTGGGAGCACAGAGGAGCGGCTGGTTACGGAGTGGGAGCAGAGAGGAGCGGCTGGTTACAGAAGCTCAGAATGAGGAGCGGCTGGTTACAGAGTTGCAGCAGAGATGAGCTGCTGGTTACAGAGTGGGAGCAGAGAGGAGGGGCTGTTGACGGAGCGGGAGCAGAGAGGAGCTGCTGTTTACAGAGTGGGAGCAGAGAGGAGCGGCTGGTTACAGAGTGGGAGCCGAGAGGAGCGGCTCGTTCCAGAGTGGGAGCAGAGAGGAGCGGCTGGTTGCAGAGTGGGAGCAGAGAGGAGCGGCTGTTTCCAGAGTGGGAGCAGAGAGGAGTGGCTGGTTCCAGAGTGGGAGCAGAGAGAAGCGGCTGGTTCCAGAGTGGGAGCAGAGAGGAGCGGATATTTGCAAAGTGGGAGCAGAGAGGAACGGCTGTTTACAGAGTGGGAGCAAAGAGGAGCGGCTGGCTACGGATTGGGAGCAGAGAGGAACGGCTGTTTACAGAGTTGGAGCAGAGCGGAGGGGCTGTTGACGGAGTGGGAGCAGAGAGGAGCCGCTGGTAACAGAGTGGGAGCAGATAGGAGCGGCTAGTTCCAGATTGGGAGCAGAGAGGAGCGGCTGGTTCCAGATTGGGAGCAGAGAGGAGTGGCTGGTTCCAGAGTGGGAGCAGAGAGGAGCAGCTGGTTCGAGAGTGGGAGCAGAGAGAAGCGGCTGTTTACAGAGCGGGAGCAGAGAGGAGCTGCTGGTTACTGAGGCAAAGAATGAGGAGCGGCTGGTTATAGAGTTGCAGCAGAGAGGAGGGGCTGTTGACGGAGTGGGAGCAGAGAGGAGCTGCTGTTTACAGAGTGGGAGCAGAGAGGAGCGGCTCGTTCCAGAGTGGGAGCAGAGAGGAGCGGCTGGTTGCAGAGTGGGAGCAGACAGGAGCGGCTGTTTCCAGAGTGGAACAGAGAGGAGCGGCTGGTTCCACAGTGGGAGCAGAGAGAAGCGGCTGGTTCCAGAGTTGGAGCAGAGAGGAGCGGCTATTTACAGAGTGGGAGCAGAGAGGAACGGCTGTTTACAGATTGGGAGCAGAGAGGAGCGGCTGGCTAAGGAGTGGGAGCAGAGAGGAGCCGCTGTTTACAGAGTGGGAGCAGATAGGAGGGGCTAGTTCCAGAGTGGGAGCAGAGAGGAGCGGCTGGTTCCAGATTGGGAGTAGAGAGAAGCGGCTGGTTCCAGAGTGGGAGCTGAGAGGAGCGGCTGGTTCCACAGTGGGAGCAGAGAGAAGCGGCTGGTTCCACAGTGGGAGCAGAGAGAAGCGGCTGTTTACAGAGCGGGAGCGGAGAGGAGCGGCTGGTTACTGAGGCAGAGAATGAGAAGCGGCTGGTTATAGAGTTGCAGCAGAGAGGAGAGGCGTGTTACAGAGTGGGAGCAGAGAGGAGCGGCTGCTTCCAGATTGGGTGCAGAGAGGAGCGGCTGGTTACAGAGTGGGAGCAGAGTGGAGCGGCTGGTTCCAGAATGGGAGCAGAGAGGAGCGGCTGATTCCAGAGCGGGAGCCGAGAGGTGCGGCGATTTACAGAGTGGGAGCAGAGAGGAACGGCTGTTTACAGAGTGGGAGCAGAGAGGAGCGGCTGGTTACGGAGTGGGAGCAGAGAGGATTGGCTGGTTACAGAAGCTCAGAATGATGAGCGGCTGGTTACAGAGTTGCAGCAGAGAGGAGCGGCTGGTTCCAGAGTGGGAGCAGAGAGAAGCGGCTGGTTCCAGAGTGGGAGCAGAGAGGAGCGGCTCTTTACAGAGTGGGAGCAGAGAGGAACGGCTGTTTACAGAGTGGGAGCAGAGAGGAGCGGCTGGTTCCAGAGTGGGAGCAGAGAGAAGCGGCTGTTTACAGAGCGGGAGCAGAGAGGAGCGGCTGGTTACTGAGGCAGAGAATGAGGAGCGGCTGGTTATAGAGTTGCAGCAGAGAGGAGAGGCTTGTTACAGAGTGGGAGCAGAGAGGAGCGGCTGGTTACAGATTGGGAGCAGAGAGGAGCGGCTGGTTACAGAGTGGGAGCAGAGAGGAGCGGCTGGTTCCAGAGTGGGAGCAGAGAGGAGCGGCTGGTTCCAGAGTGGGAGCAGAGAGGAGCGGCTGGTTCCAGAGTGGGAGCAGAGAGGAGCGGCTGGTTCCAGAGTGGGAGCAGAGAGGAGCGGCTGGTTCCAGAGTGGGAGCAGAGAGGAGCGGCTGGTTCCAGAGTGGGAGCAGAGAGAAGCGGCTGTTTACAGAGCGGGAGCAGAGAGGAACGGCTGATTACTGAGGCAGAGAATGAGGAGCGGCTGGCTATAGAGTTGCAGCAGAGAGGAGAGGCTTGCTCCAGAGTGGGAGCAGAGAGGAGCGGCTGTTTCCAGAGTGGGAGCAGAGAGGAGCGGCTGGTTCCAGAGTGGGAGCAGAGAGGAGCGGCTATTTACAGAGTGGGAGCAGAGAGGAACGGATGTTTACAGAGTTGGAGCAGAGAGGACGGTCTGTTGACGGAGTGGGAGCAGAGAGGAGCCGCTGTTTTCAGAGTGGGAGCAGATAGGAGCGGCGAGTTTCAGAGTGGTAGCAGAGAGGAGCGGCTCGTTCCAGAGTGGGAGCAGAGAGGAGCGGCTGGTGGCAGAGTGGGAGCAGAGAGGAGCGGCTGTTTCCAGAGTGGGAGCAGAGAGGAGCGGCTGGTTCCAGAGTGGGAGCAGAGAGAAGCGGCTGGTTCCAGAGTGGGAGCAGAGAGGAGCGGCTCTTTACAGAGTGGGAGCAGAGAGGAACGGCTGTTTACAGAGTGGGAGCAGAGAGGAGCGGCTGGTTCCAGAGTGGGAGCAGAGAGGAGCGGCTGTTTACAGAGCGGGAGCAGAGAGGAGCGGCTGGTTACTGAGGCAGAGAATGAGGAGCGGCTGGTTATAGAGTTGCAGCAGAGAGGAGAGGCTTGTTACAGAGTGGGACCAGAGAGGAGCGGCTGTTTACAGAGTGGGAGCAGAGAGGAACGGCTGATTACTGAGGCAGAGAATAAGGAGCGGCTGGTTATAGAGTTGCAGCAGAGAGGAGAGGCTTGTTACAGAGTGGGAGCAGAGAGGAGTGGCTGCTTCCAGATTGGGAGCAGAGAAGAGCGGCTGGTTACAGAGTGGGAGCAAAGTGGAGTGGCTGGTTCCAGAGTGGGAGCAGAGAGGAGCGGCTGGTTCCAGAGTGGGAGCAGAGAGGAGCGGCTGGTTCCAGAGTGGGAGCAGAGAGAAGCGGCTGTTTACAGAGCGGGAGCAGAGAGGAACGGCTGATTACTGAGGCAGAGAATGAGGAGCGGCTGGCTATAGAGTTGCAGCAGAGAGGAGAGGCTTGCTCCAGAGTGGGAGCAGAGAGGAGCGGCTGTTTCCAGAGTGGGAGCAGAGAGGAGCGGCTGGTTCCAGAGTGGGAGCAGAGAGGAGCGGCTATTTACAGAGTGGGAGCAGAGAGGAACGGATGTTTACAGAGTTGGAGCAGAGAGGACGGTCTGTTGACGGAGTGGGAGCAGAGAGGAGCCGCTGTTTTCAGAGTGGGAGCAGATAGGAGCGGCGAGTTTCAGAGTGGTAGCAGAGAGGAGCGGCTCGTTCCAGAGTGGGAGCAGAGAGGAGCGGCTGGTGGCAGAGTGGGAGCAGAGAGGAGCGGCTGTTTCCAGAGTGGGAGCAGAGAGGAGCGGCTGGTTCCAGAGTGGGAGCAGAGAGAAGCGGCTGGTTCCAGAGTGGGAGCAGAGAGGAGCGGCTCTTTACAGAGTGGGAGCAGAGAGGAACGGCTGTTTACAGAGTGGGAGCAGAGAGGAGCGGCTGGTTCCAGAGTGGGAGCAGAGAGGAGCGGCTGTTTACAGAGCGGGAGCAGAGAGGAGCGGCTGGTTACTGAGGCAGAGAATGAGGAGCGGCTGGTTATAGAGTTGCAGCAGAGAGGAGAGGCTTGTTACAGAGTGGGACCAGAGAGGAGCGGCTGTTTACAGAGTGGGAGCAGAGAGGAACGGCTGATTACTGAGGCAGAGAATAAGGAGCGGCTGGTTATAGAGTTGCAGCAGAGAGGAGAGGCTTGTTACAGAGTGGGAGCAGAGAGGAGTGGCTGCTTCCAGATTGGGAGCAGAGAAGAGCGGCTGGTTACAGAGTGGGAGCAAAGTGGAGTGGCTGGTTCCAGAGTGGGAGCAGAGAGGAGCGGCTGGTTCCAGAGTTGGAGCAGAGAGGAGCGGCTGGTTCCAGAGTGGGAGCAGAGAGGAGCGGCTGGTTCCAGAGTGGGTGCAGAGAGTAGCGGCTGGTTACAGAGTGGGAGCAGAGAGGAGCGGCTGTTTACAGAGTGGGAGCAGAGAGTAGCGGCCGGTTACAGAGTGGGAGCAGAGAGGAGCTGCTGTTTACAGAGTGGGAGCAGAGAGGAGCGGCTGGTTACATAGTGGGAGCAGAGAGGAGCGGCTGGTTACAGAGTGGGAGCAGAGAGGAGGGGCTGTTGACGGAGTGGGAGCAGAGAGGAGCCGCTGTTTACAGAGTGGGAGCAGAGAGAAGCGGCTGTTTACAGAGCGGGAGCAGAGAGTAGCGGCTGGTTACTGAGGCAGAGAATGAGGAGCGGCTGGTTATAGAGTTGCAGCAGAGAGGAGAGGCTTGTTACAGAGTGGGAGCAGAGAGGAGCGGCTACTTCCAGATTGGGAGCAGAGAGGAGCGGCTGGTTACAGAGTGGGAGCAGAGTGGAGCGGCTGGTTCCAGAGTGGGAGCAGAGAGGAGCGGCTGGTTCCAGAGCGGGAGCCGAGAGGTGCGGCGATTTACAGAGTGGGAGCAGAGAGGAACGGCTGTTTACAGAGTGGGAGCAGAGAGGAGCAGCTGGTTACGGAGTGGGAGCACAGAGGAGCGGCTGGTTACAGAAGCTCAGAATGAGGAGCGGCTGGTTACAGAGTTGCAGCAGAGATGAGCTGCTGGTTACAGAGTGGGAGCAGAGAGGAGCGGCTGTTTACAGAGTGGGAGCAGAGAGTAGCGGCCGGTTACAGAGTGGGAGCAGAGAGGAGCTGCTGTGTACAGAGTGGGAGCAGAGAGGAGAGGCTGGTTACATAGTGGGAGCAGAGAGGAGCGGCTGGTTACAGAGTGGGAGCAGAGAGGAGGGGCTGTTGACGGAGTGGGAGCAGAGAGGAGCCGCTGTTTACAGAGAGGGAGCAGAGAGAAGCGGCTGGTTACTGAGGCAGAGAATGAGGAGCGGCTGGTTATAGAGTTGCAGCAGAGAGGAGAGGCGTGTTACAGAGTGGGAGCAGAGAGGAGCGGCTGCTTCCAGATTGGGTGCAGAGAGGAGCGGCTGGTTACAGAGTGGGAGCAGAGTGGAGCGCTGGTTCCAGAATGGGAGCAGAGAGGAGCGGCTGATTCCAGAGCTGGAGCCGAGAGGTGCGGCGATTTACAGAGTGGGAGCAGAGAGGAACGGCTGTTTACAGAGTGGGAGCAGAGAGGAGCGGCTGGTTACGGAGTGGGAGCAGAGAGGATTGGCTGGTTACAGAAGCTCAGAATGATGAGCGGCTGGTTACAGAGTTGCAGCAGAGAGGAGCGGCTGGTTCCAGAGTGGGAGCAGAGAGAAGCGGCTGGTTCCAGAGTGGGAGCAGAGAGGAGCGGCTCTTTACACAGTGGGAGCAGAGAGGAACGGCTGTTTACAGAGTGGGAGCAGGGAGGAGCGGCTGGTTCCAGAGTGGGAGCAGAGAGGAGCGGCTGGTTCCAGAGTGGGAGCAGAGAGAAGCGGCTGTTTACAGAGCGGGAGCAGAGAGGAGCGGCTGGTTACTGAGGCAGAGAATGAGGAGCGGCTGGTTATAGAGTTGCAGCAGAGAGGAGAGGCTTGTTACAGAGTGGGAGCAGAGAGGAGCGGCTGGTTACAGATTGGGAGCAGAGAGGAGCGGCTGGTTACAGAGTGGGAGCAGAGTGGAGCGGCTGGTTCCAGAGTGGGAGCAGAGAGGAGCGGCTGGTTCCAGAGTGGGAGCAGAGAGGAGCGGCTGGTTCCAGAGTGGGAGCAGAGAGGAGCGGCTGGTTCCAGAGTGGGAGCAGAGAGAAGCGGCTGTTTACAGAGCGGGAGCAGAGAGGAACGGCTGATTACTGAGGCAGAGAATGAGGAGCGGCTGGTTATATAGTTGCAGCAGAGAGGAGAGGCTTGCTCCAGAGTGAGAGCAGAGAGGAGCGGCTGTTTCCAGAGTGGGAGCAGAGAGGAGCGGCTGGTTCCAGAGTGGGAGCAGAGAGGAGCGGTTATTTACAGAGTGGGAGCAGAGAGGAACGGCTGTTTACGGAGTTGGAGCAGAGAGGAGGGTCTGTTGACGGAATGGGAGCAGAGAGGAGCCGCTGTTTTCAGAGTGGGAGCAGATAGGAGCGGCGAGTTTCGGAGTGGTAGCAGAGAGCAGCGGCTCGTTCCAGAGTGGGAGCAGAGAGGAGCGGCTGGTGGCAGAGTGGGAGCAGAGAGGAGCGGCAGTTTCCAGAGTGGGAGCAGAGAGGAGCGGCTGGTTCCAGAGTGGGAGCAGAGAGAAGCGGCTGGTTCCAGAGTGGGAGCAGAGAGGAGCGGCTCTTTACAGAGTGGGAGCAGAGAGGAACGGCTGTTTACAGAGTGGGAGCAGAGAGGAGCGGCTGGTTCCAGAGTGGGAGCAGAGAGGAGCGGCTGTTTACAGAGCGGGAGCAGAGAGGAGCGGCTGGTTACTGAGGCAGAGAATGAGGAGCGGCTGGTTATAGAGTTGCAGCAGAGAGGAGAGGCTTGTTACAGAGTGGGAGCAGAGAGGAGCGGCTGTTTCCAGAGTGGGAGCAGAGAGGAACGGCTGATTACTGAGGCAGAGAATGAGGAGCGGCTGGTTATAGAGTTGCAGCAGAGAGGAGAGGCTTGTTACAGAGTGGGAGCAGAGAGGAGCGGCTGCTTCCAGATTGGGAGCAGAGAAGAGCGGCTGGTTACAGAGTGGGAGCAAAGTGGAGCGGCTGGTTCCAGAGTGGGAGCAGAGAGGAGCGGCTGGTTCCAGAGTGGGAGCAGAGAGGAGCGGCTGGTTCCAGATTGGGAGCAGAGAGGAGCGGCTGGTTCCAGAGTGGGAGCAGAGAGTAGCGGCTGGTTACAGAGTGGGAGCAGAGAGGAGCGGCTGTTTACAGAGTGGGAGCAGAGAGTAGCGGCCGGTTACAGAGTGGGAGCAGAGAGGAGCTGCTGTTTACAGAGTGGGAGCAGAGAGGAGCGGCTGGTTACATAGTGGGAGCAGAGAGGAGCGGCTGGTTACAGAGTGGGAGCAGAGAGGAGGGGCTGTTGACGGAGTGGGAGCAGAGAGGAGCCGCTGTTTACAAAGTGGGAGCAGAGAGAAGCGGCTGTTTACAGAGCGGGAGCAGAGAGTAGCGGCTGGTTACTGAAGCAGAGAATCAGGAGCGGCTGGTTATAGAGTTGCAGCAGAGAGGAGAGGCTTGTTACAGAGTGGGAGCAGAGAGGAGCGGCTACTTCCAGATTGGGAGCAGAGAGGAGCGGCTGGTTACAGAGTGGGAGCAGAGTGGAGCTGCTGGTTCCAGAGTGGGAGCAGAGAGGAGCGGCTGGTTCCACAGCGGGAGCCGAGAGGTGCGGCGATTTGCAGAGTGGGAGCAGAGAGGAACGGCTGTTTACAGAGTGGGAGCAGCGAGGAGCGGCTGGTTACGGAGTGGGAGCATAGAGGAGCGGCTGGTTACAGAAGCTCAGAATGAGGAGCGGCTGGTTACAGAGTTGCAGCAGAGATGAGCTGCTGGTTACAGAGTGGGAGCCGAGAGGAACGGCAGGTTACAGAGTGGGAGCAGAGAGGAGGGGCTGTTGACGGAGTGGGAGCAGAGAGGAGCCGCTGTTTACAGAGTGGGAGCAGAGAGGAGCGGCTGGTTACAGAGTGGGAGCCGAGAGGAGCGGCTCGTTCCAGAGTGGGAGCAGAGAGGAGCGGCTGGTTGCAGAGTGGGAGCAGAGAGGAGCGGCTGTTTCCAGAGTGGGAGCAGAGAGGAGTGGCTGGTTCCAGAGTGGGAGCAGAGAGAAGCGGCTGGTTCCAGAGTGGGAGCAGAGAGGAGCGGCTATTTGCAAAGTGGGAGCAGAGAGGAACGGCTGTTTACAGAGTGGGAGCAAAGAGGAGCGGCTGGCTACGGAGTGGGAGCAGAGAGGAACGGCTGTTAACAGAGTTGGAGCAGAGCGGAGGGGCTGTTGACGGAGTGGGAGCAGAGAGGAGCCGCTGGTTACAGAGTGGGAGCAGATAGGAGCGGCTAGTTCCAGATTGGGAGCAGAGAGGAGCGGCTGGTTCCAGATTGGAAGCAGAGAGGAGCGGCTGGTTCCAGAGTGGGAGCAGAGAGGAGCGGCTGGTTCGAGAGTGGGAGCAGAGAGAAGCGGCTGTTTACAGAGCGGGAGCAGAGAGGAGCTGCTGGTTACTGAGGCAGAGAATGAGGAGCGGCTGGTTATAGAGTTGCAGCAGAGAGGAGGGGCTGTTGACGGAGTGGGAGCAGAGAGGAGCTGCTGTTTACAGAGTGGGAGCAGAGAGGAGCGGCTCGTTCCAGAGTGGGAGCAGAGAGGAGCGGCTGGTTGCAGAGTTGGAGCAGAGAGGAGCGGCTATTTACAGAGTGGGAGCAGAGAGGAACGTCTGTTTACAGATTGGGAGCAGAGAGGAGCGGCTTGCATGGGAGTGGGAGCAGAGAGGAGCCGCTGTTTACAGAGTGGGAGCAGATAGGAGCGGCTAGTTCCAGAGTGGGAGCAGAGAGGAGCGGCTGGTTCCAGATTGGGAGTAGAGAGAAGCGGCTGGTTCCAGAGTGGGAGCAGAGAGGAGCGGCTGGTTCCACAGTGGGAGCAGAGAGGAGCCGCTGTTTACAGAGCGGGAACAGAGAGGAGCGGCTGGTTACTGAGGCAGAGAATGAGGAGCGGCTGGTTATAGAGTTGCAGCAGAGAGGAGAGGCTTGTTACAGAGTGGGAGCAGAGAGGAGCGGCTGCTTCCAGATTGGGTGCAGACAGGAGCGGCTGGTTACAGAGTGGGAGCAGAGTGGAGCGGCTGTTTACAGAGTGGGAGCAGAGAGTAGCGGCTGGTTACAGAGTGGGAGCAGAGAGGAGCGGCTGTTTACAGAGTGGGAGCAGAGAGGAGCGGCTGCTGACGGAGTGGGAGCAGAGAGGAGCCGCTGTTTACAGAGTGGGAGCAGAGAGAAGCGGCTGTTTACAGAGCGGGAGCAGAGAGGAGCGGCTGGTTACTGAGGCAGAGAATGAGGAGCGGCTGGTTATAGAGTTGCAGCAGAGAGGAGAGGCTTGTTACAGAGTGGGAGCAGAGAGGAGCGGCTACTTCCAGATTGGGAGCAGAGAGGAGCGGCTGGTTACAGATTGGGAGCAGAGTGGAGCGGCTGGTTCCAGAGTGGGAGCAGAGAGGAGCGGCTGGTTCCAGAGCGGGAGCCGAGAGGTGCGGCGATTTACAGAGTTGGAGCAGAGAGTAACGGCTGTTTACAGAGTGGGAGCAGAGAGGAGCGGCTGGTTACGGAGTGGGAGCAGAGAGGAGCGGCTGGTTACAGAAGCTCAGAATGATGAGCGGCTGGTTACAGAGTTGCAGCAGAGATGAGCTGCTGGTTACAGAGTGGGAGCAGAGAGGAACGGCAGGTTACAGAGTGGGAGCAGAGAGGAGGGGCTGTTGACGGAGTGGGAGCAGAGAGGAGCCGCTGTTTACAGAGTGGGAGCAGAGAGGAGCGGCTGGTTACAGAGTGGGAGCCGAGAGGAGCGGCTCGTTCCAGAGTGGGAGCAGAGAGGAGCGGCTGGTTGCAGAGTGGGAGCAGAGAGGAGCGGCTGTTTCCAGAGTGGGAGCAGAGAGGAGTGGCTGGTTCCAGAGTGGGAGCAGAGAGAAGCGGCTGGTTCCAGAGTGGGAGCAGAGAGGAGCGGCTATTTGCAAAGTGGGAGCAGAGAGGAACGGCTGTTTACAGATGGGAGCAAAGAGGAGCGGCTGGCTACGGAGTGGGAGCAGAGAGGAACGGCTGTTTACAGAGTTGGAGCAGAGCGGAGGGGCTGTTGACGGAGTGGGAGCAGAGAGGAGCCGCTGGTTACAGAGTGGGAGCAGATAGGAGCGGCTAGTTCCAGATTGGGAGCAGAGAGGAGCGGCTGGTTCCAGATTGGGAGCAGAGAGGAGTGGCTGGTTCCAGAGTGGGAGCAGAGAGGAGCGGCTGGTTCGAGAGTGGGAGCAGAGAGAAGCGGCTGTTTACAGAGCGGGAGCAGAGAGGAGCTGCTGGTTACTGAGGCAGGGAATGAGGAGCGGCTGGTTATAGAGTTGCAGCAGAGAAGAGAGGCTTGTTACAGAGTGGGAGCAGAGAGGAGCGGCTGGTTACAGAGTGGGAGCAGAGAGGAGCGGCTGGTTCCAGAGTGGGAGCAGAGAGGAGCGGCTGGTTCCAGAGTGGGAGCAGAGAGGAGCGGCTGGTTGCAGATTGGGAGCAGACAGGAGCGGCTGTTTCCAGAGTGGGAGCAGAGAGGAGCGGCTGGTTCCACAGTGGGAGCAGAGAGAAGCGGCTGGTTCCAGAGTTGGAGCAGAGAGGAGCGGCTATTTACAGAGTGGGAGCAGAGAGGAACGGCTGTTTACAGAGTGGGAGCAGAGAGGAGCGGCTCGTTCCAGAGTGGGAGCAGAGAGGAGCGGCTGGTTGCAGAGTGGGAGCAGACAGGAGCGGCTGTTTCCAGAGTGGGAGCAGAGAGGAGCGGCTGGTTCCACAGTGGGAGCAGAGAGAAGCGGCTGGTTCCAGAGTTGGAGCAGAGAGGAGCGGCTATTTACAGAGTGGGAGCAGAGAGGAACGGCTGTTTACAGATTGGGAGCAGAGAGGAGCGGCTGGCTAAGGAGTGGGAGCAGAGAGGAGCCGCTGTTTACAGAGTGGGAGCAGATAGGAGCGGCTAGTTCCAGAGTGGGAGCAGAGAGGAGCGGCTGGTTCCAGATTGGGAGTAGAGAGAAGCGGCTGGTTCCAGAGTGGGAGCTGAGAGGAGCGGCTGGTTCCACAGTGGGAGCAGAGAGAAGCGGCTGTTTACAGAGCGGGAGCAGAGAGGAGCGGCTGG
Organism: Pristiophorus japonicus; assembly: GCF_044704955.1. Lineage (NCBI taxonomy): Eukaryota > Metazoa > Chordata > Chondrichthyes > Pristiophoridae > Pristiophorus > Pristiophorus japonicus. The sequence goes on along the minus strand of NW_027250723.1, from coordinate 231,445 downwards.
TTACTGAGGCAGAGAATGAGGAGCGGCTGGTTATAGAGTTGCAGCAGAGAGGAGAGGCATGTTACAGAGTGGGAGCAGAGAGGAGCGGCTGCTTCCAGATTGGGTGCAGAGAGGAGCGGCTGGTTACAGAGTGGGAGCAGAGTGGAGCGGCTGGTTCTAGAATTGGAGCAGAGAGGAGCGGCTGATTCCAGAGCGGGAGCCGAGAGGTGCGGCGATTTACAGAGTGGGAGCAGAGAGGAACGGCTGTTTACAGAGTGGGAGCAGAGAGGAGCGGCTGGTTACGGAGTGGGAGCAGAGAGGAGCGGCTGTTTCCAGAATGGGAGCAGAGAGGAGTGGCTGGTTCCAGAGTGGGAGCAGAGAGAAGCGGCTGCTTCCAGAGTGGGAGCAGAGAGGAGCGGCTGGTTCCAGAGTGGGAGCAGAGAGTAGCGGCTGGTTCGAGAGTGGGAGCAGAGAGACGCAGCTGTTTACAGAGCGGGAGCAGAGAGGAGCGGTTGGTTACTGAGGCAGAGAATGAGGAGCGGCTGGTTATAGAGTTGCAGCAGAGAGGAGAGGCTTGTTACAGAGTGGGAGCAGAGAGGAGCGGCTGCTTCCAGATTGGGAGCAGAGAGGAGCGGCTGGTTACCGAGTGGGAGCAGAGAGGAGCGGCTGGCTCCAGACTGGGAGCAGAGAGGAGCGGCTGTTTCCAGAGTGGGAGCAGAGAGGAGAGGCTGGTTACAGAGTGGGAGCAGAGAGGAGCGGCTGTTTACAGAGTGTGAGAAGACAGGAGCGGCTGGTTACAGCGTGGGAGCAGATAGGAGCGGCTGGTTACAGAGTGGGAGCAGAGCGGAGTGGCTGTTGACGGAGTGGGAGCAGAGAGGAGCCGCTGTTTACAGAGTGGGAGCAGAGAGGAGCGGCTGGTTACAGAGTGGGAGCAGAGAGGAGCGGCTCGATCCAGAGTGGGAGCAGAGAGGAGCGGCTGGTTGCAGAGTGGGAGCAGAGAGGAGCGGCTGTTTCCAGAGTGGGAGCAGAGAGGAGCGGCTGGTTCCAGAGTGGGAGCAGAGAGAAGCGGCTGGTCCCAGAGTGGGAGCAGAGAGGAGCGGCTATTTACAGAGTGGGAGCAGAGAGGAACGGCTGTTTACAGATTGGGAACAGAGAGGAGCGGCTGGCTAAGGAGTGGGAGCAGAGAGGAACGGCTGTTTACAGAGTTGGAGCAGAGAGGAGGGGCTGTTGACGGAGTGGGTGCAGAGAGGAGCCGCTGTTTACAGAGTGGGAGCAGATAGGAGCGGCTAGTTCCAGAGTGGGAGCAGAGAGGAGCGGCTGGTTCCAGATTGGGAGTAGAGAGGAGCGGCTGGTTCCAGAGTGGGAGCAGAGAGGAGCGGCTGGTTCGAGAGTGGGAGCAGAGAGAAGCGGCTGTTTGCAGAGCGGGAGCAGAGAGGAGCGGCTGGTTACTGAGGCAGAGAATTCGAAGCGGCTGGTTATAGAGTTGCAGCAGAGAGGAGAGGCTTGTTACAGAGTGGGAGCAGAGAGGAGCGGCTGCTTCCAGATTGGGAGCAGAGAGGAGCGGCTGGTTACAGAGTGGGTGCAGAGTGGAGCGGCTGGTTCCAGAATGGGAGCAGAGAGGAGCGGCTGATTCCAGAGCGGGAGCCGAGAGGTGCGGCGATTTACAGAGTGGGAGCAGAGAGGAACGGCTGTTTACAGAGTGGGAGCAGAGAGGAGCGGCTGGTTACGGAGTGGGAGCAGAGAGGAGCGGCTGGTTACAGAAGCTTAGAATGATGAGCTGCTGGTTTCAGAGTGGGAGCAGAGAGGAGCGGCTGGTTACAGAGTGGGAGCAGAGAGGAGGGGCTGTTGACCGAGTGGGAGCAGAGAGGAGCGGCTGGTTCCAGAGTGGGAGCAGAGAGGAGCGGCTGGTTGCAGAATGGGAGCAGAGAGCAGCGGCTGTTTCCAGAGTGGGAGCAGAGAGGAGTGGCTGGTTCCAGAGTGGGAGCAGAGAGGAGCGGCTATTTACAGAGTGGGAGCAGAGAGGAACGGCTGTTTACAGAGTGGGAGCAGAGAGGAGCGGCTTGCTACGGAGTGGGAGCAGAGAGGAAAGGCTGTTTACAGAGTTGGAGCAGAGCGGAGGGGCTGTTGACGGAGTGGGAGCAGAGAGGAGCCGCTGTTTACAGAGTGGGAGCAGATAGGAGCGGCTAGATCCAGATTGGGAGCAGAGAGGAGTGGCTGGTTCCAGATTGGGAGCAGAGAGGAGCGGCTGGTTCCAGAGTGGGAGCAGAGAGTAGCGCCTGATTCGAGAGTGGGAGCAGACAGAAGCGGCTGTTTACAGAGCGGGAGCAGAGAGGAGCGATTGGTTACTGAGGCAGAGAATGAGGAGCGGCTGATTATAGAGTTGCAGCAGAGAGGAGAGGCTTGTTACAGAGTGGTAGCAGAGAGGAGCGGCTGCTTCCAGATTGGGAGCAGAGAGGAGCGCCTGGTTACATAGTGGGAGCAGAGTGGAGCGGCTGGTTCCAGAGTGGGAGCAGAGAGGAGCGGCTGGTTCCAGAGTGGGAGCAGAGAGGAGCGGCTGGTTCCAGAGTGGGAGCAGAGAGGAGCGGCTGGTTCCAGAGTGGGAGCAGAGAGGAGAGGCTGGTTACAGAGTGGGAGCAGAGAGGAGCGGCTGTTTAAAGAGTGTGAGAAGAGAGGAGCGGCTGGCTAAGGAGTGGGAGCAGAGAGGAACGGCTGTTTACAGAGTTGGAGCAGAGAGGAGGGGCTGATGACGGAGTGGGAGCAGAGAGGAGCGGCTCGATCCAGAGTGGGAGCAGAGAGGAGCGGCTGGTTGCAGAGTGGGAGCAGAGAGGAGCGGCTGGTTACAGAGTGGGAGCAGAGAGGAGCGGCTGGTTCCAGAGTGGGAGCAGAAAGAAGCGGCTGGTTCCAGAGTGGGAGCAGAGAGGAGCGGCTATTTACAGAGTGGGAGCAGAGAGGAACGGCTGTTTACAGAGTGGGAGCAGAGAGGAGCGGCTGGCTAAGGAGTGGGAGCAGAGAGGAACGGCTGTTTACAGAGTTGGAGCAGAGAGGAGGGGCTGATGACGGAGTGGGAGCAGAGAGGAGCGGCTCGATCCAGAGTGGGAGCAGAGAGGAGCGGCTGGTTGCAGAGTGGGAGCAGAGAGGAGCGGCTAGGTCCACAGTGGGAGCAAAGAGGTGCGGCTCGTTCCAGAGTGGGAGCAGAGAGGAGCGGCTGGTTGCAGAGTGGGAGCAGAGAGGAACGGCTGTTTCCAGAGTGGGAGCAGAGTGGAGCGGCTGGTTCCATAGTGGGAGCAGAGAGAAGCGGCTGGTTCCAGAGTGGGAGCAGAGAGCAGCGGCTATTTACAGAGTGGGAGCAGAGAGGAGGGGCTGTTGACGGAGCGGGAGCAGAGAGGAGCGGCTGGTTACAGAGTGGGAGCAGAGAGGAGCGGCTCGTTCCAGAGTGGGAGCAGAGAGAAGCGGCTGGTTGCAGATTGGGAGCAGAGAGGAGCGGCTGTTTCCAGAGTGGGAGCAGAGAGGAGCGGCTGGTTCCAGAGTGGGAGCAGAGAGAAGCGGCTGGTTCCAGAGTGGGAGCAGAGAGGAGCGGCTATTTACAGAGTGGGAGCAGAGAGGAGGGGCTGTTGACGGAGCGGGAGCAGAGAGGAGCGGCTGTTTCCAGAGTGGGAGCAGAGAGGAGTGGCTGGTTCCAGAGTGGGAGCAGAGAGGAGCGGCTATTTACCGAGTGGGAGCAGAGAGGAACGGCTGTTTACAGAGTGGGAGCAGAGAGGAGCGGCTTGCTACGGAGTGGGAGCAGAGAGGAGCCGCTGTTTACAGATTGGGAGCAGAGAGGAGCGGCTGGTTCCAGATTGAGAGCAGAGAGAAGCGGCTGTTTACAGAGCGGGAGCAGAGAGGAGCGGTTGGTTACTGAGGCACAGAATGAGGAGCGGCTGATTATAGAGTTGCAGCAGAGAGGAGAGGCTTGTTACAGAGTGGGATCAGAGAGGAGCGGCTGGTTCCAGAGTGGGAGCAGAGAGGAGCGGCTGGTTCAGAGTGGGAGCAGAGAGGAGCGGCTGGTTCCAGAGTGGGAGCAGAGAGGAGCGGCTGGTTCCAGAGTGGGAGCAGAGAGGAGAGGCTGGTTACAGAGTGGGAGCAGAGAGGAGCGGCTGTTTACAGAGTGTGAGAAGAGAGGAGCGGCTGGTTACAGCGTGGGAGCAGATAGGAGCGGCTGGTTACAGAGTGGGAGCAGAGAGGAGGGGCTGTTGACGGAGTGGGAGTAGAGAGGAGCCGCTGTTTACAGAGTGGGAGCAGAGAGGAGCGGCTGGTTACAGAGTGGGAGCAGAGAGGAGCGGCTCGATCCAGAATGGGAGCAGAGAGGAGCGGCTGGTTGCAGAGTGGGAGCAGAGAGGAGCGGCTGTTTCCAGAGTGGAAGCAGAGAGGAGCGGCTGGTTCCAGAGTGGGAGCAGAGAGAAGCGGCTATTTACAGAGTGGGAGCAGAGAGAAACGGCTGTTTACAGAGTGGGAGCAGAGAGGAGCGGCTGGCTAAGGAGTGGGAGCAGAGAAGAACGGCTGTTTTCAGAGTTGGAGCAGAGAGGAGGGGCTGATGGCGGAGTGGGAGCAGAGAGGAGCGGCTCGATCCAGAGTGGGAGCAGAGAGGAGCGGCTGGTTGCAGAGTGGGAGCAGAGAGGAGCGGCTAGGTCCACAGTGGGAGCAAAGAGGTGCGGCTCGTTCCAGAGTGGGAGCAGAGAGGAGCGGCTGGTTGCAGAGTGGAGCAGAGAGGAGCGGCTGGCTAAGGAGTGGGAGCAGAGAGGAACGGCTGTTTTCAGAGTTGGAGCAGAGAGGAGGGGCTGATGACGGAGTGGGAGCAGAGAGGAGCGGCTCGATCCAGAGTGGGAGCAGAGAGGAGCGGCTGGTTGCAGAGTGGGAGCAGAGAGGAGCGGCTAGGTCCACAGTGGGAGCAAAGAGGTGCGGCTCGTTCCAGAGTGGGAGCAGAGAGGAGCGGCTGGTTGCAGAGTGGGAGCAGAGAGGAACGGCTGTTTCCAGAGTGGGAGCAGAGAGGAGTGGCTGGTTCCAGAGTGGGAGCAGAGAGAAGCGGCTGCTTCCAGAGTGGGAGCAGAGAGGAGCGGCTGGTTCCAGAGTGGGAGCAGAGAGTAGCGGCTGGTTCGAGAGTGGGAGCAGAGAGACGCAGCTGTTTACAGAGCGGGAGCAGAGAGGAGCGGTTGGTTACTGAGGCAGAGAATGAGGAGCGGCTGGTTATAGAGTTGCAGCAGAGAGGAGAGGCTTGTTACAGAGTGGGAGCAGAGAGGAGCGGCTGCTTCCAGATTGGGAGCAGAGAGGAGCGGCTGGTTACCGAGTGGGAGCAGAGAGGAGCGGCTGGCTCCAGACTGGGAGCAGAGAGGAGCGGCTGTTTCCAGAGTGGGAGCAGAGAGGAGAGGCTGGTTACAGAGTGGGAGCAGAGAGGAGCGGCTGTTTACAGAGTGTGAGAAGACAGGAGCGGCTGGTTACAGCGTGGGAGCAGATAGGAGCGGCTGGTTACAGAGTGGGAGCAGAGAGGAGTGGCTGTTGACGGAGTGGGAGCAGAGAGGAGCCGCTGTTTACAGAGTGGGAGCAGAGAGGAGCGGCTGGTTACAGTGTGGGAGCAGAGAGGAGCGGCTCGATCCAGAGTGGGAGCAGAGAGGAGCGGCTGGTTGCAGAGTGGGAGCAGAGAGGAGCGGCTGTTTCCAGAGTGGGAGCAGAGAGGAGCGGCTGGTTCCAGAGTGGGAGCAGAGAGAAGCGGCTGGTCCCAGAGTGGGAGCAGAGAGGAGCGGCTATTTACAGAGTGGGAGCAGAGAGGAACGGCTGTTTACAGATTGGGAGCAGAGAGGAGCGGCTGGCTAAGGAGTGGGAGCAGAGAGGAACGGCTGTTTACAGAGTTGGAGCAGAGAGGAGGGGCTGTTGACGGAGTGGGTGCAGAGAGGAGCCGCTGTTTACAGAGTGGGAGCAGATAGGAGCGGCTAGTTCCAGAGTGGGAGCAGAGAGGAGCGGCTGGTTCCAGATTGGGAGTAGAGAGGAGCGGCTGGTTCCAGAGTGGGAGCAGAGAGGAGCGGCTGGTTCGAGAGTGGGAGCAGAGAGAAGCGGCTGTTTGCAGAGCGGGAGCAGAGAGGAGCGGCTGGTTACTGAGGCAGAGAATTCGAAGCGGCTGGTTATAGAGTTGCAGCAGAGAGGAGAGGCTTGTTACAGAGTGGGAGCAGAGAGGAGCGGCTGCTTCCAGATTGGGAGCAGAGAGGAGCGGCTGGTTACAGAGTGGGAGCAGAGTGGAGCGACTGGTTCCAGAATGGGAGCAGAGAGGAGCGGCTGATTCCAGAGCGGGAGCCGAGAGGTGCGGCGATTTACAGAGTGGGAGCAGAGAGGAACGGCTGTTTACAGAGTGGGAGCAGAGAGGAGCGGCTGGTTACGGAGTGGGAGCAGAGAGGAGCGGCTGGTTACCGAAGCTTAGAATGATGAGCGGCTGGTTACTGAGTTGCAGCTGTGATGAGCTGCTGGTTTCAGAGTGGGAGCAGAGAGGAGCGGCTGGTTACAGAGTGGGAGCAGAGAGGAGGGGCTGTTGACCGAGTGGGAGCAGAGAGGAGCGGCTGGTTCCAGAGTGGGAGCAGAGAGGAGCGGCTGGTTGCAGAATGGGAGCAGAGAGCAGCGGCTGTTTCCAGAGTGGGAGCAGAGAGGAGTGGCTGGTTCCAGAGTGGGAGCAGAGAGGAGCGGCTATTTACAGAGTGGGAGCAGAGAGGAACGGCTGTTTACAGAGTGGGAGCAGAGAGGAGCGGCTTGCTACGGAGTGGGAGCAGAGAGGAAAGGCTGTTTACAGAGTTGGAGCAGAGCGGAGGGGCTGTTGACGGAGTGGGAGCAGAGAGGAGCCGCTGTTTACAGAGTGGGAGCAGATAGGAGCGGCTAGATCCAGATTGGGAGCAGAGAGGAGCGGCTGGTTCCAGATTGGGAGCAGAGAGGAGCGGCTGGTTCCAGAGTGGGAGCAGAGAGTAGCGCCTGGTTCGAGAGTGGGAGCAGACAGAAGCGGCTGTTTACAGAGCGGGAGCAGAGAGGAGCGATTGGTTACTGAGGCAGAGAATGAGGAGCGGCTGATTATAGAGTTGCAGCAGAGAGGAGAGGCTTGTTACAGAGTGGTAGCAGAGAGGAGCGGCTGCTTCCAGATTGGGAGCAGAGAGGAGCGGCTGGTTACAGAGTGGGAGCAGAGTGGAGCGGCTGGTTCCAGAGTGGGAGCAGAGAGGAGCGGCTGGTTCCAGAGTGGGAGCAGAGAGGAGCGGCTGGTTCCAGAGTGGGAGCAGAGAGGAGCGGCTGGTTCCAGAGTGGGAGCAGAGAGGAGAGGCTGGTTACAAAGTGGGAGCAGAGAGGAGCGGCTGTTTACAGAGTGTGAGAAGAGAGGAGCGGCTGGTTACAGCGTGGGAGCAGATAGGAGCGGCTGGTTACAGAGTGGGAGCAGAGAGGAGGGGCTGTTGACGGAGTGGGAGCAGAGAGGAGCCGCTGTTTACAGAGTGGGAGCAGAGAGGAGAGGCTGGTTACAAAGTGGGAGCAGAGAGGAGCGGCTCGATCCAGAGTGGGAGCAGAGAGGAGCGGCTGGTTGCAGAGTGGGAGCAGAGAGGAGCGGCTGTTTCCAGAGTGGGAGCAGAGAGGAGCGGCTGGTTCCAGAGTGGGAGCAGAAAGAAGCGGCTGGTTCCAGAGTGGGAGCAGAGAGGAGCGGCTATTTACAGAGTGGGAGCAGAGAGGAACGGCTGTTTACAGAGTGGGAGCAGAGAGGAGCGGCTGGCTAAGGAGTGGGAGCAGAGAGGAACGGCTGTTTACAGAGTTGGAGCAGAGAGGAGGGGCTGATAACGGAGTGGGAGCAGAGAGGAGCGGCTCGATCCAGAGTGGGAGCAGAGAGGAGCGGCTGGTTGCAGAGTGGGAGCAGAGAGGAGCGGCTAGGTCCACAGTGGGAGCAAAGAGGTGCGGCTCGTTCCAGAGTGGGAGCAGAGAGGAGCGGCTGGTTGCAGAGTGGGAGCAGAGAGGAACGGCTGTTTCCAGAGTGGGAGCAGAGAGGAGCGGCTGGTTCCATAGTGGGAGCAGAGAGAAGCGGCTGGTTCCAGAGTGGGAGCAGAGAGCAGCGGCTATTTACAGAGTGGGAGCAGAGAGGAGGGGCTGTTGACGGAGCGGGAGCAGAGAGGAGCGGCTGGTTACAGAGTGGGAGCAGAGAGGAGCGGCTCGTTCCAGAGTGGGAGCAGAGAGAAGCGGCTGGTTGCAGATTGGGAGCAGAGAGGAGCGGCTGTTTCCAGAGTGGGAGCAGAGAGGAGCGGCTGGTTCCAGAGTGGGAGCAGAGAGAAGCGGCTGGTTCCAGAGTGGGAGCAGAGAGGAGCGGCTATTTACAGAGTGGGAGCAGAGAGGAGGGGCTGTTGACGGAGCGGGAGCAGAGAGGAGCGGCTGTTTCCAGAGTGGGAGCAGAGAGGAGTGGCTGGTTCCAGAGTGGGAGCAGAGAGGAGCGGCTGGTTACAGAGTGGGAGCAGAGAGGAGCGGCTATTTACCGAGTGGGAGCAGAGAGGAACGGCTGTTTACAGAGTGGGAGCAGAGAGGAGCGGCTTACTACGGAGTGGGAGCAGAGAGGAGCCGCTGTTTACAGATTGGGAGCAGAGAGGAGCGGCTGGTTCCAGATTGGGAGCAGAGAGAAGCGGCTGTTTACAGAGCGGGAGCAGAGAGGAGCGGTTGGTTACTGATGCACAGAATGAGGAGCGGCTGATTATAGAGTTGCAGCAGAGAGGAGAGGCTTGTTACAGAGTGGGAGCAGAGAGGAGCGGCTGGTTCCAGAGTGGGAGCAGAGAGGAGCGGCTGGTTCAGAGTGGGAGCAGAGAGGAGCGGCTGGTTCCAGAGTGGGAGCAGAGAGGAGCGGCTGGTTCCAGAGTGGGAGCAGAGAGGAGAGGCTGGTTACAGAGTGGGAGCAGAGAGGAGCGGCTGTTTACAGAGTGTGAGAAGAGAGGAGCGGCTGGTTACAGCGTGGGAGCAGATAGGAGCGGCTGGTTACAGAGTGGGAGCAGAGAGGAGGGGCTGTTGACGGAGTGGGAGCAGAGAGGAGCCGCTGTTTACAGAGTGGGAGCAGAGAGGAGCGGCTGGTTACAGAGTGGGAGCAGAGAGGAGCGGCTCGATCCAGAATGGGAGCAGAGAGGAGCGGCTGGTTGCAGAGTGGGAGCAGAGAGGAGCGGCTGTTTCCAGAGTGGAAGCAGAGAGGAGCGGCTGGTTCCAGAGTGGGAGCAGAGAGAAGCGGCTATTTGCAGAGTGGGAGCAGAGAGAAACGGCTGTTTACAGAGTGGGAGCAGAGAGGAGCGGCTGGCTAAGGAGTGGGAGCAGAGAGGAACGGCTGTTTTCAGAGTTGGAGCAGAGAGGAGCGGCTGATGACGGAGTGGGAGCAGAGAGGAGCGGCTCGATCCAGAGTGGAAGCAGAGAGGAGCGGCTGGTTGCAGAGTGGGAGCAGAGAGGAGCGGCTAGGTCCACAGTGGGAGCAAAGAGGTGCGGCTCGTTCCAGAGTGGGAGCAGAGAGGAGCGGCTGGTTGCAGAGTGGGAGCAGAGAGGAGCGGCTGGCTAAAGAGTGGGAGCAGAGAGGAACGGCTGTTTTCAGAGTTGGAGCAGAGAGGAGGGGCTGATGACGGAGTGGGAGCAGAGAGGAGCGGCTCGATCCAGAGTGGGAGCAGAGAGGAGCGGCTGGTTGCAGAGTGGGAGCAGAGAGGAGCGGCTAGGTCCACAGTGGGAGCAAAGAGGTGCGGCTCGTTCCAGAGTGGGAGCAGAGAGGAGCGGCTGGTTGCAGAGTGGGAGCAGAGAGGAACGGCTGTTTCCAGAGTGGGAGCAGAGAGGAGCGGCTGGTTCCAGAGTGGGAGTAGAGAGGAGCGGATATTTACAGAGTGGGAGCACAGAGGAACGGCTGTTTACAGAGTGGGAGCAGAGAGGAGCGGCTGGCTACGGAGTGGGAGCAGAGAGGAACGGCTGTTTACAGAGTTCGAGCAGAGAGGAGGGGCTGTTGATGGAGCGGGAGCAGAGAGGAGCGGCTGTTTACAGAGTGGGAGCAGATAGGAGCGGCTAATTTCAGAGTGGGAGCAGAGAGGAGCGGCTGGTTCCAGAGTGGGAGCAGAGAGGAGCGGCTGGTTCCAGAGTGGGAGCAGAGAGGAGCGGCTGGTTCCAGAGTGGGAGCAGAGAGAAGCGGCTGTTTACAGAGCGGGAGCAGAGAGGAGCGGCTGGTTACTGAGGCAGAGAATGAGGAGCTGCTGGTTATAGAGTTGCAGCAGAGAGGAGAGGCTTGTTACAGAGTGGCAGCAGAGAGGATCGGCTGCTTCCACATTGGGAGCAGAGAGGAGCGGCTGGTTACAGAGTGGGAGCAGAGTGGAGCGGCTGGTTCCAGAGTGGGAGCAGAGAGGAGCGGCTGGTTCCAGAGTGGGAGCAGAGAGGAGCGGCTGGTTCCAGAATGGGAGCAGAGAGGAGCGGCTGGTTCCAGATTGGGAGCAGAGAGGAGCGGCTGGTTACAGAGTGGGTGCAGAGAGGAGCGGCTGTTTACAGAGTGGGAGCAGAGAGGAGCGGCTGGTTACAGAGTGGGAGCAGAGAGGAGCGGCTGGTTACAGAGTGGGAGCAGAGAGGAGGGGCTGTTTACGGAGTGGGAGCAGAGAGGAGCCGCTGTTTACAGAGTGGGAGCAGAGAGGAGCGGCTGGTTACAGAGTGGGAGCAGAGAGGAGCGGCTCGTTCCAGAGTGGGAGCAGAGAGGAGCGGCTATTTACAGAGTGGGAGCAGAGAGGAGGGGCTGTTGACGGAGCGGGAGCAGAGAGGAGCGGCTGTTTACAGAGTGGGAGCTGAGAGGAGCGGCTGTTTACGGAGTTGGAGCAGAGAGGAGCAGCTGTTTTTTGAGTGGGAGCAGAGAGGAGCGGCTGTTTACAGAGTGGTAGCAGAGAGGAGCGGCTGTTTACAGATTGGGAGCAGAGAGGAGCGGCTGCTTACGGAGTTGGAGCAGAGAGGAGCGGCTGTTTATAGGGTGGGAGCAGAGAGGATAGGCTGTTGACGGAGTGGGAGCAGAGAGGAGCGGCTGTTTCCAGAGTGGGAGCAGAGAGGAGCGGCTGGTTACAGAGTGGGAGCAGAGAGGAGGGGCTGTTGACGGAGCGGCGACAGTGAGGAGCGGCTGTTTAGAGTGGGAGCAGAGAGGAGCGGCTGTTTATGGAGTTGGAGCAGAGAGGAGCGGCTGTTACTAGAGTGGGAGCAGAGAGGAGCGGCAGGTTACAGAGTGGGAGCAGGGAGGAGCGGCTAATTACAGAGGCAGAGAATCAGGAGCGGCTGGTTACAGAGTGGGTGTAGAGAGGAGCGGCTGGTTACAGAGTGGGAGCAGAGAGGAGCGGCTGGTTATAGATTTGCAGCAGAGAGGAGCAGCTGGTTACAGAGTCGGAGCAGAGAGGAGCGGCTGGTTCCAGAGTGGAAGCAGAGAGGAGCAGCTGGTTACAGAGTGGGAGAAGAGAGGAGCGGCTGGTTCCAGAGTGGGAGCAGTGCGGAGCGTCTGTTTACAGAGCGGGAGTAGAGAGGAGCTGCTGTTTATATGGTTGGAGCATACAGGAGCGGCTTTTTACCGAGTGGGAGCAGAGAGGAGCGGCTCGTTACAGATTGGCAGCAGAGAGGAGCGGCTGTTCACGGAGTGGGAGCAGAGAGGAGCGGCTGTTCACAGAGTGGGAGCAGAGAGGGGGCGCTGTTTACGGAGTGGGTGCAGAGAGGAGAGGCTGCTTAGAGAGGCAGAGAATGAGGTGCGGCTCGTTACAGAGTTGCAGCAGAGAGGAGGGGCTGGTTACAGAGTGGGAGCAGAGAGGAGCGGCTGTTTACAGAGCGGGAGCAGAGAGGAGAGGCTGTTTACAGAGTGGGATCAGAGAGGAGTGGCTGTTTACAGAGTGGGAGCAGAGAGGAGCGGCTGGTTACAGAGTGGGAGCAGAGAGGAGTGGCTGTTTCAGAGCGGCAGCAGAGAGGAGTGGCTGCTAACTGAGCGGGAGCAGAGAGGAGCGTCTGTTTGCAGAGTGGGAGCTGAGAGGAGCGGCTGGTTACAGAGTGGGAGCAGAGAGGAGCGGCGGGTTACAGATTGGTAGCATAGAGAAGCGGCTGGTTACAGAGTGGGAGCAGAGAGGAGCGGCGTTACAGAGCGGGAGCAGAGAGGAGCGGCTGGTTACAGAGTGGGAGCAGAGTGCAGCGGCTTGTTCCAGTTCGGGAGCAGAGAGGAGCGGCTGTTTACGGAGGCAGAGAATGAGGAGCGGCTGGTTTCAGAGTTGCAGCAGAGAGGAGCGGCTGGTTACAGAGTGGGAGCAGAGAGGAGGGGCTGTTGACGGAGTGGGAGCAGAGAGGAGCGGCTGTTTACAGAGTGGTAGCAGAGAGGAGCGGCTGGTTACAGAGTGGGAGTAGAGAGGAGCGGCTGTTTATAGGGTGGGAGCAGAGAGGATAGGCTGTTGACGGAGTGGGAGCAGAGAGGAGCGGCTGTTTCCAGAGTGGGAGCAGAGAGGAGCGGCTGGTTACAGAGTGGGAGCAGAGAGGAGGGGCTGTTGACGGAGCGGGGACAGTGAGGAGCGGCTGTTTAGAGTGGGAGCAGAGAGGAGCGGCTGTTTATGGAGTTGGAGCAGAGAGGAGCGGCTGGTTCCAGAGTGGGAGCACAGAGGAGCGGCTGTTTACAGAGCGGAAGTCGAGAGGAGCGGCTGTTTATGGAGTGGGAGCAGAGAGGAGCGGCTGGTTACAGAGGCACAGAATGAGGATCGGCTGGTTACAGAGTTGCAGCAGAGATGAGCGGCTGGTTCCAGAGTGCGAGCAGAGAGGAGGGGCTGTTGACGGAGTGGGAGCAGAGAGGAGCGGCTGTTTGCAGAGTGGGAGCAGTGAGGAGCAGCTGTTTACGTAGTTGGAGCAGAAGGAGGGGCTTTTGACGGAGTGGGAGCAGTGCGGAGCGGCTGCTTACAGAGCGGGAGCGGAGAGGAGCGGCTGGTTACAGAGTGGGAGCAGAGAGGAGCGGCTGGTTACAGAGCGGGAGCAGAGAGGAGTGGCTGGTTACAAAGCGGGAGCAGAGAGGAGCGGCTGTTTACAGAGGCAGTGAATGAGGAGCGGCTGGTTACAGAGTTGCAGCAAGGTCGAGCGGCTGGTAACAGAGTGGGAGCATAGAGAAGCGGCTGATTACAGAGTTGGAGCTGAGAGGAGCGGCTGGTTACAGAGCGGGAACAGAGACGAGCGGCTGGTAACAGAATGGGAGCAGAGAGGAGCGGCTGGTTACAGAGTGGTAGCATAGAGAAGCGACTCGTTGCAGAGTGGGAGCAGAGAGGAGCGGCGTTACAGAGCGGGAGCAGAGAGGAGCGGCTCCTTACAGTGTGGGAGCAGAGTGCAGCGGCTTGTTCCAGTTCGGGAGCATAGAGGAGCGGCTGTTTACAGAGGCAGAGAATGAGGAGTGGCTGGTTTCAGAGTTGCAGCAGAGAGGAGCGGTTGATACAGAGTGGGAGCAGAGAGGGGCGGCTGGTTACAGAGTGGGAGCAGAGAGAAGCGGCTGGTTAGAGTGGGAGCAGAAAGGAGCTACTGTTTACAGAGTGGGAACAGAGAGGAGGGGCTGTTTATGGAGTGGGAGCAGAGAGGAGCGGCTGGTTACAGAGGCACAGAATGAGGAGCGGCTGGTTACAGAGTTGCAGCAGAGATGAGCGGCTGGTTACAGAGTGGGAGCAGAGAGGAGGGGCTGTGACGGAGTGGGAGCAGAGAGGAGCGGCTGTTTACAGAGTGGGAGCAGAGAGGACCGGCTGGTTACAGAGTGGGAGCAGAGAGGAGCGGCTGGTTGCAGAGTGGGAGCAGAGAGGAGCGGCTGTTTCCAGAGTGTGAGCAGAGAGGAGCGGCTGGTTCCAGAGTGGGAGCAGAGAGGAGCGGCTGGTTCCAGAGTGGGAGCAGAGAGAAGCGGCTGGTTCCAGAGTGGGAGCAAAGAGGAGCGGCTATTTACAGAGTGGGAGCAGAGAGGAGGGGCTGTTGACGGAGCGGGAGCAGAGAGGAGCGGCTGTTTACAGAGTGGGAGCTGAGAGAAGCGGCTCTTTACGGAGTTGGAGCAGAGAGGAGCAGCTGTTTATTGAGTGGGAGCAGAGAGGAGCGGCTGGTTACAGAGTGGGAGCAGAGAGGAGGGGCTGTTGACGGAGTGGGAGCAGAGAGGAGCGGCTGTTTACAGAGTGGTAGCAGAGAGGAGCGGCTGGTTACAGAGTGGGAGCAGAGAGGAGGGGCTGTTGACGGAGTGGGAGTCGAGAGGAGCGGCTGTTTACAGATTGGGAGCAGAGAGGAGCGGCTGCTTACGGAGTTGGAGCAGAGAGGAGCGGCTGTTTATAGGGTGGGAGCAGAGAGGATAGGCTGTTGACGGAGTGGGAGCAGAGAGGAGCGGCTGTTTAGAGTGGGAGCAGAGAGGAGCGGCTGTTTATGGAGTTGGAGCAGAGAGGAGCGGCTGTTACTAGAGTGGGAGCAGAGAGGAGCGGCAGGTTACAGAGTGGGAGCAGAGAGGAGCGGCTAATTACAGAGGCAGAGAATGAGGAGCGGCTGGTTACAGAGTGGGTGTAGAGAGGAGCGGCTGGTTACAGAGTGGGAGCAGAGAGGAGCGGCTGGTTATAGATTTGCAGCAGAGAGGAGCGGCTGGTTACAGAGTCGGAGCAGAGAGGAGCGGCTGGTTCCAGAGTGGAAGCAGAGAGGAGCAGCTGGTTACAGAGTGGGAGAAGAGAGGAGCGGCTGGTTCCAGAGTGGGAGCAGTGCGGAGCGGCTGTTTACAGAGCGGCAGTAGAGAGGAGCGGCTGTTTATAGGGTTGGAGCATAGAGAAGCGGCTTTTTACCGAGTGGGAGCAGAGAGGAGCGGCTCGTTACAGATTGGCAGCAGAGAGGAGCGGCTGTTCACGGATGGGAGCAGAGAGGAGCGGCTGTTGACAGAGTGGGAGCAGAGAGGGGGCGCTGTTTACGGAGTGGGTGCAGAGAGGAGAGGCTGCTTAGAGAGGCAGAGAATGAGGTGCGGCTCGTTACAGAGTTGCAGCAGAGAGGAGGGGCTGGTTACAGAGTGGGAGCAGAGAGGAGCGGCTGTTTACAGAGTGGGAGCAGAGAGGAGAGGCTGTTTACAGAGTGGGATCAGAGAGGAGTGGCTGTTTACAGAGTGGGAGCAGAGAGGAGCGGCTGGTTACAGAGTGGGAGCAGAGAGGAGTGGCTGTTTCAGAGCGGCAGCAGAGAGGAGTGGCTGTTTACGGAGCGGGAGCAGAGAGGAGCGTCTGTTTGCAGAGTGGGAGCTGAGAGGAGCGGCTGGTTACAGAGTGGGAGCAGAGAGGAGCGGCGGGATACAGATTGGTAGCATAGAGAAGCGGCTGGTTACAGGGTGGGAGTAGAGAGGAGCGGCTGGTTACAGAGCGGGAACAGAGACGAGCGGCTGGTAACAGAGTGGGAGCAGAGAGGAGCGGCTTGTTACAAAGTGGTAGCATAGAGAAGCGGCTGGTTACAGAGTGGGAGCAGAGAGGAGCGGCGTTACAGAGCGGGAGCAGAGAGGAGCGGCTCGTTACAGAGTGGGAGCAGAGTGCAGCGGCTTGTTCCAGTTCGGGAGCAGAGAGGAGCGGCTGTTTACGGAGGCAGAGAATGAGGAGCGGCTGGTTTCAGAGTTGCAGCAGAGAGGAGCGGCTGGTTACAGAGTTGGAGCAGAGAGGAGAGGCTGTTGACGGAGTGGGAGCAGAGAGGAGCGGCTGTTTACAGAGTGGGAGAAGAGAGGAGGGGCTGTTTATGGAGTGGGAGCAGAGAGGAGAGGCTGGTTACAGAGGCACAGAATGAGGAGCGGCTGGTTACAGAGTTGCAGCAGAGATGAGCGGCTCGTTACAGAGTTGGAGCAGAGAGGAGAGGCTGTTGACGGAGTGGGAGCAGAGAGGAGGGGCTGTTGACGGAGTGGGAGCAGAGAGGAGCGGCTGTTCAGAGTGGGAGCAGAGAGGAGCGGCTGTTTACGTAGTTGGAGAAGAGAGGAGGGGCTGTTGACGGAGTGGGAGCAGTGCGCAGCGGCTGTTTACAGAGTGGGAGCTGAGAGGAGCGGCTGTTTACGGAGTTGGAGCAGAGATGAGGTGCTGTTTCTAAAGTGGGAGCAGAAGGAGCGGGAGGTTACAGAGTGGGATCAGAGAGGAGCGGCTGTTTACAGAGGCAGCGAATGAGGAGCGGCTGGTTATAGGGTTGCATCAGAGAGGAGCGGCTGGTTACAGAGTGGGTGTAGAGAGGAGCGGCTGGTTACAGAGTGGGAGCAGAGAGGAGCGGCTGGTTATAGATTTTCAGCAGAGAGGAGCGGCTGGTTACAGAGTGGGAGCAGAGAGGAGCGGCTGTTTATGGAGTGGGAGCAGAGAAGAGCGGCTGGTTACAGAGGCACAGAATGAGGAGCGGCTGGTTACAGAGTTGCAGCAGAGATGAGCGGCTGGTTCCAGAGTGCGAGCAGAGAGGAGGGGCTGTTGACGGAGTGGAAGCAGAGAGGAGCGGCTGTTTGCAGAGGGGGAGCAGAGAGGAGCGGCTGTTTACGTAGTTGGTGCAGAGAGGAGGGGCTTTTGACGGAGTGGGAGCAGTGCGGAGCGGCTGTTTACAGAGCGGGAGCGGAGAGGAGCGGCTGGTTACAGAGTGGGAGCAGAGAGGAGCGGCTGGTTACAGAGCGGGAGCAGAGAGGAGTGGCTGGTTACAAAGCGGGAGCAGAGAGGAGCGGCTGTTTACAGAGGCAGTGAATGAGGAGCGGCTGGTTACAGAGTTGCAGCAAGGACGAGCGGCTGGTAACAGAGTGGGAGCATAGAGAAGCGGCTGATTACAGAGTTGGAGCTGAGAGGAGCGGCTGGTTACAGAGTGGGAGCAGAGAGGAGCGGCTTGTTACAGATTGGTAGCATAGAGAAGCGGCTGGTTACAGAGTGGGAGCAGAGAGGAGCGGCTGGTTACAGAGCGGGAACAGAGACGAGCGGCTGGTAACAGAATGGGAGCAGATAGGAGCGGCTGGTTACAGAGTGGTAGCATAGAGAAGCGACTGGTTGCAGAGTGGGAGCAGAGAGGAGCGGCGTTACAGAGCGGGAGCAGAGAGGAGCGGCTCGTTACAGTGTGGGAGAAGAGTGCAGCGGCTTGTTCCAGTTCGGGAGCATAGAGGAGCGGCTGTTTACAGAGGCAGAGAATTAGGAGTGGCTGGTTTCAGAGTTGCAGCAGAGAGGAGCGGTTGATACAGAGTGGGAGCAGAGAGGGGCGGCTGGTTACAGAGTGGGAGCAGAGAGAAGCGGCTGGTTAGAGTGGGAGCAGAAAGGAGCTACTCTTTACAGAGTGGGAACAGAGAGGAGGGGCTGTTTATGGAGTGGGAGCAGAGAGGAGCAGCTGGTGACAGAGTGGGAGAAGAGAGGAGCGGCTGGTTCCAGAGTGGGAGCACAGAGGAGCGGCTGTTTACAGAGCGGGAGTAGAGAGGAGCGGCTGTTTATGGAGTGGGAGCAGAGAGGAGCGGCTGGTTACAGAGGCACAGAATGAGGAGCGGCCGGTTACAGAGTTGCAGCAGAGATGAGCGGCTGGTTCCAGAGTGCGAGCAGAGAGGAGGGGCTGTTGACGGAGTGGAAGCAGAGAGGAGCGGCTGTTTGCAGAGGGGGAGCAGAGAGGAGCGGCTGTTTACGTAGTTGGTGCAGAGAGGAGGGGCTTTTGACGGAGTGGGAGCAGTGCGGAGCGGCTGTTTACAGAGCGGGAGCGGAGAGGAGCGGCTGGTTACAGAGTGGGAGCAGAGAGGAGCGGCTGGTTACAGAGCGGGAGCAGAGAGGAGTGGCTGGTTACAAAGCGGGAGCAGAGAGGAGCGGCTGTTTACAGAGGCAGTGAATGAGGAGCGGCTGGTTACAGAGTTGCAGCAAGGACGAGCGGCTGGTAACAGAGTGGGAGCATAGAGAAGCGGCTGATTACAGAGTTGGAGCTGAGAGGAGCGGCTGGTTACAGAGTGGGAGCAGAGAGGAGCGGCTTGTTACAGATTGGTAGCATAGAGAAGCGGCTGGTTACAGAGTGGGAGCAGAGAGGAGCGGCTGGTTACAGAGCGGGAACAGAGACGAGCGGCTGGTAACAGAATGGGAGCAGAGAGGAGCGGCTGGTTACAGAGTGGTAGCATAGAGAAGCGACTGGTTGCAGAGTGGGAGCAGAGAGGAGCGGCGTTACAGAGCGGGAGCAGAGAGGAGCGGCTCGTTACAGTGTGGGAGCAGAGTGCAGCGGCTTGTTCCAGTTCGGGAGCATAGAGGAGCGGCTGTTTACAGAGGCAGAGAATGAGGAGTGGCTGGTTTCAGATTTGCAGCAGAGAGGAGCGGTTGATACAGAGTGGGAGCAGAGAGGGGCGGCTGGTTACAGAGTGGGAGCAGAGAGAAGCGGCTGGTTAGAGTGGGAGCAGAAAGGAGCTACTGTTTACAGAGTGGGAACAGAGAGGAGGGGCTGTTTATGGAGTGGGAGCAGAGAGGAGCGGCTGGTTACAGAGGCACAGAATGAGGAGCGGCTGGTTACAGAGTTGCAGCAGAGATGAGCGGCTGGTTACAGAGTGGGAGCAGAGAGGAGGGGCTGTTGACGGAGTGGGAGCAGAGAGGAGCGGCTGTTTACAGAGTGGGAACAGAGAGGAGCGGCTGTTTACGTAGTTGGAGCAGAGAGGAGGGGCTTTTGACGGAGTGGGAGCAGTGCGGAGCGGCTGTTTACGGAGTGGGAGCAGAGAGGAGCGGCTGTTTACAGAGTTGGAGCTGAGAGGAGCGGCTGGCTACAGAGTGGGAGCAGAGAGCAGCGGCTGGTTACAGAGTGGGAGCAGAGAGGAGTGGTTGGTTACAGAGCGGGAGCGGAGAGAAGCGGCTGGTTACAGAGTGGGAGCAGAGAGGAAGGGCTGTTGACGGAGCGGGAGCATAGAGGATCGGGTGTTTGCAGAGTGGGAGCAGAGAGGAGCGGTTGGTTACAGAGTGGGAGCAGAGAGGAGCGGCTGGTTACAGAGTGGGAGCAGAGAGGAGCGGCTGGTTACAGAACGGGAGCAGAGAGAAGCGGCTGGTTACAGAGTGGGAGCAGAGAGGAGCTATGTTTACAGAGTGGGAGCAGAGTGGAGATCTATTTAGGGAGAGTGAGCAGAGAGGAGCGGCTGGTTACAGAGGCACAGAATGAGGAGCGGCTGGTTACAGAGCTGCAGCAGACATGAGCGGCTGGTTACAGAGTGAGAGCAGAGAGGATGGGCTGTTTCCAGAGTGGGAGCAGAGAGGAGCGCCTGGTTACAGAGTGGGAGCAGAGAGGAGCGGCTCTTTACAGAGTGGGAGCAGAGAGGAGCGACTGGTTCAAGAGTGAGAGCAGAGAGCATCGGCTGGTTACAGAGTGGCAGCAGAGTGGAGAGGCTGGTTGCAGAGCGGGAGCAGAGAGGAGCGGCTGGTTACTGAGTGGGAGGAGAGAGGAGAGGCTGTTTACAGAGTGGGAGCAAAGAGGGGCGTTTGGTTACAGAGCGGGAGCAGAGAGGAGCGGCTGGTTACAGAGTGGGAGCAGAGAGGAGCTATGTTTACAGAGTGGGAGCAGAGTGGAGATCTATTTAGGGAGAGTGAGCAGAGAGGAGCGGCTGGTTACAGAGGCACAGAATGAGGAGCGGCTGGTTACAGAGCTGCAGCAGAGATGAGCGGCTGGTTACAGAGTGAGAGCAGAGACGATGGGCTGTTTCCAGAGTGGGAGCAGAGATGAGCGCCTGGTTACAGAGTGGGAGCAGAGAGGAGCGGCTCTTTACAGAGTGGGAGCAGAGAGGAGCGACTGGTTCAAGAGTGAGAGCAGAGAGCATCGGCTGGTTACAGAGTGGCAGCAGAGTGGAGAGGCTGGTTGCAGAGCGGGAGCAGAGAGGAGCGGCTGGTTACTGAGTGGGAGGAGAGAGGAGAGGCTGTTTACAGAGTGGGAGCAAAGAGGGGCGTTTGGTTACAGAGCGGGAGCAGAGAGGAGCGGCTGGTTACAGAGTGGGAGCAGAGAGGAGCGGCTGGTTACAGAGTGGGAGCAGAGAGCAGCGGCTGGTTACAGAGTGGGAGCAGAGAGGAGCGGTTGGTTACAGAGCGGGAGCAGAGAGGAGCGGCTGGTTACAGAGCGGGAGCAGAGAGGAGCGGCTGGTTACAGAGCGGGAGCAAAAAGGGCGTTTGGTTACAGAGCGGGAGCAGAGAGGAGCGGCTGGTTACAGAGCGGGAGCAGAGAGGAGCGGCTGGTTACAGAGTGGGAGCAGAGAGAAGCGGCTGGTTACAGAGTGGGAGCAGAGAGGAGCGGTTGGTTACAGAGCGGGAGCAGAGAGGAGCGGCTGGTTGCAGAGCGGGAACAGAGAGGAGCAGCTGGTTACAGAGTGGGAGCAGAGAGGAGCGGTTGTTTACAGAGTGGGAGCAGAGAGGAGCTACTGTTTACAGAGTGGGAGCAGAGAGGAGGGTCTCTTTATGGAGTGGGAGCAGAGAGGAGCGGCTGATTACAGAGGCACAGAATGAGGAGCGGCTGGTTACAGAGTTGCAGCAGAGATGAGCGGCTGGTTACAGAGTGGGAGCAGAGAGGAGGGGCTGTTCACGGAGTGGGAGCAGAGAGGAGCGGCTGTTTACAGACTGGGAGCAGAGAGGAGCGGCTGGTTACAGAGTGGGAGCAGAGAGGAGCGACTGGTTACAGAGTGGTAGCAGAGTGGAGCGGCTGGTTGCAGAGTGGGAGCAGAGAAGAGCGACTGTTTACAGAGGCATAGAAGAATGAACGGCTGGTTATAGTGTTGCAGCAGAGAGGAGCGGTTGGTTACAGAGCGGGAGCAGAGAGGAGCGGCTGATTGCAGAGCGGGAACAGAGAGGAGCAGCTGGTTACAGAATGGGAGCAGAGAGGAGCGCTTGTTTACAGAGTGGGAGCAGAGAGGAGCGGCTGGTTACAGAGTGGGAGCAGAGAGCAGCGGCTGGTTACAGAGTGGGAGCAGAGAGGTGCTAATATTTCCAGAGTGGGAGCAGAGAGGAAGAGCTCTTTATGGAGTGGGTGCAGAGAGGAGCGGCTGGTTACAGAGGCACAGAATGAGGAGCGGCTGGTTACAGAGTGGGAGCAGAGAAGATTAGCTGTTAATAGAGTGGGAGCAGATAGGAGCAGCTGCTTACAGAGGCTCAGAATGATGAGCGGCTGATTACAGAGTTGCAGCAGAGAGGAGCGACTGTTTACAGAGTGGGAGCAGAGAGGAGCGGCTGTTTACAGTGGGAGCAGAGAGAAGCGGCTGGTTACAGAGGCAGATAATGAGGAGCGGCTGGTTATAGAGTTGCAGCAGAGAGGAGCGACTGGTTACAGTGTGGGAGCAGAGAGGAGCGGCTGGTTACAAAGTGGGAGCAGAGAGGAGCGGCTGCTTACACAGTTGGAGCTTAGAGGAGCGGCTGGTTACAGAGTGGGAGCAGAGAGGAGCGGTTTGTTACAGAGCGCGTGTAGAGAGGAGCGGCTGGTTACAGAGCGGGAGCGGCTGGTTACTGAGTGGGAGCAGAGAGGAGCGGCTGGTTACAGTGTGGGAGCAGAGTGGAGCGGCTGGTTGCAGAGCGGGAGCAGAGAGGAGCGACTGGTTACTGAGTGTGAGCAGAGAGGAGCGGCTGGTTCCTGAGTGGGAGCAGAGAGGTTCAGCTGTTCACAGCGCGGGAGCAGAGCTGAGAGACAATCCCTGCTGCTGGATCAGTGGTGTGTTTCGAGCAGTTGCTGATAAAATTATTTTCCAGCATGTGAATTACTTCGCTGTGCTTCATTGTGTTTCACATTGTATTAATTAAATGCAATAATTAATTGCGCTGACTTGAAGATTTAAAATACAAAACAACGTACGCTTTGGTAGTCCAGGCATAAAATTCCCAACTGCCTCGCGGGAGACATGTTTATTTTTTGCACAATAACCATAACCCTTCCCGTAAAAATCATTGGATTATGAAGAATAAATTAAATAAACACTATGTGCGAACATCGAAAGTAACAGATCACTTGTTTCTGATAATATTTATTTCACCAACAATGAACAGATCATGCTTCAACGTGAAGCTGGCCCAATGCCAACGTGCGATTTAGATGTGCTTGGAACCCGCTGCCATCTGATCTGAAATCAGAATGTCTACCATTGCAGCACAATCTCCAAAGGCGACAAGTGCAGCCGCACCTATAAGAAGGATCAAGCAGCGCATCGGAGACTTGACCTGGAAATCGTCGCGGTCCAGGCTTGCCATACCATCAGCAGGACGAGGGTTTTGGAGGGAGAAGCGTCCGGCGACATTCCACTGCACGGAGCAGCGCGTGCTGCTGCAGGAGGGCGATGGCTGCGAAGCTGGGTCACTGATTGCAGTGCTGGTAGGCACAGCTGGAGAGGTGAAGGAGCGGCAAGAGTCCATAGGTGGAAGTCACTGGTTCCCAAGAGACGCGTGAATCTGGGGCCCTGAAGAGACGAGAGCCCAAGGGCAGCATAGGCCAGTCCACACAACGACATGTGTGCGCGCTCGATCTGTGCAGCAGAGCTGGTCTCCAGTTTGTCTTGCGTATTCCTTGCCAATGGATCAAGTACTAGCTCTATCAAGTCCGTGTGATTGCTGGTATGCAACGGCCATCACACGTTAAAAAGTCCAAGCACGATGTCAGTCGGGATCTGGAATATTATGTCCTTCATTGATACACCATTGATACTCAGTGCTGTTTGGCATGGTAGCAAGTCATCCTCGCTACGAGAGACTGCCCATGACGATGATAAAATTAAAATGCTGGCAATACGCAGAAGGTCAGGCAGTATCCTGGAGAGCGAAACAGAGTTAACGTTTCAGGTCGATGATGGTCCCTCAAAACATGTCTAGAGGAGGGTGCAATCAGCTGCAGCTGTTAAAATGCGGGAGCAGATAATACGTGGGATCAATTTCCGGCCAATTGCAATCCCCCGTTTTTCTAATGAAGTTCAGTATGCATATTCAATGTTTAAAGCTAAATGAAGCGCTGTGCAAAGAACACTTCCATTTGGGGGTTTCAGATCGTCATATCTCGGTCTGTGACGCTGCTCCATTTGCCTTGCCATCCCGGTGCTGCACATATCGCGCAGGCTGGGAAATAATTTCATCCTAAAAACAGTTGTTGTTTTTCCGGTGACAAGAAATCTAACTGCCTTAATTGCTCAACGCAGCAACAGGATATATATAAAAATCAGCTTTCTACCAATAAGCATTGCTTGATTTCGAAGGTGGGCGGTATATGTTTCAATTCATTCACAATGTGGTTGGTTTACTGTTCCAACAAGATAACTCCGTCATTGTCTTGTCTTGGGATCGCAACAACGTCCGCATCACCCACGACAAATGACAATAGCTGATGATTGCTAAATGGACCACCGCCTAATCCACCCTGTTATTATATGAATGTAGACTCAAAACAGCAGCTGGAACAGAAATACTGGAGCACTCAAAGACCCCATTATGAAAGTCCTATTGACATAGCGCCTCGCAACCAACTTCAAGAATTACAGTCAGCCTGAGAGGCAGAATGTCCACATTGCCTGGTCGGCCTTCAATGCCTCTATAGTTAGCATCGCTGTCGATAAATCCATGAGGAAACATTAAGACTGGTTCGACGAGAATGACCAGAAGATCCAGGAGCTAATAAGCCACAATTGCAAGTCATTGTTGAATTGGAAACAGATGCACATCTCGAGAGCAAGAAGGCAGTTCTTTTGACGTCTGACGACCGCGATCCAAGATAAATCTCGCGACCTAAATAACAGATGGTGGGTGGAAATAGCGCAGGAGATCCAGCAACTAGCTGACAAACAGGACGTGCTAGGATTCATTGGCGCAACCAAGAACAATTATGATCAAGCAGTGAAGTTTGTACCCAACTGAAGGTCAGAAACGGAAGAGTAATTACAAGGACAGAGAAGCAGTCAGTGCCCGCTGGAAGGGGTACTTCAAGATCTGCTTATCAGAGACATGAGTGTCCTCGATTCCATCCGACAGCATGCTACCCATCACCAACTCAGAAAAACCGCAGCCTGGCACAATGTTCAAAAGGCCATCGATAATTTAAGAACAAGAAGGCCTCAGCAGCAGATGGAATCCACGCAGAAGCACTGAAGCATGGCGGCAAATTACTTTTGGCGCGAATCCAATAACTCACTTCTCTTATTTGGAATGAGGAGAGCAGGCCAGCAGATTTCTGACGTGTTGTAATCGTGACTAGCTTCAAGAAAGGCGACAAGTCAATTTGCGATAATTACAGAGGAGTTTCCCTGCTGCCTGCCCCAGAGAAAGTCACCGGAAGAATCCTCCTTCATCCCATTCTCCCAGTTGCTGTAGAGGTCACACATTCATAGTACTCATTCTGCCCACTGGGGGGCACAAAGGACATGATCATCTCACTGCACGCCAAATTCAAGAAAAACGCAGGAAGCAGCATCGATCTCCGACATATCCAAGAGATTCACTGGATCTTCATAATCATGGATTGGCATATTTAGATTCAATTTGAAATCTTTAGGAGCAACAGGAGGTTTAAAGCAACATTTTAAGAATGCATGCGGAGGGGACGATTCTGTGCTTTTCAGTTTATAAGACTGAGCCCTTGCCGCTTGGTTACCGTGCCACACACCCACCGAGCTGATGTCAATATTTCCAATAGTAAGTATTTGCGGTGCTGAAAATTCGAAATTCAGACAGAAATTGTTTGAAATATTCAGCAGGCCAGAAAGCATTTCTGGAGAGCGAAGTGAATTTTTCCTGTCAGATCGGTGACTAATCTTCATAACTGGAGGTAGTTGGAGTTGTAGCAGGTTTTAAACAGGTAAAGAGGCAGGGAAACTGATCGGGGCTGGGGAAGGAACAAAGAGAAAGATCTGTGACAGGGTGGAATGCAGGTGAGATGAAATGAATCAAGGGATGGATTGCGCAAAGCAGAAGGGGATAACATTGGGACAAGGAAAGAAACAAAAGATGGGTTTAGCGGATCACTAAATAGGAAGAGCAGAATCATTAACAACAGCTCGTGTCCTAAAAATGGGAGACGTCTTCATGACCTTCATTTGTTGTACTCAATCTTGATTAGAGAAGAATGTAAACTGCCGAATGGAAAGATGAGGTGCCGTTCCTAGAGCTTACGTTGAGCTTCATTTCAGGAAGAACATCGATCTCAGAGGGGGAGTGGGGCGGAGAATTAAAATACCTTCTGACCGCATGAACAGAATCAAGCTTGCCGCCTGACCAATGGCGCCTCACAAAGTGTTCACCCAATCTGTGCCTGCTATCACCAGTGCAGAGGAGACCACATGGTGAGCAGCTAATACAGTATGACACATTGAAAGAAGTCAAACAATGTTTTACCTGGAAGGTGTGTTTGGGACGCTGGACAGTGGGTAGGAAGGAGATAACAACGCAGGTGTTGCATTTTCTGCGATTGCCTGGGAAGATGCGGTGGGAAGGGGAGGGGCTGATTAGAGTGACTGTGGAATGGACCATTGTCTAGCGGAAGGAGCGTAATCTTCAGAAATGCTGGAATGGGAAGAGAGGAGAAGAAGAGTTTGGTGGTTGAATCACGCTCGAGGAGGCAGACAAGGTGGAGGACGATCCGTTGATTCTGGAGGCTGGTTGGGTGGAAGGTGAGTGCAAGCGTAAAAACGTAATTTTATGCGTGAGAGCGAGAGAAACGATGAGAGCAGAATTGCGGATAATGGGACGAACTTGGTCGAGTGCAAAGTCGAACAAGGTGGAGTGGAATCTTCGGTTAAGGTACATGGAACACTTCGCTTGATAAGTCGAAGTATTGAATACAAGAGCAAGGAGGTTAGGCTTCAACTTTATAAAAACCCTGTTTGGCAGCAGCAGGAAAGATGAGATTTACTAGAATGTTGCCTGGGCTCGAAAATTTTAGCTATGAGGAAATATTGGAGATGCTGGATCTATTTTGTTGGGAACAGCGGAGGCTAAGGGGAGACCTGATTCAGCTGTGTAAAATTATGAGCAGCCTGGATAGAATAATAGGAAGGATCGGTTTCATTTGGCAGAGTGGTCAACAACCAGGGGGCATAGATTTAAAGTAATTGGTGGGAGATATGATGAGATATGAGGGGCAATGTCTGCACCCAGTGAGTGGTGGGGGTCGGGAAATCACTGCCTGAGAGGCACGAAACCTCACCACATGTAGAACATACTTGGATGCGCCCTAAAAGACCCATAACCTACATGGCTACGGACCAAAAGCTGGAAAGTGAGATTAGACTGGATAGAGATTGGTCGCCCAGCGCGGACAGGATGGGCCGAAATGGCGTCCTGCTTTGCTGCTAATATCGATGATTCTCTGATATTATAAAGCTCCCTCTGCTATGTCCCCATCAAAAATACTCAAAGCTGGTCGACCAGCGGTTCAGCAACAAAGTAAAGCTCTCTTGCTCACTCGCATCACACAATACCAGGGCAGGCAGAGCACGGTTTATATTCAGCGTAATGCTCCCCCGACACTGTCCCAACAAACAGTCGCAGGGAATGTGCAGTACGGGTTAGATACAGAGTAAAGCTCCCTCTACACTGTCTCATCAAACTCTTCGAGTGCAGTTACAGGACGTGTTGGGTACAGAGTAAAACTCCCTTTCCGATTTTGCATCAAGCAATCACATGGCAGGTAAAGCACCGGTTACAATCATTGCAATGTTCCCTCGAGACTGTCCCATTAAACAGTCGCAGGGCTAATTATGTTCAGCGTAAAGCTCATTCTAAATTGTGCCATCACGCATTACAAGGACACGGACACCATGGCTTAGATAAAAAGTAAAGTTAACTCTACACTGCCCAATCAACATTTCCAGTGCAGGTACAGCTCGGGTTAAAGACAGACTAAAGCCGAAGCTAAACTATCCCATTAAAGATTCCCTGGATAGATTCAGCACCGGTAAGGTCGAGAGAAAAGCTACCTCCTCGATATCCCATCAAGCAATCCAAGGGCTGTTAAACCAACGGTTACATTCAGAGCAAAGATCCCTCAACACGGTCCCATCAAACACTCCCTGGATAGGTTCAGCACGGGTAAGATAGAGAGTAAAGGTCGCTCTGCACTCTCCCATCAAACAATAGCAATGCATGTACAGCTCGGTTTAGATAAAGAGCAAAGCTCACTCTACACTGTCACATCAAACACTCGCTGGATAATGTGAACAAGGGTTTGACACAGATTAGATCTCAGTCGACACTGTCACTTCAAATGCTCGCAGGGCAGTTGCAGCACCATTTAGATACAGAGTAAAGCTCCTTCAAAAGTTGCCAATCAAACATTCCCAGGGCAGTACAGCAAGTAGTGAGATACAGGCTAAATCTCATAAGAACATAAAGAAATAAGCTATAGAATTAGGGGCTTGTCATTTAGCACCTCGAACTTGCTGCGCCATTAAATACGATTAAATAAGTTCATGGCTGATTTGGTCATGGACAGAGCACCACCTCCCTGCCCGCTCCGCATAACCCTTTATTCCTTTATCGCTCAATAATCTGTCTATCTACGCTTTGAATATATTCAATGATGCAAACTCTATAGCTCTCTGGGGCAGATAATTCCATAGATATACAACCCTCTGAGAGAAGAAATTCCTCCTGATCTCAGTTTTAAATGGGGGTTCCGTTATTCTGAGACTATGTCCCCTAGTTTTATTTTCCATTATGAGTGGCAATATCCTCTCTGCATCCACCCTGTCGAGCCCTGTATTTTTCTTATATGTTTCGATAAGATCACTTCTCATTCTTCTCAACTCCAATGTGTATATGCACTACTTACTCGATGTATCTTCAAAATGCAAATCCCTCATCTCCGGTTACAGAGTGGGAGCAGAGAGGAGCGGCTGGTTGCAGAGTGGGAGCAGTGAGGAGAGGCTGGTTACAGAGTGGGAGCAGAGAGGAGCGGCAGGTTACAGAGTGGGAGCAGTGAGGAGCGGCTGGTTACATAGTGGGAGCAGAGAGGAGCGGCTGGTTACAGAGTGGGAGCAGAGAGGAGCGGCTGTTCACAGAGTGGGAGCAGAGAGGAGCGGATGGTTACAGAGTGGGAGCAGAGAGGAGCGGCTGTTTACAGAGTGGGAGCAGAGAGGAGCGGGTGGTTATAGAGTGGGAGCACAGAGGAGCGGTTGGTTACAGAGCGGGAGCAGAGAGGAGCGGCTGGTTACAGAGTGGGAGCAGAGAGGAGCGGCTGTTCACAGAGTGGGAGCAGAGAGATGCGGCTGGTTACAGAGTGGCACCAGAGTGGAGCGGCTGGTTACAGAGTGGGAGCAGAGAGGAGCGGATGGTTACAGAGTTCGAGCAGAGAGGAGCGGCTGTTTACAGAGTGGGAGCAGAGAGGAGCGGCTGGTTATAGAGTGGGAGCAGAGAGGAGCGGCTGTTTACAGAGTGGGAGCAGAGAGGAGCGGCTGGTTACAGATTGTGAGCAGAGAGGAGCGGCTGTTTACGGAGTGGGTGCAGAGAGGAGCTACTGTTTACAGAGTGGGAGCAGAGAGGAGCGGCTGGTTACAGAGGCACAGAATGAGGAGCGGCTGGTTACAGAGTTGCATCAGAGATGAGCGGCTGGTTACAGAGTGGGTGTAGAGAGGAGCGGCTGGTTCCAGAGTAGAAGCAGAGAGGAGCGGCTGGTTAGAGTGGGAGAAGAGAGGAGCGGCTGGTTCCAGAGCGGGAGCAGAGAGGAGCGGCTGTTTACAGAGCGGGAGTAGAGAGGAGCGGCTGTTTACAGAGTGGGAGCAGAGAGGAGCGGGTGGTTACAGAGTGGGAGCAGAGAGGACCGGCTGTTTATAGGGTGGGAGCAGAGAGGAGGGGCTGTTGACGGAGTGGGAGCAGAGAGGAGCGGCTCGTTACAGAGTGGGAGCAGACAAGAGGGGCTGTTGATGGAGCGGGAGCAGTGAGGAGCGGCTGTTTACAAAGTGGGAGCAGAGTGGAGCCGCTGTTTACAGAGTGGGAGCAGAGAGGAGCGGCAGGTTACAGAGTGGGAGTAGAGAGGAGCGGCTGGTTACAGAGGCAGAGAATGAGGAGCGGCTGGTTATAGAGTTGCATCAGTGAAGAGCGGCTGGTTACAGAGTGGGTGTAGAGAGGGGCGGCTGGTTCCAGAGTGGGAGCACAGAGGCGCGGCTGGTTATAGATTTGCAGCAGAGAGGAGCGGCTGGTTTCAGAGTGGGAGCAGAGAGGAGCGGCTGGTTCCAGAGTGGAAGCAGAGAGGAGCGGCTGGTTAGAGTGGGAGAAGAGAGGAGCGGCTGGTTCCAGAGTGGGAGCAGAGAGGAGCGGCTGTTTACAGAGCGGGAGTAGAGAGGAGCGGCTGTTTACAGAGTGGGAGCAGAGAGGAACGGGTGTTTACAGAGTGGGAGCAGAAAGGAGTGGCTGTTTACAGAGTGGGAGCAGAGAGGAGCGGCTGTTTACAGAACGGCAGCAGAGAGGAGCGGCTGGTTACAGAGTGGGAGCAGAGAGGAGCGTCTGGTTACAGAGTGGGAGCACGTGCAGCGGCTGGTTACAGAGCGGGAGCAGAGAGGAGCGGCTGGTTACAAAGCGGGAGCAGAAAGGAGCGGTTGTCTGCAGAGGCAGTGAATGAGGAGCGGCTGGTTACAGAGTTGCAGCAGAGAGGAGCGGCTGGTTACAGAGTGGGAGCAGAGAGGAGCGGCTGGTTACAGAGTGGAGCAGAGAGGAGTGGCTGTTAATAGAGTGGGAGCAGATAGGAGCGGCTGGTTACAGAGGCTCAGAATGATGAGCGGCTGATTACAGAGTTGCAGCAGAGAGGAGCGGTTGTTTACAGAGTGGGAGCAGAGAGGAGGGGCTGTTGACGGAGCGGGAGCAGAGAGGAGCGGCTGTTTGCAGAGTGGGAGCAGAGAGGAGCGGCTGTTTAGAGTGGGAGCAGAGAGGAGCGGCTGGTTACAGAGGCAGATAATGAGGAGCGGCTGGTTATAGAGTTGCAGCAGAGAGGAGCGGCTGGATACAGTGTGGCAGCAGAGAGGAGCGGCTGGTTACAAAGTGGGAGCAGAGAGGAGCGGCTGTTAACGGAGTGGGAGCAGAGAGGAGCGGCTGTTTACGGAGTGGGTGCAGAGTGGAGTAGCTGTTTACGGAGTGGGAGCAGAGAGGAGCGGCTGTTTACACATTTGGAGCTTAGAGGAGCGGCCGGTTACAGAGTTGGAGCAGAGAGGAGCGGCTA
Organism: Pristiophorus japonicus; assembly: GCF_044704955.1. NCBI lineage: Eukaryota > Metazoa > Chordata > Chondrichthyes > Pristiophoridae > Pristiophorus > Pristiophorus japonicus. The sequence goes on along the minus strand of NW_027250723.1, from coordinate 201,379 downwards.
GTTACAGTGTGGGAGCAGAGAGGAGCGGCTGGTTACAGAGCGGGAGCAGAGAGGAGCGGCTGGTTACTGAGTGTGAGCAGAGAGGAGCGGCTGGTTACTGAGTGGGAGCAGAGAGGAGCAGCTGTTCACAGAGCGGGAGCAGAGCTGAGAGACAATCCCTGCTGCTGGACCAGTGGCGTGTTTCGAGCAGTTGCTGATAAAATTATTTTCCAGCATCTGAATTACTTCGCTGTGCTTCATTGTGTATCACATTGTATTAATTAAATGCAATAATTAATTGCGCTGACTTGAAGATATAAAATACAAAACAACCTACTCTTTGGTAGTTCAGGCATAAAATTCCCAACTGCCTCGCGGGAGACATGGTTATTGTGCACAAAATAAACGTCACACTTCCCGTAAAAATCATTGGATTATGACAATAAATTAAATAAACACTATGTGCGAAAATCGAAAGTAACAGATCACTTGTTTCTGATAATATTTATTTCAACAACAATGAACAGATCTTGCTTCAACGTGAAGCTGGCCCAATGCCAACGTGCGATTTAGATGTGCTTGGAACCCGCTGCCGTCTGATCTGGAATCAGAATGTCTACCATTGCAGCACAATCTCCAAAGGCGACAAGTGCAGCCGCATCAATAAGAAGGATCAAGCAGCGCATCGGAGACTTGACCTGGAAATCGTCGCGGTCCAGGCTTGCCATACCATCAGCAGGACGAGGGTTTTGGAGGGAGAAGCGTCCGGCGACATTCGACTGCACGGAGCAGCGCGTGCTGCTGCAGGAGGGCGATGGCTGTGAAGCTGGGTCACTGATTGCAGTGCTGGTAGGCACAGCTGGAGAGGTGAAGGAGCGCCAAGTGTCCATAAGTGGAAGTGACTAGTTCCCACGAGACGCGTGAATCTGGGGCCCTGAAGAGACGAGAGCCCAAGGGCAGCATAGGCCAGCCCACACAACGACATGTGTGCGCGCTCGGTCTGTGCAGCAGAGCTGGTCTCCAGTTTGTCTTGCGTATTCCTTGCCAATGGATCAAGTACTAGCTCTATTAAGTCCGCGTGATTGCTGGTATGCAACGGCCATCACACGTTAAAAAGTCCAAGCACGATGTCGGTCGGGATCTGGAATATTATGTCCTTCATTGATACACCATTGATACTCAGTGCTGTTTGGCATGGTAGCAAGTCATCCTCGCTACGAGAGACTGCCCATGACGATGATAAAATTAAAATGCTGGCAATACGCAGAAGGTCAGGCAGTATCCTGGAGAGCGAAACAGAGTTAACGTTTCAGCTCGATGATGGTCCCTCAAAACATGTCTAGAGGAGGGTGCAATCAGCTGCAGCTGTTAAAATGCGGGAGCAGATAAGACGTGGGATCGATTTCCGGCCAATTGCAATCCCCCGTTTTTCTAATGAAGTTCAGTATGCATATTAAATTTAAAAAGTTAACTGAAGCGCTGTGCAAAGAACACTTCCATTTGGGGGTTTCAGATCGTCATATCTCGGTCTGTGACGCTGCTCCATTTGCCTTGCCATCCCGGTGCTGCATATATCGCGCAGGCTGGGATTATTTTCATCCTAAAAACAGTTGTTGGTTTTCCGGTGACAAAAAATCTAACTGCCTTAATTGCTCAACGCAGCTACAGGATATATATAAAAATCAGCTTTCTACCAATAAGCATTGCTTGATTTCGAAGCTGGTCGGTATATGTTTCAATTCATTCACAATGTGGTTGGTTTACTGTTCCAACAAGATAACTACGTCATTGTCTTGTCTTGGGATCGCAACCACGTCCGCATCACCCACGCCATGACAATAGCTGATGATTGCTAAATGGACCACCGCCTAATCCATCCTCTTATTATATGAATGTAGACTCAAAACAGCAGCTGGAACAGAAATGCTGGAGCACTCAAAGACCCCATTATGAAAGTCCTATTGACATAGCGCCTCGCAACCAACTTCAAGAATTCTAGTCAGCCTGAGAGGCAGAATGTCCACATTGCCTGGTCGGCCTTCAATGCCTCTATAGTTAGCATCGCTGTCGATAAATCCATGAGGAAACATCAAGACTGGTTCGACGAGAATGACCAGAAGATCCAGGAGATAATAGGCCACAAATGCAAGTCATTGTTGAATTGGAAAAAGATGTACATCTCGAGAGCAAGAAGGCAGTTCTTTAGACGTCTGACGACCGCGATCCAAGATAAATCTCGCGACCTAAATAACAGATGGTGGGTGGAAATAGCGCAGGAGATCCAGCAACTAGCTGACAAACAGGACGTGCAAAGATTCATTGGCGCAACCAAGAACAATTATGATCAAGCAGTGAAGTTTGTACCCAACTGAGGGTCAGAAACGGAAGAGTAATTACAAGGACAGAGAAGCAGTCAGTGCCCGCTGGAAGGCGTACCTCAAGATCTGCTTATCAGAGACATGAGTGTCCTCGATTCCATCCGACAGCATGCTACCCATCACCAACTCAGAAAAACATCAGCCTGGCACAATGTTCAAAAGGCCATCGATAATTGAAGAACAAGAAGGCCTCAGCAGCAGATGGAATCCCCGCAGAAGCACTGAAGCATGGCGGCAAATTACTTTTGGCGCGAATCCAATAACTCAGTTCTCTTATTTGGAATGAGGAGAGCAGGCCAGCAGATTTCTGACGTGTTGTAATCGTGACTAGCTTCAAGAAAGGCGTCAAGTCCATTTGCGATAATTACAGAGGAGTTTCCCTGCTGCCTGCCCCAGAGAAAGTCACCGGAGGAATCCTCCTTCATCCCATTCTCCCAGTCACTGTCGAGGTCACACATTCATAGTACTCATTCTGCCCACTGGGGGCACAAAGGACATGATCATCTCACTGCACGCCAAATTCAAGAAAAACGCAGGAAGCAGCATCGATCTCCGACATATCCAAGAGATTCAATGGATCTTCATAATCATGGATTGGCAGATTAAATTCAATTTGAAATCTTTAGGAGCAACAGGAGGTTTAAAGCAACATTTTAAGAATGCATGCGGAGGGGACGATTCTGTGCTTTTCAGTTTATAAGACGGAGCCCTTGCCGCTTGGTTGCCGTGCCACACACCCACCGAGCTGATGTCAATATTTCCAATGGTAAGTATTTGCGGTGCTGAAAATTCGAAATTCAGACAGAAATTGTTTGAAATATTCAGCAGGCCAGAAAGCATTTCTGGAGAGCGAAGTGAATTTTACCTGTCAGATCGGTGACTAATCTTCACAACTGGAGATAGTTGGAGTTGTACCAGGTTTTAAAAAGGTAAAGAGGCAGGGAAACTGGTCGGGGCTGGGGAAGGAACAAAGAGAAAGATCTGTGACAGGGTGGAATGCAGGTGAGATGAAATGAATCAAGGGATGGATTGCGCAAAGCAGAAGGGGATAACATTGGGACAAGGAAAGAAACAAAAGATGGGTTTAGTGGATCACTAAATAGGAAGAGCAGAATCATTAACAACAGCTCGTGCCCTAAAAATGGGAGACGACTTCATGAACTTCATTTGTTGTACTCAATCTTGATTAGAGAAGAATGTAAACTGCCGAATGGAAAGATGAGGTGCCGTTCCTAGAGCTTACGTTGAGCTTCATTTCAGGAAGAACATCGATCCCAGAGGGGGAGTGGGGCGGAGAATTAAAATACCTTCTGACCGCATGCTCTGAATCAAGCTTGCCGCCTGACCAATGGCGCTTCACAAAGTGATCACCCAATCTGTGCCTGCTATCACCAGTGCAGAGGAGACCACATGGTGAGCAGCTAATACAGTATGACACATTGAAAGAAGTCAAACAATGTTTTAACTGGAAGGTGTGTTTGGGACGCTGGACAGTGGGTAGGAAGGAGATAACAACGCAGGTGTTGTATTTTCTGCGATTGCCTGGGAAGATGCGGTGGGAAGGGGAGGGGCTGATTAGAGTGACTGTGGAATGGACCATTGTCTAGCGGAAGGAGCGTAATCTTCAGAAATGCTGGAATGGGAAGAGAGGAGAAGAAGAGTTTGGTGGTTGAATCACGCTCGAGGAGGCAGACAAGGTGGAGGACGATCCGTTGATTCTGGAGGCTGGTTGGGTGGAAGGTGAGTGCAAGCGTAAAAACGTAATTTTCTGCGTGAGAGCGAGAGAAACGATGAGAGCAGAATTGCGGATAATGGGACGAACTTGGTCGAGTGAAAAGTCGAACAAGGTGGAGTGGAATCTTCGGTTAAGGTACATGGAACACTTCGCTTGATAAGTCGAAGTATTGAATACAAGAGCAATGAGGTCAGGCTTCAACTTTATAAAACCCTGTTTGGCAGCAGCAGGAAAGATGAGATTTACTAGAATGTTGCCTGGGCTCGGAAATTTTAGCTATGAGGAAATATTGGAGATGCTGGATCTATTTTGTTGGGAACAGCGGAGGCTAAGGGGAGACCTGATTCAGCTGTGTAAAATTATGAGCTGCCTGGATAGAATAATAGGAAGGATCGGTTTCATTTGGCAGAGTGGTCAACAACCAGGGGGCATAGATTTAAAGTAATTGGTGGGAGATATGATGAGATATGAGGCGCAATGTCTGCACCCAGTGAGTGGTGGGGGTCGGGAAATCACTGCCTGAGAGGCACGAAACCTCACCACATGTAGAACATACTTGGATGCGCCCTAAAAGACCCATAACCTACATGGCTACGGATCAAAAGCTGGAAAGTGAGATTAGACTGGATAGAGATTGGTCGCCCAGCGCGGACAGGATGGGCCGAAATGGCGTCCTGCTTTGCTGCTAATATCGATGATTCTCTGATACTATAAAGCTCCCTCTGCTGTGTCCCCATCAAAAATACTCAAGGCTGGTCGACCAGGCGTTCAGCAACAAAGTAAAGCTCTCTTGCTCACTCGCATCACACAATACCAGGGCAGGCAGAGCACGGCTTACATTCAGCTTAATGCTCCCCCTACACTGTCCCAACAAACAGTCGCAGGGAATGTGCAGTACGGGTTAGATACAGAGTAAAGCTCCCTCTACACTGTCTCATCAAACTCTTCGAGTGCAGTTACAGGACGTGTTGGATACAGAGTAAAACTCCCTTTCCGATTTTGCATCAAGCAATCACAGGGCAGGTAAAGCACCGGTTACAATCATTGCAATGTTCCCTCGAGACGGTCCCATTAAACAGTCGCAGAGCAGGTACAGCACGGCTATTATATAAATAACGATCTTTCTCCGCTGTCCCATCAAACTCTCGCAGGGCTAATTATGTTCAGCGTAAAGCTCATTCTAAATTGTGCCATCACGCATTACAAGGACACGGACATCATGGCTTAGATAAAAAGTAAAGTTAACTCTACACTGCCCAATCAACATTTCCAGTGCAGGTACAGCTCGGGTTAAAGACAGACTAAAGCCGAAGCTAAACTATCCCATTAAAGATTCCCTGGATAGATTCAGCACCGGTAAGGTCGAGAGAAAAGCTACCTCCTCGTTATCGCATCAAGCAATACAAGGGCTGTTAAACCACCGGTTACATTCAGAGCAAAGATCCCTCAACACGGTCCCATCAAACACTCCCTGGATAGGTTCAGCACGGGTAAGATAGAGAGTAAAGCTCGCTCTGCACTCTCCCATCAAACACTAGCAATGCAGGTACAGCTCGGTTTAGATAAAGAGCAAAGCTCATTCTACACTGTCACATCAAACACTCGCTGGATAATGTGATCAAGGGTTTGACACAGATTACATCTCAGTCGACATTGTCACATCAAATACTCGCAGGCCAATTGCAGCACCATTTAGATACAGAGTAAAGCTCCTTCAAAAGTTTCCAATCAAACATTCCCAGGGCAGTGCAGCAAGTAGTGAGATACAGGCTAAATCTCATAAGAACATAAAAAAATAAGCTATAGAATTAGGGGCTTGTCATTTAGCACCTCGAACTTGCTGCGCCATTAAATACGATCAAATAAGTTCATGGCTGATTTTGTCATGGACAGAGCACCACCTCCCTGCCCGCTCCGCATAACCATTTATTCCTTTATCGCTCAATAATCTGTCTATCTAAGCTTTGAATATATTCAATGATGCAGACTCTATAGCTCTCTGGGGCAGATAATTCCATAGATATACAACCCTCTGAGAGAAGAAATTCCTCCTGATCTCAGTTTTAAATGGGGGTTGCGTTATTCTGAGACTATGTCCCCTAGATTTATTTTCCATTATGAGTGGCAATATCGTCTCTGCATCCTCCTTGTCGAGCCCTGTATTTATTTTATATGTTTCGAGAAGATCACTTCTCATTCTTCTCAACTCCAATGTGTATAGGCACTACTTACTCGATGTATCTTCAAAATGCAAACCCCTCATCTCCGGTTACAGAGTGGGAGCAGAGAGGAGCGGCTGGTTACAGAGTGGGAGCAGAGAGCAGCGGCTGGTTACATGAGTGGGAGCATAGAGGAGCGGCTGGTTGCAGAGTGGAGCATATTGGAAAGGCTGTTTACAGAGTGGGAGCAGAGAGGAGCGGCTGGTTACAGAGGCTGAGAATGAGGAGCGGCTGGTTACAGAGTTGCAGCAGAGAGGAGCGGCTGGTTACAGAGTGGGAGCAGTGAGGAGCAGCTGGTTACAGAGTGGGAGCAGAGAGGAGCGGCTGGTTACAGAGTGGGAGCAGAGAGGAGCGGCTGGTTACAGAGGCTGAGAAGGACGAGCGACTGGTTCCAGCGTTGCAGCAGAGAGGAGCGGCTGGTTACAGAGTGGGAGCAGTGAGGAGCGGCTGGTTACAGAGTGGGTGCAGAGAGGAGAGGCTCTTTACAGAGTGGGAGCAGAAAGGAACGACTGGTTCCAGAGTGAGAGCAGAGAGCAGCGCCTGGTTACAGAGTGGGAGCAGAGAGGAGCGTTTGGTTACAGAGATGGAGCAGAGAGGAGCGGCTGGTTACAGAGTGGGAGCAGAGATGAGCGGCTATTTCCAGAGTGGGAGCAGAGGGGAGCGGCTGGTTACAGAGTGGCACCAGAGTGGAGCGGCTGGTTACAGAGTGGGAGCAGAGAGGAGCGGCTGGTTTCAGATTGGGAGCAGAGAACAGCGGTTGGTTACAGAGCGGGAGCAGAGAGGAGCGGCTGGTTACAGAGCGGGAGCAGAGAGGAGCGGCTGGTTACAGAGTGGGAGCAGAGAGGAGCGGCTGGTTACAGAGTGGGAGCAGAGAGGAGCGGCTGTTTACAGAGTGAGAGCAGAGAGGAGCGGCTGGTTATAGAGTGGGAGCAGAGAGGAGCGGCTGGTTACAGAATGGGAGCAGAGAGCAGCGGCAGGTTACATGAGTGGGAGCATAGAGGTCCGGCTGGTTACAGAGTGGAGCATATCGGAGCGGCTGTTTACAGAGTGGGAGCAGAGAGGAGCGGTTTGTTACAGACGCTGAGAAGGAGGAGCGACTGGTTAGAGTTGCAGCAGAGAGGAGCGGCTGGTTACAGAGTGGGAGCAGTGAGGAGCGGGTTGGTGACAGATTGGGAGCAGAGAGGAGGGGCTGTTTACAGAGTGGGAGCAGAGAGGAGCGCCTGGTTACGGAGTGGGAGCAGAGAGGAGTGGCTCTTTACAGAGTGGGAGCAGAAAGGAGCGACTGGTTCCAGAGTGAGAGCAGAGAGCAGCGGCTGGTTGCAGAGTGAGCGCAGAGAGGAGCTACTGTTTACAGAGTGGGAGCAGAGAGGAGCGGCTGTTTACGGAGTGGGAGCAGAGAGGAGCGTCTGGTTACAGAGGCACAGAATGAGGAGCGGCTGGTTACAGAGTGGGAGCAGAGAGGAGCGGCTGGTTGCAGAGTGGGAGCAGAGAGGAGGGGCTGTTGACGGAGAGGGAGCAGAGAGGAGGGGCTGTTGACGGAGTGGGTGTAGAGAGGAGCTGCTGGTTACAGAGTGGGAGCAGAGAGGAAGGGCTGTTGACGGAGCGGGAGCAGTGAGGAGCGGCTGTTTACAGAGTGGGAGCAGAGAGGAGCGGCTGTTTACTGAGTTGGAGCAGAGAGGAGCGGCTGGTTACAGAGTGGGAGCAGAGAGGAGCGGCTGGTTATAGAGTTGCATCAGAGAGGAGCGGCTGGTTACAGAGCAGGTATATAGAGGAGCGGCTGGTTATAGATTTGCAGCAGAGAGGAGCGGCTGGTTACAGAGTGGGAGCAGAGAGGCGCGGCTGGTTCCAGAGTGGAAGCAGAGAGGAGCGGCTGGTTAAAGAGTGGGAGAAGAGAGGAGCGGCTGGTTCCGGAGTGGGAGCAGAGAGTACCTGCTGTTTACAGAGCGGGAGTAGAGAGGAGCGGCTGGTTACAGAGGCAGTGAATAAGGAGCGGCTGGTTACAGAGTTGCAGCAGAGACGCGCGACTGTTTACAGAGTGGGAGCAGAGAGGAGCGGCTGGTTACAGAGTGGTAACATAGAGAAGCGGCTGATTACACAGTGGGAGCAGAGAGGAGCGGCTGGTTACATAGGTACAGAATGAGGAGCGGCTGGTTACTGAGTTGCAGCAGAGAGGAGCGGCTGGTTACAGAGTGGGAGCAGAGAGGAAGGGCTGTTGACGGAGCGGGAGCACAGAGGATCGGATGCTTACAGAGTGGGAGCAGAGAGGAGCGGCTGGTTTCAGAGTGGCAGCAGAGAGGAGCGGCTGGTTACAGAGTGGGAGCAGGAAGGAGCGACTGGTTCCAGAGTGAGAGCAGAGAGCAGCGGCTGGTTGCAGAGAGGAGCGTTTGGTTACAGAGTGGGAGCAGAGAGGAGCGGCTGTTTACAGAGTGGGAGCAGAGAGCAGCTGCTGGTTACAGAGTGGGAGCAGAGAGGAGCGGCTGGTTACAGAGCGGGAGCAGAGAGCAGTGGGAGCAGAGAGAACCGGCTGGTTACAGAGTGGGAGCAGAGCGGAGCTACTCTTTACAGAGTGGGAGCAGAGAGGAGCGGCTGGTCACGGAATGGGAGCAGAGAAGAGCGGCTGGTTACAGAGGCACAGAATGAGGAGCGGCTGGTTACAGATTGGGAGCAGAGAGGAACGGCTGGTTACAGAGGCTCAGAATGAGGAGAGGCTGGTTACAGAGTGGGAGCAGAGAGGAGCGGCTGGTTACAGAGAGAGAGCAGAGAGCAGCGGCTGGTTACAGAGTGGCAGCACAGTGGAGCGGCTGGTTACAGAGCGGGAGCAGAAAAGAGCGGCTGGTTACAGATTGGGAGCAGAGTGCAGCGGCTGGTTACAGACGGGGAGCAGAGAGGAGCGGCTGTTTACAGAGGCAGAGAATGAGGAACGGCTGATTTCAGAGTTGCAGAAGAGATGAGCGGCTGGTGGCAAAGTTGGAGCAGAGGGAAGCGGCTGGTTACAGAGTGAGCGCAGAGAGGAGCTACTGTTTACAGAGTGGGAGCAGAGAGGAGCGGCTGTTTACGGAGTGGGAGCAGAGAGGAGCGTCTGGTTACAGAGGCACAGAATGAGGAGCGGCTGGTTACAGAGTGGGAGCAGAGAGGAGCGGCTGGTTGCAGAGTGGGAGCAGAGAGGAGGGGCTGTTGACGGAGAGGGAGCAGAGAGGAGGGGCTGTTGACGGAGTGGGTGTAGAGAGGAGCTGCTGGTTACAGAGTGGGAGCAGAGAGGAAGGGCTGTTGACGGAGCGGGAGCAGTGAGGAGCGGCTGTTTACAGAGTGGGAGCAGAGAGGAGCGGCTGTTTACTGAGTTGGAGCAGAGAGGAGCGGCTGGTTACAGAGTGGGAGCAGAGAGGAGCGGCTGGTTATAGAGTTGCATCAGAGAGGAGCGGCTGGTTACAGAGCAGGTATATAGAGGAGCGGCTGGTTATAGATTTGCAGCAGAGAGGAGCGGCTGGTTACAGAGTGGGAGCAGAGAGGCGCGGCTGGTTCCAGAGTGGAAGCAGAGAGGAGCGGCTGGTTAAAGAGTGGGAGAAGAGAGGAGCGGCTGGTTCCGGAGTGGGAGCAGAGAGTACCTGCTGTTTACAGAGCGGGAGTAGAGAGGAGCGGCTGGTTACAGAGCGGGAGCAGAGAGGAGCGGCTGTTTACAGAGGCAGTGAATAAGGAGCGGCTGGTTACAGAGTTGCAGCAGAGACGCGCGACTGTTTACAAGGTGGGAGCAGAGAGGAGCGGCTGGTTACAGAGTGGTAACATAGAGAAGCGGCTGATTACACAGTGGGAGCAGAGAGGAGCGGCTGGTTACATAGGTACAGAATGAGGAGCGGCTGGTTACTGAGTTGCAGCAGAGAGGAGCGGCTGGTTACAGAGTGGGAGCAGAGAGGAAGGGCTGTTGACGGAGCGGGAGCACAGAGGATCGGGTGCTTACAGAGTGGGAGCAGAGAGGAGCGGCTGGTTTCAGAGTGGCAGCAGAGAGGAGCGGCTGGTTACAGAGTGGGAGCAGAGAGGAGCGGCTGGTTACAGAGTGGGAGCAGATAGGAGCGGCTGGTTACAGAGGCATAGAATGAGGAACGGTTGGTTACAGTGTTGCAGCAGAGAGGAGTGGCTGGTTACAGAGTGGGAGCAGAGAGGAGCGGCTGGTTACAGACTGGGAGAAGAGAGCAGCGGCTGGTTACAGAGTGGGAGCAGAGAGGAGCGGTTGTATACAGAGCGGGAGCAGAGAGGAGCGGCTGGTTACAGAGCGGGAACAGAGAGGAGCAGCTGGTTACAGAGTGGGAGCAGAGAGGAGCGGTTGTTTACAGAGTGGGAGCAGAGAGGAGCGGTTGTTTACATAGTGGGAGCAGAGAGGAGCGACTTGTTACAGTTCGGGAGCAGAGAGGAGCGGCTGTTTAGAGAGGCAGAGAATGAGGAGCGGCTGGTTTCAGAGTTGCAGCATAGAGGAGCGGCTGGTTACAGAGTGGGAGCAGAGAGGGGCGGCTGGTTAGAGTGGGAGCAGAGAGTAGCGGATGGTTACAGAGTGGGAGCAGAGAGGAGCTACTGTTTACAGAGTGGGAACAGAGAGGAGGGGCTGTTTATGGAGTGGGAGCAGAGAGGAGCGGCTGGTTACAGAGGCACAGAATGAGGAGCGGCTGGTTACAGAGTTGAGCGGCTGGTTACAGAGTGGGAGCAGAGAGGAGGGGCTGTTGACGGAGTGGGAGCAGAGAGGAGCGGCTGGTTACATAGGCACAGAATGAGGAGCGGATGGTTACAGAGTGGGAGCAGAGAGGAGCGGCTGGTTACAGAGTGGGAGCAGAGAGGAGCGGCTGGTGACAGAGTGGGAGAAGAGAGGAGCGGCTGGTTCCAGAGTGGGAGCACAGAGGATCGGCTGTTTACAGAGCGGGAGTAGAGAGGAGCGGCTGTTTATGGAGTGGGAGCAGAGAGGAGCGGCTGGTTACAGAGGCACAGAATGAGGAGCGGCTGGTTACAGAATTGCAGCAGAGATGAGCGGCTGGTTCCAGAGTGCGAGCAGAGAGGAGGGGCTGTTGACGGAGTGGGAACAGAGAGGAGCGGCTGTTTGCAGAGTGGGAGCAGAGAGGAGCGGCTGTTTACGTAGTTGGAGCAGAGAGGAGGGGCTTTTGACGGAGTGGGAGCAGTGCGGAGCGGCTGTTTACAGAGCGGGAGCGGAGAGGAGCGGCTGGTAACAGAGTGGGAGCAGAGAGGAGCGGCTGGTTACAGAGCGGGAGCAGAGAGGAGTGGCTGGTTACAAAGCGGGAGCAGAGAGGAGCGGCTGTTTACAGAGGCAGTGAATGAGGAGCGGCTGGTTACAGAGTTGCAGCAAGGACGAGCGGCTGGTAACAGAGTGGGAGCATAGAGAAGCGGCTGATTACAGAGTTGGAGCTGAGAGGAGCGGCTGGTTACAGAGTGGGAGCAGAGAGGAGCGGCTGGTTACAGATTGGTAGAATAGAGAAGCGGCTGGTTACAGAGTGGGAGCAGAGAGGAGCGGCTGGTTACAGAGCGGGAACAGAGACGAGCGGCTGGTTACAGAATGGGAGCAGAGAGGAGCGGCTGGTTTCAGAGTGGTAGCATAGAGAAGCGACTGGTTGCAGAGTGGGAGCAGAGAGGAGCGGCGTTACAGAGCGGGAGCAGAGAGGAGCGGCTCGTTACAGTGTGGGAGCAGAGTGCAGCGGCTTGTTCCAGTTCGGGAGCATAGAGGAGCGGCTGTTTACAGAGGCAGAGAATGAGGAGTGGATGGTTTCAGAGTTGCAGCAGAGCGGAGCGGTTGATACAGAGTGGGAGCACAGAGGGGCGGCTGGTTACAGAGTGGGAGCAGAAAGGAGCTACTGTTTACAGAGTGGTAACAGAGAGGAAGGGCTGTTTATGGAGTGGGAGCAGAGAGGAGCGGCTGGTTACAGAGGCACAGAATGAGGAGCGGCTGGTTACAGAGTTGCAGCAGAGATGAGCGGCTGGTTACAGAGTGGGAGCAGAGAGGAGGGGCTGTTGACGGAGTGTGAGCAGTGCGGAGCGGCTGTTTACAGAGTGGGAGCAGACAGGAGCGGCTGTTTACAGAGCGGGAGCAGAGAGGAGTGGCTGTTTACGGAGTGGGAGCAGAGAGGAGCGGCTGTTTACAGAGTTGGAGCTGAGAGGAGCGGCTGGCTACAGAGTGGGAGCAGAGAGCAGCGGCTGGTTACAGAGTGGGAGCAGAGAGGAGTGGTTGGTTACAGAGCGGGAGCGGAGAGAAGCGGCTGGTTACAGAGTGGGAGCAGAGAGGAAGGGCTGTTGACGGAGCGGGAGCATAGAGGATCGGGTGTTTGCAGAGTGGGAGCAGAGAGGAGCGGTTGGTTACACAGTGGGAGCAGAGACAAGCGGCTGTTTACAGAGTGGGAGCAGAGAGGGGCGGCTGGTTACAGAGCGGGAGCAGAGAGAAGCGGCTGGTTACAGAGTGGGAGCAGAGAGGAGCTATGTTTACAGAGTGGGAGCAGAGTGGAGATCTGTTTAGGGAGAGTGAGCAGAGAGGAGCGGCTGGTTACAGAGCGAGAGCAGACAGGGGCGGCTGGTTACTGAGTGGGAGCAGAGAGGATGGGCTGTTTCCAGAGTGGGAGCAGAGAGGAGCGCCTGGTTACAGAGTGGGAGCAGAGAGGAGCGGCTCTTTACAGAGTGGGAGCAGAGAGGAGCGACTGGTTCAAGAGTGAGAGCAGAGAGCATCGGCTGGTTACAGAGTGGCAGCAGAGTGGAGAGGCTGGTTGCAGAGCGGGAGCAGAGAGGAGCGGCTGGTTACTGAGTGGGAGGAGAGAGGAGAGGCTGTTTACAGAGTGGGAGCAAAGAGGGGCGTTTGGTTACAGAGCGGGAGCAGAGAGGAGCGGCTGGTGACAGAGTGGGAGCAGAGAGCAGCGGCTGGTTACAGAGTGGGAGCAGAGAGGAGCGGTTGGTTACAGAGCGGGAGCAGAGAGGAGCGGCTGGTTGCAGAGCGGGAACAGAGAGGAGCAGCTGGTTACAGAGTGGGAGCAGAGAGGAGCGGTTGTTTACAGAGAGGGAGCAGAGAGGAGCTACTGTTTACAGAGTGGGAGCAGAGAGGAGGGGCTCTTTATGGAGTGGGAGCAGAGAGGAGCGGCTGGTTACAGAGGCACAGAATGAGGAGCGGCTGGTTACAGAGTTGCAGCAGAGATGAGCGGCTGGTTACAGAGTGGGAGCAGAGAGGAGGGGCTGTTCACGGAGTGGGAGCAGAGAGGAGCGGCTGTTTACAGACTGGGAGCAGAGAGGAGCGGCTGTTTACGTAGTTGGAGCAGAGAGGAGCGGCTGCTTACGGAGTTGGAGCGGAGAGGAGCGGCTGGTTACAGAGTTGCATCAGAGAAGAGCGGCTAGTTACAGAGTGGGTGTAGAGAGGAGCGGCTGGTTACAGAGTGGGAGCAGAGAGGAGCGGCTGTTTATGGATTGGGTGCGGAGAGGAGCGGATGTTTACAGAATGGGATCGGAGATGAGTGGCTGTTTACAGAGTTGGAGCTGAGAGGAGCGGCTGGTTACAGAGTGGGAGCAGAGAGCAGCGGCTTGTTACAGAGTGGGAGCAGGGAGGAATGGTTGGTTACAGAGCGGGAGCGGAGAGGAGCGGTTGTTTACAGAGTGGGAGCAGAGAGGAGCGGCTGGTTACAGAGTGGGAGCAGAGAGGAGCGACTGGTTACAGGGTGGTAGCAGAGTGGAGCGGCTGGTTGCAGAGTGGGAGCAGAGAAGAGCGACTGTTTACAGAGGCATAGAAGAATGAACGGCTGGTTATAGTGTTGCAGCAGAGAGTAGCGGTTGGTTACAGAGCGGGAGCAGAGAAGAGCGGCTGATTGCAGAGCGGGAACAGAGAGGAGCAGCTGGTTACAGAATGGGAGCAGAGAGGAGCGCTTGTTTACAGAGTGGGAGCAGAGAGGAGCGGCTGGTTACAGAGTGGGAGCAGAGAGCAGCGGCTGGTTACAGAGTGGGAGCAGAGAGGTGCTAATGTTTCCAGAGTGGGAGCAGAGAGGAAGAGCTCTTTATGGAGTGGGTGCAGAGAGGAGCGGCTGGTTACAGAGGCACAGAATGAGGAGCGGCTGGTTACAGATTTGCAGCAGAGAGGAGCGGCTGGTTACAGAGTAGGAGCACGTGCAGCGGCTGGTTACAGAGCGGGAGCAGAGAGGAGCGGCTGGTTACAAAGCGGGAGCAGAGAGGAGCGGCTGTCTACAGAGGCAGTGAATGAGGAGCGGCTGGTTACAGAGTTGCAGCAGAGAGGAGCGGCTGGTTACAGAGTGGGAGCAGAGAGGAAGGGCTGTTGACGGAGCGGGAGCATAGAGGATCGGGTGTTTACAGAGTGGGAGCAGAGAAGAGCGGCTGGTTACAGAGTGGGAGCAGAGAGGAGCGGCTGGTTACAGAGTGGGAGCAGAGAGGAGTAGCTGTTAATAGAGTGGGAGCAGATAGGAGCAGCTGCTTACAGAGGCTCAGAATGATGAGCGGCTGATTACAGAGTTGCAGCAGAGAGGAGCGGCTGTTTACAGAGTGGGAGCAGAGAGGAGCGGCTGTTTACAGTGGGAGCAGAGAGGAGCGGCTGGTTACAGAGGCAGATAATGAGGAGCGGCTGGTTATAGAGTTGCAGCAGAGAGGAGCGACTGGTTACAGTGTGGGAGCAGAGAGGAGCGGCTGCTTACACAGTTGGAGCTTAGAGGAGCGGCTGGTTACAGAGTGGGAGCAGAGAGGAGCGGTTTGTTACAGAGCGCGTGTAGAGAGGAGCGGCTGGTTACAGAGCGGGAGCGGCTGGTTACTGAGTGGGAGCAGAGAGGAGCGGCTGGTTACAGTGTGGGAGCAGAGTGGAGCGGCTTCTTACAGAGCGGGAGCAGAGAGGAGCGACTGGTTACTGAGTGTTAGCAGAGAGGAGCGGCTGGTTCCTGAGTGGGAGCAGAGAGGAGCAGCTGTTCACAGCGCGGGAGCAGAGCTGAGTGACAATCCCTGCTGCTGGACCAGTGGCATGTTTCGAGCAGTTGCTGATAAAATTATTTTCCAGCATGTGAATTACTTCGCTGTGCTTCATTGTGTTTCACATTGTATTAATTAAATGCAATAATTAATTGCGCTGACTTGAAGATTTAAAATACAAAACAACGTACGCTTTGGTAGTCCAGGCATAAAATTCCCAACTGCCTCGCGGGAGACATGTTTATTTTTTGCACAATAACCATAACCCTTCCCGTAAAAATCATTGGATTATGAAGAATAAATTAAATAAACACTATGTGCGAACATCGAAAGTAACAGATCACTTGTTTCTGATCATATTTATTTCACCAACAATGAACAGATCTTGCTTCAACGTGAAGCTGGCCCAATGCCAACGTGCGATTTAGATGTGCTTGGAACCCGCTGCCGTCTGATCTGGAATCAGAATGTCTACCATTGCAGCACAATCTCCAAAGGCGACAAGTGCAGCCGCATCTATAAGAAGGATCAAGCAGCGCATCGGAGACTTGACCTGGAAATCGTCGCGGTCCAGGCTTGCCATACCATCAGCAGGACGAGGGTTTTGGAGGGAGAAGCGTCCGGCGACATTCCACTGCACGGAGCAGCGCGTGCTGCTGCAGGAGGGCGATGGCTGCGAAGCTGGGTCACTGATTGCAGTGCTGGTAGGCACAGCTGGAGAGGTGAAGGAGCGCCAAGTGTCCATAAGTGGAAGTCACTGGTTCCCAAGAGACGCGTGAATCTGGGGCCCTGAAGAGACGAGAGCCCAAGGGCAGCATAGGCCAGTCCACACAACGACATGTGTGCGCGCTCGATCTGTGCAGCAGAGCTGGTCTCCAGTTTGTCTTGCGTATTCCTTGCCAATGGATCAAGTACTAGCTCTATCAAGTCCGTGTGATTGCTGGTATGCAACGGCCATCACACGTTAAAAAGTCCAAGCACGATGTCAGTCGGGATCTGGAATATTATGTCCTTCATTGATACACCATTGATACTCAGTGCTGTTTGGCATGGTAGCAAGTCATCCTCGCTACGAGAGACTGCCCATGACGATGATAAAATTAAAATGCTGGCAATACGCAGAAGGTCAGGCAGTATCCTGGAGAGCGAAACAGAGTTAACGTTTCAGGTCGATGATGGTCCCTCAAAACATGTCTAGAGGAGGGTGCAATCAGCTGCAGCTGTTAAAATGCGGGAGCAGATAATACGTGGGATCAATTTCCGGCCAATTGCAATCCCCCGTTTTTCTAATGAAGTTCAGTATGCATATTCAATTTTTAAAGCTAAATGAAGCGCTGTGCAAAGAACACTTCCATTTGGGGGTTTCAGATCGTCATATCTCGGTCTGTGACGCTGCTCCATTTGCCTTGCCATCCAGGTGCTGCACATATCGCGCAGGCTGGGAAATAATTTCATCCTAAAAACAGTTGTTGGTTTTCCGGTGACAAAAAATCTAACTGCCTTAATTGCTCAACGCAACAACAGGATATATATAAAAATCAGCTTTCTACCAATAAGCATTGCTTGATTTCGAAGCTGGGCGGTATATGTTTCAATTCATTCACAATGTGGTTGGTTTACTGTTCCAACAAGATAACTCCGTCATTGTCTTGTCTTGGGATCGCAACAACGTCCGCATAACCCACGACAAATGACAATAGCTGATGATTGCTAAATGGACCACCGCCTAATCCACCCTGTTATTATATGAATGTCGACTCAAAACAGCAGCTGGAACAGAAATGCTGGAGCACTCAAAGACCCCATTATGAAATTCCTATTGACATAGCGCCTCGCAACCAACTTCAAGAATTCCAGTCAGCCTGAGATACAGAATGTCCACATTGCCTGGTCGGCCTTCAATGCCTCTATAGTTAGCATCGCTGTCGATAAATCCATGAGGAAACATTAAGACTGGTTCGACGAGAACGACCAGAAGATCCAGGAGCTAATAAGCCACAATTGCAAGTCATTGTTGAATTGGAAACAGATGCACATCTCGAGAGCAAGAAGGCAGTTCTTTTGACGTCTGACGACCGCGATCCAAGATAAATCTCGCGACCTAAATAACAGATGGTGGGTGGAAATAGCGCAGGAGATCCAGCAATTAGCTGACAAACAGGACGTGCTAGGATTCATTGGCGCAACCAAGAACAATTATGATCAAGCAGTGAAGTTTGTACCCAACTGAGGGTCAGAAACGGAAGAGTAATTACAAGGACAGAGAAGCAGTCAGTGCCCGCTGGAAGGGGTACTTCAAGATCTGCTTATCAGAGACATGAGTGTCCTCGATTCCATCCGACAGCATGCTACCCATCACCAACTCAGAAAAACCGCAGCCTGGCACAATGTTCAAAAGGCCATCGATAATTTAAGAACAAGAAGGCCTCAGCAGCAGATGGAATCCACGCAGAAGCACTGAAGCATGGCGGCAAATTACTTTTGGCGCGAATCCAATAACTCACTTCTCTTATTTGGAATGAGGAGAGCAGGCCAGCAGATTTCTGACGTGTTGTAATCGTGACTAGCTTCAAGAAAGGCGACAAGTCCATTTGCGATAATTACAGAGGAGTTTCCCTGCTGCCTGCCCCAGAGAAAGTCACCGGAAGAATCCTCCTTCATCCCATTCACCCAGTTGCTGTAGAGGTCACACATTCATAGTACTCATTCTGCCCACTGGGGGGCACAAAGGACATGATCATCTCACTGCACGCCAAATTCAAGAAAAACGCAGGAAGCAGCATCGATCTCCGACATATCCAAGAGATTCACTGGATCTTCATAATCATGGATTGGCAGATTTAGATTCAATTTGAAATCTTTAGGAGCAACAGGAGGTTTAAAGCAACATTTTAAGAATGCATGGGGAGGGGACGATTCTGTGCTTTTCAGTTTATAAGACTGAGCCCTTGCCGCTTGGTTACCGTGCCACACACCCACCGAGCTGATGTCAATATTTCCAATGGTAAGTATTTGCGGTGCTGAAAATTCGAAATTCAGACAGAAATTGTTTGAAATATTCAGCAGGCCAGAAAGCATTTCTGGAGAGCGAAGTGAATTTTACCTGTCAGATCGGTGACTAATCTTCATAACTGGAGATAGTTGGAGTTGTAGCAGGTTTTAAACAGGTAAAGAGGCAGGGAAACTGATCGGGGCTGGGGAAGGAACAAAGAGAAAGATCTGTGACATGGTGGAATGCAGGTGAGATTAAATGAATCAAGGGATGGATTGCGCAAAGCAGAAGGGGATAACATTGGGACAAGGAAAGAAACAAAAGATGGGTTTAGTGGATCACTAAATAGGAAGAGCAGAATCATTAACAACAGCTCGTGTCCTAAAAATGGGAGACGTCTTCATGACCTTCATTTGTTGTACTCAATCTTGATTAGAGAAGAATGTAAACTGCCGAATGGAAAGATGAGGTGCCGTTCCTAGAGCTTACGTTGAGCGTCATTTCAGGAAGAACATCGATCTCAGAGGGGGAGTGGGGCGGAGAATTAAAATACCTTCTGACCGCATGCTCAGAATCAAGCTTGCCGCCTGACCAATGGCGCTTCACAAAGTGATCACCCAATCTGTGCCTGCTATCACCAGTGCAGAGGAGACCACATGGTGAGCAGCTAATACAGTATGACACATTGAAAGAAGTCAAACAATGTTTTACCTGGAAGGTGTGTTTGGGACGCTGGACAGTGGGTAGGAAGGAGATAACAACGCAGGTGTTGCATTTTCTGCGATTGCCTGGGAAGATGCGGTGGGAAGGGGAGGGGCTGATTAGAGTGACTGTGGAATGGACCATTGTCTAGCGGAAGGAGCGTACTCTTCAGAAATGCTGGAATGGGAAGAGAGGAGAAGAAGAGTTTGGTGGTTGAATCATGCTCGAGGAGGCAGACAAGGTGGAGGACGATCCGTTGATTCTGGAGGCTGGTTGGGTGGAAGGTGAGTGCAAGCGTAAAAACGTAATTTTATGCGTGAGAGCGAGAGAAACGATGAGAGCAGAATTGCGGATAATGGGACGAACTTGGTCGAGTGCAAAGTCGAACAAGGTGGAGTGGAATCTTCGGTTAAGGTACATGGAACACTTCGCTTGATAAGTCGAAGTATTGAATATAAGTGCAAGGAGGTTAGGCTTCAACTTTATAAAAACCCTGTTTGGCAGCAGCAGGAAAGATGAGATTTACTAGAATGTTGCCTGGGCTCGAAAATTTTAGCTATGAGGAAATATTGGAGATGCTGGATCTATTTTGTTGGGAACAGCGGAGGCTAAGGGGAGACCTGATTCAGCTGTGTAAAATTATGAGCAGCCTGGATAGAATAATAGGAAGGATCGGTTTCATTTGGCAGAGTGGTCAACAACCAGGGGGCATAGATTTAAAGTAATTGGTGGGAGATATGATGAGATATGAGGGGCAATGTCTGCACCCAGTGAGTGGTGGGGGTCGGGAAATCACTGCCTGAGAGGCACGAAACCTCACCACATGTAGAACATACTTGGATGCGCCCTCAAAGACCCATAACCTACATGGCTACGGGCCAAAAGCTGGAAAGTGAGATTAGACTGGATAGAGATTGGTCGCCCAGCGCGGACAGAATGGGCCGAAATGGCGTCCTGCTTTGCTGATAATATCGATCATTCTCTGATACTATAAAGCTCCCTCTGCTGTGTCCCCATCAAAAATACTCAAGGCTGGTCGACCAGTGGTTCAGCAACAAAGTAAAGCTCTCTTGCTCACTCGCATCACACAATACCAGGGCAGGCAGAGCACGGCTTACATTCAGCTTAATGCTCCCCCTACACTGTCCCAACAAACAGTCGCAGGGAATGTGCAGTACGGGTTAGATACAGAGTAAAGCTCCCTCTACACTGTCTCATCAAACTCTTCGAGTGCAGTTACAGGACGTGTTGGATACAGAGTAAAACTCCCTTTCCGATTTTGCATCAAGCAATCACATGGCAGGTAAAGCACCGGTTACAATCATTGCAATGTTCCCTCGAGACTGTCCCATTAAACAGTCGCAGAGCAGGTACAGCACGGCTATTATATAAATAACGATCTTTCTCCGCTGTCCCATCAAACTCTCGCAGGGCTAATTATGTTCAGCGTAAAGCTCATTCTAAATTGTGCCATCACGCATTACAAGGAAACGGACAGCATGGCTTAGATAAAAAGTAAAGTTAACTCAACACTGCCCAATCAACATTTCCAGTGCAGGTACAGCTCGGGTTAAAGACAGACTAAAGCCGAAGCTAAACTATCCCATTAAAGATTCCCTGGATAGATTCAGCACCGGTAAGGTCGAGAGAAAAGCTACCTCCTCGTTATCGCATCAAGCAATCCAAGGGCTGTTAAACCACCGGTTACATTCAGAGCAAAGATCCCTCAACACGGTCCCATCAAACACTCCCTGGATAGGTTCAGCACGGGTAAGATAGAGAGTAAAGCTCGATCTGCACTCTCCCATCAAACACTAGCAATGCAGGTACAGCTCGGTTTAGATAAAGAGCAAAGCTCATTCTACACTGTCACATCAAACACTCGCTGGATAATGTGAACAAGGGTTTGACACAGATTACATCTCAGTCGACACTGTCACATCAAATACTCGCAGGGCAGTTGCAGCACCATTTAGATACAGAGTAAAGCTCCTTCAAAAGTTTCCAATCAAACATTCCCAGGGCAGTACAGCAAGTAGTGAGATACAGGCTAAATCTCATAAGAACATAAAAAAATAAGCTATAGAAATAGGGGCTTGTCATTTAGCACCTCGAACTTGCTGCGCCATTAAATACGATTAAATAAGTTCATGGCTGATTTGGTCATGGACAGAGCACCACCTCCCTGCCCGCTCCGCATAACCCTTTATTCCTTTATCGCTCAATAATCTGTCTATCTAAGCTTTGAATATATTCAATGATGCAGACTCTATAGCTCTCTGGGGCAGATAATTCCATAGATATACAACCCTCTGAGAGAAGAAATTCCTCCTGATCTCAGTTTTAAATGGGGGTTGCGTTATTCTGAGACTATGTCCCCTAGATTTATTTTCCATTATGAGTGGCAATATCCTCTCTGCATCCTCCTTGTCGAGCCCTGTATTTATTTTATATGTTTCGAGAAGATCACTTCTCATTCTTCTCAACTCCAATGTGTATAGGCACTACTTACTCGATGTATCTTCAAAATGCAAACCCCTCATCTCCGGTTACAGAGTGGGAGCAGAGAGGAGCGGCTGATTACAGAGTGGGAGCAGAGAGTAGCGGCTGGTTACATGAGTGGGAGCATAGAGGAGCGGCTGGTTGCAGAGTGGAGCATATTGGAAAGGCTGTTTACAGAGTGGGAGCAGAGAGGAGCGGCTGGTTGCAGAGGCTGAGAATGAGGAGCGGCTGGTTACAGAGTTGCAGCAGAGAGGAGCGGCTGGTTACAGAGTGGGAGCAGTGAGGAGCAGCTGGTTACAGAGTGGGAGCAGAGAGGAGCGGCTGGTTACAGAGTGGGAGCAGAGAGGAGCGGCTGGTTACAGAGGCTGAGAAGGACGAGCGACTGGTTCCAGCGTTGCAGCAGAGAGGAGCGGCTGGTTACAGAGTGGGAGCAGTGAGGAGCGGCTGGTTACAGAGTGGGTGCAGAGAGGAGAGGCTCTTTACAGAGTGGGAGCAGAAAGGAACGACTGGTTCCAGAGTGAGAGCAGAGAGCAGCGCCTGGTTACAGAGTGGGAGCAGAGAGGAGCGTTTGGTTACAGAGATGGAGCAGAGAGGAGCGGCTGGTTACAGAGTGGGAGCAGAGATGAGCGGCTATTTCCAGAGTGGGAGCAGAGGGGAGCGGCTGGTTACAGAGTGGCACCAGAGTGGAGCGGCTGGTTACAGAGTGGGAGCAGAGAGGAGCGGCTGGTTACAGAGTGGGAGCAGAGAACAGCGGCTGGTTACAGAGTGGGAGCATAGAGGAGCGGTTGGTTACAGAGCGGGAGCAGAGAGGAGCCTCTATTTCCAGAGTGGGAGCAGAGAGGAGCGGCTGGTTACAGAGTGGGAGCAGAGAGGAGCGGCTGTTTACAGAGTGAGAGCAGAGAGGAGCGGCTGGTTATAGAGTGGGAGCAGAGAGGAGCGGCTGGTTACAGAGTGGGAGCAGAGAGGAGCGGCTGGTTACAGAGCGGGAGCAGAGAGGAGCGGCTGGTTACAGAGTGGGAGCAGAGAGGAGCGGCTGGTTACAGAGTGGGAGCAGAGAGGAGCGGCTGTTTACAGAGTGAGAGCAGAGAGGAACGGCTGGTTATAGAGTGGGAGCAGAGAGGAGCGGCTGGTTACAGAATGGGAGCAGAGAGCAGCGGCAGGTTACATGAGTGGGAGCATAGAGGTCCGGCTGGTTACAGAGTGGAGCATATCGGAGCGGCTGTTTACAGAGTGGGAGCAGAGAGGAGCGGCTTGGTACAGAGGCTGAGAAGGAGGAGCGACTGGTTAGAGTTGCAGCAGAGAGGAGCGGCTGGTTACAGAGTGGGAGCAGTGAGGAGCGGGTTGGTTACAGAGTGGGAGCAGAGAGGAGGGGCTGTTTACGGAGTGGGAGCAGAGAGGAGCGCCTGGTTACGGAGTGGGAGCAGAGAGGAGTGGCTCTTTACAGAGTGGGAGCAGAAAGGAGCGACTGGTTCCAGAGTGAGAGCAGAGAGCAGCGGCTGGTTGCAGAGAGGAGCGTTTGGTTACAGAGTGGGAGCAGAGAGGAGCGGCTGTTTACAGAGTGGGAGCAGAGAGCAGCGGCTGGTTACAGAGTGGGAGCAGAGCGGAGCGGCTGGTTACAGAGTGGGAGCAGAGAGGAGCGGCTTGTTACAGACTGGGAGCAGAGAGGAGCGGCTCGTTCCAGAGTGGGAGCAGAGAGGAGCGGCTGGTTGCAGAGTGGGAGCAGAGAGGAGCGGCTAGTTCCAGATTGGGAGCAGAGAGGAGCGGCTGGTTACAGAGGCTGAGTAGGAGGAGCGACTGGTTAGAGTTGCAGCAGAGAGGAGCGGCTGGTTACAGAGTGGGAGCAGTGAGGAGCGGGTTGGTTACAGAGTGGGAGCAGAGAGGAGGGGCTGTTTACAGAGTGGGAGCAGAGAGGAGCGGCTGGTTCCAGAGTGGGAGCAGAGCGGAGCGGCTGGTTACAGAGTGGGAGCAGAGAGGAGCGGCTGGTTACAGAGTGGGAGCAGAGAGGAGCGGCTCGTTCCAGAGTGGGAGCAGAGAGGAGCGGCTGGTTACAGAGTGGGAGCAGAGAGGAGCGGCTCGTTCCAGAGTGGGAGCAGAGAGGAGCGGCTGGTTGCAGAGTGGGAGCAGAGAGGAGCGGCTAGTTCCAGATTGGGAGCAGAGAGGAGCGGCTGGTTCCAGAGTGGGAGCAGAGAGGAGCGGCTGGTTCCAGAGTGGGAGCAGAGAGGAGCGGCTGGTTACAGAGTGGGAGCAGAGAGGAGCGGCTATTTACAGCGTGGGAGCAGAGAGGAACGGCTGTTTACAGAGTGGGAGCAGAGAGGAGCGGCTGGCTAAGGAGTGGGAGCAGAGAGGAACGGCTGTTTCCAGAGTTGGAGCAGAGAGGAGGGGCTGATGACGGAGTGGGAGCAGAAAGGAGCGGCTGTATCCAGAGTGGGAGCAGAGAGGAGCGGCTGGTTCCAGAGTGGGAGCAGAGAGGAGCGGCTATTTACAGAGTGGGAGCAGAGAGGATCGGCTGGCTACGGAGTGGGAGCAGAGAGGAACGGCTCGTTTACAGAGTTCGAGCAGAGAGGAGGGGCTGTTGACGGAGAGGGAGCAGAGAGGAGCCGCTGTTTACAGAGTGGGAGCAGATAGGAGCGGCTAATTTCAGAGTGGGAGCAGAGAGGAGCGGCTGGTTCCAGAGTGGGAGCAAAGAGGAGCGGCTGGTTCCAGAGTGGGAGCAGAGAGGAGCAGCTGTTTCCAGAGTGGGAGCAGAGAGAAGCGGGTGTTTACAGAGCGGGAGCAGAGAGGAGCGGCTGGTTACTGAGGCAGAGAATGAGGAGCGGCTGGTTATAGAGTTGCAGCAGAGACGAGAGGCTTGTTACAGAGTGGGAGCAGAGAGGAGCGGCTACTTCCAGGTTGGGAGCAGAGAGGAGCGGCGGGTTACAGAGTGGGCGCAGAGTGGAGCGGCTGGTTCCAGATTGGGAGCAGAGAGGAGCGGCTGGTTCCAGAGTGGGAGCTGAGAGGAGCGGCTGGTTCCAGAGTGGGAGCAGAGAGGAGCGGCTGGTTCCAGAGTGGGAGCAGAGAGGAGCGGCTGGTTACAGAGTGGGAGCAGAGAGGAGAGGCTGTTTACAGAGTGTGAGCAGAGAGGAGCGGCTGGTTACAGAGTGGGAGCAGAGAGTAGCGGCTGGTTACAGAGTGGGAGCAGAGAGGAGGGGCGGTTGACGGAGTGGGAGCAGAGAGGAGCCGCTGTTTACAGAGTGGGAGCAGAGAGGAGCGGCTGGTTACAGAGTGGGAGCAGAGAGGAGCGGCTCGTTCCAGAGTGGGAGCAGAGAGGAGCGGCTGGTTGCAGAGTGGGAGCAGAGAGGAACGGCTGTTTACAGAGTGGGAGCAGAGAGGAGCGGCTGGCTACGGAGTGGGAGCAGAGAGGAACGGCTGTTTACAGAGTTCGGGCAGAGAGGAGGGGCTGTTGACGGAGTGGGAGCAGAGAGGAGCGGCTGTTTCCAGAGTGGGAGCAGAGAGGAGCGGCTGGTTCCAGAGTGGGAGCAGAGAGAAGCGGCTGGTTCCAGAGTGGGAGCAGAGAGGAGCGGCTATTTACAGAGTGGGAGCAGAGAGGAGGGGCTGTTGACGGAGCGGGAGCAGAGAGGAGCGGCTGTTTACAGAGTGGGAGCTGAGAGGAGCGGCTGTTTACGGAGTTGGAGCAGAGAGGAGCAGCTGTTTATTGAGTGGGAGCAGAGAGGAGCGGCAGGTTGCAGAGTGGGATCAGAGATGAGCGGTTGGTTACAGAGGCAGGGAATGAGGAGCGGCTGGTTACAGAGTGGGAGCAGAGAGGAGCGGTTGGTTCCAGAGTGGGAGCAGAGAGTAGCGGCTGGTTCCAGAGTGGGAGCAGAGAGGAGCGGCTGGTTCCAGAGTGGGAGCAGAGAGGAGCGGCTGGTTCCAGAGTGGGTGCAGAGAGGAGCGGCTGGTTCCAGAGTGGGAGCAGAGAGGAGCAGCTATTTACAGAGTGGGAGCAGAGAGGAACGGCTGTTTACAGAGTGGGAGCAGAGAGGAGCGGCTGGTTAATGAGTGGGAGCAGAGAGGAACAGCCGGTTACAGAAGCTCAGAATGAGGAGCGGCTGGTTACAGAGTTGCAGCAGAGATGGGCTGCTGGTTACAGAGTGGGAGCAGAGAGGAGGGGCTGTTGACAGAGTGGGAGCAGAGAGGAGCGGCTGTTTACAGAGGGGGAGCAGAGGGGAGCGGCCGTTTACGGAGTTGGAGCAGAGAGGAGCGGCTGTTTATAGAGTGGGAGCAGAGAGGAGGGGCTGTTGACGGAGCGGGAGCAGAGAGGAGCGGCTGTTTACAGAGTGGGAGCTGAGATGAGCGGCTGTTTACGGAGTTGGAGCAGAGAGGAGCGGCTGTTTATAGAGTGGCAGCAGAGAGGAGCGGCAGGTTACATAGTGGGAGCAGAGAGGAGCGGCTGGTTACAGAGGCAGAGAATGAGGAGCGGCTGGTTATAGAGTTGCAGCAGAGAGGAGCGGCTGGTTACAGAGTGGGAGCAGAGAGGAACTGCTGGTTCCAGAATGGGAGCAGATAGGAGCGGCTGGTTCCAGACTGCGGGCAGAGAGGAGCAGCTGGTTCAAGAGTGGGAGCAGAGAGGAGCGGCTGGTTCCAGAGTGGGAGCAGAGAGGAGCGGCTGGTTACAGTGTGGGAGCAGAGATGAGCGACTGGTTACAGAGGCAGAGAATGACGAGCGGCTGCTTATAGAGTTGCAGCAGAGAGAAAGCGGCTGGTTACAGAGTGGGTGTAGAGAGGAGCGGCTGGTTACAGAGTGGGAGTAGAGAGGATCGGCTGTTTAGGGAGTGGGTGCAGAGAGGAGCGGCTGTTTACGGAGTGGGAGCAGAGTGCAGCGGCTGGTTTTATGTCGGGAGCAGAGAGGAGCGGCTGTTTACAGAGGCAGAGAATGAGGAGCGGCTGGTTTAAGAGTTGCAGCAGAGAGGAGCGGCTGTTTACAGAGTGGGAGCCGAGAGGAGCGGCTGGTTACAGAGTGGGAGCAGAGAGAAGCGGCTGGTTACAGAGTGGGAGCAGAGAGGAGCTACTGTTTACAGAGTGGGGGCAGAGAGGAGCGGCTGGTTCCAGAGTGGGAGCAGAGAGGAGCGGCTGGTTCCAGAGTGGGAGCAGAGAGGAGCGGCTGGTTCCAGAGTGGGAGCAGAGAGTAGCGGCTGGTTACAGAGTGGGAGCAGAGAGGAGCGGCTGGTTACATAGTGGGAGCAGAGAGGAGCGGCTGTTTACAGAGAGGGAGCAGAGAGGAGCGGCTGGTTACATAGTGGGAGCAGAGAGGAGCGGCTGGTTACAGAGTGGGAGCAGAGAGGAGGGGCTGTTGACGGAGTGGGAGCAGAGAGGAGCGGCTGGTTACATAGTGGGAGCAGAGAGGAGCGGCTGGTTACAGAGTGGGAGCAGAGAGGAGCGGCTGTTTACAGAGTGGGAGCAGAGAGGAGCGGCTGGTTACATAGTGGGAGCAGAGAGGAGTGGCTGGTTACAGAGTGGGAGCAGAGAGGAGGAGCTGTTGACGGAGTGGGAGCAGAGAGGAGCCGCTGTTTACAGAGTGGGAGCAGAGAGAAGCGGCTGTTTACAGAGCGGGAGCAGAGAGGAGCGGCTGGTTACTGAGGCAGAGAATGAGGAGCGGCTGGTTATAGAGTTGCAGCAGAGAGGAGAGGCTTGTTACAGAGTGGGAGCAGAGAGGAGCGGCTGCTTCCAGATTGGGAGCAGAGAGGAGCGGCTGGTTACAGAGTGGGAGCAGAGTGGAGCGGCTGGTTCCAGAGTGGGAGCAGAGAGGAGCCGCTGTTTACAGAGTGGGAGCAGAGAGGAGCGGCTGGTTACAGAGTGGGAGCCGAGAGGAGCGGCTCGTTCCAGAGTGGGAGCAGAGAGGAGCGGCTGGTTGCAGAGTGGGAGCAGAGAGGGGCTGCTGGTTACAGAGTGGGAGCAGAGAGGAGGGGCTGTTGACGGAGCGGGAGCAGAGAGGAGCGGCTGTTTACAGAGTGGGAGCTGAGATGAGCGGCTGTTTACGGAGTTGGAGCAGAGAGGAGCGGCTGTTTATAGAGTGGGAGCAGACAGGAGCGGCAGGTTCAAGAGTGGGAGCAGAGAGGAGCGGCTGGTTACAGAGGCAGAGAATGAGGAGCGGCTGGTTATAGAGTTGCAGCAGAGAGGAGCGGCTGGTTACAGAGTGGGAGCAGAGAGGAACTGCTGGTTCCAGAGTGGGAGCAGAGAGGAGCGGCTGGTTCCAGACTGGGAGCAGAGAGGAGCAGCTGGTTCAAGAGTGGGAGCAGATAGGAGCGGATGGTTCCAGAGTGGGAGCAGAGAGGAGCGGCTGGTTACAGAGTGGGAGCAGAGATGAGCGACTGGTTACAGAGGCAGAGAATGAGGAGCGGCTGGTTATAGAGTTGCAGCAGAGAGAAAGCGGCTGTTTACAGAGGCAGAGAATGAGGAGCGGCTGGTTTAAGAGTTGCAGCAGAGAGGAGCGGCTGTTTACAGAGTGGGAGCCGAGAGGAGCGGCTGGTTACAGAGTGGGAGCAGAGAGAAGCGGCTGGTTACAGAGTGGGAGCAGAGAGGAGCTACTGTTTACAGAGTGGTAGCAGAGAGGAGCGGCTGTTTACTGAGTGGGAGCAGAGAGGAGCGGCTGGTTACTGAGGCACAGAATGAGGAGCGGCTGGTTACAGAGTGGGAGCAGAGAGGAGCGGCTGGTAGCAGATGGGAGCTGAGAGGAGGGGCTGTTGACGGAGCGGGAGCAGAGAGGATCGGGTGTTTACAGTGTGGGAGCAGGGAGGAGCGACTGTTTACGGTTTGGGAGCAGAGAGGAGCGGCTGTTTACAGAGTGGGAGCAGAGAGGAGCGGCTGGTAACGGAGTGGGAGCAGAGACGATCGGCTGGTTAAAGAAGCTCAGAATGAGGAGCGGCTGGTTACAGAGTGTGAGCAGAGAGGAGCGTCTAGTTACAGAGTGGGAGCAGAGAGAAGCGGCTGGTTACAGAGTGGGAGCAGAGAGGAGCGGCTGGTTACAGAGTGGGAGCAGAGAGGAGCGGCTGGTTACAGAGTGGGAGCAGAGAGGAGCGGCTGGTTACAGAGTGGGAGCAGAGAGGAGGGGCTGTTGACGGAGTGGGAGCAGAGAGGAGCCGCTGTTTACAGAGTGGGAGCAGAGAGGAGCGGCTGGTTACAGAGTGGGAGCAGAGAGGAGCGGCTCGTTCCAGAGTGGGAGCAGAGAGGAGCGGCTGGTTGCAGAGTTGGAGCAGAGAGGAGCGGCTGTTTCCAGAGTGGGAGCAGAGAGGAGTGGCTGGTTCCAGAGTGGGAGCAGGGAGAAGCGGCTGGTTCCAGAGTGGGAGCAGAGAGGAGCGGCTATTTACAGAGTGGGAGCAGAGAGGAACGGCTGTTTACAGAGTGGGAGCAGAGAGGAGCGGCTGGCTACGGAGTGGGAGCAGAGAGGAACGGCTGTTTACAGAGTTGGAGCAGAGAGGAGGGGCTGTTGACGGAGTGGGAGCAGAGAGGAGCCGCTGTTTACAGAGTGGGAGCAGAGAGGAGCGGCTGGTTACAGAGTGGGAGCAGAGAGGAGCGGCTCGTTCCAGAGTGGGAGCAGAGAGGAGCGGCTGGTTCCAGATTGGGAGCAGAGAGGAGCGGCTGGTTCCAGAGTGGGAGCAGAGAGGAGCGGCTGGTTCCAGGGTGGGAGCAGAGAGGAGCGGCTGTTTACAGAGCGGGAGCAGAGAGGAGCGGGTGGTTCCAGCGAGGGAGCAGAGAGGAGCGGCTGGTTCCAGAGTGCGAGCAGAGAGGAGCGGCTGGTTCCAGAGTGGGAGCAGAGAGGAACGGCTGGTTCCAGAGTGGGAGGAGAGGAGCGGCTGGTTACAGCGTGGGAGCAGAGAGGAGCGGCTGGTTACAGAGTGGGAGCAGAGAGGAGGGGCTGTTGACGCAGTGGGAGCAGAGAGGAGCCGCTGTTTACAGAGTGGGAGCAGAGAGGAGCGGCTGGTTACGGAGGGGGAGCAGAGAGGAGCGGCTCGATACAGAGTCGGAGCAGAGAGGAGCGGCTGGTTGCAGAGTGGGAGCAGAGAGAAGCGGCTGGTTCCAGAGTGGGAGCAGAGAGGAGCCGCTGTTTACAGAGTGGGAGCAGAGAGGAGCGGCTCGTTCCAGAGTGGGAGCAGAGAGGAGCGGCTGGTGGCAGAATGGGAGCAGAGAGAAGCGGCTGGTTCCAGAGTGGGAGCAGAGAGGAGCGGATATTTACAGAGTGGGAGCAGAGAGAAACGGCTGTTTACAGAGTGGGAGCAGAGAGGAGCGGCTGGCTACGGAGTGGGAGCAGAGAGGAACGGCTGTTTACAGAGTTCGAGCAGAGAAGAGGGGCTGGTGATGGAGCGGGAGCAGAGACGAGCCGCTGTTTACAGAGTGGGAGCAGATATGAGCGGCTAGTTCCAGAGTGGGAGCAGAGAGGAGCGGCTGGTTCCAGAGTGGGAGCAGAGAGGAGCGCCTGGTTCCAGAGCGGGAGCAGAGAGAAGCGGCTGTTTACAGAGCGGGAGCAGAGAGGAGCGGCTGGTTACTGAGGCAGAGAATGAGGAGCGGCTGGTTATAGAGTTGCAGCAGAGAGGAGAGGCTTGTTCCAGAGTGGGAGCAGAGAGGAGCGGCTGTTTCCAGAGTGGGAGCAGAGAGGAGCGGCTGGTTCCAGAGTGGGAGCAGAGAGAAGCGGCTGGTTCCAGAGTGGGAGCAGAGGGGAGCGGCTATTTACAGAGTGGGAGCAGAGAGGAACGGCTGTTTACAGAGTGGGAGCAGAGAGGAGCGGCTGGCTAAGGAGTGGGAGCAGAGAGGAACGGCTGTTTACAGAGTTGGAGCAGAGAGGAGGGGCTGTTGATGGAGTGGGAGCAGAGAGGAGCCGCTGATTACAGAGTGGGAGCAGATAGGAGCGGCTAGTTCCAGAGTGGGAGCAGAGAGGAGCGGCTGGTGCCAGAGTGGGAGTAGAGAGGAGCGGCTGGTTCCAGAGTGGGAGCAGAGAGAAGCGGCTGTTTACAGAGCGGGAGCAGAGAGGAGCGGCTGATTACTGAGGCAGAGAATGAGGAGCGGCTGGTTAAAGAGTGGGAGCAGATAGGAGCGGCTAGTTCCAGAGTGGGAACAGAGAGTAACGGCTCGTTCCAGAGTGGGAGCAGAGAGGAGCGGCTGGTGGCAGAGTGGGAGCAGAGAGGAGCGACTGTTTCCAGAGTGGGAGCAGAGAGGAGCGGCTGGTTCCAGAGTGGGAGCAGAGAGGAACGGCTGTTTACAGAGTTCCAGCAGAGAGGAGGGGCTGTTGATGGAGTGGGAGCAGAGAGGAGCCGATGATTACAGAGTGGGGGCAGATAGGAGCGGCTAGTTCCAGAGTGGAAGCAGAGAGGAGCGGCTGGTGCCAGAGTGGGAGTAGAGAGGAGCGGCTGGTTCCAGAGTGGGAGCAGAGAGAAGCGGCTGTTTACAGAGCGGGAGCAGAGAGGAGCGGCTGATTACTGAGGCAGAGAATGAGGAGCGGCTGGTTATAGAGTTGCAGCAGAGAGGAGAGGCTTGTTACAGAGTGGGAGCAGAGAGCAGCGGCTGCTTCCAGATTGGGAGCAGAGAGGAGCGGCTGGTTACAGAGTGGGAGCAAAGTGGAGCGGCTGGTTCCAGAGTGGGAGCAGAGAGGAGCGGCTGGTTCCAGAGTGGGAGCAGAGAGGAGCGGCTGGTTCCAGAGTGGGAGCAGAGAGGAGCGGCTGGTTCCAGAGTTGGAGCAGAGAGGAGCGGCTGGTTCCAGAGTGGGAACAGAGCGTAGCGGCCGGTTACAGAGTGGGAGCAGAGACGAGCGGCTGTTTACAGAGTGGGAGCAGAGAGGAGCGGCTGGTTACATAGTGGGAGCAGAGAGGAGCGGCTGGTTACAGAGTGGGAGCAGAGAGGAGGGGCTGTTGACGGAGTGGGAGCAGAGAGGAGCCGCTGTTTACAGAGTGGGAGCAGAGTGGAGCGGCTGGTTCCAGAGTGGGAGCAGAGAGGAGCGGCTGGTTCCATTTCGGAGCCGAGAGGTGCGGAGATTTACAGAGTGGGAGCAGAGAGGAACGGCTGTTTACAGAGTGGGAGCAGAGAGGAGCGGCTGGTTACGGAGTGGGAGCAGAGAGGAGCGGCTGGTTACAGAAGCTCAGAATGAGGAGCGGCTGGTTACAGATTGCAGCAGAGATGAGCTGCTGGTTACAGAGTGGGAGCAGAGAGGAGCGGCTGGTTACAGAGTGGGAGCAGAGAGGAGGGGCTGTTGACGGAGTGGGAGCAGAGAGGAGCCGCTGTTTACAGAGTGGGAGCAGAGAGGAGCGGCTGGTTACAGAGTGGGAGCCGAGAGGAGCGGCTCGTTCCAGGGTGGGAGCAGAGAGGAGCGGCTGGTTGCAGAGTGGGAGCAGAGAGGAACGGCTGTTTACAGAGTGGGAGCAAAGAGGAGCGGCTGGCTACGGAGTGGGAGCAGAGAGGAACGGCAGTTTACAGAGTTGGAGCAGAGCGGAGGGGCTGTTGACGGAGTGGGAGCAGAGAGGAGCCGCTGGTTACAGAGTGGGAGCAAATAGGAGCGGCTGCTTCCAGATTGGGAGCAGAGAGGAGCGGCTGGTTCCAGATTGGGAGCAGAGAGGAGCGGCTGGTTCCAGTGTGGGAGCAGAGAGGAGCGGCTGGTTCGAGAGTGGGAGCAGAGAGGAACGGCTGTTTACAGAGTTCGAGCAGAGAGGAGGGGCTGTTGACAGAGCTGGAGCAGAGAGGAGCGGCTGGTTACTGAGGCAGAAAATGAGGAGCGGCTGGTTATAGAGTTGCAGCAGAGAGGGGAGACTTGCTCCAGAGTGGGAGCAGAGAGGAGCGGCTGTTTCCAGAGTGGGAGCAGAGAGGAGCGGCTGGTTCCAGAGTGGGAGCAGAGAGAAGCGGCTGGTTCCAGAGTGGGAGCAGAGAGGAGCGGCTATTTACAGAGTGGGAGCAGAGAGGAACGGCTGTTTACAGAGTTGGAGTAGAGAGAAGCGGCTGTTTACAGAGCTGGAGCAGAGAGGAGCGGCTGGTTACTGAGGCAGAAAATGAGGAGCGGCTGGTTATAGAGTTGCAGCAGAGAGGGGAGACTTGCTCCAGAGTGGGAGCAGAGAGGAGCGGCTGTTTCCAGAGTGGGAGCAGAGAGGAGCGGCTGGTTCCAGAGTGGGAGCAGAGAGAAGCGGCTGGTTCCAGAGTGGGAGCAGAGAGGAGCGGCTATTTACAGAGTGGGAGCAGAGAGGAACGGCTGTTTACAGAGTGGGAGCAGAGAGGAGCGGCTAGCTAAGGAGTGGGAACAGAGAGGAAGGGCTGTTTACAGAGTTGGAGCAGAGAGGAGGGTCTGTTGACGGAGTGGGAGCAGAGAGGAGCCGCTGTTTACAGAGTGGGAGCAGATAGGAGCGGCGAGTTCCAGAGTGGTAGCAGAGAGGAGCGGCTCGTTCCAGAGTGGGAGCAGAGAGGAGAGGCTGGTGGCCGAGTGGGAGCAGAGAGGAGCGGCTGTTTCCAGAGTGGGAGCAGAGAGGAGCGGCTGGTTCCAGAGTGGGAGCAGAGAGAAGCGGCTGGTTCCAGAGTGGGAGCAGAGAGGAGCGGCTCTTTACAGAGTGGGAGCAGAGAGGAACGGCTGTTTACAGAGTGGGAGCAGAGAGGAGCGGCTGGTTCCAGAGTGGGAGCAGAGAGGAGCGGCTGGTTCCAGAGTGGGAGCAGAGAGAAGCGGCTGTTTACAGAGCGGAAGCAGAGAGGAGCGGCTGGTTACTGAGGCAGAGAATGAGGAGCGGCTGGTAATAGAGTTGCAGCAGAGAGGAGAGGCTTCTTACAGAGTGGGAGCAGAGAGGAGCGGCTGGTTACAGATTGGGAGCAGAGAGGAGCGGCTGGTTACAGAGTGGGAGCAGAGTGGAGCGGCTGGTTCCAGAGTGGGAGCAGAGAGGAGCGGCTGGTTCCAGAGTGGGAGCAGAGAGGAGCGGTTGGTTCCAGAGTGGGAGCAGAGAGGAGCGGCTGGTTCCAGAGTGGGAGCAGAGAGAAGCGGCTGTTTACAGAGCGGGAGCAGAGAGGAACGGCTGATTACTGAGGCAGAGAATGAGGAGCGGCTGGTTATAGAGTTGCAGCAGAGAGGAGAGGCTTGTTACAGAGTGGGAGCAGAGAGGAGCGGCTGCTTCCAGATTGGGAGCAGAGAAGAGCGGCTGGTTACAGAGTGGGAGCAAAGTGGAGCGGCTGGTTCCAGAGTGGGAGCATAGAGGAGCGGCTGGTTCCAGAGTGGGAGCAGAGAGGAGCGGCTGGTTCCAGAGTGGGAGCAGAGAGGAGCGGCTGGTTCCAGAGTGGGAGCAGAGAGTAGCGGCTGGTTACAGAGTGGGAGCAGAGAGGAGCGGCTGTTTACATAGTGGGAGCAGAGAGTAGCGGCTGGTTACAGAGTGGGAGCAGAGAGGAGGGGCTGTTTACAGAGTGGGAGCAGAGAGGAGCGGCTGGTTACATAGTGGGAGCAGAGAGGAGCGGCTGGTTACAGAGTGGGAGCAGAGAGGAGGGGCTGTTGACGGAGTGGGAGCAGAGAGGAGCCGCTGTTGACAGAGTGGGAGCAGAGAGAAGCGGCTGTTTGCAGAGCGGGAGCAGAGAGGAGCGGCTGGTTACTGAGGCAGAGAATGAGGAGCGGCTGGTTATAGAGTTGCAGCAGAGAGGAGAGGCTTGTTACAGAGTGGGAGCAGAAAGGAGCGGCTGCTTCCAGATTGGGAGCAGAGAGGAGCGGCTGGTTACAGAGTGGGAGCAGAGTGGAGCGGCTGGTTCCAGAGTGGGAGCAGAGAGGAGCGGCTGGTTCCAGAGCGGGAGCGGAGAGGTGCGGCGATTTACAGAGTGGGAGCAGAGAGGAACGGCTGTTTACAGAGTGGGAGCAGAGAGGAGCGGCTGGTTACGGAGTGGGAGCAGAGAGGAGCGGCTGGTTACAGAAGCTCAGAATGAGGAGCGGCTGGTTACAGAGTTGCAGCAGAGATGAGCTGCTGGTTACAGAGTGGGAGCAGAGAGGAACGGCAGGTTACAGAGTGGGAGCAGAGAGGAGGGGCTGTTGACGGAGTGGGAGCAGAGAGGAGCGGCTCGTTCCAGAGTGGGAGCAGAGAGGAGCGGCTGGTTGCAGAGTGGGAGCAGAGAGGAGCGGCTGTTTCCAGAGTGGGAGCAGAGAGGAGTGGCTGGTTCCCGAGTGGGAGCAGAGATTAGCGGCTGGTTCCAGAGTGGGAGCAGATAAGAGCGGCTATTTACAGAGTGGGAGCAGAGAGGAACGGCTGTTTACAGAGTGGGAGCAAAGAGGAGCGGCTGGCTACGGAGTGGGAGCAGAGAGGAACGGCTGTTAACAGAGTTGGAGCAGAGCGGAGGGGCTGTTGACGGAGTGGGAGCAGAGAGGAGCCGCTGGTTACAGAGTGGGAGCAGATAGGAGCGGCTAGTTCCAGATTGGGAGCAGAGAGGAGCGGCTGGTTCCAGATTGGGAGCAGAGAGGAGCGGCTGGTTCCAGAGTGGGAGCAGAGAGGAGCGGCTGGTTCGAGAGTGGGAGCAGAGAGAAGCGGCTGTTTACAGAGCGGGAGCAGAGAGGAGCGGCTGGTTACTGAGGCAGAGACTGAGGAGCGGCTGGTTATAGAGTTGCAGCAAAGAGTAGAGGCATGTTACAGAGTGGGAGCAGAGAGGAGCGGCTGCTTCCAGATTGGGAGCAGAGAGGAGCGGCTGGTTACAGAGTGGGAGCAGAGTGGAGCGGCTGGTTCCAGAGTGGGAGCAGAGAGGAGCGGCTGGTTACAGAGTGGGAGCAGAGAGCAGCGGCTGGTTACAGAGTGGGAGCAGAGAGGAGGGGCTGTTGACGGAGTGGGAGCAGAGAGGAGCCGCTGTTTACAGAGTGGGAGCAGAGAGGAGCGGCTGGTTACAGAGTGGGAGCAGAGAGGAGCGGCTCGTTCCAGAGTGCGAGCAGAGAGGAGCGGCTGGTTGCAGAGTGGGAGCAGAGAGGAGCGGCTGTTTCCAGAGTTGGAGCAGAGAGGAGCGGCTGGTTCCAGAGTTGGAGCAGAGAGGAGCGGCTATTTACAGAGTGGGAGCAGAGAGGAACGGCTGTTTACAGATTGGGAGCAGAGAGGAGCGGCTGGCTAAGGAGTGGGAGCAGAGAGGAACGGCTGTTTACAGAGTTGGAGCAGAGAGGAGGGGCTGTTGACGGAGTGGGTGCAGAGAGGAGCCGCTGTTTACAGAGTGGGAGCAGATAGGAGCGGCTAGTTCCAGAGTGGGAGCAGAGAGGAGCGGCTGATTCCAGATTGGGAGTTGAGAGGAGCGGCTGGTTCCAGAGTGGGAGCAGAGAGTAGCGGCTGGTTCGAGAGTGGGAGCAGAGAGAAGCGGCTGTTTACAGAGCGGGAGCAGAGAGGAGCGGCTGGTTACTGAGGCAGAGAATGAGGAGCGGCTGGTTATAGAGTTGCAGCAGAGAGGAGAGGCTTGTTACAGAGTGGGAGCAGAGAGGAGCGGCTGCTTCCAGATTGGGAGCAGAGAGGAGCGGCTGGTTACAGAGTGGGAGCAGAGTGGAGCGGCTGGTTCCAGAATGGGAGCAGAGAGGAGGGGCTGTTGACGGAGTGGGAGCAGAGAGGAGCGGCTGGTTACAGAAGCTCAGAATGATGAGCGGCTGGTTACAGAGTTGCAGCAGAGATGAGCTGCTGGTTACAGAGTGGGAGCAGAGAGGAGCGGCTGGTTACAGAGTGGGAGCAGAGAGGAGGGGCTGTTGACGGAGTGGGAGCAGAGAGGAGCGGCTGGTTACAGAGTGGGAGCAGAGAGGAGCGGCTCGTTCCAGAGTGGGAGCAGAGAGGAGCGGCTGGTTGCAGAGTGGGAGCAGAGAGGAGCGGCTGTTTCCAGAGTGGGAGCAGAGAGGAGTGGCTGTTTCCAGAGTGGGAGAAGAGAGAAGCGGCTGGTTCCAGTGTGGGCGCAGAGAGGAGCGGCTATTTACAGAGTGGGAGCAGAGAGGAACGGCTGTTTACAGAGTGGGAGCAGAGAGGAGCGGCTTGCTACGGAGTGGGAGCAGAGAGGAACGGCTGTTTACAGAGTTGGAGCAGAGCGGAGGGGCTGTTGACGGAGTGGGAGCAGAGAGGAGCCGCTGTTTACAGAGTGGGAGCAGATAGGAGGGGCTAGTTCCAGATTGGGAGCAGAGAGGAGCGGCTGGTTCCAGATTGGGAGCAGAGAGGAGCGGCTGGTTCCAGAGTGGGAGCAGAGAGGAGCGGCTGGTTCGAGAGTGGGAGCAGAGAGAAGCGGCTGTTTACAGAGAGGGAGCAGAGAGGAGCGGTTGGTTACTGAGGCAGAGAATGAGGAGCGGCTGGTTATAGAGCTGCAGCAGAGATGAGAGGCTTGTTACAGAGTGGGAGCAGAGAGGAGCGGCTGCTTCCAGATTGGGAGCAGAGAGGAGCGGCTGGTTACAGAGTGGGAGCAGAGTGGAGCGGCTGGTTCCAGAGTGGGAGCAGAGAGGAGCGGCTGGTTCCAGAGTGGGAGCAGAGAGGAGCGGCTGGTTCCAGAGTGGGAGCAGAGAGGAGAGGCTGGTTACAGAGTGGGAGCAGAGAGGAGCGGCTGTTTACAGAGTGTGAGAAGAGAGGAGCGGCTGGTTACAGCGTGGGAGCAGAGAGGAGCGGCTGGTTACAGAGTGGGAGCAGAGAGGAGGGGCTGTTGACGGAGTGGGAGCAGAGAGGAGCCGCTGCTTACAGAGTGGGAGCAGAGAGGAGCGGCTGGTTACAGAGTGGGAGCAGAGAGGAGCGGCTCGATCCAGAGTGGGAGCAGAGAGGAGCAGCTGGTTACAGAGTGGGAGAAGAGAGGAGCGGCTGGTTCCAGAGTGGGAGCAGTGCGGAGCGGCTATTTACAGAGCGGGAGTAGAGAGGAGCGGCTGTTTATAGGGTTGGAGCATAGAGGAGCGGCTTTTTACCGAGTGGGAGCAGAGAGGAGCGGCTCGTTACAGATTCGGAGCAGAGAGGAGCGGCTGTTCACGGAGTGGGAGCAGAGAGGAGCGGCTGTTCACAGAGTGGGAGCAGAGAGGGGGCACTGTTTACGGAGTGGGTGCAGAGAGGAGAGGCTTCTTAGAGAGGCAGAGAATGAGGTGCGGCTCGTTACAGAGTTGCAGCAGAGAGGAGGGGCTGGTTACAGAGTGGGAGCAGAGAGGAGCGGCTGTTTACAGAGTGGGAGCTGAGAGGAGAGGCTGTTTACAGAGTGGGATCAGAGAGGAGTGGCTGTTTACAGAGTGGGAGCAGAGAGGAGCGGCTGGTTACAGAGTGGGAGCAGAGAGGAGTGGCTGTTTCAGAGCGGCAGCAGAGAGGAGTGGCTGTTTACGGAGCGCGAGCAGAGAGGAGCGTCTGTTTGCAGAGTGGGAGCTGAGAGGAGCGGCTGGTTACAGAGTAGGAGCAGAGATGAGCGGCGGGTTACAGATTGGTAGCATAGAGAAGCGGCTGGTTACAGAGTGGTAGCATAGAGAAGCGGCTGGTTACAGAGTGGGAGCAGAGAGGAGGGGCTGTTTATGGAGTGGGAGCAGAGAGGAGCCGCTGTTTACAGAGTTGGAGCAGATATGAGCGGCAAGTTTCAGAGTGGGAGCAGAGAGGAGCGGCTGGTTCCAGAGTGGGAGCAGAGAGGAGCGGCTGGTTCCAGAGTGGGAGTAGAGAGAAGCGGCTGTTTACAGAGCTGGAGCAGAGAGGAGCGGCTGGTTACTGAGGCAGAAAATGAGGAGCGGCTGGTTATAGAGTTGCAGCAGAGAAGGGAGACTTGCTCCAGAGTGGGAGCAGAGAGGAGCGGCTGTTTCCAGAGTGGGAGCAGAGAGGAGCGGCTGGTTCCAGAGTGGGAGCAGAGAGAAGCGGCTGGTTCCAGAGTGGGAGCAGAGAGGAGCGGCTATTTACAGAGTTGGAGCAGAGAGGAACGGCTGTTTACAGAGTGGGAGCAGAGAGGAGCGGCTAGCTAAGGAGTGGGAACAGAGAGGAAGGGCTGTTTACAGAGTTGGAGCAGAGAGGAGGGTCTGTTGACGGAGTGGGAGCAGAGAGGAGCCGCTGATTACAGAGTGGGAGCAGATAGGAGCGGCGAGTTCCAGAGTGGTAGCAGAGAGGAGCGGCTCGTTCCAGAGTGGGAGCAGAGAGGAGAGGCTGGTGGCAGAGTGGGAGCAGAGAGAAGCGGCTGTTTACAGAGCGGGAGCAGAGAGGAACGGCTGATTACTGAGGCAGAGAATGAGGAGCGGCTGGTTATAGAGTTGCAGCAGAGAGGAGAGGCTTGTTACAGTGTGGGAGCAGAGAGGAGCGGCTGCTTCCAGATTGGGAGCAGAGAAGAGCGGCTGGTTACAGAGTGGGAGCAAAGTGGAGCGGCTGGTTCCAGAGTGGGAGCATAGAGGAGCGGCTGGTTCCAGAGTGGGAGCAGAGTGGAGCGGCTGGTTCCAGAGTGGGAGCAGAGAGGAGCGGCTGGTTCCAGAGTGGGAGCAGAGATTAGCGGCTGGTTAAAGAGTGGGAGCAGAGAGGAGCGGCTGTTTACAGAGTGGGAGCAGAGAGTAGCGGCTGGTTACAGAGTGGAAGCAGAGAGGAGGGGCTGTTTACAGAGTGGGAGCAGAGAGGAGCGGCTGGTTACATAGTGGGAGCAGAGAGGAGCGGCTGGCTAAGGAGTGGGAGCAGAGAGGAACGGCTGTTAACAGAGTTGGAGCAGAGAGGAGGGGCTGATGACGGAGTGGAAGCAGAGAGGAGCGGCTCGATCCAGAATGGGAGCAGAGAGGAGCGGCTGGTTGCAGAGTGGGAGCAGAGAGGAGCGGCTAGGTCCAGAGTGGGAGCAAAGAGGTGCGGCTCGTTCCAGATTGGGAGCAGAGAGGAGCGGCTGGTTGCAGAGTGGGAGCAGAGAGGAGCGGCTGTTTCCAGAGTGGGAGCAGAGAGGAGCGGCTGGTTCCAGAGTGGGAGCAAAGAGGAACGGCTGTTTACAGAGTTGGAGCAGAGTGGAGCGGCTGGCTACGGAGTGTGAGCAGAGAGGAACGGCTGTTTAGAGAGTTCGAGCAGAGAGGAGGGGCTGTTGATGGAGTGGGAGCAGAGAGGAGCCGCTGTTTACAGAGTGGGAGCAGATAGGAGCGGCTAATTTCAGAGTGGGAGCAGAGAGGAGCGGCTGGTTCCTGATTGGGAGCAGAGAGGAGCGGCTGGTTACAGAGTGGGAGCAGAGAGGAGCGGCTGTTTACAGAGTGGGAGCAGAGAGGAGCAGCTGGTTACAGAGTGGGAGCAGAGACGAGCGGCTGGTTACAGAGTGGGAGCAGAGAGGAGGGGCTGTTGACGGAGTGGGAGCAGAGAGGAGCCGCTGTTTACAGAGTGGGAGCAGAGAGGTGCGGCTGGTTACAGAGTGGGAGCAGAGAGGAGCGGCTCGTTCCAGAGTGGGAGCAGAGAGGAGCGGCTGGTTGCAGATTGGGAGCAGAGAGGAGCGGCTGTTTCCAGAGTGGGTGCAGAGAGGAGCGGCTGGTTCCAGAGTGGGAGCAGAGAGAAGCGGCTGGTTCCAGAGTGGGAGCAAAGAGAAGCGGCTATTTACAGAGTGGGAGCAGAGAGGAGGGGCTGTTGACGGAGCGGGAGCAGAGAGGAGCGGCTGTTTACAGAGTGGGAGCTGAGAGGAGCGGCTGTTTACGGAGTTGGAGCAGAGAGGAGCAGCTGTTTATTGAGTGGGAGCAGAGAGGAGCGGCAGGTTGCAGAGTGGCATCAGAGATGAGCGCTTGGTTACAGAGGCAGGGAATGAGGAGAGGCTGGTTACAGAGTTGTAGCAGAGATGAGTGGCTGGTTACAGAGTGGGAGCAGAGAGGAGGGGCTGTTGACGGAGTGGGAGTAGAGAGGAGCGGCTGGTTCCAGAGTGGGAGCAGAGAGTAGCGGCTGGTTCGAGAGTGGGAGCAGAGAGAAGCGGCTGTTTACAGAGCGGGAGCAGAGAGGAGCGGCTGGTTACTGAGGCAGAGAATGAGGAGCGGCTGGTTATAGAGTTGCAGCAGAGAGGAGAGGCTTGTTACAGAGTGGGAGCAGAGAGGAGCGGCTGCTTCCAGATTGGGAGCAGAGAGGAGCGGCTGGTTACAGAGTGGGAGCAGAGTGGAGCGGCTGGTTCCAGAATGGGAGCAGAGAGGAGGGGCTGTTGACGGAGTTGGAGCAGAGAGGAGCGGCTGGTTACAGAAGCTCAAAATGATGAGCGGCTGGTTACAGAGTTGCAGCAGAGATGAGCTGCTGGTTACAGAGTGGGAGCAGAGAGGAGCGGCTGGTTACAGAGTGGGAGCAGAGAGGAGGGGCTGTTGACGGAGTGGGAGCAGAGAGGAGCGGCTGGTTACAGAGTGGGAGCAGAGAGGAGCGGCTCGTTCCAGAGTGGGAGCAGAGAGGAGCGGCTGGTTGCAGAGTGGGAGCAGAGAGGAGCGGCTGTTTCCAGAGTGGGAGAAGAGAGAAGCGGCTGGTTCCAGAGTGGGCGCAGAGAGGAGCGGCTATTTACAGAGTGGGAGCAGAGAGGAACGGCTGTTTACAGAGTGGGAGCAGAGAGGAGCGGCTTGCTACGGAGTGGGAGCAGAGAGGAACGGCTGTTTAAAGAGTTGGAGCAGAGCGGAGGAGCTGTTGACGGAGTGGGAGCAGAGAGGAGCCGCTGTTTACAGAGTGGGAGCAGATAGGAGGGGCTAGTTCCAGATTGGGAGCAGAGAGGAGCGGCTGGTTCCAGATTGGGAGCAGAGAGGAGCGGCTGGTTCCAGAGTGGGAGCAGAGAGGAGCGGCTGGTTCGAGAGTGGGAGCAGAGAGAAGCGGCTGTTTACAGAGAGGGAGCAGAGAGGAGCGGTTGGTTACTGAGGCAGAGAATGAGGAGCGGCTGGTTATAGAGCTGCAGCAGAGATGAGAGGCTTGTTACAGAGTGGGAGCAGAGAGGAGCGGCTGCTTCCAGATTGGGAGCAGAGAGGAGCGGCTGGTTACAGAGTGGGAGCAGAGTGGAGCGGCTGGTTCCAGAGTGGGAGCAGAGAGGAGCGGCTGGTTCCAGAGTGGGAGCAGAGAGGAGCGGCTGGTTCCAGAGTGGGAGCAGAGAGGAGAGGCTGGTTACAGAGTGGGAGCAGAGAGGAGCGGCTGTTTACAGAGTGTGAGAAGAGAGGAGCGGCTGGTTACAGCGTGGGAGCAGAGAGGAGGGGCTGTTGACGGAGTGGGAGCAGAGAGGAGCCGCTGTTTACAGAGTGGGAGCAGAGAGGAGCGGCTGGTTACAGAGTGGGAGCAGAGAGGAGCGGCTCGATCCAGAGTGGGAGCAGAGAGGAGCAGCTGGTTACAGAGTGGGAGAAGAGAGGAGCGGCTGGTTCCAGAGTGGGAGCAGTGCGGAGCGGCTGTTTACAGAGCGGGAGTAGAGAGGAGCGGCTGTTTATAGGGTTGGAGCATAGAGGAGCGGCTTTTTACCGAGTGGGAGCAGAGAGGAGCGGCTCGTTACAGATTCGGAGCAGAGAGGAGCGGCTGTTCACGGAGTGGGAGCAGAGAGGAGCGGCTGTTCACAGAGTGGGAGCAGAGAGGGGGCACTGTTTACGGAGTGGGTGCAGAGAGGAGAGGCTTCTTAGAGAGGCAGAGAATGAGGTGCGGCTCGTTACAGATTTGCAGCAGAGAGGAGGGGCTGGTTACAGAGTGGGAGCAGAGAGGAGCGGCTGTTTACAGAGTGGGAGCTGAGAGGAGAGGCTGTTTACAGAGTGGGATCAGAGAGGAGTGGCTGTTTACAGAGTGGGAGCAGAGAGGAGCGGCTGGTTACAGAGTGGGAGCAGAGAGGAGTGGTTGTTTCAGAGCGGCAGCAGAGAGGAGTGGCTGTTTACGGAGCGCGAGCAGAGAGGAGCGTCTGTTTGCAGAGTGGGAGCTGAGAGGAGCGGCTGGTTACAGAGTAGGAGCAGAGAGGAGCGGCGGGTTACAGATTGGTAGCATAGAGAAGCGGCTGGTTACAGAGTGGTAGCATAGAGAAGCGGCTGGTTACAGAGTGGGAGCAGAGAGGAGGGGCTGTTTATGGAGTGGGAGCAGAGAGGAGCGGCTGGTTACAGAGGCACAGAATGAGGAGCGGCTGGTTACAGAGTTGCAGCAGATATGAGCGGCTGGTTACAGAGTTGGAGCAGAGAGGAGGGGCTGTTGACGGAGTGGGAGCAGAGAGGAGCGGCTGTTTAGAGTGGGAGCAGAGAGGAGCGGCTGTTTAGGTAGTTCGAGCAGAGAGGAGGGGCTGTTGACGGAGTGGGAGCAGTGCGGAGCGGCTAGTTCCAGAGTGGGAGCAGAGAGGAACGGCTGTTTACAGAGTGGGAGCAGAGAGGAGCGGCTGGCTACGGAGTGGGAGCAGAGAGGAACGGCTGTTTACAGAGTTCGAGCAGAGAGGAGAGGCTGTTGACGGAGAGGGAGCAGAGAGGAGCCGCTGTTTACAGAGTTGGAGCAGATATGAGCGGCAAGTTTCAGAGTGGGAGCAGAGAGGAGCGGCTGGTTCCAGAGTGGGAGCAGAGAGGAGCGGCTGGTTCCAGAGTGGGAGTAGAGAGAAGCGGCTGTTTACAGAGCTGGAGCAGAGAGGAGCGGCTGGTTACTGAGGCAGAAAATGAGGAGCGGCTGGTTATAGAGTTGCAGCAGAGAGGGGAGACTTGCTCCAGAGTGGGAGCAGAGAGGAGCGGCTGTTTCCAGAGTGGGAGCAGAGAGGAGTGGCTGGTTCCAGAGTGGGAGCAGAGAGAAGCGGCTGGTTCCTGAGTGGGAGCTGAGAGGAGCGGCTATTTACAGAGTTGGAGCAGAGAGGAACGGCTGTTTACAGAGTGGGAGCAGAGAGGAGCGGCTAGCTAAGGAGTGGGAACAGAGAGGAAGGGCTGTTTACAGAGTTGGAGCAGAGAGGAGGGTCTGTTGACGGAGTGGGAGCAGAGAGGAGCCGCTGTTTACAGAGTGGGAGCAGATAGGAGCGGCGAGTTCCAGAGTGGTAGCAGAGAGGAGCGGCTCGTTCCAGAGTGGGAGCAGAGAGGAGAGGCTGGTGGCAGAGTGGGAGCAGAGAGGAGCGGCTGTTTCCAGAGTGGGAGCAGAGAGGAGCGGCTGGTTCCAGAGTGGGAGCAGAGAGAAGCGGCTGGTTCCAGAGTGGGAGCAAAGAGGAGCGGCTCTTTACAGAGTGGCAGCAGAGAGGAACGGCTGTTTACAGAGTGGGAGCAGAGAGGAGCGGCTGGTTCCAGAGTGGGAGCAGAGAGGAGCAGCTGGTTCCAGAGTGGGAGCAGAGAGAAGCGGCTGTTTACCGAGCGGGAGCAGAGAGGAGCGGCTGGTTACTGAGGCAGAGAATGAGGAGCGGCTGGTTATAGAGTTGCAGCAGAGAGGAGAGGCTTGTTACAGAGTGGGAGCAGAGAGGAGCGGCTGGTTACAGATTGGGAGCAGAGAGGAGCGGCTGGTTACAGAGTGGGAGCAGAGTGGAGCGGCTGGTTC
The DNA here is from genome assembly GCF_044704955.1 of Pristiophorus japonicus. Classification (NCBI taxonomy): domain Eukaryota; kingdom Metazoa; phylum Chordata; class Chondrichthyes; family Pristiophoridae; genus Pristiophorus; species Pristiophorus japonicus. Next base: position 157,637 of record NW_027250723.1, on the reverse strand, counting down.
CAGAGTGGGAGCAGAGAGGAGCGGCTGGTTCCAGAGTGGGAGCAGAGAGGAGCGGTTGGTTCCAGAGTGGGAGCAGAGAGGAGCGGCTGGTTCCAGAGTGGGAGCAGAGAGAAGCGGCTGTTTACAGAGCGGGAGCAGAGAGGAACGGCTGATTACTGAGGCAGAGAATGAGGAGCGGCTGGTTATAGAGTTGCAGCAGAGAGGAGAGGCTTGTTACAGAGTGGGAGCAGAGAGGAGCGGCTGCTTCCAGATTGGGAGCAGAGAAGAGCGGCTGGTTACAGAGTGGGCGCAGAGTGGAGCGGCTGGTTCCAGAGTGGGAGCATAGAGGAGCGGCTGGTTCCAGAGTGGGAGCAGAGAGGAGCGGCTGGTTCCAGAGTGGGAGCAGAGAGGAGCGGCTGGTTCCAGAGTGGGAGCAGAGAGTAGCGGCTGGTTACAGAGTGGGAGCAGAGAGGAGCGGCTGGTTACATAGTGGGAGCAGAGAGGAGCGGCTGGCTAAGGAGTGGGAGCAGAGAGGAACGGCTGTTAACAGAGTTGGAGCAGAGAGGAGGGGCTGATGACGGAGTGGGAGCAGAGAGGAGCGGCTCGATCCAGAATGGGAGCAGAGAGGAGCGGCTGGTTGCAGAGTGGGAGCAGAGAGGAGCGGCTAGGTCCAGAGTGGGAGCAAAGAGGTGCGGCTCGTTCCAGATTGGGAGCAGAGAGGAGCGGCTGGTTGCAGAGTGGGAGCAGAGAGGAGCGGCTGTTTCCAGAGTGGGAGCAGAGAGGAGCGGCTGGTTCCAGAGTGGGAGCAGAGAGAAGCGGCTGGTTCCAGAGTGGGAGCAGAGAGGAGCGGCTATTTACAGAGTGGGAGCAAAGAGGAACGGCTGTTTACAGAGTGGGAGCAGAGAGGAGCGGCTGGCTACGGAGTGGGAGCAGAGAGGAACGGCTGTTTAGAGAGTTCGAGCAGAGAGGAGGGGCTGTTTACAGAATGGGATCAGAGAGGAGTGGCTGTTTACGGAGTGGGTGCAGAGAGGAGAGGCTTCTTAGAGAGGCAGAGAGTGAGGTGCGGCTCGTTACAGAGTTGCAGCAGAGAGGAGGGGCTGGTTACAGAGTGGGAGCAGAGAGGAGCGGCTGTTTACAGAGTGGGAGCTGAGAGGAGAGGCTGTTTACAGAGTGGGATCAAAGAGGAGTGGCTGTTTACAGAGTGGGAGCAGAGAGGAGCGGCTGGTTACAGAGTGGGAGCAGAGAGGAGTGGCTGTTTCAGAGCGGCAGCAGAGAGGAGTGGCTGTTTACGGAGCGCGAGCAGAGAGGAGCGTCTGTTTGCAGAGTGGGAGCTGAGAGGAGCGGCTGGTTACAGAGTAGGAGCAGAGAGGAGCGGCGGGTTACAGATTGGTAGCATAGAGAAGCGGCTGCTTACAGAGTGGTAGCATAGAGAAGCGGCTGGTTACAGAGTGGGAGCAGAGAGGAGGGGCTGTTTATGGAGTGGGAGCAGAGAGGAGCGGCTGGTTACAGAGGCACAGAATGAGGAGCGGCTGGTTACAGAGTTGCAGCAGATATGAGCGGCTGGTTACAGAGTTGGAGCAGAGAGGAGGGGCTGTTGACGGAGTGGGAGCAGAGAGGAGCGGCTGTTTAGAGTGGGAGCAGAGAGGAGCGGCTGTTTAGGTAGTTCGAGCAGAGAGGAGGGGCTGTTGACGGAGTGGGAGCAGTGCGGAGCGGCTAGTTCCAGAGTGGGAGCAGAGAGGAACGGCTGTTTACAGAGTGGGAGCAGAGAGGAGCGGCTGGCTACGGAGTGGGAGCAGAGAGGAACGGCTGTTTACAGAGTTCGAGCAGAGAGGAGAGGCTGTTGACGGAGAGGGAGCAGAGAGGAGCCGCTGTTTACAGAGTTGGAGCAGATATGAGCGGCAAGTTTCAGAGTGGGAGCAGAGAGGAGCGGCTGGTTCCAGAGTGGGAGCAGAGAGGAGCGGCTGGTTCCAGAGTGGGAGTAGAGAGAAGCGGCTGTTTACAGAGCTGGAGCAGAGAGGAGCGGCTGGCTACTGAGGCAGAAAATGAGGAGCGGCTGGTTGTAGAGTTGCAGCAGAGAGGGGAGACTTGCTCCAGAGTGGGAGCAGAGAGGAGCGGCTGTTTCCAGAGTGGGAGCAGAGAGGAGCGGCTGGTTCCAGAGTGGGAGCAGAGAGAAGCGGCTGGTTCCTGAGTGGGAGCTGAGAGGAGCGGCTATTTACAGAGTTGGAGCAGAGAGGAACGGCTGTTTACAGAGTGGGAGCAGAGAGGAGCGGCTAGCTAAGGAGTGGGAACAGAGAGGAAGGGCTGTTTACAGAGTTGGAGCAGAGAGGAGGGTCTGTTGACGGAGTGGGAGCAGAGAGGAGCCGCTGTTTACAGAGTGGGAGCAGATAGGAGCGGCGAGTTCCAGAGTGGTAGCAGAGAGGAGCGGTTCGTTACAGAGTGGGAGCAGAGAGGAGAGGCTGGTGGCAGAGTGGGAGCAGAGAGGAGCGGCTGTTTCCAGAGTGGGAGCAGAGAGGAGCGGCTGGTTCCAGAGTGGGAGCAGAGAGAAGCGGCTGGTTCCAGAGTGGGAGCAGAGAGGAGCGGCTCTTTACAGAGTGGGAGCAGAGAGGAACGGCTGTTTACAGAGTGGGAGCAGAGAGGAGCGGCTGGTTCCAGAGTGGGAGCAGAGAGGAGCAGCTGGTTCCAGAATGGGAGCAGAGAGAAGCGGCTGTTTACAGAGCGGGAGCAGAGAGGAGCGGCTGGTTACTGAGGCAGAGAATGAGGAGCGGCTGGTTATAGAGTTGCAGCAGAGAGGAGAGGCTTGTTACAGAGTGGGAGCAGAGAGGAGCGGCTGGTTACAGATTGGGAGCAGAGAGAAGCGGCTGTTTACAGAGCGGGAGCAGAGAGGAACGGCTGATTACTGAGGCAGAGAATGAGGAGCGGCTGGTTATAGAGTTGCAGCAGAGAGGAGAGGCTTGTTACAGAGTGGGAGCAGAGAGGAGCGGCTGCTTCCAGATTGGGAGCAGAGAAGAGCGGCTGGTTACAGAGTGGGCGCAGAGTGGAGCGGCTGGTTCCAGAGTGGGAGCATAGAGGAGCGGCTGGTTCCAGAGTGGGAGCAGAGAGGAGCGGCTGGTTCCAGAGTGGGAGCAGAGAGGAGCGGCTGGTTCCAGAGTGGGAGCAGAGATTAGCGGCTGGTTACAGAGTGGGAGCAGAGAGGAGCGGCTGTTAACAGAGTGGTAGCAGAGAGTAGCGGCTGGTTACAGAGTGGGAGCAGAGTGGAGGGGCTGTTTACAGAGTGGGAGCAGAGAGGAGCGGCTGGTTACATAGTGGGAGCAGAGAGGAGCGGCTGGCTAAGGAGTGGGAGCAGAGAGGAACGGCTGATAACAGAGTTGGAGCAGAGAGGAGGGGCTGATGACGGAGTGGGAGCAGAGAGGAGCGGCTCGATCCAGAATGGGAGCAGAGAGGAGCGGCTGGTTGCAGAGTGGGAGCAGAGAGGAGCGGCTAGGTCCAGAGTGGGAGCAAAGAGGTGCGGCTCGTTCCAGATTGGGAGCAGAGAGGAGCGGCTGGTTGCAGAGTGGGAGCAGAGAGGAGCGGCTGTTTCCAGAGTGGGAGCAGAGAGGAGCGGCTGGTTCCAGAATGGGAGCAGAGAGAAGCGGCTGGTTCCAGAGTGGGAGCAGAGAGGAGCGGCTATTTACAGAGTGGGAGCAAAGAGGAACGGCTGTTTACAGAGTGGGAGCAGAGAGGAGCGGCTGGCTACGGAGTGGGAGCAGAGAGGAACGGCTGTTTAGAGAGTTCGAGCAGAGAGGAGGGGCTGTTTACAGAGTGGGATCAGAGAGGAGTGGCTGTTTACGGAGTGGGTGCAGAGAGGAGAGGCTTCTTAGAGAGGCAGAGAATGAGGTGAGGCTCGTTACAGAGTTGCAGCAGAGAGGAGGGGCTGGTTACAGAGTGGGAGCAGAGAGGAGCGGCTGTTTACAGAGTGGGAGCTGAGAGGAGAGGCTGTTTACAGAGTGGGATCAGAGAGGAGTGGCTGTTTACAGAGTGGTAGCAGAGAGGAGCGGCTGGTTACAGAGTGGGAGCAGAGAGGAGTGGCTGTTTCAGAGCGGCAGCAGAGAGGAGTGGCTGTTTACGGAGCGCGAGCAGAGAGGAGCGTCTGTTTGCAGAGTGGGAGCTGAGAGGAGCGGCTGGTTACAGAGTAGGAGCAGAGAGGAGCGGCGGGTTACAGATTGGTAGCATAGAGAAGCGGCTGGTTACAGAGTGGGAGCAGAGAGGAGGGGCTGTTTATGGAGTGGGAGCAGAGAGGAGCGGCTGGTTACAGAGGCACAGAATGAGGAGCGGCTGGTTACAGAGTTGCAGCAGATATGAGCGGCTGGTTACAGAGTTGGAGCAGAGAGGAGGGGCTGTTGACGGAGTGGGAGCAGAGAGGAGCGGCTGTTTAGAGTGGGAGCAGAGAGGAGCGGCTGTTTAGGTAGTTCGAGCAGAGAGGAGGGGCTGTTGACGGAGTGGGAGCAGTGCGGAGCGGCTAGTTCCAGAGTGGGAGCAGAGAGGAACGGCTGTTTACAGAGTGGGAGCAGAGAGGAGCGGCTGGCTACGGAGTGGGAGCAGAGAGGAACGGCTGTTTACAGAGTTCGAGCAGAGAGGAGAGGCTGTTGACGGAGAGGGAGCAGAGAGGAGCCGCTGTTTACAGAGTTGGAGCAGATATGAGCGGCAAGTTTCAGAGTGGGAGCAGAGAGGAGCGGCTGGTTCCAGAGTGGGAGCAGAGAGGAGCGGCTGGTTCCAGAGTGGGAGTAGAGAGAAGCGGCTGTTTACAGAGCTGGAGCAGAGAGGAGCGGCTGGTTACTGAGGCAGAAAATGAGGAGCGGCTGGTTATAGAGTTGCAGCAGAGAGGGGAGACTTGCTCCAGAGTGGGAGCAGAGAGGAGCGGCTGTTTCCAGAGTGGGAGCAGAGAGGAGCGGCTGGTTCCAGAGTGGGAGCAGAGAGAAGCGGCTGGTTCCAGAGTGGGAGCAGAGAGGAGCGGCTATTTACAGAGTTGGATAGAGAGGAACGGCTGTTTACAGAGTGGGAGCAGAGAGGAGCGGCTAGCTAAGGAGTGGGAACAGAGAGGAAGGGCTGTTTACAGAGTTGGAGCAGAGAGGAGGGTCTGTTGACGGAGTGGGAGCAGAGAGGAGCCGCTGTTTACAGAGTGGGAGCAGATAGGAGCGGCGAGTTCCAGAGTGGTAGCAGAGAGGAGCGGCTCGTTCCAGAGTGGGAGCAGAGAGGAGAGGCTGGTGGAAGAGTGGGAGCAGAGAGGAGCGGCTGTTTCCAGAGTTGGAGCAGAGAGGAGCGGCTGGTTCCAGAGTGGGAGCAGAGAGAAGCGGCTGGTTCCAGAGTGGGAGCAGAGAGGAGCGGCTCTTTACAGAGTGGGAGCAGAGAGGAACGGCTGTTTACAGAGTGGGAGCAGGGAGGAGCGGCTGGTTCCAGAGTGGGAGCAGAGAGGAGCAGCTGGTTCCAGAGTGGGAGCAGAGAGAAGCGGCTGTTTACAGAGCGGGAGCAGAGAGGAGCGGCTGGTTACTGAGGCAGAGAATGAGGAGCGGCTGGTTATAGAGTTGCAGCAGAGAGGAGAGGCTTGTTACAGAGTGGGAGCAGAGAGGAGCGGCTGGTTACAGATTGGGAGCAGAGAGGAGCGGCTGGTTACAGAGTGGGAGCAGAGTGGAGCGGCTGGTTCCAGAGTGGGAGCAGAGAGGAGCGGCTGGTTCCAGAGTGGGAGCAGAGAGGAGCGGTTGGTTCCAGAGTGGGAGCAGAGAGGAGCGGCTGGTTCCAGAGTGGGAGCAGAGAGAAGCGGCTGTTTACAGAGCGGGAGCAGAGAGGAACGGCTGATTACTGAGGCAGAGAATGAGGAGCGGCTGGTTATAGAGTTGCAGCAGAGAGGAGAGACTTGTTACAGAGTGGGAGCAGAGAGGAGCGGCTGCTTCCAGATTGGGAGCAGAGAAGAGCGGCTGGTTACAGAGTGGGCGCAGAGTGGAGCGGCTGGTTCCAGAGTGGGAGCAGAGAGGAGCGGCTGGTTACAGAGTGGGAGCAGAGAGGAGCGGCTGGTTCCAGAGTGGGAGCAGAGAGAAGCGGCTGGTTACAGAGTGGGAGCAGAGAGGAGCGGCTGTTAACAGAGTGGTAGCAGAGAGTAGCGGCTGGTTACAGAGTGGGAGCAGAGAGGAGCGGCTGGCTAAGAAGTGGGAGCAGAGAGGAGCGGCAGGTTGCAAAGTGGGAGCAGAGAGGAGCGGCTAGGTCCAGAATGGGAGCAGAGAGGAGCGGCTGGTTGCAAAGTGGGAGCAGAGAGGAGCGGCTGTTTCCAGAGTGGGAGCAGAGAGGAGCGGCTGGTTCCAGATTGGGAGCAGAGAGGAGCGGCTGGTTGCAGAGTGGGAGCAGAGAGGAGCGGCTGGTTCCAGAGTGGGAGCAGAGAGGAACGGCTGTTTAGAGAGTTCGAGCAGAGAGGAGGGGCTGTTGATGGAGTGGGAGCAGAGAGGAGCCGCTGTTTACAGAGTGGGAGCAGATAGGAGCGGCTAATTTCAGAGTGGGAGCAGAGAGGAGCGGCTGGTTCCTGATTGGGAGCAGAGAGGAGCGGCTGGTTACAGAGTGGGAGCAGAGAGGAGCGGCTGTTTACAGAGTGGGAGCAGAGAGGAGCAGCTGGTTACAGAGTGGGAGCAGAGACGAGCGGCTGTTTACAGAGTGGGAGCAGAGAGGAGCAGCTGGTTACAGAGTGGGAGCAGAGACGAGCGGCTGGTTACAGAGTGGGAGCAGAGAGGAGGGGCTGTTGACGGAGTGGGAGCAGAGAGGAGCCGCTGTTTACAGAGTGGGAGCAGAGAGGTGCGGCTGGTTACAGAGTGGGAGCAGAGAGGAGCGGCTCGTTCCAGAGTGGGAGCAGAGAGGAGCGGCTGGTTGCAGAGTGGGAGCAGAGAGGAGCGGCTGTTTCCAGAGTGGGTGCAGAGAGGAGCGGCTGGTTCCAGAGTGGGAGCAGAGAGAAGCGGCTGGTTCCAGAGTGGGAGCAGAGAGAAGCGGCTATTTACAGAGTGGGAGCAGAGAGGAGGGGCTGTTGACGGAGCGGGAGCAGAGAGGAGCGGCTGTTTACAGAGTGGGAGCTGAGAGGAGCGGCTGTTTACGGAGTTGGAGCAGAGAGGAGCAGCTGTTTATTGAGTGGGAGCAGAGAGGAGCGGCAGGTTGCAGAGTGGCATCAGAGATGAGCGCTTGGTTACAGATGCAGGGAATGAGGAGAGGCTGGTTACAGAGTTGTAGCAGAGATGAGTGGCTGGTTACAGAGTGGGAGCAGAGAGGAGGGGCTGTTGACGGAGTGGGTGTAGAGAGGAGCGGCTGTTTACGTAGTTGGAGCAGAGAGGAGGGTTGTTGACGGAGTGGGAGCAGAGAGGAGCGGCTGTTTACAGAGTGGAAGCAGAGAGGAGCGGCTGGTTACAGAGTGGGAGCAGAGAGGAGGGGCTGTTGACGGAGTGGGAGTAGAGAGGAGCGGCTGGTTACAGAGTGGGAGCAGAGAGGAGCGGCTGCTTACGGAGTTGGATCAGAGAGGAGCGGCTATTTATAGGGTGGGAGCAGGGAGGATAGGCTGTTGACGGAGTGGGAGCAGAGAGGAGCGGCTGTTTAGAGTGGGAGCAGAGAGGAGCGGCTGTTTAGGTAGTTGGAGCAGAGAGGAGGGGCTGTTGACGGAGTGGGAGCAGTGCGGAGCGGCTAGTTCCAGAGTGGGAGCAGAGAGGAACGGCTGTTTACAGAGTGGGAGCAGAGAGGAGCGGCTGGCTACGGAGTGGGAGCAGAGAGGAACGGCTGTTTACAGAGTTCGAGCAGAGAGGAGGGTCTGTTGACGGAGTGGGAGCAGAGAGGAGCCGCTGTTTACAGAGTGGGAGCAGATAGGAGCGGCGAGTTCCAGAGTGGTAGCAGAGAGGAGCGGCTCGTTCCAGAGTGGGAGCAGAGAGGAGAGGCTGGTGGCAGAGTGGGAGCTGAGAGGAGCGGCTGTTTCCAGAGTGGGAGCAGAGAGGAGCGGCTGGTTCCAGAGTGGGAGCAGAGAGAAGCGGCTGTTTACAGAGCGGGAGCAGAGAGGAGCGGCTGGTTACTGAGGCAGAGAATGAGGAGCGGCTGGTTATAGAGTTGCAGCAGAGAGGAGAGGCTTGTTACAGAGTGGGAGCAGAGAGGAGCGGCTGGTTACAGATTGGGAGCAGAGAGGAGCGGCTGGTTCCAGAGTGGCAGCAGAGAGGAGCGGCTGGTTCCAGAGTGGGAGCAGAGAGGAGCGGTTGTTTCCAGAGTGGGAGCAGAGAGGAGCGGCTGGTTCCAGAGTGGGAGCAGAGAGAAGCTGCTGTTTACAGAGCGGGAGCAGAGAGGAACGGCTGATTACTGAGGCAGAGAATGAGGAGCGGCTGGTTATAGAGTTGCAGCAGAGAGGAGAGGCTTGTTACAGAGTGGGAACAGAGAGGAGCGGCTGCTTCCAGATTGGGAGCAGAGAAGAGCGGCTGGTTACAGAGTGGGAGCAAAGTGGAGCGGCTGGTTCCAGAGTGGGAGCATAGAGGAGTGGCTGGTTCCAGAGTGGGAGCAGAGAGGAGCGGCTGGTTCCAGAGTGGGAGCAGAGAGGAGCGGCTGGTTCCAGAGTGGGAGCAGAGAGTAGCGGCTGGTTACAGAGTGGGAGCAGAGAGGAGCGGCTGTTTACAGAGTGGGAGCAGAGAGTAGCGGCTGGTTACAGAGTGGGAGCAGAGAGGAGGGGCTGTTTACAGAGTGGGAGCAGAGAGGAGCGGCTGGTTACATCGTGGGAGCAGAGAGGAGCGGCTGGTTACAGAGTGGGAGCAGAGAGGAGGGGCTGTTGACGGAGTGGGAGCAGAGAGGAGCCGCTGTTGACAGAGTGGGAGCAGAGAGAAGCGGCTGTTTGCAGAGCGGGAGCAGAGAGGAGCGGCTGGTTACTGAGGCAGAGAATGAGGAGCGGCTGGTTATAGAGTTGCAGCAGAGAGGAGAGGCTTGTTACAGAGTGGGAGCAGAGAGGAGCGGCTGCTTCCAGATTGGGAGCAGAGAGGAGCGGCTGGTTACAGAGTGGGAGCAGAGTGGAGCGGCTGGTTCCAGAGTGGGAGCAGAGAGGAGCGGCTGGTTCCAGAGCGGGAGCCGAGAGGTGCGGCGATTTACAGAGTGGGAGCAGAGAGGAACGGCTGTTTACAGAGTGGGAGCAGAGAGGAGCGGCTGGTTACGGAGAGGGAGCAGAGAGGAGCGGCTGGTTACAGAAGCTCAGAATGAGGAGCGGCTGGTTACAGAGTTGCAGCAGAGATGAGCTGCTGGTTACAGAGTGGGAGCAGAGAGGAACGGCAGGTTACAGAGTGGGAGCAGAGAGGAGGGGCTGTTGACGGAGTGGGAGCAGAGAGGAGCCGCTGCTTACAGAGTGGGAGCAGAGAGGAGCGGCTGGTTGCAGAGTGGGAGCAGAGAGGAGCGGCTGTTTCCAGAGTGGGAGCAGAGAGGAGTGGCTGGTTCCCGAGTGGGAGCAGAGATTAGCGGCTGGTTCCAGAGTTGGAGCAGATAGGAGCGGCTATTTACAGAGTGGGAGCAGAGAGGAACGGCTGTTTACAGAGTAGGAGCAAAGAGGAGCGGCTGGCTACGGAGTGTGAGCAGAGACGAACGGCTGTTAACAGAGTTGGAGCAGAGCGGAGGGGCTGTTGACGGAGTGGGAGCAGAGAGGAGCCGCTGGTTACAGAGTGGGAGCAGATAGGAGCGGCTAGTTCCAGATTGGGAGCAGAGAGGAACGGCTGGTTCCAGATTGGGAACAGAGAGGAGCGGCTGGTTCCAGAGTGGGAGCAGAGAGGAGCGGCTGGTTCGAGAGTGGGAGCAGAGAGAAGCGGCGGTTTACAGAGCGGGAGCAGAGAGGAGCGGCTGGTTACTGAGGCAGAGAATGAGGAGCGGCTGGTTATAGAGTTGCAGCAAAGAGTAGAGGCATGTTACAGAGTGGGAGCAGAGAGGAGCGGCTGCTTCCAGATTGGGAGCAGAAAGGAGCGGCTGGTTACAGAGTGGGAGCAGAGTGGAGCGGCGGCTGGTTCCAGAGTGGGAGCAGAGAGGAGCGGCTGATTCCAGAGTGGGAGCAGAGAGGAGCGGCTGGTTCCAGATTGGGAGCAGAGAGGAGCGGCTGGTTCCAGAGTGGGAGCAGAGAGGAGCGGCTGGTTACAGAGTGGGAGCAGAGAGCAGCGGCTGGTTACAGAGTTGGAGCAGAGAGGAGGGGCTGTTGACGGAGTGGGAGCAGAGAGGAGCCGCTGTTTACAGAGTGGGAGCAGAGAGGAGCGGCTGGTTACAGAGTGGGAGCCGAGAGGAGCGGCTCGTTCCAGAGTGCGAGCAGAGAGGAGCGGCTGGTTGCAGAGTGGGAGCAGAGAGGAGCGGCTGTTTCCAGAGTGGGAGAAGAGAGGAGCGGCTGGTACCAGAATGGGAGCAGAGAGAAGCGGCTGGTTCCAGAGTTGGAGCAGAGAGGAGCGGCTATTTACAGAGTGGGAGCAGAGAGGAACGGCTGTTTACAGATTGGGAGCAGAGAGGAGCGGCTGGCTAAGGAGTGGGAGCAGAGAGGAACGGCTGTTTACAGAGTTGGAGCAGAGAGGAGGGGCTGTTGACGGAGTGGGTGCAGAGAGAAGCCGCTGTTTACAGAGTGGGAGCAGATAGGAGCGGCTAGTTCCAGAGTGGGAGCAGAGAGGAGCGGCTGGTTCCAGATTGGGAGTAGAGAGGAGCGGCTGGTTCCAGAGTGGGAGCAGAGAGTAGCGGCTGGTTCGAGAGTGGGAGCAGAGAGAAGCGGCTCTTTACAGAGCGGGAGCAGAGAGGAGCGGCTGGTTACTCAGGCAGAGAATGAGGAGCGGCTGGTTATAGAGTTGCAGCAGAGAGGAGAGGCTTGTTACAGAGTGGGAGCAGAGAGGAGCGGCTGGTTACAGAGTGGGAGCAGAGAGGAGGGGCTGTTGACGGAGTGGGAGCAGAGAGGAGCGGCTGGTTACAGAGTGGGAGCAGAGAGGAGCGGCTCGTTCCAGAGTGGGAGCAGAGAGGAGCGGCTGGTTGCAGAGTGGGAGCAGAGAGGAGCGGCTGTTTCCAGAGTGGGAGCAGAGAGGAGTGGCTGTTTCCAGAGTGGGAGAAGAGAGAAGCGGCTGGTTCCAGAGTGGGCGCAGAGAGGAGCGGCTATTTACAGAGTGGGAGCAGAGAGGGACGGCTGTTTACAGAGTGGGAGCAGAGAGGAGCGGCTTGCTACGGAGTGGGAGCAGAGAGGAGGGGCTGTTTACAGAGTGGGAGCAGAGAGGAGCGGCTGGTTACATAGTGGGAGCAGAGAGGAGCGGCTGGTTACAGAGTGGGAGCACAGAGGAGGGGCTGTTGACGGAGTGGGAGCAGAGAGGAGCCGCTGTTGACAGAGTGGGAGCAGAGAGAAGCGGCTGTTTGCAGAGCGGGAGCAGAGAGGAGCGGCTGGTCACTGAGGCAGAGAATGAGGAGCGGCTGGTTATAGAGTTGCAGCAGAGAGGAGAGGCTTGTTACAGAGTGGGAGCAGAGAGGAGCGGCTGCTTCCAGATTGGGAGCAGAGAGGAGCGGCTGGTTACAGAGTGGGAGCAGAGTGGAGCGGCTGGTTCCAGAGTGGGAGCAGAGAGGAGCGGCTGGTTCCAGAGCGGGAGCCGAGAGGTGCGGCGATTTACAGAGTGGGAGCAGAGAGGAACGGCTGTTTACAGAGTGGGAGCAGAGAGGAGCGGCTGGTTACGGAGAGGGAGCAGAGAGGAGCGGCTGGTTACAGAAGCTCAGAATGAGGAGCGGCTGGTTACAGAGTTGCAGCAGAGATGAGCTGCTGGTTACAGAGTGGGAGCAGAGAGGAACGGCAGGTTACAGAGTGGGAGCAGAGAGGAGGGGCTGTTGACGGAGTGGGAGCAGAGAGGAGCCGCTGCTTACAGAGTGGGAGCAGAGAGGAGCGGCTGGTTGCAGAGTGGGAGCAGAGAGGAGCGGCTGTTTCCAGAGTGGGAGCAGAGAGGAGTGGCTGGTTCCCGAGTGGGAGCAGAGAGGAACGGCTGTTAACAGAGTTGGAGCAGAGCGGAGGGGCTGTTCACGGAGTGGGAGCAGAGAGGAGCCGCTGGTTACAGAGTGGGAGCAGATAGGAGCGGCTAGTTCCAGATTGGGAGCAGAGAGGAGCGGCTGGTTCCAGATTGGGAGCAGAGAGGAGCGGCTGGTTCCAGAGTGGGAGCAGAGAGGAGCGGCTGGTTCGAGAGTGGGAGCAGAGAGAAGCGGCGGTTTACAGAGCGGGAGCAGAGAGGAGCGGCTGGTTACTGAGGCAGAGAATGAGGAGCGGCTGGTTATAGAGTTGCAGCAAAGAGTAGAGGCATGTTACAGAGTGGGAGCAGAGAGGAGCGGCTGCTTCCAGATTGGGAGCAGAGAGGAGCGGCTGGTTACAGAGTGGGAGCAGAGTGGAGCGGCTGGTTCCAGAGTGGGAGCAGAGAGGAGCGGCTGATTCCAGAGTGGGAGCAGAGAGGAGCGGCTGGTTCCAGATTGGGAGCAGAGAGGAGCGGCTGGTTCCAGAGTGGGAGCAGAGAGGAGCGGCTGGTTACAGAGTGGGAGCAGAGAGCAGCGGCTGGTTACAGAGTGGGAGCAGAGAGGAGGGGCTGTTGACGGAGTGGGAGCAGAGAGGAGCCGCTGTTTACAGAGTGGGAGCAGAGAGGAGCGGCTGGTTACAGAGTGGGAGCAGAGAGGAGCGGCTCGTTCCAGAGTGGGAGAAGAGAGGAGCGGCTGGTACCAGAATGGGAGCAGAGAGAAGCGGCTGGTTCCAGAGTTGGAGCAGAGAGGAGCGGCTATTTACAGAGTGGGAGCAGAGAGGAACGGCTGTTTACAGATTGGGAGCAGAGAGGAGCGGCTAGCTAAGGAGTGGGAGCAGAGAGGAACGGCTGTTTACAGAGTTGGAGCAGAGAGGAGGGGCTGTTGACGGAGTGGGTGCAGAGAGGAGCCGCTGTTTACAGAGTGGGAGCAGATAGGAGCGGCTAGTTCCAGAGTGGGAGCAGAGAGGAGCGGCTGGTTCCAGATTGGGAGTAGAGAGGAGCGGCTGGTTCCAGAGTGGGAGCAGAGAGTAGCGGCTGGTTCGAGAGTGGGAGCAGAGAGAAGCGGCTCTTTACAGAGCGGGAGCAGGGAGGAGCGGCTGGTTACTGAGGCAGAGAATGATGAGCGGCTGGTTATAGAGTTGCAGCAGAGAGGAGAGGCTTGTTACAGAGTGGGAGCAGAGAGGAGCGGCTGCTTCCAGATTGGGAGCAGAGAGGAGCGGCTGGTTACAGAGTGGGAGCAGAGTGGAGCGGCTGGTTCCAGAATGGGAGCAGAGAGGAGCGGCTGGTTACAGAGTGGGAGCAGAGAGGAGCGGCTGGTTACAGAGTGGGAGCAGAGAGGAGGGGCTGTTGACGGAGTGGGAGCAGAGAGGAGCGGCTGGTTACAGAGTGGGAGCAGAGAGGAGCGGCTGGTTACAGAGTGGGAGCAGAGAGGAGCGGCTGGTTACAGAGTGGGAGCAGAGAGGAGGGGCTGGTTACAGATTGGGAGCAGAGAGGAGCGGCTCCTTCCAGAGTGGGAGCAGAGAGGAGCGGCTCGTTCCAGAGTGGGAGCAGAGAGGAGCGGCTGGTTGCAGAGTGGGAGCAGAGAGGAGCGGCTGTTTCCAGAGTGGGAGCAGAGAGGAGTGGCTGTTTCCAGAGTGGGAGAAGAGAGAAGCGGCTGGTTCCAGAGTGGGCGCAGAGAGGAGCGGCTATTTACAGAGTGGGAGCAGAGAGGGACGGCTGTTTACAGAGTGGGAGCAGAGAGGAGCGGCTTGCTACTGAGTGGGAGCAGAGAGGAACGGCTGTTTACAGAGTTGGAGCAGAGCGGAGGGGCTGTTGACGGAGTGGGAGCAGAGAGGAGCCGCTGTTTACAGAGTGGGAGCAGATAGGAGGGGCTAGTTCCAGATTGGGAGCAGAGAGGAGCGGCTGGTTCCAGATTGGGAGCAGAGAGGAGCGGCTGGTTCCAGAGTGGGAGCAGAGAGGAGCGGCTGGTTCGAGAGTGGGAGCAGAGAGAAGCGGCTGTTTACAGAGCGGGAGCAGAGAGGAGCGGTTGTTTACTGAGGCAGAGAATGAGGAGCGGCTGGTTATAGAGCTGCAGCAGAGATGAGAGGCTTGTTACAGAGTGGGAGCAGAGAGGAGCGGTTGCTTCCAGATTGGGAGCAGAGAGGAGCGGCTGGTTACAGAGTGGGAGCAGAGTGGAGCGGCTGGTTCCAGAGTGGGAGCAGAGAGGAGCGGCTGGTTCCAGAGTGGGAGCAGAGAGGAGCGGCTGGTTACAGAGTGGGAGCAGAGAGGAGAGGCTGGTTACAGACTGGGAGCAGAGAGGAGCGGCTGTGTAGAGAGTGTGAGAAGAGAGGAGCGGCTGGTTACAGCGTGGAAGCAGAGAGGAGCGGCTGGTTACAGAGTGGGAGCAGAGAGGAGGGGCTGTTGACGGAGTGGGAGCAGAGAGGAGCCGCTGTTTACAGAGTGGGAGCATAGAGGAGCGGCTGGTTACAGAGTGGGAGCAGAGAGGAGCGGCTCGATCCAGAGTGGGAGCAGAGAGGAGCGGCTGGTTGCAGAGTGGGAGCAGAGAGGAGCGGCTGTTTCCAGAGTGGGAGCAGAGAGGAGCGGCTGGTTCCAGAGTGGGAGCAGAGAGAAGCGGCTGGTTCCAGAGTGGGAGCAGAGAGGAGCGGCTATTTACAGAGTGGGAGCAGAGAGGAACGGCTGTTTACAGAGTGGGAGCAGAGAGGAGCGGCTTGCTACGGAGTGGGAGCAGAGAGGAACGGCTGTTTACAGAGTTGGAGCAGAGCGGAGGGGCTGTTGACGGAGTGGAAGAAGAGAGGAGCCGCTGTTACAGAGTGGGAGCAGATAGGAGGGGCTAGTTCCAGATTGGGAGCAGAGAGGAGCGGCTGGTTCCAGATTGGGAGCAGAGAGCAGCGGCTGGTTCCAGAGTGGGAGCAGAGAGGAGCGGCTGGTTCGAGAGTGGGAGCAGAGAGAAGCGGCTGTTTACAGAGCGGGAGCAGAGAGGAGCGTTTGGTTACTGAGGCAGAGAATGAGGAGCGGCTGGTTATAGAGCTGCAGCAGAGATGAGAGGCTTGTTACAGAGTGGGAGCAGAGAGGAGCGGCTGCTTCCAGATTGGGAGCAGAGAGGAGCGGCTGGTTACAGAGTGGGAGCAGAGTGGAGCGGCTGGTTCCAGAGTGGGAGCAGAGAGGAGCGGCTGGTTCCAGAGTGGGAGCAGAGAGGAGCGGCTGGTTCCAGAGTGGGAGCAGAGAGGAGAGGCTGGTTACAGAGTGGGAGCAGAGAGGAGCGCCTGTTTACAGAGTGTGAGAAGAGAGGAGCGGCTGGTTACAGCGTGGGAGCAGAGAGGAGCGGCTGGTTACAGAGTGGGAGCAGAGAGGAGGGGCTGTTGACGGAGTGGGAGCAGAGAGGAGCCGCTGTTTACAGAGTGGGAGCAGAGAGGAGCGGCTGGTTACAGAGTGGGAGCAGAGAGGAGCGGCTCGATCCAGAGTGGGAGCAGAGAGGAGCGGCTGGTTGCAGAGTGGGAGCAGAGAGGAGCGGCTGTTTCCAGAGTGGGAGCAGAGAGGGCCGGCTGGTTCCAGAGTGGGAGCAGAGAGAAGCGGCTGGTTCCAGAGTGGGAGCAGAGAGGAGCGGCTATTTACAGAGTGGGAGCAGAGAGGAACGGCTGTTTACAGAGTGGGAGCAGAGAGGAGCGGCTGGCTAAGGAGTGGGAGCAGAGAGGAACGGCTGTTAACAGAGTTGGAGCAGAGAGGAGGGGCTGATGACGGAGTGGGAGCAGAGAGGAGCGGCTCGATCCAGAATGGGAGCAGATAGGAGCGGCTGGTTGCAGAGTGGGAGCAGAGAGGAGCGGCTCGGTCCAGAGTGGGAGCAAAGAGGTGCGGCTCGTTCCAGATTGGGAGCAGAGAGGAGCGGCTGGTTGCAGAGTGGGAGCAGAGAGGAGCGGCTGTTTCCAGAGTGGGAGCAGAGAGGAGCGGCTGGTTCCAGAGTGGGAGCAGAGAGAAGCGGCTGGTTCCAGAGTGGGAGCAGAGAGGAGCGGCTATTTACAGAGTGGGAGCAGAGAGGAACGGCTGTTTACAGAGTGGGAGCAGAGAGGAGGGGCTGGTTCCAGAGTGGGAGCAGAGAGGAGAGGCTGGTTACAGACTGGGAGCAGAGAGGAGCGGCTGTGTAGAGAGTGTGAGAAGAGAGGAGCGGCTGGTTACAGCGTGGGAGCAGAGAGGAGCGGCTGGTTACAGAGTGGGAGCAGAGAGGAGGGGCTGTTGACGGAGTGGGAGCAGAGAGGAGCCGCTGTTTACAGAGTGGGAGCATAGAGGAGCGGCTGGTTACAGAGTGGGAGCAGAGAGGAGCGGCTCGATCCAGAGTGGGAGCAGAGAGGAGCGGCTGGTTGCAGAGTGGGAGCAGAGAGGAGCGGCTGTTTCCAGAGTGGGAGCAGAGAGGAGCGGCTGGTTCCAGAGTGGGAGCAGAGAGAAGCGGCTGGTTCCAGAGTGGGAGCAGAGAGGAGCGGCTATTTACAGAGTGGGAGCAGAGAGGAACGTCTGTTTACAGAGTGGGAGCAGAGAGGAGCGGCTTGCTACGGAGTGGGAGCAGAGAGGAACGGCTGTTTACAGAGTTGGAGCAGAGCGGAGGGGCTGTTGACGGAGTGGGAGCAGAGAGGAGCCGCTGTTACAGAGTGGGAGCAGATAGGAGGGGCTAGTTCCAGATTGGGAGCAGAGAGGAGCGGCTGGTTCCAGATTGGGAGCAGAGAGGAGCGGCTGGTTCCAGAGTGGGAGCAGAGAGGAGCGGCTGGTTCGAGAGTGGGAGCAGAGAGAAGCGGCTGTTTACAGAGCGGGAGCAGAGAGGAGCGGTTGGTTACTGAGGCAGAGAATGAGGAGCGGCTGGTTATAGAGCTGCAGCAGAGATGAGAGGCTTGTTACAGAGTGGGAGCAGAGAGGAGCGGCTGCTTCCAGATTGGGAGCAGAGAGGAGCGGCTGGTTACAGAGTGGGAGCAGAGAGGAGAGGCTGGTTACAGAGTGGGAGCAGAGAGGAGCGGCTGGTTCCAGAGTGGGAGCAGAGAGGAGCGGCTATTTACAGAGTGGGAGCAGAGAGGAGCGGCTGGTTCCAGATTGGGAGCAGAGTGGAGCGGCTGGTTCCAGAGTGGGAGCAGAGAGGAGCGGCTGGTTCCAGAGTGGGAGCAGAGAGGAGCGGCTGGTTCCAGAGTGGGAGCAGAGAGGAGAGGCTGGTTACAGAGTGGGAGCAGAGAGGAGCGGCTGTTTACAGAGTGTGAGAAGAGAGGATCGGCTGATTACAGCGTGGGAGCAGAGAGGAGCGGCTGGTTACAGAGTGGGAGCAGAGAGGAGGGGCTGTTGACGGAGTGGGAGCAGAGAGGAGCCGCTGTTTACAGAGTGGGAGCAGAGAGGAGCGGCTGGTTACAGAGTGGGAGCAGAGAGGAGCGGCTCGATCCAGAGTGGGAGCAGAGAGGAGCGGCTGGTTGCAGAGTGGGAGCAGAGAGGAGCGGCTGTTTCCAGAGTGGGAGCAGAGAGGGCCGGCTGGTTCCAGAGTGGGAGCAGAGAGGAGCGGCTATTTACAGAGTGGGAGCAGAGAGGAACGGCTGTTTACAGAGTGGGAGCAGAGAGGAGCGGCTGGCTAAGGAGTGGGAGCAGAGAGGAACGGCTGTTAACAGAGTTGGAGCAGAGAGGAGGGGCTGATGACGGAGTGGGAGCAGAGAGGAGCGGCTCGATCCAGAATGGGAGCAGAGAGGAGCGGCTGGTTGCAGAGTGGGAGCAGAGAGGAGCGGCTAGGTCCAGAGTGGGAGCAAAGAGGTGCGGCTCGATCCAGATTGGGAGCAGAGAGGAGCGGCTGGTTGCAGAGTGGGAGCAGAGAGGAGCGGCTGTTTCCAGAGTGGGAGCAGAGAGGAGCGGCTGGTTCCAGAGTGGGAGCAGAGAGAAGCGGCTGGTTCCAGAGTGGGAGCAGAGAGGAGCGGCTATTTACAGAGTGGGAGCAGAGAGGAACGGCTGTTTACAGAGTGGGAGCAGAGAGGAGGGGCTGTTGATGGAGTGGGAGCAGAGAGGAGCCGCTGTTTACAGAGTGGGAGCAGATAGGAGCGGCTAATTTCAGAGTGGGAGCAGAGAGGAGCGGCTGGTTCCTGATTGGGAGCAGAGAGGAGCGGCTGGTTACAGAGTGGGAGCAGAGAGGAGCGGCTGTTTACAGAGTGGGAGCAGAGAGGAGCAGCTGGTTACAGAGTGGGAGCAGAGACGAGCGGCTGGTTACAGAGTGGGAGCAGAGAGGAGGGGCTGTTGACGGAGTGGGAGCAGAGAGGAGCCGCTGTTTACAGAGTGGGAGCAGAGAGGTGCGGCTGGTTACAGAGTGGGAGCAGAGAGGAGCGGCTGGTTGCAGAGTGGGAGCAGAGAGGAGCGGCTGGTTGCAGAGTGGGAGCAGAGAGGAGCGGCTGTTTCCAGAGTGGGTGCAGAGAGGAGCGGCTGGTTCCAGAGTGGGAGCAGAGAGAAGCGGCTGGTTCCAGAGTGGGAGCAGAGAGGAGCGGCTATTTACAGAGTGGGAGCAGAGAGGAGGGGCTGTTGACGGAGCGGGAGCAGAGAGGAGCGGCTGTTTACAGAGTGGGAGCTGAGAGGAGCGGCTGTTTACGGAGTTGGAGCAGAGAGGAGCAGCTGTTTATTGAGTGGGAGCAGAGAGGAGCGGCTGGTTACAGAGTGGGAGCAGAGAGGAGGGGCTGTTGACTGAGTGGGAGTAGAGAGGAGCGGCTGTTTACGTAGTTGGAGCAGAGAGGAGGGTTGTTGACGGAGTGGGAGCAGAGAGGAGCGGCTGTTTACAGAGTGGAAGCAGAGCGGAGCGGCTGGTTACAGAGTGGGAGCAGAGAGGAGGGACTGTTGACGGAGTGGGAGTAGAGAGGAGCGGCTGGTTACAGAGTGGGAGCAGAGAGGAGCGGCTGCTTACGGAGTTGGATCAGAGAGGAGCGGCTATTTATAGGGTGGGAGCAGGGAGGATAGGCTGTTGACGGAGTGGGAGCAGAGAGGAGCGGCTGTTTACAGAGTGGGAGCAGAGAGGAGCGGCTGGTTACAGAGTGGGAGCAGAGAGCAGGGGCTGTTGACGGAGCGGGGACAGGGAGGAGCGGCTGTTTAGAGTGGCAGCAGAGAGGAGCGGCTGTTTATGGAGTTGGAGCAGAGAGGAGCGGCTGTTACGCGAGTGTGAGCAGAGAGGAGCGGCAGGTTACAGAGTGGGAGCAGAGAGGAGCGGCTGGTTACAGAGGCAGAGAATGAGGAGCGGCTGGTTACAGAGTGGGTGTAGAGAGGAGCGGCTGGTTACAGAGTGGGAGCAGAGAGGAGCGGCTGGTTATAGATTTGCAGCAGAGAGGAGCGGCTGGTTACAGAGTGGGAGCAGAGAGGAGCGGCTTTTTCCAGAGTGGAAGCAGAGAGGAGCAGCTGGTTACAGAGTGGGAGAAGAGAGGAGCGGCTGGTTCCAGAGTGGGAGCAGAGAGGAGCGGCTGGTTACTGAGGCAGAGAATGAGGAGCGGCTGGTTATAGAGTTGCAGCAGAGAGGAGAGGCTTGTTACAGTGTGGGAGCAGAGAGGAGCGGCTGCTTCCAGATTGGGAGCAGAGAGGAGCGGCTGGTTACAGAGTGGGAGCAGAGTGGAGCGGCTGGTTCCAGATTGGGAGCAGAGAGGAGCGGCTGGTTCCAGAGTGGGAGCAGAGAGGAGCGGCTGGTTCCAGAGTGGGAGCAGAGAGGAGCGGCTGGTTCCTGATTGGGAGCAGAGAGGAGCGGCTGGTTACAGAGTGGGAGCAGAGAGGAGCGGCTGGTTACAGAGTGGGAGCAGAGAGGAGGGGCTGTTGACGGAGTGGGAGTAGAGAGGAGCGGCTGGTTACAGAGTGGGAGCAGAGAGGAGCGGCTGCTTACGGAGTTGGAGCAGAGAGGAGCGGCTATTTATAGGGTGGGAGCAGGGAGCATAGGCTGTTGACGGAGTGGGAGCAGAGAGGAGCGGCTGTTTACAGAGTGGGAGCAGAGAGGAGCGGCTGGTTACAGAGTGGGAGCAGAGAGCAGGGGCTGTTGACGGATCGGGGACAGGGAGGAGCAGCTGTTTAGAGTGGCAACAGAGAGGAGCGGCTGTTTATGGAGTTGGAGCAGAGAGGAGCGGCTGTTACTAGAGTGGGAGCAGAGAGGAGCGGCAGGTTACAGAGTGGGAGCAGAGAGGAGCGGCTGGTTACAGAGGCAGAGAATGAGGAGCGGCTGGTTACAGAGTGGGTGTAGAGAGGAGCGGCTGGTTACAGAGTGGGAGCAGAGAGGAGCAGCTGGTTACAGAGTGGGAGAAGAGAGGAGCGGCTGGTTCCAGAGTGGGAGCAGTGCGGAGCGGCTGTTTACAGAGCGGGAGTAGAGAGGAGCGGCTGTTTATAGGGTTGGAGCATAGAGGAGCGGCTTTTTACCGAGTGGGAGCAGAGAGGAGCGGCTCGTTACAGATTGGGAGCAGAGAGGAGCGGCTGTTCACGGAGTGGGAGCAGAGAGGAGCGCTGTTCACAGAGTGGGAGCAGAGAGGGGGCACTGTTTACGGAGTGGGTGCAGAGAGGAGAGGCTTCTTAGAGAGGCAGAGAATGAGGTGCGGCTCGTTACAGAGTTGCAGCAGAGAGGAGGGGCTTGTTACAGAGTGGGAGCAGAGAGGAGCGGCTGTTTCCAGAGTGGGAGAAGAGAGGAGCGTCTGGTACCAGAATGGGAGCAGAGAGAAGCGGCTGGTTCCAGAGTTGGAGCAGAGAGGAGCGGCTATTTACAGAGTGGGAGCAGAGAGGAACGGCTGTTTACAGATTGGGAGCAGAGAGGAGCGGCTGGCTAAGGAGTGGGAGCAGAGAGGAACGGCTGTTTACAGAGTTGGAGCAGAGAGGAGGGGCTGTTGACGGAGTGGGTGCAGAGAGGAGCCGCTGTTTACAGAGTGGGAGCAGATAGGAGCGGCTAGTTCCAGAGTGGGAGCAGAGAGGAGCGGCTGGTTCCAGATTGGGAGTAGAGAGGAGCGGCTGGTTCCAGAGTGGGAGCAGAGAGTAGCGGCTGGTTCGAGTGTGGGAGCAGAGAGAAGCGGCTGTTTACAGAGCGGGAGCAGAGAGGTCCGGCTGGTTACTGAGGCAGAGAATGAGGAGCGGCTGGTTATAGAGTTGCAGCAGAGAGGAGAGGCTTGTTACAGAGTGGGAGCAGAGTGGAGCGTTTGGTTCCAGAATGGGAGCAGAGAGGAGCGGCTGGTTACAGAAGCTCAGAATGATGAGCGGCTGGTTACAGAGTTGCAGCAGAGAGGAGGGGCTGTTGACGGAGTGGGAGCAGAGAGGAGCGGCTGGTTACAGAGTGGGAGCAGAGAGGAGCGGCTCGTTCCAGAGTGGGAGCAGAGAGGAGCGGCTGGTTGCAGAGTGGGAGCAGAGAGGAGCGGCTGTTTCCAGAGTGGGAGCAGAGAGGAGTGGCTGTTTCCAGAGTGGGAGAAGAGAGAAGCGGCTGGTTCCAGAGTGGGCGCAGAGAGGAGCGGCTATTTACAGAGTGGGAGCAGAGAGGGACGGCTGTTTACAGAGTGGGAGCAGAGAGGAGCGGCTTTCTACGGAGTGGGAGCAGAGAGGAACGGCTGTTTACAGAGTTGGAGCAGAGCGGAGGGGCTGTTGACGGAGTGGGAGCAGAGAGGAGCCGCTGTTTACAGAGTGGGAGCAGATAGGAGGGGCTAGTTCCAGATTGGGAGCAGAGAGGAGCGGCTGGTTCCAGATTGGGAGCAGAGAGGAGCGGCTGGTTCCAGAGTGGGAGCAGAGAGGAGCGGCTGGTTCGAGAGTGGGAGCAGAGAGAAGCGGCTGTTTACAGAGCGGGAGCAGAGAGGATCGGTTCGTTACTGAGGCAGAGAATGAGGAGCGGCTGGTTATAGAGCTGCAGCAGAGATGAGAGGCTTGTTACAGAGTGGGAGCAGAGAGGAGCGGCTGCTTCCAGATTGGGAGCAGAGAGGAGCGGCTGGTTACAGAGTGGGAGCAGAGTGGAGCGGCTGGTTCCAGAGTGGGAGCAGAGAGGAGCAGCTGGTTACAGAGTGGGAGAAGAGAGGAGCGGCTGGTTCCAGAGTGGGAGCAGTGCGGAGCGGCTGTTTACAGAGCGGGAGTAGAGAGGAGCGGCTGTTTATAGGGTTGGAGCATAGAGGAGCGGCTTTTTACCGAGTGGGAGCAGAGAGGAGCGGCTCGTTACAGATTGGGAGCAGAGAGGAGCGGCTGTTCACGGAGTGGGAGCAGAGAGGAGCGGCTGTTCACAGAGTGGGAGCAGAGAGGGGGCACTGTTTACGGAGTGGGTGCAGAGAGGAGAGGCTTCTTAGAGAGGCAGAGAATGAGGTGCGGCTCGTTACAGAGTTGCAGCAGAGAGGAGGGGCTTGTTACAGAGTGGGAGCAGAGAGGAGCGGCTGTTTCCAGAGTGGGAGAAGAGAGGAGCGTCTGGTACCAGAATGGGAGCAGAGAGAAGCGGCTGGTTCCAGAGTTGGAGCAGAGAGGAGCGGCTATTTACAGAGTGGGAGCAGAGAGGAACGGCTGTTTACAGATTGGGAGCAGAGAGGAGCGGCTGGCTAAGGAGTGGGAGCAGAG
Source organism: Pristiophorus japonicus (assembly GCF_044704955.1). Classification (NCBI taxonomy): domain Eukaryota; kingdom Metazoa; phylum Chordata; class Chondrichthyes; family Pristiophoridae; genus Pristiophorus; species Pristiophorus japonicus. The sequence goes on along the minus strand of NW_027250723.1, from coordinate 135,132 downwards.
AGGAACGGCTGTTTACAGAGTTGGAGCAGAGAGGAGGGGCTGTTGACGGAGTGGGTGCAGAGAGGAGCCGCTGTTTACAGAGTGGGAGCAGATAGGAGCGGCTAGTTCCAGAGTGGGAGCAGAGAGGAGCGGCTGGTTCCAGATTGGGAGTAGAGAGGAGCGGCTGGTTCCAGAGTGGGAGCAGAGAGTAGCGGCTGGTTCGAGTGTGGGAGCAGAGAGAAGCGGCTGTTTACAGAGCGGGAGCAGAGAGGACCGGCTGGTTACTGAGGCAGAGAATGAGGAGCGGCTGGTTATAGAGTTGCAGCAGAGAGGAGAGGCTTGTTACAGAGTGGGAGCAGAGTGGAGCGTTTGGTTCCAGAATGGGAGCAGAGAGAAGCGGCTGGTTACAGAAGCTCAGAATGATGAGCGGCTGGTTACAGAGTTGCAGCAGAGAGGAGGGGCTGTTGACGGAGTGGGAGCAGAGAGGAGCGGCTGGTTACAGAGTGGGAGCAGAGAGGAGCGGCTCGTTCCAGAGTGGGAGCAGAGAGGAGCGGCTGGTTGCAGAGTGGGAGCAGAGAGGAGCGGCTGTTTCCAGAGTGGGAGCAGAGAGGAGTGGCTGTTTCCAGAGTGGGAGAAGAGAGAAGCGGCTGGTTCCAGAGTGGGCGCAGAGAGGAGCGGCTATTTACAGAGTGGGAGCAGAGAGGGACGGCTGTTTACAGAGTGGGAGCAGAGAGGAGCGGCTTTCTACGGAGTGGGAGCAGAGAGGAACGGCTGTTTACAGAGTTGGAGCAGAGCGGAGGGGCTGTTGACGGAGTGGGAGCAGAGAGGAGCCGCTGTTTACAGAGTGGGAGCAGATAGGAGGGGCTAGTTCCAGATTGGGAGCAGAGAGGAGCGGCTGGTTCCAGATTGGGAGCAGAGAGGAGCGGCTGGTTCCAGAGTGGGAGCAGAGAGGAGCGGCTGGTTCGAGAGTGGGAGCAGAGAGAAGCGGCTGTTTACAGAGCGGGAGCAGAGAGGAGCGGTTGGTTACTGAGGCAGAGAATGAGGAGCGGCTGGTTATAGAGCTGCAGCAGAGATGAGAGGCTTGTTACAGAGTGGGAGCAGAGAGGAGCGGCTGCTTCCAGATTGGGAGCAGAGAGGAGCGGCTGGTTACAGAGTGGGAGCAGAGTGGAGCGGCTGGTTGCAGAGTGGGAGCAGAGAGGAGCGGCTGGTTCCAGAGTGGGAGCAGAGAGGAGCGGCTGGTTCCAGAGTGGGAGCAGAGAGGAGAGGCTGGTTACAGACTGGGAGCAGAGAGGAGCGGCTGTGTAGAGAGTGTGAGAAGAGAGGAGCGGCTGGTTACAGCGTGGGAGCAGAGAGGAGCGGCTGGTTACAGAGTGGGAGCAGAGAGGAGGGGCTGTTGACGGAGTGGGAGCAGAGAGGAGCCGCTGTTTACAGAGTGGGAGCATAGAGGAGCGGCTGGTTACAGAGTGGGAGCAGAGAGGAGCGGCTCGATCCAGAGTGGGAGCAGAGAGGAGCGGCTGGTTGCAGAGTGGGAGCAGAGAGGAGCGGCTGTTTGCAGAGTGGGAGCAGAGAGGAGTGGCTGGTTCCAGAGTGGGAGCAGAGAGAAGCGGCTGGTTCCATAGTGGGAGCAGAGAGGAGCGGCTATTTACAGAGTGGGAGCAGAGAGGAACGGCTGTTTACAGAGTGGGAGCAGAGAGGAGCGGCTTGCTACGGAGTGGGAGCAGAGAGGAACGGCTGTTTACAGAGTTGGAGCAGAGCGGAGGGGCTGTTGACGGAGTGGGAGCAGAGAGGAGCCGCTGTTACAGAGTGGGAGCAGATAGGAGGGGCTAGTTCCAGATTGGGAGCAGAGAGGAGCGGCTGGTTCCAGATTGGGAGCAGAGAGGAGCGGCTCGTTCCAGAGTGGGAGCAGAGAGGAGCGGCTGGTTCGAGAGTGGGAGCAGAGAGAAGCGGCTGTTTACAGAGCGGGAGCAGAGAGGATCGGTTGGTTACTGAGGCAGAGAATGAGGAGCGGCTGGTTATAGAGCTGCAGCAGAGATGAGAGGCTTGTTACAGAGTGGGAGCAGAGAGGAGCGGCTGCTTCCAGATTGGGAGCAGAGAGGAGCGGCTGGTTACAGAGTGGGAGCAGAGTGGAGCGGCTGGTTCCAGAGTGGGAGCAGAGAGGAGCGGCTGGTTCCAGAGTGGGAGCAGAGAGGAGCGGCTGGTTCCAGAGTGGGAGCAGAGAGGAGAGGCTGGTTACAGAGTGGGAGCAGAGAGGAGCGGCTGTTTACAGAGTGTGAGAAGAGAGGAGCGGCTGGTTACAGCGTGGGAGCAGAGAGGAGCGGCTGGTTACAGAGTGGGAGCAGAGAGGAGGGGCTGTTGACGGAGTGGGAGCAGAGAGGAGCCGCTGTTTACAGAGTGGGAGCAGAGAGGAGCGGCTGGTTGCAGAGTGGGAGCAGAGAGGAGCGGCTGTTTCCAGAGTGGGAGCAGAGAGGGCCGGCTGTTTCCAGAGTGGGAGCAGGGAGAAGCGGCTGGTTCCAGAGTGGGAGCAGAGAGGAAAGGCTATTTACAGAGTGGGAGCAGAGAGGAACGGCTGTTTACAGAGTGGGAGCAGAGAGGAGCGGCTGGCTAAGAGTGGGAGCAGAGAGGAACGGCTGTTAACAGAGTTGGAGCAGAGAGGAGGGGCTGATGACGGAGTGGGAGCAGAGAGGAGCGGCTCGATCCAGAATGGGAGCAGAGAGGAGCGGCTGGTTGCAGAGTGGGAGCAGAGAGGAGCGGCTAGGTCCAGAGTGGGAGCAAAGAGGTGCGGCTCGTTCCAGATTGGGAGCAGAGAGGAGCGGCTGGTTGCAGAGTGGGAGCAGAGAGGAGCGGCTGTTTCCAGAGTGGGAGCAGAGAGGAGCGGCTGGTTCCAGAGTGGGAGCAGAGAGAAGCGGCTGGTTCCAGAGTGGGAGCAGAGAGGAGCGGCTATTTACAGAGTGGGAGCAGAGAGGAACGGCTGTTTACAGAGTGGGAGCAGAGAGGAGGGGCTGGTTCCAGAGTGGGAGCAGAGAGGAGAGGCTGGTTACAGACTGGGAGCAGAGAGGAGCGGCTGTGTAGGGAGTGTGAGAAGAGAGGAGCGGCTGGTTACAGCGTGGGAGCAGAGAGGAGCGGCTGGTTACAGAGTGGGAGCAGAGAGGAGGGGCTGTTGACGGAGTGGGAGCAGAGAGGAGCCGCTGTTTACAGAGTGGGAGCATAGAGGAGCGGCTGGTTACAGAGAGGGAGCAGAGAGGAGCGGCTCGATCCAGAGTGGGAGCAGAGAGGAGCGGCTGGTTGCAGAGTGGGAGCAGAGAGGAGCGGCTGTTTCCAGAGTGGGAGCAGAGAGGAGCGGCTGGTTCCAGAGTGGGAGCAGAGAGAAGCGGCTGGTTCCAGAGTGGGAGCAGAGAGGAGCGGCTATTTACAGAGTGGGAGCAGAGAGGAACGGCTGTTTACAGAGTGGGAGCAGAGAGGAGCGGCTTGCTACTGAGTGGGAGCAGAGAGGAACGGCTTTTAACAGAGTTGGAGCAGAGCGGAGGGGCTGTTGACGGAGTGGGAGCAGAGAGGAGCCGCTGTTACAGAGTGGGAGCAGATAGGAGGGGCTAGGTCAAGATTGGGAGCAGAGAGGAGCGGCTGGTTCCAGATTGGGAGCAGAGAGGAGCGGCTGGTTCCAGAGTGGGAGCAGAGAGGAGCGGCTGGTTCGAGAGTGGGAGCAGAGAGAAGCGGCTGTTTACAGAGCGGGAGCAGAGAGGAGCGGTTGGTTACTGAGGCAGAGAATGAGGAGCGGCTGGTTATAGAGCTGCAGCAGAGATGAGAGGCTTGTTACAGAGTGGGAGCAGAGAGGAGCGGCTGCTTCCAGATTAGGAGCAGAGAGGAGCGGTTGGTTACAGAGTGGGAGCAGAGTGGAGCGGCTGGTTCCAGAGTGGGAGCAGAGAGGAGCGGCTGGTTCCAGAGTGGGAGCAGAGAGGAGAGGCTGGTTACAGAGTGGGAGCAGAGAGGAGCGGCTGTTTACAGAGTGTGAGAAGAGAGGAGCGGCTGGTTACAGCGTGGGAGCAGAGAGGAGCGGCTGGTTACAGAGTGGGAGCAGAGAGGAGGGGCTGTTGACGGAGTGGGAGCAGAGAGGAGCCGCTGTTTACAGAGTGGGAGCAGAGAGGAGCGGCTGGTTACAGAGTGGGAGCAGAGAGGAGCGGCTCGATCCAGAGTGGGAGCAGAGAGGAGCGGCTGGTTGCAGAGTGGGAGCAGAGAGGAGCGGCTGTTTCCAGAGTGGGAGCAGAGAGGGCCGGCTGGTTCCAGAGTGGGAGCAGAGAGAAGCGGCTGGTTCCAGAGTGGGAGCAGAGAGGAGCGGCTATTTACAGAGTGGGAGCAGAGAGGAACGGCTGTTTACAGAGTGGGAGCAGAGAGGAGCGGCTGGCTAAGGAGTGGGAGCAGAGAGGAACGGCTGTTAACAGAGTTGGAGCAGAGAGGAGGGGCTGATGACGGAGTGGGAGCAGAGAGGAGAGGCTCGATCCAGAATGGGAGCAGAGAGGAGCGGCTGGTTGCAGAGTGGGAGCAGAGAGGAGCGGCTGTTTCCAGAGTGGGAGCAGAGAGGAGCGGCTGGTTCCAGAGTGGGAGCAGAGAGAAGCGGCTGGTTCCAGAGTGGGAGCAGAGAGGAGCGGCTATTTACAGAGTGGGAGCAGAGAGGAACGGCTGTTTACAGAGTGGGAGCAGAGAGGAGGGGCTGTTGATGGAGTGGGAGCAGAGAGGAGCCGCTGTTTACAGAGTGGCAGCAGATAGGAGCGGCTAATTTCAGAGTGGGAGCAGAGAGGAGCGGCTGGTTCCTGATTGGGAGCAGAGAGGAGCGGCTGGTTACAGAGTGGGAGCAGAGAGGAGCGGCTGTTTACAGAGTGGGAGCAGAGAGGAGCAGCTGGTTACAGAGTGGGAGCAGAGACGAGCGGCTGGTTACAGAGTGGGAGCAGAGAGGAGGGGCTGTTGACGGAGTGGGAGCAGAGAGGAGCCGCTGTTTACAGAGTGGGAGCAGAGAGGTGCGGCTGGTTACAGAGTGGGAGCAGAGAGGAGCGGCTCGTTCCAGAGTGGGAGCAGAGAGGAGCGGCTGGTTGCAGAGTGGGAGCAGAGAGGAGCGGCTGTTTCCAGAGTGGGTGCAGAGAGGAGCGGCTGGTTCCAGAGTGGGAGCAGAGAGAAGCGGCTGGTTCCAGAGTGGGAGCAGAGAGGAGCGGCTATTTACAGAGTGGGAGCAGAGAGGAGGGGCTGTTGACGGAGCGGGAGCAGAGAGGAGCGGCTGTTTACAGAGTGGGAGCTGAGAGGAGCGGCTGTTTACGGAGTTGGAGCAGAGAGGAGCAGCTGTTTATTGAGTGGGAGCAGAGAGGAGCGGCTGGTTACAGAGTGGGAGCAGAGAGGAGGGGCTGTTGACGGAGTGGGAGTAGAGAGGAGCGGCTGTTTACGTAGTTGGAGCAGAGAGGAGGGTTGTTGACGGAGTGGGAGCAGAGAGGAGCGGCTGTTTACAGAGTGGAAGCAGAGAGGAGCGGCTGGTTACAGAGTGGGAGCAGAGAGGAGGGGCTGTGGACGGAGTGGGAGTAGAGAGGAGCGGCTGGTTACAGAGTGGGAGCAGAGAGGAGCGGCTGCTTACGGAGTTGGATCAGAGAGGAGCGGCTATTTATAGGGTGGGAGCAGGGAGGATAGGCTGTTGACGGAGTGGGAGCAGAGAGGAGCGGCTGTTTACAGAGTGGGAGCAGAGAGGAGCGGCTGGTTACAGAGTGGGAGCAGAGAGCAGGGGCTGTTGACGGAGCGGGGACAGGGAGGAGCGGCTGTTTAGAGTGGCAGCAGAGAGGAGCGGCTGTTTATGGAGTTGGAGCAGAGAGGAGCGGCTGTTACTAGAGTGGGAGCAGAGAGGAGCGGCAGGTTACAGAGTGGGAGCAGAGAGGAGCGGCTGGTTACAGAGGCAGAGAATGAGGAGCGGCTGGTTACAGAGTGGGTGTAGAGAGGAGCGGCTGGTTACAGAGTGGGAGCAGAGAGGAGCGGCTGGTTATAGATTTGCAGCAGAGAGGAGCGGCTGGTTACAGAGTGGGAGCAGAGAGGAGCGGCTTTTTCCAGAGTGGAAGCAGAGAGGAGCAGCTGGTTACAGAGTGGGAGAAGAGAGGAGCGGCTGGTTCCAGAGTGGGAGCAGAGAGGAGCGGCTGGTTACTGAGGCAGAGAATGAGGAGCGGCTGGTTATAGAGTTGCAGCAGAGAAGAGATGCTTGTTACAGAGTGGGAGCAGAGAGGAGCGGCTGCTTCCAGATTGGGAGCAGAGAGGAGCGGCTGGTTACAGAGTGGGAGCAGAGTGTAGCGGCTGGTTCCAGATTGGGAGCAGAGAGGAGCGGCTGGTTCCAGAGTGGGAGCAGAGAGGAGCGGCTGGTTCCAGAGTGGGAGCAGAGAGGAGCGGCTGGTTCCTGATTGGGAGCAGAGAGGAGCGGCTGGTTACAGAGTGGGAGCAGAGAGGAGCGGCTGTTTACAGAGTGGGAGCAGAGAGGAGCGGCTGGTTACAGAGTGGGAGCAGAGAGGAGGGGCTGTTGACGGAGTGGGAGTAGAGAGGAGCGGCTGGTTACAGAGTGGGAGCAGAGAGGAGCGGCTGCTTACGGAGTTGGAGCAGAGAGGAGCGGCTATTTATAGGGTGGGAGCAGGGAGCATAGGCTGTTGACGGAGTGGGAGCAGAGAGGAGCGGCTGTTTACAGAGTGGGAGCAGAGAGGAGCGGCTGGTTACAGAGTGGGAGCAGAGAGCAGGGGCTGTTGACGGATCGGGGACAGGGAGGAGCGGCTGTTTAGAGTGGCAGCAGAGAGGAGCGGCTTTTATGGAGTTGGAGCAGAGAGGAGCGGCTGTTACTAGAGTGGGAGCAGAGAGGAGCGGCAGGTTACAGAGTGGGAGCAGAGAGGAGCGGCTGGTTACAGAGGCAGAGAATGAGGAGCGGCTGGTTACAGAGTGGGTGTAGAGAGGAGCGGCTGGTTACAGAGTGGGAGCAGAGAGGAGCAGCTGGTTACAGAGTGGGAGAAGAGAGGAGCGGCTGGTTCCAGAGTGGGAGCAGTGCGGAGCGGGTGTTTACAGAGCGGGAGTAGAGAGGAGCGGCTGTTTATAGGGTTGGAGCATAGAGGAGCGGCTTTTTACCGAGTGGGAGCAGAGAGGAGCGGCTCGTTACAGATTGGGAGCAGAGAGGAGCGGCTGTTCACGGAGTGGGAGCAGAGAGGAGCGGCTGTTCACAGAGTGGGAGCAGAGAGGGGGCACTGTTTACGGAGTGGGTGCAGAGAGGAGAGGCTTCTTAGAGAGGCAGAGAATGAGGTGCGGATCGTTACAGAGTTGCAGCAGAGAGGAGAGGCTGGTTACAGAGTGGGAGCAGAGAGGAGCGGCTGTTTACAGAGTGGGAGCAGAGAGGAGAGGCTGTTTACAGAGTGGGATCAGAGAGGAGTGGCTGTTTACAGAGTGGGAGCAGAGAGGAGCGGCTGGTTACAGAGTGGGAGCAGAGAGGAGTGGCTGTTTCAGAGCGGCAGCAGAGAGGAGTGGCTGATTACGGAGCGGGAGCAGAGAGGAGCGTCTATTTGCAGAGTGGGAGCAGAGAGGAGCGGCTGGTTACAGAGTGGGAGCACAGAGAAGCGGCTGGTTACAGAGTGGGAGCAGAGAGGGGCGGCTGGTTAGAATGGGAGCAGAGAGAAGCGGCTGGTTAGAGTGGGAGCAGAAAGGAACTTCTGTTTACAGAGTGGGAGCAGAGAGGAGGGGCTGTTTATGGAGTGGGAGCAGAGAGGAGCGGCTGGTTACAGAGGCACAGAATGAGGAGCGGCTGGTTACAGAGTTGCAGCAGATATGAGCGGCTGGTTACAGAGTTGGAGCAGAGAGGAGGGGCTGTTGACGGAGTGGGAGCAGAGAGGAGCGGCTGTTTAGAGTGGGAGCAGAGAGGAGCGGCTGTTTAGGTAGTTGGAGCAGAGAGGAGGGGCTGTTGACGGAGTGGGAGCAGTGCGGAGCGGCTGTTTACAGACTGGGAGCAGAGAGGAGCGGCTGTTTACGGAGTTGGAGCAGAGATGAGGTGCTGTTTCTAAAGTGGGAGCAGAAGGAGCGGGAGGTTACAGAGTGGGAGCAGAGAGGAGCGGCTGTTTACAGAGGCAGCGAATGAGGAGCGGCTGGTTATAGAGTTGCATCAGAGAGGAGCGGCTGGTTACAGAGTGGGTGTAGAGAGGAGCGGCTGTTAACAGAGTGGGAGCAGAGAGGAGCGGCTGGTTATAGATTTTCAGCAGAGAGGAGCGGCTGGTTACAGAGTGGGAGCAGAGAGGAGCGGCAGGTTCCAGAGTGGAAGCAGAGAGGAGCGGCTGGTTACAGAGTGGGAGAAGAGAGGAGCGGCTGGTTCCAGAGTGGGAGCACAGAGGAGCGGCTGTTTACAGAGCGGGAGTAGAGAGGAGCGGCTGTTTATGGAGTGGGAGCAGAGAGGAGCGGCTGGTTACAGAGGCACAGAATGAGGAGCGGCTGGTTACAAAGCGGGAGCAGAGAGGAGCGGCTGTTTACAGAGGCAGTTAATGAGGAGCGGCTGGTTACAGAGTTGCAGCAAGGACGAGCGGCTGGTAACAGAGTGGGAGCATAGAGAAGCGGCTGTTTACAGAGTTGGAGCTGAGAGGAGCGGCTGGTTACAGAGTGGGAGCAGAGAAGAGCGGCTGGTTACAGATTGGTAGCATAGAGAAGCGGCTGGTTACAGAGTGGGAGCTGAGAGGAGCGGCTGGTTACAGAGCGGGAACAGAGACGAGCGGCTGGTAACAGAATGGGAGCAGAGAGGAACGGCTGGTTACAGAGTGGTAGCATAGAGAAGCGACTGGTTGCAGAGTGGGAGCAGAGAGGAGCGGCGTTACAGAGCGGGAGCAGAGAGGAGCGGCTCGTTACAGTGTGGGAGCAGAGTGCAGCGGCTTGTTCCAGTTCGGGAGCATAGAGGAGCGGCTGTTTACAGAGGCAGAGAATGAGGAGTGGCTGGTTTCAGAGTTGCAGCAGAGAGGAGCGGTTGGTTACAGAGTGGGAGCAGAGAGGGGCGGCTGGTTACAGAGTGGGAGCAGAGAGAAGCGGCTGGTTAAAGTGGGAGCAGAAAGGAGCTACTGTTTACAGAGTGGGAGCAGAGAGGAGGGGTTGTTTATGGAGTGGGAGCAGAGAGGAGCGGCTGGTTTCAGAGGCACAGAATGAGGAGCGGCTGGTTACAGAGTTGTAGCAGAGATGAGCGGCTGGTTACAGAGTGGGAGCAGAGAGGAGGGGCTGTTGACTGAGTGGGAACAGAGAGGAGCGGCTGTTTACTGAGTGGGAGCAGAGAGGAGCGGCTGTTTACGTAGTTGGAGCAGAGAGGAGGGGCTTTTGACGGAGTGGGAGAAGTGCGGAGTGGCTGTTTACGGAGTGGGAGCATAGAGGAGCGGCTGTTTACAGAATTGGAGCTGAGAGGAGCGGCTGGTTACAGAGTGGGAGCAGAGAGGAGTGGTTTGTTACAGAGCGGGAGCGGAGAGAAGCGGCTGGTTACAGAGTGGGAGCAGAGAGGAAGGGCTGTTAACGGAGCGGGAGCATAGAGGATCGGGTGTTTGCAGAGTGGGAGCAGAGAGGAGCGGTTGGTTATAGAGTGGGAGCAGAGTAGAGATCGGTTTAGGGAGAGTGAGCAGAGAGGATCGGCTGGTTACAGAGTGAGAGCAGAGAGGGGCGGCTGGTTACTGAGTAGGAGCAGAGAGGATGGGCTGTTTACAGAGTGGGAAACGAGAGGAGCGCCTGGTTACAGAGTGGGAGCAGAGAGGAGCGGCTCTTTACAGAGTGGGAGCAGATAGGAGCGACTGGTTCAAGAGTGAGAGCAGAGAGCATCGGCTGGTTACAGAGTGGCAGCAGAGAGCAGCGGCTGGTTACAGAGTGGGAGCAGAGAGGAGCGGTTGGTTACAGAGCGGGAGCAGAGAGGAGCGGCTGGTTGCAGAGCGGGAACAGAGAGGAGCAGCTGGTTACAGAGTGGGAGCAGAGAGGAGCGGTTGTTTACAGAGTGGGAGCAGAGAGGAGCTACTGTTTACAGAGTGGGAGCAGAGAGGAGGGGCTCTTTATGGAGTGGGAGCAGAGAGGAGCGGCTGGTGACAGAGGCACAGAATGAGGAGCGGCTGGTTACAGAGTTGCAGCAGAGATGAGCGGCTGGTTACAGAGTGGGAGCAGAGAGGAGGGGCTGTTGACGGAGTGGGAGCAGAGAGGAGTGGCTGTTTACAGACTGGGAGCAGAGAGGAGCGGCTGTTTACGTAGTTGGAGCAGAGAGGAGCGGCTGCTTACGGAGTTGGAGCAGAGAGGAGCGGCTGGTTACAGAGTTGCATCAGAGAAGAGCGGCTGGTTACAGAGTGGGTGTAGAGAGGAGCGGCTGGTTACAGAGTGGGAGCAGAGAGGAGCGGCTGGTTACAGAGTGGGAGCAGAGAGGAGCGGCTGTTTACAGAGTGGTAGCAGAGTGGAGCGGCTGGTTACAGAGTGGGAGCAGAGAGGAGCGGCTGGTTATAGATTTGCAGCAGAGAGGAGCGGCTTGTTTCAGGGTGGGAGCAGAGAGGTAGCGGCTGGTTCCAGAGTGGAAGCAGAGAGGAGCGGCTGGTTACAGAGTGTGAGCAGAGAGGAGCGGCTGGTTACAGAGTGGTAGCAGAGTGGAGCGGCTGGTTGCAGAGTGGGAGCAGAGAAGAGCGACTGTTTACAGAGTGGAAGCAGGGAGGAATGGTTGGTTTCAGAGCGGGAGCGGAGAGGAGCGGCTGGTTACAGAGCGGAAGCAGAGAGGAGCGTCTGGTTACAGAGTGGGAGCAGAGAGGAGCGGCTTGTTCCAGAGTGGAAGCAGAGAGGAGCAGCTGGTTACAGAGTGGGAGAAGAGAGGAGCGGCTGGTTCCAGAGTGGGAGCAGAGAAGAGCGACTGTTTACAGAGGCATAGAAGAATGAACGGCTGGTTATAGTGTTGCAGCAGAGAGGAGCGGTTGGTTACAGAGCGGGAGCAGAGAGGAGCGGCTGATTGTAGAGCGGGAACAGAGAGGAGCAGCTGGTTACAGAATGGGAGCAGAGAGGAGCGCTTGTTTACAGAGTGGGAGCAGAGAGGAGCGGTTGGTTACAGAGTGGGAGCAGAGAGCAGCGGCTGGTTACAGAGTGGGAGCAGAGAGGAGCTAATGTTTCCAGAGTGGGAGCAGAGAGGAAGGGCTCTTTATGGAGTGGGTGCAGAGAGGAGCGGCTGGTTACAGAGGCACAGAATGAGGAGCGGCTGGTTACAGATTTGCAGCAGAGAGGAGCGGCTGGTTACAGAGTGGGAGCACGTGCTGCGGCTGGTTACAGAGCGGGAGCAGAGAGGAGCGGCTGGTTACAAAGCGGGAGCAGAGAGGAGCGGCTATCTACAGAGTTGCAGCAAGGACGAGCGGCTGGTAACAGAGTGGGAGCATAGAGAAGCGGCTGGTTACAGAGTTGGAGCTGAGAGGAGTGGCTGGTTACAGAGTGGGAGCAGAGAAGAGCGGCTGGTTACAGATTGGTAGCATAGAGAAGCGGCTGGTTACAGAGTGGGAGCTGAGAGGAGCGGCTGGTTACAGAGCGGGAACAGAGACGAGCGGCTGGTAACAGAATGGGAGCAGAGAGGAGCGGCTGGTTACAGAGTGGTAGCATAGAGAAGCGACTGGTTGCAGAGTGGGAGCAGAGAGGAGCGGCGTTACAGAGCGGGAGCAGAGAGGAGCGGCTCGTTACAGTGTGGGAGCAGAGTGCAGCGGCTTGTTCCAGTTCGGGAGCATAGAGGAGCGGCTGTTTACAGAGGCAGAGAATGAGGAGTGGCTGGTTTCAGAGTTGCAGCAGAGAAGAGCGGTTGGTTACAGAGTGGGAGCAGAGAGGGGCGGCTGGTTACAGAGTGGGAGCAGAGAGAAGCGGCTGGTTAGAGTGGGAGCAGAAAGGAGCTACTGTTTACAGAGTGGGAGCAGAGAGGAGGGGCTGTTTATGGAGTGGGAGCAGAGAGGAGCGGCTGGTTACAGAGGCACAGAATGAGGAGCGGCTGGTTACAGAGTTGTAGCAGAGAGGAGGGGCTGTTGACGGAGTGGGAGCAGAGAGGAGCGGCTGTTTACTGAGTGGGAGCAGAGAGGAGCGGCTGTTTACGTAGTTGGAGCAGAGAGGAGGGGCTTTTGACGGAGTGGGAGAAGTGCGGAGTGGCTGTTTACGGGGTGGGAGCAGAGAGGAGCGGCTGTTTACAGAGTTGGAGCTGAGAGGAGCGGCTGGTTACAGAGTGGGAGCAGAGAGCAGCGGCTCGTTACAGAGTGGGAGCAGAGAGGAGTTGTTTGTTACAGAGCGGGAGCGGAGAGAAGCGGCTGGTTACAGAGTGGGAGCAGAGAGGAAGGGCTGTTGACGGAGCGGGAGCATAGAGGATCGGGTGTTTGCAGAGTGGGAGCAGAGAGGAGCGGTTGGTTATAGAGTGGGAGCAGAGTGGAGATCGGTTTAGGGAGAGTGAGCAGAGAGGATCGGCTGGTTACAGAGTGAGAGCAGAGAGGGGCGGCTGGTTACTGAGTAGGAGCAGAGAGGATGGGCTGTTTACAGAGTGGGAGCAGAGAGGAGCGCCTGGTTACAGAGTGGGAGCAGAGAGGAGCGGCTCTTTACAGAGTGGGAGCAGATAGGAGCGACTGGTTCAAGAGTGAGAGCAGAGAGGAGCGGTTGGTTACAGAGCGGGAGCAGAGAGGAGCGGTTGTTTACAGAGTGGGAGCAGAGAGGAGCTACTGTTTACAGAGTGGGAGCAGAGAGGAGGGGCTCTTTATGGAGTGGGAGCAGAGAGGAGCGGCTGGTGACAGAGGCACAGAATGAGGAGCGGCTGGTTACAGAGTTGCAGCAGAGATGAGCGGCTGGTTACAGAGTGGGAGCAGAGAGGAGGGGCTGTTGACGGAGTGGGAGCAGAGAGGAGTGGCTGTTTACAGACTGGGAGCAGAGAGGAGCGGCTGTTTACGTAGTTGGAGCAGAGAGGAGCGGCTGCTTACGGAGTTGGAGCAGAGAGGAGCGGCTGGTTACAGAGTTGCATCAGAGAAGAGCGGCTGGTTACAGAGTGGGTGTAGAGAGGAGCGGCTGGTTACAGAGTGGGAGCAGAGAGGAGCGGCTGGTTATAGATTTGCAGCAGAGAGGAGCGGCTGGTTTCAGGGTGGGAGCAGAGAGGTAGCGGCTGGTTCCAGAGTGGAAGCAGAGAGGAGCGGCTGGTTCCAGAGTGGGAGCAGAGAGGAGCGGCTGGTTACAGAGTGGGAGCAGAGAGGAGCGGCTGGTTACAGAGTGGTAGCAGAGTGGAGCGGCTGGTTGCAGAGTGGGAGCAGAGAAGAGCGACTGTTTACAGAGTGGGAGCAGGGAGGAATGGTTGGTTTCAGAGCGGGAGCGGAGAGGAGCGGCTGGTTACAGAGCGGAAGCAGAGAGGAGCGTCTGGTTACAGAGTGGGAGCAGAGAGGAGCGGCTTGTTCCAGAGTGGAAGCAGAGAGGAGCGGCTGGTTCCAGAGTGGGAGCAGAGAAGAGCGACTGTTTACAGAGGCATAGAAGAATGAACGGCTGGTTATAGTGTTGCAGCAGAGAGGAGCGGTTGGTTACAGAGCGGGAGCAGAGAGGAGCGGCTGATTGCAGAGCGGGAACAGAGAGGAGCAGCTGGTTACAGAATGGGAGCAGAGAGGAGCGCTTGTTTACAGAGTGGGAGCAGAGAGGAGCGGCTGGTTACAGAGTGGGAGCAGAGAGCAGTGGCTGGTTACAGAGTGGGAGCAGAGAGGAGCTAATGTTTCCAGAGTGGGAGCAGAGAGGAAGGGCTCTTTATGGAGTGGGTGCAGAGAGGAGCGGCTGGTTACAGAGGCACAGAATGAGGAGCGGCTGGTTACAGATTTGCAGCAGAGAGGAGCGGCTGGTTACAGAGTGGGAGCACGTGCAGCGGCTGGTTACAGAGCGGGAGCAGAGAGGAGCGGCTGGTTACAAAGCGGGAGCGGAGAGGAGCGGCTGTCTACAGAGGCAGTGAATGAGGAGCGGCTGGTTACAGAGTTGCAGCAGAGAGGAGCGGCTGGTTACAGAGTGGGAGCAGAGAGGAAGGGCTGTTGACGGAGCGGGAGCATAGAGGATCGGGTGTTTACAGAGTGGGAGCAGAGAAGAGCGGCTGGTTACAGAGTGGGAGCAGAGAGGAGCGGCTGGTTACAGAGTGGGAGCAGAGAGGAGTAGCTGTTAATAGAGTGGGAGCAGATAGGAGCAGCTGCTTACAGAGGCTCAGAATGATGAGCGGCTGATTACAGAGTTGCAGCAGAGAGGAGCGGCTGTTTACAGAGTGGGAGCAGAGAGGAGCGGCTGTTGACAGTGGGAGCTGAGAGGAGCGGCTGGTTACAGAGGCAGATAATGAGGAGCGGCTGGTTATAGAGTTGCAGCAGAGAGGAGCGACTGGTTACAGTGTGGGAGCAGAGAGGAGCGGCTGGTTACAAAGTGGGAGCAGAGAGGAGCGGCTGTTTACACAGTTGGAGCTTAGAGGAGCGGCTGGTTACAGATTGGGAGCAGAGAGGAGCGGTTTGTTACAGAGCGGGTGTAGAGAGGAGCGGCTGGTTACAGAGCGGGAGCGGCTGGTTACTGAGTGGGAGCAGTGAGGAGCGGCTGGTTCCTGAGTGGGAGCAGAGAGGAGCAGCTGTTCAAAGCGCGGGAGCAGAGCTGAGAGACAATCCCTGCTGCTGGACCAGTGGCGTGTTTCGAGCAGTTGCTGATAAAATTATTTTCCAGCATGTGAATTACTTCGCTGTGCTTCATTGTGTTTCACATTGTATTAATTAAATGCAATAATTAATTGCGCTGACTTGAAGATTTAAAATACAAAACAACGTACGCTTTGGTAGTCCAGGCATAAAATTCCCAACTGCCTCGCTGGAGAAATGTTTATTTTTTGCACAATAACCATAACACTTCACGTAAAAATCATTGGATTATGAAGAATAAATTAAATAAACACTATGTGCGAACATCGAAAGTAACAGATCACTTGTTTCTGATAATATTTATTTCACCAACAATGAACAGATCATGCTTCAACGTGAAGCTGGCCCAATGCCAACGTGCGATTTAGATGTGCTTGGAACCCGCTGCCGTCTGATCTGGAATCAGAATGTCTACCATTGCAGCACAATCTCCAAAGGCGACAAGTGCAGCCGCATCTATAAGAAGGATCAAGCAGCGCATCGGAGACTTGACCTGGAAATCGTCGCGGTCCAGGCTTGCCATACCATCAGCAGGACGAGGGTTTTGGAGGGAGAAGCGTCCGGCGACATTCCACTGCACGGAGCAGCGCGCGCTGCTGCAGGAGGGCGATGGCTGTGAAGCTGGGTCACTGATTGCAGTGCTGGTAGGCACAGCTGGAGAGGTGAAGGAGCGGCAAGAGTCCATAGGTGGAAGTGACTGGTTCCCAAGAGACGCGTGAATCTGGGGCCCTGAAGAGACGAGAGCCCAAGGGCAGCATAGGCCAGTCCACACAACGACATGTGTGCGCGCTCGGTTTGTGCAGCAGAGCTGGTCTCCAGTTTGTCTTGCGTATTCCTTGCCAATGGATCAAGTACTAGCTCTATAAAGTCCGTGTGATTGCTGGTATGCAACGGCCATCACACGTTAAAAAGTCCAAGCACGATGTCGGTCGGGATCTGGAATATTATGTCCTTCATTGATACACCATTGATACTCAGTGCTGTTTGGCATGGTAGCAAGTCATCCTCGCTACGAGAGACTGCCCATGACGATGATAAAATTAAAATGCTGGCAATACGCAGAAGGTCAGGCAGTATCCTGGAGAGCGAAACAGAGTTAACGTTTCAGGTCGATGATGGTCCCTCAAAACATGTCTAGAGGAGGGTGCAATCAGCTGCAGCTGTTAAAATGCGGGAGCAGATAATACGTGGGATCAATTTCCGGCCAATTGCAATCCCCCGTTTTTCTAATGAAGTTCAGTATGCATATTCAATTTTTAAAGCTAAATGAAGCGCTGTGCAAAGAACACTTCCATTTGGGGGTTTCAGATCGTCATATCTCGGTCTGTGACGCTGCTCCTTTTGCCTTGCCATCCCGGTGCTGCATATATCGCGCAGGCTGGGATTATTTTCATCCTAAAAACAGTTGTTGGTTTTCCGGTGACAAGAAATCTAACTGCCTTAATTGCTCAACGCAGCAACAGGATATATATAAAAATCAGCTTTCTACCAATAAGCATTGCTTGATTTCGAAGCTGGTCGGTATATGTTTCAATTCATTCACAATGTGGTTGGTTTACTGTTCCAACAAGATAACCACGTCATTGTCTTGTCTTGGGATCACAACAACGTCCGCATCACCTACGCCATGACAATAGCTGATGATTGCTAAATGGACCACCGCCTAATCCACCCTGTTATTATATGAATGTAGACTCAAAACAGCAGCTG
Source organism: Pristiophorus japonicus (assembly GCF_044704955.1). Lineage (NCBI taxonomy): Eukaryota > Metazoa > Chordata > Chondrichthyes > Pristiophoridae > Pristiophorus > Pristiophorus japonicus. Next base: position 118,783 of record NW_027250723.1, on the reverse strand, counting down.
GAACAGAAATGCTGGAGCACTCAAAGACCCCATTATGAAAGTCCTATTGACATAGCGCCTCGCAACCAACTTCAAGAATTCCAGTCAGCCTGAGCGGCAGAATGTCCACATTGCCTGGTCGGCCTTCAATGCCTCTATAGTTAGCATCGCTGTCGATAAATCCATGAGGAAACATTACGACTGGTTCAACGAGAATGACCAGAAGATCCAGGAGCTAATAAGCACCATTGCAAGTCATTGTTGAATTGGAAACAGATGCACATCTCGAGAGCAAGAAGGCAGTTCTTTAGACGTCTGACGACCGCGATCCAAGATAAATCTCGCGACCTAAATAACAGATGGTGGGTGGAAATAGCGCAGGAGATCCAGCAACTAGCTGACAAACAGGACGTGCTAGGATTCATTGGCGCAACCAAGAACAATCATGATCAAGCAGTGAAGTTTGTACCCAACTGAGGGTCAGAAACGGAAGAGTAATTACAAGGACAGAGAAGCAGTCAGTGCCCGCTGGAAGGCGTACTTCAAGATCTGCTTATCAGAGACATGAGTGTCCACGATTCCATCCGACAGCATGCTACCCATCACCAACTCAGAAAAACCGCAGCCTGGCACAATGTTCAAAAGCCCATCGATAATTGAAGAACAAGAAGGCCTCAGCAGCAGATGGAATCCCCGCAGAAGCACTGAAGCATGGCGGCAAATTACTTTTGGCGCGAATCCAATAACTCACTTCTCTTATTTGGAATGAGGAGAGCAGGCCAGCAGATTTCTGACGTGTTGTAATCGTGACTAGCTTCAAGAAAGGCGACAAGTCCATTTGCGATAATTACAGAGGAGTTTCCCTGCTGCCTGCCCCAGAGAAAGTCACCGGAAGAATCCTCCTTCATCCGATTCTCCCAGTTACTGTCGAGGTCACACATTCATAGTACTCATTCTGCCCAATTGGGGGCACAAAGGACATGATCATCTCACTGCACGCCAAATTCAAGAAAAACGCAGGAAGCAGCATCGATCTCCGACATATCCAAGAGATTCACTGGATCTTCATAATCATGGATTGGCAGATTTAGATTCAATTTGAAATCTTTAGGAGCAACAGGAGGTTTAAAGCAACATTTTAAGAATGCATGCGGAGGGGACGATTCTGTGCTTTTCAGTTTATAAGACTGAGCCCTTGTCGCTTGGTTACCGTGCCACACACCCACCGAGCTGATCTCAATATTTCCAATGGTAAGTATTTGCGGTGCTGAAAATTCGAAATTCAGACAGAAATTGTTTGAAATATTCAGCAGGCCAGAAAGCATTTCTGGAGAGCGAAGTGAATTTTACCTGTCAGATCGGTGACTAATCTTCACAACTGGAGATAGTTGGAGTTGTAGCAGGTTTTAAAAAGGTAAAGAGGCAGGGAAACTGGTCGGGGCTGGGGAAGGAACAAAGAGAAAGATCTGTGACAGGGTGGAATGCAGGTGAGATGAAATGAATCAAGGGATGGATTGCGCAAAGCAGAAGGGGATAACATTGGGACAAGGAAAGAAACAAAAGATGGGTTTAGTGGATCACTAAATAGGAAGAGCAGAATCATTAACAACAGCTCGTGTCCTAAAAATGGGAGACGTCTTCATGACCTTCATTTGTTGTACTCAATCTTGATTAGAGAAGAATGTAAACTGCCGAATGGAAAGATGAGGTGCCGTTCCTAGAGCTTACGTTGAGCTTCATTTCAGGAAGAACATCGATCCGAGAGGGGGAATGGGGCGGAGAATTAAAATACCTTCTGACCGCATGCTCAGAATCAAGCTTGCCGCCTGACCAATGGCGCTTCACAAAGTGATCACCCAATCTGTGCCTGCTATCACCAGTGCAGAGGAGACCACATGGTGAGCAGCTAATACAGAATGACACATTGAAAGAAGTGAAACAATGTTTTACCTGGAAGGTGTGTTTGGGACGCTGGACAGTGGGTAGGAAGGAGATAACAACGCAGGTGTTGCATTTTCTGCGATTGCCTGGGAAGATGCGGTGGGAAGGGGAGGGGCTGATTAGAGTGACTGTGGAATGGACCATTGTCTAGCGGAAGGAGCGTACTCTTCAGAAATGCTGGAATGGGAAGAGAGGAGAAGAAGAGTTTGGTGGTTGAATCATGCTCGAGGAGGCAGACAAGGTGGAGGACGATCCGTTGATTCTGGAGGCTGGTTGGGTGGAAGGTGAGTGCAAGCGTAAAAACGTAAATTTATGCGTGAGAGCGAGAGAAACGATGAGAGCAGAATTGCGGATAATGGGACGAACTTGGTCGAGTGAAAAGTCGAACAAGGTGGAGTGGAATCTTCGGTTAAGGTACATGGAACACTTCGCTTGATAAGTCGAAGTATTGAATACAAGAGCAAGGAGGTTAGGCTTCAACTTTATAAAACCCTGTTTGGCAGCAGCAGGAAAGATGAGATTTACTAGAATGTTGCCTGGGCTCGAAAACTTTAGCTATGAGGAAATATTGGAGATGCTGGATCTATTTTGTTGGGAACAGCGGAGGTTAAGGGGAGACCTGATTCAGCTGTGTAAAATTATGAGCAGCCTGGATAGAATAATAGGAAGGATCGGTTTCATTTGGCAGAGTGGTCAACAACCAGGGGGATAGATTTAAAGTAATTGGTGGGAGATATGATGAGATATGAGGGGCAATGTCTGCACCCAGTGAGTGGTGGGGGTCGGGAAATCACTGCTGAGAGGCACGAAACCTCACCACATGTAGAACATACTTGGATGCGCCCTAAAAGACCCATAACCTACATGGCTACGGATCAAAGGCTGGAAAGTGAGATTAGACTGGATAGAGATTGGTCGCCCAGCGCGGACAGGATGGGCCGAAATGGCGTCCTGCTTTGCTGCTAATATCGATGATTCTCTGATACTATAAAGCTCCCTTTGCTGTGTCCCCATCAAAAATACTCAAGGCTGGTCGACCAGGGGTTCAGCAACAAAGTAAAGCTCTCTTGCTCACTCGCATCACACAATACCAGGGCAGGCAGAGCACGGCTTACATTCAGCTTAATGCTCCCCCTACACTGTCCCAACAAACAGTCGCAGGGAATGTGCAGTACGGGTTAGATACAGAGTAAAGCTCCCTCGACACTGTCTCATCAAACTCTTCGAGTGCAGTTACAGGACGTGTTGGATACAGAGTAAAACTCCCTTTCCGATTTTGCATCAAGCAATCACATGGCAGGTAAAGCACCGGTTACAATCATTGCAATGTTCCCTCGAGACTGTCCCATTAAACAGTCGCAGAGCAGGTACAGCACGGCTATTATATAAATAACGATCTTTCTCCGCTGTCCCATCAAACTCTCGCAGGGCTAATTATGTTCAGCGTAAAGCTCATTCTAAATTGTGCCATCACGCATTACAAGGACACGGACAGCATGGCTTAGATAAAAAGTAAAGTTAACTCTACACTGCCCAATCAACATTTCCAGTGCAGGTACAGCTCGGGTTAAAGACAGACTAAAGCCGAAGCTAAACTATCCCATTAAAGATTCCCTGGATAGATTCAGCACCGGTAAGGTCGAGAGAAAAGCTACCTCCTCGATATCGCATCAAGCAATCCAAGGGGTGTTAAACCACCGGTTACATTCAGAGCAAAGATCCCTCAACACGGTCCCATCAAACACTCCCTGGATAGGTTCAGCACGGGTAAGATAGAGAGTAAAGCTCGCTCTGTACTCTCCCATCAAACACTAGCAATGCAGGTACAGCTCGGTTTAGATAAAGAGCAAAGCTCACTCTACACTGTCACATCAAACACTCGCTGGATAATGTGAACAAGGGTTTGACACAGATTACATCTCAGTCGAAACTGTCACATCAAATACTCGCAGGGCAGTTGCAGCACCATTTAGATACAGAGTAAAGCTCCTTCAAAAGGTTCCAATCAAACATTCCCAGGGCAGTACAGCAAGTAGTGAGATGCAGGCTAAATCTCATAAGAACATAAAAAAATAAGAAATAGAATTAGGGACTTGTCATTTAGCACCTCGAACTTGCTGCGCCATGAAATACGATCAAATAAGTTCATGGCTGATTTGGTCATGGACAGAGCACCACCTCCCTGCCCGCTCCGCATAACCCTTTATTCCTTTATCGCTCAATAATCTGTCTATCTACGCTTTGAATATATTCAATGATGCAGACTCTATAGCTCTCTGGGGCAGATAATTCCACAGATATACAACCCTCTGAGAAAAGAAATTCCTCCTGATCTCAGTTTTAAATGGGGGTTGCGTTATTCTGAGACTATGTCCCCTAGATTTATTTTCCATTATGAGTGGCAATATCCTCTCTGCATCCTCCTTGTCGAGCCCTGTATTTATTTTATATGTTTCGAGAAGATCACTTCTCATTCTTCTCAACTCCAATGTGTATAGGCACTACTTACTCGATGTATCTTCAAAATGCAAACCCCTCATCTCCGGTTACAGAGTGGGAGCAGAGAGGAGCGGCTGGTTACAGAGTGGGAGCAGATAGCAGCGGCTGGTTACATGAGTGGGAGCATAGAGGAGCGGCTGGTTGCAGAGTGGAGCATATTGGAAAGGCTGTTTACAGAGTGGGAGCAGAGAGGAGCGGCTGGTTACAGAGGCTGAGAATGAGGAGCGGCTGTTTACAGAGTTGCAGCAGAGAGGAGCGGCTGGTTACAGAGTGGGAGCAGTGAGGAGCAGCTGGTTACTGAGTGGGAGCAGAGAGGAGCGGCTGGTTACAGAGTGGGAGCAGAGAGGAGCGGCTGGTTACAGAGTGAGAGCAGAGAGCAGCGGCTGGTTACAGAGTGGGAGCAGAGAGGAGCGGCTGGTTACAGAGTGGGAGCAGTGAGGAGCAGCTGGTTACAGAGTGGGAGCAGAGAGGAGCGTTTGGTTAGAGAGATGGAGCAGAGAGGAGCGGCTGGTTACAGAGTGGGAGCAGAGATGAGCGGCTATTTCCAGAGTGGGAGCAGAGAGGAGCGGCTGGTTACAGAGTGGCACCAGAGTGGAGCGGCTGGTTACAGAGTGGGAGCAGAGAAGAGCGGCTGGATACAGAGTGGGAGCAGAGAACAGCGGCTGGTTACAGAGTGGGAGCATAGAGAAGCGGTTGGTTACAGAGCGGGAGCAGAGAGGAGCGGCTGGTTACAGAGTGGGAGCAGAGAGGAGCGGCTGGTTACAGAGTGGGAGCAGAGAGGAGCGGCTGTTTACAGAGTGGGAGCAGAGAGGAGCGGCTGGTTATAGAGTGGGAGCAGAGAGGAGCGGCTGGTTACAGAATGGGAGCAGAGAGCAGCGGCAGGTTACATGAGTGGGAGCATAGAGGTGCGGCTGGTTACAGAGTGGAGCATATCGGAGCGGCTGTTTACAGAGTGGGAGCAGAGAGGAGCGGCTTGTTACAGAGGCTGAGAAGGAGGGGCGACTGGTTAGAGTTGCAGCAGAGAGGAGCGGCTGGTTACAGAGTGGGAGCAGTGAGGAGCGGGTTGGTTACAGAGTGGGAGCAGAGAGGAGGGGCTGTTTACAGAGTGGGAGCAGAGAGGAGCGCCTGGTTACGGAGTGGGAGCAGAGAGGAGTGGCTCTTTACAGAGTGGGAGCAGAAAGGAGCGACTGGTTCCAGAGTGAGAGCAGAGAGCAGCGGCTGGTTGCAGAGAGGAGCGTTTGGTTACAGAGCGGGAGCAGAGAGGAGCGGCTGGTTACAGAGTGGGAGCAGAGAGGAGCGGCTGTTTACAGAGTGGGAGCAGAGAGCAGCGGCTGGTTACAGAGTGGGAGCAGAGAGGAGCGGCTGGTTACAGAGCGGTAGCAGAGTGCAGTGGGAGCAGAGAGAACCGGCTGGTTACAGAGTGCGAGCAGAGAGGAGCTACTCTTTACAAAGTGGGAGCAAAGAGGAGCGGCTGGTCACGGAATGGGAGCAGAGAGGAGCGGCTGGTTACAGAGGCAAAGAATGAGGAGCGGCTGGTTACAGAGTGGGAGCAGAGAGGAGCGGCTGGTTACAGAGGCTCAGAATGAGGAGAGGCTGGTTACAGAGTTGCAGTAGAGATGAGCGGCTGGTTACAGAGTGGGAGCAGAGAGGAGGGGCTGTTGACGGAGTTGGAGCAGAGAAGAGCGGCTGTTTACAGTGTGGGAGCAGAGAGGAGCGGCTGTTTACGGAGTTGGAGCAGAGAGGAGGGGCTGCTGACGGAGTGGGAGCAGAGAGGAGCGGCTGGTAATAGAGGCTGAGAATGAGGAGCGGCTGGTTACAGAGTGGGAGCAGAGAGGAGCGGCTGGTTACAGAGTTGGAGCAGAGAGGAGCGACTGGTTACAGAGAGAGAGCAGAGAGCAGCGGCTGGTTACAGAGTGGCAGCATAGTGGAGCGGCTGGTTACAGAGCGGGAGCAGAAAAGAGCGGCTGGTTACAGAGTGGGAGCAGAGTGCAGCGGCTGGTTACAGACGGGGAGCAGAGAGGAGCGGCTGTTTACAGAGGCAGAGAATGAGGAGCGGCTGATTTCAGAGTTGCAGAAGAGAGGAGCGGCTGGTGGCAGAGTTGGAGCAGAGGGAAGCGGCTGGTTACAGACTGAGCGCAGAGAGGAGCTACTGTTTACAGAGTGGGAGCAGAGAGGAGCGGCTGTTTACGGAGTGGGAGCAGAGAGGAGCGTCTGGCTACAGAGGCACAGAATGAGGAGCGGCTGGTTGCAGAGCGAGAGCAGAGAGGAGCGGCTGGTTACAGAGTGGGAGCAGAGAGGAGGGGCTTTTGACGGAGCCGGAGCAGAGAAGAGGGGCTGTTGACGGAGTGGGAGCAGAGAGGAGCGGCTTTTTACAGAGTGGGAGCAGAGAGGAGCGGCTGCTTACGGAGTTGGAGCAGAGAGGAGCGGATGTTTATGGAGTGGGAGCAGAGAGGAGGGGCTGTTGACGGAGTGGGTGCAGAGAGGAGCTGCTGGTTACAGAGTGGGAGCAGAGAGGAAGGGCTGTTGACGGAGCGGGAGCAGTGAGGAGCGGCTGTTTACAGAGTGGGAGCAGAGAGGAGCGGCTGTTTACTGAGTTGGAGCAGAGAGGAGCGGCTGGTAACAGAGTGGGAGCAGAGAGGAGCGGCTGGTTATAGAGTTGCATCAGAGAGGAGCGGCTGGTTACAGAGTAGGTGTAGAGAGGAGCGGCTGGTTATAGATTTGCAGCAGAGAGGAGCGGCTGGTTACAGAGTGGGAGCAGAGAGGCGCGGCTGGTTCCAGAGTGGAAGCAGAGAGGAGCGGCTGGTTAAAGAGTGGGAGAAGAGAGGAGCGGCTGGTTCCGGAGTGGGAGCAGAGAGGACCGGCTGTTTACAGAGCGGGAGTAGAGAGGAGCGGCTGGTTACAGAGCGGGAGCAGAGAGGAGCGGCTGTTTACAGAGGCAGTGAATAAGGAGCGGCTGGTTACAGAGTTGCAGCAGAGACGAGCGACTGTTTACGGAGTGGGAGCAGAGAGGAGCGGCTGGTTGCAGAGTGGTAGCATAGAGAAGCGGCTGATTACAGAGTGGGAGCAGAGAGGAGCGGCTGGTTACATAGGTACAGAATGAGGAACGGCTGGTTACAGTGTTGCAGCAGAGAGGAGTGGCTGGTTACAGAGTAGGAGCAGAGAGGAGCGGCTGGTTACAGACTGGGAGAAGATAGCAGCGGCTGGTTACAGAGTGGGAGCAGAGAGGAGCGGTTGTTTACAGAGCGGGAGCAGAGAGGAGCGGCTGGTTACAGAGCGGGAACAGAGAGGAGCAGCTGGTTACAGAGTGGGAGCAGAGAGGAGCGGTTGTTTACAGAGTGGGAGCAGAGAGGAGCGGTTGTTTACAGAGTGGGAGCAGAGAGGAGCGACTTGTTACAGTTCGGGAGCAGAGAGGAGCGGCTGTTTACAGAGGCAGAGAATGAGGAGCGGCTGGTTTCAGAGTTGCAGCATAGAGGAGCGGCTGGTTACAGAGTGGGAGCAGAGAGGGGCGGCTGGTTAGAGTGGGAGCAGAGAGAAGCGGATGGTTACAGAGTGGGAGCAGAGAGGAGCTACTGTTTACAGAGTGGGAACAGAGAGGAGGTGCTGTTTATGGAGTGGGAGTAGAGAGGAGCGGCTGATGACAGAGGCACAGAATGAGGAGCGGCTGGTTACAGAGTTGAGCGGCTGGTTACAGAGTGGGAGCAGAGAGGAGGGGCTGTTGACTGAGTGGGAGCAGAGAGGAGCGGCTGGTTACATAGGCACAGAATGAGGAGCGGATGGTTACAGAGTGGGAGCAGAGAGCAGCGGCTGGTTACAGAGTGGGAGCAGAGAGGAGCGGTTGTTTACAGAGCGGGAGCAGAGAGGGGCGGCTGGTTACAGAGTGGGAGCAGAGAGGAGCTACTGTTTACATAGTGGGAGCAGAGAGGAGGTGCTGTTTAGGGAGTGGGAGCAGAGAGGAGCGGCTGGTTACAGAGGCACAGAATGAGGAGCGGCTGGTTACAGAGTTGCAGCAGAGATGAGCGGCTGGTTGCAGAGTGGGAGCAGAGAGGAGCGGCTGTTTACAGAGTGGGAGCAAAGAGGGGCGTTTGGTTACAGTGCGGGAGCAGAGAGGAGCGGCTGGTTACTGAGTGGGAGCAGAGAGGAGGGGCTGTTTACAGAGTGGGAGCAGAGAGGAGCGCCTGGTTACAGAGTGAGAGCAGAGAGGAGCGGCTGGTTACTGAGTGGGAGCAAAGAGGGGCGTTTGGTTACAGAGTGGGAGCAGAGACGAGCGGCTGGTTACAGAGTGGGAGCAGAGAACAGCGACTGTTTACAGAGGCATAGAATGAGGAACGGCTGGTTACAGTGTTGTAGCAGAGAGGAGCGGCTGGTTGCAGACTGGGAGCAGAGAGTAGCGGCTGTTTACGGAGTTGGAGCAGAGAGGAGGGGCTGTTGACGGAGTGGGAGCAGAGAGGAGCGGCTGGTTACATAGGCACAGAATGAGGATCGGGTGTTTACAGAGTGGGAGCAGAGAGGAGCGGCTGGTTACAGAGTGGGAGCAGAGAGGAGCGGCTGGTTACAGAGTGGGAGCAGAGTGCAGCGGCTTGTTACATTTCGGTGGCAGAGAGTAGAGGCTGTTTACAGAAGCAGAGAATGAGGAGCGGCTGGTTACAGAGTGGGAGCAGAGAGGGGCGGCTGGTTACAGAGTGGGAGCAGAGAGAAGCGGCTGGTTACAGAGGCACAGAATGAGGAGCGGCTGGTTACAGAGTTGCAGCAGAGATGAGCGGCTGGTTACAGAGTGGGAGCAGAGTGGATGGTCTGTTGACGGAGTGGGAGCAGAGAGGAGGGGCTGTTTACAGCGTGGGAGCAGAGAGGAGCGGCTGGTTACAGCGTGGGAGCAGTGAGGAGCGGCTGGTTACAGACTGGGAGAAGAGAGCAGCGGCTGGTTACAGAGCGGGAGCAGAGAGGAGCGGTTGTTTACAGAGCGGGAGCAGAGAGGAGCGGCTGGTTACAGAGCGGGAACAGAGAGGAGCAGCTGGTTACAGAGTGGGAGCAGAGAGGAGCGGTTGTTTACAGAGTGGGAGCAGAGAGGAGCGGTTGTTTACAGAGTGGGAGCAGAGAGGAGCGGCTTGTTACAGTTCGGGAGCAGAGAGGAGCGGCTGTTTACAGAGGCAGAGAATGAGGAGCGGCTGGTTTTAGAGTTGCAGCATAGAGGAGCGGCTGGTTACAGAGTGGGAGCAGAGAGGGGCGGCTGGTTAGAGTGGGTGCAGAGAGAAGCGGTTGGTTACTGAGTGGGAGCAGAGAGGAGCTACTGTTTACAGAGTGCGAGCAGAGAGGAGGGGCTGTTTAGGGAGTGGGAGCAGAGAGGAGCGGCTGGTAATAGAGGCTGAGAATGAGGAGCGGCTGGTTACAGAGTTGCAGCAGAGAGGAGCGGCTGGTTAGAGTAGGAGCAGAGAGGAGCGGCTGGTTACAGAGTGGGAGCAGTGAGGAGCGTTTGGTTACAGAGCTGGAGCAGAGAGGAGCGGCTGGTTACAGAGTGGGAGCAGAGAGGAGCGGCTGTTTACAGAATGGGAGCAGAGAGGAGCGGCTGGTTACAGAGCTGGAGCAGAGAGGAGCGGCTGGTTACAGATTGGGAGCAGAGAGGAGCGGCTGTTTACGGAGTGGGTGCAGAGAGGAGCGGCTGTTTAGAGTGGGAGCAGAGAGGGGGGGCTGTTTGCGGAGTGGGTGCAGCGAGGAGAGGCTGGTTAGAGAGGCAGAGAATGAGGTGCGGCTCGTTACAGAGTTGCAGCAGAGAGGAGCGGCTTGTTACAGTTCGGGAGCAGAGAGGAGCGGCTGTTTACAGAGTGGGAGCAGAGAGGAGCGGTTGTTTACAGAGTGGGAGCAGAGAGGAGCGGTTGTTTACAGAGTGGGAGCAGAGAGGAGCGGCTGGTTACAGAGTGGAAGCAGAGAGAAGCGGCTGGTTAAAGAGTGGGAGAAGAGAGGAGCGGCTGGTTCCGGAGTGGGAGCAGAGAGGAGCGGCTGGTTACAGAGGCATAGAATGAGGAACGGCTGGTTACAGTGTTGCAGCAGAGAGGAGCGGCTGGTTACAGAGTGGGAGCAGAGAGGAGCGGCTGGTTACAGAGCGGGAACAGAGAGGAGCAGCTGGTTACAGAGTGGGAGCAGAGAGGAGCGGTTGTTTACAGAGTGGGAGCAGAGAGGAGCGGTTGTTTACAGAGTGGGAGCAGAGAGGAGCGGCTTGTTACAGTTCGGGAGCAGAGAGGAGCGGCTGTTTACAGAGGCAGAGAATGAGGAGCGGCTGGTTTTAGAGTTGCAGCATAGAGGAGCGGCTGATTACAGAGTGGGAGCAGAGAGGGGCGGCTGGTTAGAGTGGGTGCAGAGAGAAGCGGTTGGTTACTGAGTGGGAGCAGAGAGGAGCTACTGTTTACAGAGTGGGAGCAGAGAGGAGGGGCTGTTGACGGAGTGGGAGCAGAGACGAGCGGCTTTTTACAGAGGCATAGTTGAGGAACGGCTGGTTACAGTGTTGCAGCAGAGAGGAGCGGCTGGTTACAGACTGGGAGCAGAGAGGAGCGGCTGTTTACGGAGTTGGAGCAGAGATGAGGTGCTGTTGACAGAGTGGGAGCAGAGAGGAGCGGCTGGTTACATAGGCACAGAATGAGGATCGGGTGTTTACAGAGTGGGAGCAGAGAGGAGCGGCTGGTTACAGAGTGGGAGCAGAGAGGAGCGGCTGGTTACAGAGTGGGAGCAGAGTGCAGCGGCTTGTTACATTTCGGGAGAAGAGAGTAGCGGCTGTTTACAGAAGCAGAGAATGAGGAGCGGCTGGTTACAGAGTGGGAGCAGAGAGGGGCGGCTGGTTACAGAGTGGGAGCAGAGAGAAGCGGCTGGTTACAGAGTGGGAACAGAGAGGAGCTACTGTTTACAGAGTGGGAGCAGAGAGGAGGGGCTGTTTAAGGAGTGGGAGCAGAGAGGAGCGGCTGGTTACAGAGGCACAGAATGACGAGCGGCTGGTTACAGAGTTGGAGCAGAGAGGAGGGGCTGTTGACGGAGTGGGAGCAGAGAGGAGCGGCTGTTTACAGAGTGGTAGCAGAGAGGAGCGGCTGGTTAAAGAGTGGGAGAAGAGAGGTGCGGCTGGTTATAGATTTGCAGCAGAGAGGAGCGGCTGGTTACAGAGTGGGAGCAGAGAGGAGCGGCAAGTTCCAGAGTGGGAGAAGAGAGGAGCGGCTGGTTCCGGAGTGGGAGCAGAGAGGAGCGGCTGTTTACAGAGCGGGAGTAGAGAGGAGCGGCTGTTTACAGAGTGGGAGCAGAGAGGATCGTCTGTTGAGAATGGGAGCAGAGAGGAGCTGCTGGTTACAGATTGGGAGCAGAGAGGAGCGGCTGTTTACGGAGTGGGTGCAGAGAGGAGCGTCTGTTTAGAGTGGGAGCAGAGAGGGGGGGCTGTTTGCGGAGTGGGTGCAGCGAGGAGAGGCTGGTTAGAGAGGCAGAGAATGAGGTGCGGCTCGTTACAGAGTTGCAGCAGAGAGGAGGGGCTGCTTACAGCGTGGGAGCAGACAGGAAGAGCTGTTGACGGAGCGGGAGCAGAGATGAGCGGCTGTTTACAGAGTGGGATCAGAGAGGAGCGGCTGGTTGGAGTGGGAGCAGAGAGCAGCGGCTGGTTACAGAGTGGGAGCAGAGAGGAGTGGTTGGTTACAGAGCGGGAGCGGAGAGGAGCGGCTGGTTACAGAGTGGGAGCAGAGTGCAGCGGCTGGTTACAGAGCGGGAGCAGAGAGGAGCGGCTGGTTGCATAGGTACAGAATGAGGAGCGGCTGGTTGCTGAGTTGCAGCAGCGAGGAGCGGCTGGTTACAGAGTGGGAGCAGAGAGGAGCGGCTGGTTACAGACTGGGAGAAGAGAGCAGCGGCTGGTTACAGAGCGGGAGCAGAGAGGAGCGGTTGTTTACAGAGCGGGAGCAGAGAGGAGCGGCTGGTTACAGAGCGGGAACAGAGAGGAGCAGCTGGTTACAGAGTGGGAGCAGAGAGGAGCGGTTGTTTACAGAGTGGGAGCAGAGAGGAGCGGTTGTTTACAGAGTGGGAGCAGAGAGGAGCGGCTTGTTACAGTTCGGGAGCAGAGAGGAGCGGCTGTTTACAGAGGCAGAGAATGAGGAGCGGCTGGTTTTAGAGTTGCAGCATAGAGGAGCGGCTGGTTACAGAGTGGGAGCAGAGAGGGGCGGCTGGTTAGAGTGGGTGCAGAGAGAAGCGGTTGGTTACTGAGTGGGAGCAGAGAGGAGCTCATGTTTACAGAGTGCGAGCAGAGAGGAGGGGCTGTTGACGGAGTGGGAGCAGAGACGAGCGGCTTTTTACAGAGGCATAGTTGAGGAACGGCTGGTTACAGTGTTGCAGCAGAGAGGAGCGGCTGGTTACAGACTGGGAGCAGAGAGGAGCGGCTGTTTACGGAGTTGGAGCAGAGATGAGGTGCTGTTGACAGAGTGGGAGCAGAGAGGAGCGGCTGGTTACATAGGCACAGAATGAGGATCGGGTGTTTACAGAGTGGGAGCCGAGAGGAGCGGCTGGTTACAGAGTGGGAGCAGAGAGGAGCGGCTGGTTACAGAGTGGGAGCAGAGTGCAGCGGCTTGTTACATTTCGGGAGAAGAGAGTAGCGGCTGTTTACAGAAGCAGAGAATGAGGAGCGGCTGGTTACAGAGTGGGAGCAGAGAGGGGCTGCTGGTTAGAGTGGGAGCAGAGAGAAGCGGCTGGTTACAGAGTGGGAGCAGAGAGGAGCTACTGTTTACAGAGTGGGAGCAGAGAGGAGGGCCTGTTTAGGGAGTGGGAGCAGAGAGGAGCGGCTGGTTACAGAGGCACAGAATGACGAGCGGCTGGTTACAGAGTTGCAGCAGAGATGAGCGGCTGGTTACAGAGTTGGAGCAGAGAGGAGGGGCTGTTGACGGAGTGGGAGCAGAGAGGAGCGGCTGTTTACAGAGTGGTAGCAGAGGAGCGGCTGGTTAAAGAGTGGGAGAAGAGAGGAGCGGCTGGTTCCGGAGTGGGAGCAGAGAGGAGCGGCTGTTTACAGAGCGGGAGTAGAGAGGAGCGGCTGTTTACAGAGTGGGAGCAGAGAGGATCGTCTGTTTAGAGTGGGAGCAGAGAGGAGCGGCTGGTTACAGATTGGGAGCAGAGAGGAGCGGCTGTTTACGGAGTGGGTGCAGAGAGGAGCGTCTGTTTAGAGTGGGAGCAGAGAGGGGGGGCTGTTTGCGGAGTGGGTGCAGCGAGGAGAGGCTGGTTAGAGAGGCAGAGAATGAGGTGCGGCTCGTTACAGAGTTGCAGCAGAGAGGAGGGGCTGCTTACAGAGTGGGAGCAGAGAGGAGGGGCTGTTGACGGAGCGGGAGCAGAGATGAGCGGCTGGTTACAGAGCGGGAGCAGAGAGGAGTGGTTGGTTACAGAGCGGGAGCGGAGAGGAGCGGCTGGTTACAGAGTGGGAGCAGAGTGCAGCGGCTGGTTACAGAGCGGGAGCAGAGAGGAGCGGCTGGTTGCATAGGTACAGAATGAGGAGCGGCTGGTTGCTGAGTTGCAGCAGCGAGGAGCGGCTGGTTTCAGAGTGGGAGCAGAGAGGAAGGGCTGTTGACGGAGCGGGAGCATAGAGGATCGGGTGCTTACAGAGTGGGAGCAGAGAGGAGCGGCTGGTTACAGAGGCATAGAATGAGGAACGGCTGGTTACAGTGTTGCAGCAGAGAGGAGCGGCTGATTACAGAGTGGGAGCAGAGAGGAGCGGCTGGTTACAGACTGGGAGAAGAGAGCAGCGGCTGGTTACAGAGCGGGAGCAGAGAGGAGCGGTTGTTTACAGAGCGGGAGTAGAGAGGAGCGGCTGGTTACAGAGCGGGAACAGAGAGGAGCAGCTGGTTACAGAGTGGGAGCAGAGAGGAGCGGTTGTTTACAAAGTGGGAGCAGAGAGGAGCGGTTGTTTACATAGTGGGAGTAGAGAGGAGCGGCTTGTTACAGTTCGGGAGCAGAGAGGAGCGGCTGTTTACAGAGGCAGAGAATGAGGAGCGGCTGGTTTCAGAGTTGCAGCATAGAGGAGCGGCTGGTTTCAGAGTGGGAGCAGAGAGGGGCTGCTGGTTAGAGTGGGAGCAGAGAGAAACGGTTGGTTACTGAGTGGGAGCAGAGAGGAACTACTGTTTACAGAGTGGGAGCTTCGAGGAGGGTCTGTTGACGGAGTGGGAGCAGAGACGAGCGGCTGTTTACAGAGGCATAGAATGAGGAACGGCTGGTTACAGTGTTGCAGCAGAGAGGAGCGGCTAGTTACAGACTGGGAGCAGAGAGGAGCGGCTGTTTACGGAGTTGGAGCAGAGAGGAGGGGCTGTTGACGGAGTGGGAGCAGAGAGGAGCGGCTGTTTAGGGAGTGGGAGCAGAGAGGAGCGGCTGGTGACAGAGGCAGAGAATGAGGTGCGGCTCGTTAGAGTTGCAGCAGGGAGGAGGGGCTGCTTACAGAGTGGGAGCAGAGAGGAGGGGCTGTTGACGGAGCGGGAGCAGAGAGGAGCGGCTGTTTACAGAGTGGGAGCAGAGAGGAGCGGCTGGTTACAGAGTGGGAGTTGAGAGCAGCGGCTGGTTACAGAGTGGGAGCAGAGAGGAGTGGTTGGTTACAGAGCGGGAGCGGAGAGGAGCGGCTGGTTACAGAGTGGGAGCAGAGTGCAGCGTCTGGTTACAGAGCGGGAGCAGAGAGGAGCGGCTGGTTACATCGGTACAGAATGAGGAGCGGCTGGTTACAGAGTGGGAGCAGAGAGGAAGGGCTGTTGACGGAGCGGGAGCATAGAGGATTGGGTGCTTTGAGTGGGAGCAGAGAGGAGCGGCTGGTTACAGAGGCATAGAATGAGGAACGGCTGGTTACAGAGTGGGAGCAGAGAGGAGCGGCTGGTTACAGAGTGGGAGCAGAGAGGAGCGGCTGGTTACAGACTGGGAGCAGAGAGGAGCGGCTTGTTACAGTTCGGGAGCAGAGAGGAGCGGCTGTTTACAGAGGCAGAGAATGAGGAGCGGCTGGTTTCAGATTTGCAGCATAGAGGAGCGGCTGGTTACAGAGTGGGAGCAGAGAGGGGCGGCTGGTTAGAGTGGGAGCAGAGAGAAGCGGTTGGTTACTGAGTGGGAGCAGAGAGGAGCTACTGTTTACAGAGTGGGAGCAGCGAGGAGGGTCTGTTGACGGAGTGGGAGCAGAGACGAGCGGCTGTTTACAGAGGCATAGAATGAGGAACGGCTGGTTACAGTGTTGCAGCAGAGAGGAGCGGCTGGTTACAGACTGGGAGCAGAGAGGAGCGGCTGTTTACGGAGTTGGAGCAGAGAGGAGGGGCTGTTGACGGAGCGGGAGCAGAGATGAGCGGCTGGTTGCAGAGTGGGAGCAGAGAGGAGCGGCTGGTTAGAGTGGGAGTAGAGAGCAGCGGCTGGTTACAGAGTGGGAGCAGAGGAGTGGTTGGTTACAGAGCGGGAGCGGAGAGGAGCGGCTGGTTACAGAGTGGGAGCAGAGAGGAGCGGCTGGTTACATAGGTACAGAATGAGGAGCGGCTGGTTGCTGAGTTGCAGCAGCGAGGAGCGGCTGGTTTCAGAGTGGGAGCAGAGAGGAAGGGCAGTTGACGGAGCGGAAGCATAGAGGATCGGGTGCTTACAGAGTGGGAGCAGAGAGGAGCGGCTGGTTACAGAGGCATAGAATGAGGAACGGCTGGTTACAGTGTTGCAGCAGAGACGAGCGGCTGTTTACAGAGGCATAGAATGAGGAACGGCTGGTTACAGTGTTACAGCAGAGAGGAGCGGCTTGTTACAGACTGGGAGCAGAGAGGAGTGGCTGTTTACGGAGTTGGAGCAGAGAGGAGGGGCTGTTGACGGAGTGGGAGCAGAGAGGAGCGGCTGTTTACAGGGTGGGAGCAGAGAGGAGGGGCTGTTTAGGGAGTGGGAGCAGAGAGGAGCGGCTGGTTACATAGGTACAGAATGAGGAGCGGCTGGTTACAGAGTGGGAGCAGAGAGGAAGGGCTGTTGACGGAGCGGGAGCAGAGAGGATCGGGTGCTCAGAGTGGGAGCAGAGAGGAGCGGCTGGGTACAGAGGCATAGAATGAGGAACGGCTGGTTACAGACTGGGAGCAGAGAGGAACGGCTGGTTACAGAGTGGGAGCAGAGAGGAGCGGCTGGTTACAGACTGGGAGAAGAGAGCAGCGGCTGGTTACAGAGTGGGAGCAGAGAGGAGCGGTTGTTTACAGAGCGGGAGCAGAGAGGAGCGGCTGGTTACGGAGCGGGAACAGTGGAGCAACTGGTTACAGAGTGGGAGCAGAGAGGAGCGGTTGTTTACAGAGTGGGAGCAGAGAGGAGCGGTTGTTTACAGAGTGGGAGCAGAGAGGAGCGGCTTGTTACAGTTCGGGAGCAGAGAGGAGCGGCTGTTTACAGAGGCAGAGAATGAGGAGCGGGTGGTTTCAGAGTTGCAGCATAGAGGAGCGGCTGGCTACAGAGTGGGAGCAGAGAGGGGCGGCTGGTTAGAGTGGGAGCAGAGAGAAGCGGTTGGTTACTGAGTGGGAGCAGAGAGAAGCGGCTGTTTACGTAGTTGGAGCAGAGAGGAGGGGCTGTTGACAGAGTGGGAGCAGAGAGGAGCGCCTGGTTCCAGAGTGAGAGCAGAGAGCATCTGCTGGTTACAGAGTGGCAGCAGAGTGTAGAGGCTGGTTGCAGAGCGGGAGCAGAGAGGAGCGGCTGGTGACTGAGTGGGAGCAGAGAGGAGGGGCTGTTTGCAGAGTGGGAGCAAAGAGGGGCGTTTGGTTACAGAGTGGGAGCAGAGACGAGTGGCTGGTTACAGAGTGGGAGCAGATAGGAGCGGCTGTTTACAGAGTGGGTGCAGAGACGAGCGGCTGGTTGCAGAGTGGCAGCAGATTGGAGCGGCAGGTTGCAGAGTGGCAGCAGAGTAGAGCGACTGTTTAGAGGCTTAGAATGAGGAACGGCTGGTTACAGACTGGGAGCAGAGAGGAGTTGTTGGTTACAGAGCGGGAGCGGAGAGGAGCGGCTGGTTACAGAGTGGCAGCAGAGTGCAGCGGCTGGTTACAGAGTGGGAGCAGAGAGGAGCGGCTGGTTACAGAGGCATAGAATGAGGAACGGCTGGTTCGTGTTGCAGCAGAGAGCAGCGGCTGGTTACAGTGTGGGAGCAGAGAGGATCGGCTGGTTACAGACTGGGAGAAGAGAGCAGCAGCTGGTTACAGAGCGGGAGCAGAGAGGAGCGGTTGTTTACAGAGTGGGAGCAGAGAGGAGCGGTTGTTTACAGAGTGGGAGCAGAGAGGAGCGGCTTGTTACAGTTCGGGAGCAGAGAGGAGCGGCTGTTTACAGAGGCAGAGAATGAGGAGCGGCTGGTTTCAGAGTTGCAGCATAGAGGAGCGGCTGGTTACAGAGTGGGAGCAGACAGGGGCGGCTGGTTTGAGTGGGAGCAGAGAGAAGCGGTTGGTTACTGAGTGGGAGCAGAGAGGAGCTACTGGTTACAGAGTGGGAGCAGAGAGGAGGGGCTGTTGACGGAGTGGGAGCAGAGACGAGCGGCTGTTTACAGAGGCATAGAACGAGGAACGGCTGGTTACAGTGTTGCAGCAGAGAGGAGCGGCTGGTTACAGACTGGGAGCAGAGAGGAGCGGCTGTTTACGGAGTTGGAGCAGAGAGGAGGTGCTGTTGACGGAGTGGGAGCAGAGAGGAGCGGCTGGTTACATCGGCACAGAATGAGGATCGGGTGTTTACAGAGTGGGAGCAGAGAGGAGCGGCTGGTTACAGAGTGGGAGCAGAGAGGAGCGTCTGGTTACAGAGTGGGAGCAGAGGGCAGCGGCTTGTTACAGTTCGGGAGCAGAGAGTAGCGGCTGTTTACAGAAGCAGAGAATGAGGAGCGGCTGGTTACAGAGTGGGAGCAGAGAGGGGCGGCTGGTTACAGAGTGGGAGCAGAGAGGAGCGGCTGGTAACAGAGGCTGAGAATGAGGAGCGGCTGGTTACAGAGTTGCAGCAGAGAGGAGCGGCTGGTTACAGAGTGGGAGCAGAGAGGGGCTGCTGGTTACAGAGAGAGCAGAGAGCAGCGGCTGGTTACAGAGTGGAACAGAGAGGAGCGTTTTGTTACAGAGTGGGAGCAGGGAGGAGCGGCTGTTTACGGAGTGGGAGCAGAGAGGAGCGGCTGGTTACAGATGCACAGAATGAGGAGCGGCTGGTTAGAGTGGGAGCAGAGAGGAGCGGCTGGTTACAGAGTGGGAGCAGAGAGGAGGGGCTGTTGACGGAGCGGGAGCAGAGAGGAGGGGCTGTTGACGGAGTGGGAGCAGAGAGGAGCGGCTGCTTACGGAGTTGGAGCAGAGAGGAGCGGCTGTTTATAGGGTGGGAGTAGAGAGGAGGGGCTGTTGACGGAGTGGGTGCAGAGAGGAGCGGCTCGTTACAGAGTGGGAGCAGAGAGGAAGGGCTGTTGACGGAGCGGGAGCAGTGAGGAGCGGCTGTTTACACAGTGGGAGAAGAGAGGAGCGGCTGTTTACGGAGTTGGAGCAGAGAGGAGCGGCTGGTGACAGAGTGGGAGCAGAGAGGAGCGGCTGGTTATAGAGTTGCATCAGAGAGGAGCGGCTGGTTACAGAGTGGGAGCATAGAGGAAGGGCTGTTGACGGAGCGGGAGCAGTGAGGAGCGGCTGTTTACAGACTGGGAGCAGAGAGGAGCGGCTGGTTATAGATTTGCAGCAGAGAGGAGCAGCTGGTTACAGAGTGGGAGCAGAGAGGAGCGGCTGGTTCCAGAGTGGAAGCAGAGAGGAGCGGCTGGTTAAAGAGTGGGAGAAGAGAGGAGCGGCTGTTTACATAGTGGGAGCAGAGAGGAGCGGCTGGTTAGAGTGGCAGCAGATTGAAGCGGCTGGTTGCAGAGTGGGAGCAGAGAAGAGCGACTGTTTACGGAGGCATAGAATGAGGAACGGCTGATTACAGTGTTGCAGCAGAGAGGAGCGGCTGGTTACAGAGTGGGAGCAGAGAGGAGCGGTTGGTTACTGAGCGGGAGCAGAGAGGAGCGGCTGGTTACAGAGCGGGAACAGAGAGGAGCAGCTGGTCACAGAGTGGGAGCAGAGAGGAGCGGTTGTTTACAGAGTGGGAGCAGAGAGGAGCGGCTGGTTACAGAGTGGGAGCAGAGTGCAGCGGCTTGTTACAGTTCGGGAGCAGAGATGAGCGGCTGTTTACTGAGGCAGAGAATGAGGAGCGGCTGATTTCAGAGTTGCAGCAGAGAGGAGCGGCTGGTTACAAAGTGGGAGCAGAGAGGGGCGGCTGGTTACAGAGTGGGAGCAGAGAGAATCGGCTGGTTACAGAGTAGGTGCAGAGAGGAGCGGCTGGTTACAGAGTGGGAGCAGAGAGGAGCTACTGTTGACGGAGTGGGAGCAGAGAGGAGCGGCTGTTTACAGAGTTGGAGCAGAGAGGAGCGACTGGTTCCAGAGTGAGAGCAGAGAGCATCTGCTGGTTACAGAGTGCAGCGGCTGGTTGCAGAGCTGGAGCAGAGAGGAGCGTCTGGTTACAGAGTGGCAGCAGAGAGGAGCGGCTGGTTCCAGAGTGGGAGAAGAGAGTAGCAGCTGGTTCCAGAATGGGAGCAGAGAGGAGCGGCTGTTTGCAGAGCGGGAGTAGAGAGGAGCGGCTGTTTACAGAGTGGGAGCAGAGAGGAGCGGCTGTTTACAGAGTGGGAGCAGAGAGGAGCGGCTGGTTACAGAGTGGGTGCAGAGAGGGATGGGTCTGTTTACGGAGTGGGTACACAGAGGAGAGGCTGGTTCGAGAGGCAGAGAATGAGGTGCGGCTGGTAAGAGAGTTGCAGCAGAGTGGAGGGGCTGGTGACAGAGTGGGAGCATAGAGGAAGGGCTGTTGACGGAGCGGGAGCATAGAGGATCGGGTGTTTACAGAGTGGGAGCAGAGATGAGCGGCTGGTTACAGAGTGGGAGCAGAGAGGGGCGGCTGTTTACAGAGTTGGAGCTGAGAGGAGCGGCTGGTTACAGAGCGGGAGCAGAGAGGAGCGGCTGGTTACAGAGCGGGAGCAGAGAGGAGCGGCTGGTTAGAGTGGGAGCAGAGTGCCGCGGCTTGTTACAGTTCGGGAGCAACGAGGAGCGGCTGTTTACAGAGGCAGAGAATGAGGAGCGGCTGGTTTCAGAGTTGCAGCAGAGAGGAGCGGCTGGTTACAGAGTGGGAGCAGAGAGGAGCTACTGTTTACAGAGTGGGAGCAGAGAGGAGGGGCTGTTGATGGAGTGGGAGCAGAGAGGAGCGGCTGTTTAGAGTGGGAGCAGAGAGGAGCGGCTGTTTACTTAATTGGAGAAGAGATGAGGGGCTGTTGACGGAGTGGGAGCAGTGCGGAGCGGCTGTTTAGAGTGGGAGCAGAAGGAGCGGCTGCTTATGGAGTTGGAGCAGAGAGGAGCGGCTGTTTATAGGGTGGGAGCAGAAAGGAGGGGCTGTTGACGGAATGGGAGCAGAGAGGAGCGGCTGTTTCTAGAGTGGGAGCAGAGAGGAGCAGCAGGTTACAGAGTGGGAGCAGAGAGGAGCGGCTGTTTACAGAGGCAGCGAATGAGGAGCGGCTGGTTATAGAGTTGCATCAGAGAGTAGCGGCTGGTTACAGAGTGGGAGCAGAGAGGAGCGGCTGGTTACAGAGTGGGAGCAGAGAGGAGCGGCTGGTTATAGATTTGCAGCAGAGAGGAGCGGCAGGTTCCAGAGTGGAAGTAGAGAGGAGCGGCTGGTTCCAGAGTGGGAGAAGAGAGGAGCGACTGGTTCCAGAGTGGGAGCACAGAGGAGCGGCTGTTTACAGAGTGGGTGCAGAGAGGAGCAACTGTTTACAGAGTGGGAGCAGAGAGGAGCGGCTGGTTACACAGGCAAAGAATGACGAGCGGCTGGTTACAGAGTTGCAGCAGAGAGGAGCGGCTGGTTACAGAATGGGAGCAGAGAGGGGCGGCTGGTTACAGAGCGGGAGCAGAGAGAAGCGGCTGGTTACAGAGTGGGAGCAGAGAGGAGCTACTGTTTACAGAGTGGGAGCAGAGTGGAGGGTCTGTCTAGGGAGAGGGAGCAGCGAAGAGCGGGTGGTTACAGAGTGGGAGCAGTGAGGAGCGGCTGGTTACAGAGTGGGAGCAGAGAGGGGCGGCTGGTTACTGAGTGGGAGCAGAGAGGAGGGACTGTTTACAGAGTGGGAGCAGAGAGGAGCGACTGGTTCCAGAGTGAGAGCAGAGAGCATCGGCTGGTTAGAGTGGCAGCAGAGAGGAACGGCTGGTTACAGAGTGGGAGCAGAGAGGAGCGGCTGGTTACAGAGTGGGAGCAGAGAGGAGCGGCTGGTTACAGAGTGGGAGCAGAGAGGAGCGGCTGGTTACAGAGTAGGAGCAGAGAGCAGCGGCTCGTTACAGAGTGGGAGTAGAGAGGAGCGGCTAGTTACAGAGTAGGAGCAGAGAGCAGCGGCTGGTTACAGAGTGGGAGCAGAGAGGAGCGGTTGGTTACAGAGCGGGAGCAGAGAGGAGCGGCTGGTTGCAGAGCGGGAACAGAGATGAGCAGCTGGTTACAGAGTGGGAGCAGAGAGGAGCGGTTGTTTACAGAGTGGGAGCATGGAGGATCGGCTGGTTACAGAGTGGGAGCAGAGAGAAGCGGCTGGTTAGAGTGGGAGCAGAGAGGAGCTACTGTTTACAGAGTGGGAGCAGAGAGGAGGGGCTCTTTATGGAGTGGGAGCAGAGAGGAGCAGCTGGTTACAGAGGCACAGAATGAGGAGCGGCTGGTTACAGAGTTGCAGCAGAGAGGAGGGGCTGTTGACGGAGTGGGAGCGGAGAGGAGCGGCTGTTTACAGACTGGGAGCAGAGAGGAGCGGCTGATTCCAGAGTGGAAGCAGAGAGGAGCGGCTGGTTAGAGTGGGAGAAGAGAGGAGCGGCTGGGTCCAGAGTGGGAGCAGAGAAGAGCGGCTGTTTCCAGAGAGGGAGTAGAGAGGAGCGGCTGTTTACAGAGTGGGAGCAGAGAGGAGCGGGTGTTTAAAGAGTGGGAGCAGAGAGGAGAGGCTGATTACAGATTGGGAGCAGAGAGGAGCGGCTGTTTACGGAGTGGGTGCAGATAGGAGCGGATGTTTACAGAGCGGGATCGGAGAGGAGTGGCTGTTTACAGAGTGGGAGCAGAGAGGAGCGGCTGTTTACAGAACGGCAGCAGAGAGGAGCGGCTGTTTACAGAGTTGGAGCTGAGAGGAGCGGCTGGTTACAGAGTGGGAGCACAGAGGAGAGGTTGTTTAGAGTGGGAGCAGAGAGGAGCGGCTGGTTACAGAGTGGTAGCAGAGTGGAGCGGCTGGTTGCAGAGTGGGAGCAGAGAAGAGCGACTGTTTACAGAGGCAAAGAATGAGGAACGGCTGGTTATAGTGTTGCAGCAGAGAGGAGCAGCTGGTTACAGAGCGGGAGCAGAGAGGAGCGGCTGGTTGCAGAGCGGGAACAAAGAGGAGCGGCTGGTTACAGAGCGGGAGCAGAGAGGAGGGGCTGTTGACAGAGTGGGAGCAGAGAGGAGCGGCTCGTTACAGAGTGGGAGCAGTGAAGAGGGGCTGTTGAGGGAGTGGGAGCAGAGAGAAGCGGCTCGTTCGAGTGGGAGCAGAGTGGAGCGGCTGTTTCAAGAGTGGGAGCAGAGAGGAGCGGCAGGTTACATAGTGGGAGCAGAGAGGAGCGGCTGGTTACAGAGGCAGAGAATGAGGAGCGGCTGGTTATCGAGTTGCATCAGTGAAGAGCGGCTGGTTACAGAGTGGATGTAGAGAGGAGCGGCTGGTTACAGAGTGGGAGCAGAGAGGAGCGGCTGGTTATAGATTTGCAGCAGAGAGGAGCGGCTGGTTTCAGAGTGGGAGAAGAGAGGAGCGGCTGGTTCCAGAGTGGAAGCAGAGAAGAGCGGCTGGTTAGAGTGGGAGAAGAGAGGAGCGGCTGGTTCCAGAGTGGGAGCAGAGAGGAGCGGCTGTTTTCAGAACGGCAGCAGAGAGGAGCGGCTGTTTGTTGAGTTGGAGCTGAGAGGAGCGGCTGGTTACAGAGTGGGAGCAGAGAGCAGCGGCTGGTTACAGAATGTGAGCAGGGAGGAATGGTTGGTTACAGAACGGGAGCGGAGAGGAGCGGCTGGTTTCAGAGTGGGAGCACGTGGCTCGGCTGGTTACAGAGCGGGAGCAGAGAGGAACGGCTGGTTACAAAGCGGGAGCAGAGAGGAGCGGCTGGTTCCAGAGTGGAAGCAGAGAAGAGCGGCTGGTTAGAGTGAGAGAAGAGAGGAGCGGCTGGTTCCAGAGTGGGAGCAGAGAGGAGCGGCTGTTTACAGAACGGCAGCAGAGAGGAGCGGCTGTTTACAGAGTTGGAGCCGAGAGGAGCGGCTGGTTACAGAGTGGGAGCAGAGAGCAGCGGCTGGTTACAGAGTGTGAGCAGGGAGGAATGGTTGGTTACAGAGCGGGAGCGGAGAGGAGCGGCTGGTTACAGAGTGGGAGCAGAGAGGAGCGGCTGGTTACAGAGTGGGAGCACGTGCAGCGGCTGGTTACAGAGCGGGAGCAGAGAGGAACGGCTGGTTACAAAGCGGGAGCAGAGATGAGCGGCTGTCTACAGAGGCAGTGAATGAGGAGCGGCTTGTTACAGAGTTGCAGCAGAGAGGAGCGGCTGGTTACAGAGTGGGAGCAGAGAGGAAGGGCTGTTGACGGAGCGGGAGAATAGAGGATCGGGTGTTTACAGAGTGGGAGCAGAGAGGATCGGCTGGTTACAGAGTGGGAGCAGAGAGGAGTGGCTATTAATAGAGTGGGAGCAGATAGGAGCGGCTGGTTACAGAGGCTCAGAATGATGAGCGGCTGGTTATAGAGTTGCAGCAGAGAGGAGCGGCTGGTTACAGAGAGGAGCGGCTGGTTACAGAGAGGAGCGGCTGGTTACAAAGTGGGAGCAGAAAGGAGCGGCTGTTTACAGAGTGGGAGCAGAGAGGAGCGGCTGTTTACGGAGTGGGAGCAGAGATGAGCGGCTGTTTACGGAGTGGGAGCAGATTGGAGCGGCTGTTTACACAGTTGGAGCTTAGAGGAGCGGCTGGTTACAGAGTGGGAGCAGAGAGGAGCGGTTTGTTACTGAGTGGGAGCAGAGAGGAGCAGCTGGTTACAGAGCGGGAGTAGAGAGGAGCAGCTGGTTACAGAGCGGGAGCAGAGAGGAGCGGCTAGTTACAGAGTGGGAGCAGAGAGGAGCGGCTGGTTACAGAGTGTGAGCAGGGAGGAATGGTTGGTTACAGAGCGGGAGCGGAGAGGAGCGGCTGGTTACAGAGTGGGAGCAGAGAGGAGCGGCTGGTTACAGAGTGGGAGCACGTGCAGCGGCTGGTTACAGAGCGGGAGCAGAGAGGAACGGCTGGTTACAAAGCGGGAGCAGAGATGAGCGGCTGTCTACAGAGGCAGTGAATGAGGAGCGGCTTGTTACAGAGTTGCAGCAGAGAGGAGCGGCTGGTTACAGAGTGGGAGCAGAGAGGAAGGGCTGTTGACGGAGCGGGAGAATAGAGGATCGGGTGTTTACAGAGTGGGAGCAGAGAGGATCGGCTGGTTACAGAGTGGGAGCAGAGAGGAGTGGCTATTAATAGAGTGGGAGCAGATAGGAGCGGCTGGTTACAGAGGCTCAGAATGATGAGCGGCTGGTTATAGAGTTGCAGCAGAGAGGAGCGGCTGGTTACAGAGAGGAGCGGCTGGTTACAAAGTGGGAGCAGAAAGGAGCGGCTGTTTACAGAGTGGGAGCAGAGAGGAGCGGCTGTTTACGGAGTGGGAGCAGAGATGAGCGGCTGTTTACGGAGTGGGAGCAGATTGGAGCGGCTGTTTACACAGTTGGAGCTTAGAGGAGCGGCTGGTTACAGAGTGGGAGCAGAGAGGAGCGGTTTGTTACTGAGTGGGAGCAGAGAGGAGCAGCTGGTTACAGAGCGGGAGTAGAGAGGAGCAGCTGGTTACAGAGCGGGAGCAGAGAGGAGCGGCTAGTTACAGAGTGGGAGCAGAGAGGAGCGGCTGGTTACAGAGTGGGAGCACGTGCAGCGGCTGGTTACAGAGCGGGAGCAGAGAGGAACGGCTGGTTACAAAGCGGGAGCAGAGATGAGCGGCTGTCTACAGAGGCAGTGAATGAGGAGCGGCTTGTTACAGAGTTGCAGCAGAGAGGAGCGGCTGGTTACAGAGTGGGAGCAGAGAGGAAGGGCTGTTGACGGAGCGGGAGAATAGAGGATCGGGTGTTTACAGAGTGGGAGCAGAGAGGAGCGGCTGGTTACAGAGTGGGAGCAGAGAGGAGTGGCTATTAATAGAGTGGGAGCAGATAGGAGCGGCTGGTTACAGAGGCTCAGAATGATGAGCGGCTGGTTATAGAATTGCAGCAGAGAGGAGCGGCTGGTTACAGAGAGGAGCGGCTGGTTACAAAGTGGGAGCAGAAAGGAGCGGCTGTTTACAGAGTGGGAGCAGAGAGGAGCGGCTGTTTCCGGAGTGGGAGCAGAGATGAGCGGCTGTTTACGGAGTGGGAGCAGATTGGAGCGGCTGTTTACGGAGTGGGAGCAGATTGGAGCGGCTGTTTACACAGTTGGAGCTTAGAGGAGCGGCTGGTTACAGAGTGGGAGCAGAGCGGAGCGGTTTGTTACTGAGTGGGAGCAGAGAGGAGCAGCTGGTTACAGAGCGGGAGTAGAGAGGAGCAGCTGGTTACAGAGCGGGAGCAGAGAGGAGCGGCTAGTTACTGAGTGGGAGCAGAGAGGAGCAGCTGGTTACAGAGCGGGAGTAGAGAGGAGCGGCTGGTTACAGTGCGGGAGCAGAGTGGTGCGGCTGGTTACAGAGCGGGAGCAGAGAGGAGCGGCTGGTTACTGAGTGTGAGCAGAGAGGAGCGGCTGGTTACTGAGTGGGAGCAGAGAGGAGCAGCTGGTTACTGAGTGGGAGCAGAGAGGAGCGGCTGGTTACTGAGTGGGAGCAGAGAGGAGCAGCTGGTTACAGAGCGGGAGCAGAGAGGAGCGGCTGGTTACTGAGTGGGAGCAGAGAGGAGCGGCTGGTTACTGAGTGGGAGCAGAGAGGAGCGGCTGGTTACTGATTGGGAGCAGAGAGGAGCGGCTGGTTACTGAGTGGGAGCAGAGAGGAGCAGCTGTTCACAGAGCGGGAGCAGAGCTGAGAGACAATCCCTGCTGCTGGACCAGTGGCGTGTTTCGAGCAGTTGCTGATAAATTTATTTTCCAGCATCTGAATTACTTCGCTGTGCTTCATTTTGTTTCACATTGTATTAATTAAATGCAATAATTAATTGCGCTGACTTGAAGATATAAAATACAAAACAACGTACGCTTTGGTAGTTCAGGCATAAAATTCCCAACTGCCTCGCGGGAGACATGGTTATTGTGCACAAAATAAACGTAACACTTACGGTAAAAATCATTGGATTATGAAGAATAAATTAAATAAACACTATGTGCGAACATCGAAAGTAACAGATCACTTGTTTCTGATAATATTTATTTCACCAACAATGAACAGATCTTGCTTCAACGTGAAGCTGGCCCAATGCCAACGTGCGATTTAGATGTGCTTGGAACCCGCTGCCGTCTGATCTGGAATCAGAATGTCTACCATTGCAGCACAATCTCCAAAGGCGACAAGTGCAGCCGCATCTATAAGAACGATCAAGCAGCGCATCGGAGACTTGACCTGGAAATCGTCGCGGACCAGGCTTGCCATACCATCAGCAGGACGAGGGTTTTGGAGGGAGAAGCGTCCGGCGACATTCCACTGCACGGAGCAGCGCGTGCTGCTGCAGGAGGGCGATTGCTGTGAAGCTGGGTCACTGATTGCAGTGCTGGTAGGCACAGCTGGAGAGGTGAAGGAGCGCCAAGTGTCCATAAGTGGAAGTGACTGGTTCCCACGAGACGCGTGAATCTGGGGCCCTGAAGAGACGAGAGCCCAAGGGCAGCATAGGCCAGCCCACACAACGACATGTGTGTGCGCTCGGTCTGTGCAGCAGAGCTGGTCTCCAGTTTGTCTTGCGTATTCCTTGCCAATGGATCAAGTACTAGCTCTATTAAGTCCGCGTGATTGCTGGTATGCAACGGCCATCGCACGTTAAAAAGTCCAAGCACGATGTCGGTCGGGATCTGGAATATTATGTCCTTCATTGATACACCATTGATACTCAGTGCTGTTTGGCATGGTAGCAAGTCATCCTCGCTACGAGAGTCTCCCCATGACGATGATAACATTAAAATGCTGGCAATACGCAGAAGGTCAGGCAGTATCCTGGAGAGCGAAACAGAGTTAACGTTTCAGGTCGATGATGGTCCCTCAAAACAATGAGCTGCAGCTGTTAAAATGCGGGAGCAGATAAGACGTGGGATCGATTTCCGGCCAATTGCAATCCCCCGTTTTTCTAATGAAGTTCAGTATGCATATTAAATTTTAAAAGTTAAATGAAGCGCTGTGCAAAGAACACTTCCATTTGGGGGTTTCAGATCGTCATATCTCGGTCTGTGACGCTTCTCCATTTGTCTTGCCATCCCGGTGCTACATATATCGCGCAGGCTGGGATTATTTTCATCGTAAAAACAGTTGTTGGTTTTCCGGTGACAAGAAATCTAACTGCCTTAATTGCTCAACGCAGCAACAGGATATATATAAAAATCAGCTTTCTACCAATAAGCATTGCTTGATTTCGAAGCTGGGCGGTATATGTTTCAATTCATTCACAATGTGGTTGGTTTACTGTTCCAACAAGATAACTACGTCATTGTCTTGTCTTGGGATCGCAACCACGTCTGCATCACCTACGCCATGACAATAGCTGATGATTGCTAAATGGACCACCGTCTAATCCACCCTGTTATTATATGAATGTAGACTCAAAACAGCAGCTGGAACAGAAATGCTGGAGCACTCAAAGACCCTATTATGAAAGTCCTATTGACATAGCGCCTCGCAACCAACTTCAAGAATTCCAGTCAGCCTGAGAGGCAGAATGTCCACATTGCCTGGTCGGCCTTCAATGCCTCTATAGTTAGCATCGCTGTCGATAAATCCATGAGGAAACATGAAGACTGGTTCGACGAGAATGACCAGAAGATCCAGGAGCTAATAAGCCACAAATGCAAGTCATTGTTGAATTGGAAACAGATGCACATCTCGAGAGCAAGAAGGCAGTTCTTTAGACGTCTGACGACCGCGATCCAAGATAAATCTCGCGACCTAAATAACAGATGGTGGGTGGAAATAGCGCAGGATATCCAGCAACTAGCTGACAAACAGGACGTGCAAAGATTAATTGGCGCAACCAAGAACAATTATGATCAAGCAGTGAAGTTTGTACCCAACTGAGGGTCAGAAACGGAAGAGTAATTGCAAGGACAGAGAAGCAGTCAGTGCCCGCTGGAAGGCGTACTTCAAGATCGGCTTATCAGAGACATGAGTGTCCTCGATTCCATCCGACAGCATACTACCCATCACCAACTCAGAAACACCGAAGCCTGGCACAATGTTCAAAAGGCCATCGATAATTGAAGAACAAGAAGGCCTCAGCAGCAGATGGAATCCCCGCAGAAGCACTGAAGCATGGCGGCAAATTACTTTTGGCGCGAATCCAATAACTCAGTTCTCTTATTTGGAATGAGGAGAGCAGGCCAGCAGATTTCTGACGTGTTGTAATCGTGACTAGCTTCAAGAAAGGCGACAAGTCCATTTGCGATAATTACAGAGGAGTTTCCCTGCTGCCTGCCCGAGAGAAAGTCACCGGAAGAATCCTCCTTCATCCCATTCTCCCAGTTCCTGTCGAGGTCACACATTCATAGTACTCATTCTGCCCACTGGGGGGCACAAAGGACATGATCATCTCACTGCACGCCAAATTCAAGAAAAACGCAGGAAGCAGCTTCGATCTCCGACATATCCAAGAGATTCACTGGATCTTCATAATCATGGATTAGCAGATTTAGATTCAATTTGAAATCTTTAGGAGCAACAGGAGGTTGAAAGCAACATTTTAAGAATGCATGCGGAGGGGATGATTCTTGCTTTTCAGTTTATAAGACGGAGCCCTTGCCGCTTGGTTACCGTGCCACACACCCACCGAGCTGATCTCAATATTTCCAATGGTAAGTATTTGCGGTGCTGAAAATTCGAAATTCAGACAGAAATTGTTTGAAATATTCAGCAGGCCAGAAAGCATTTCTGGAGAACGAAGTGAATTTTACCTGTCAGATCGGTGACTAATCTTCACAACTGGAGATAGTTGGAGTTGTAGCAGGTTTTAAACAGGTAAAGAGGCAGGGAAACTGATCGGGGCTGGGGAAGGAACCAAGAGAAAGATCTGTGACAGGGTGGAATGCAGGTGAGATGAAATGAATCAAGGGATGGATTGCGCAAAGCAGAAGGGGATAACATTGGGACAAGGAAAGAAACAAAAGATGGGTTTAGTGGATCACTAAATAGGAAGAGCAGAATCATTAACAACAGCTCGTGTCCTAAAAATGGGAGACGTCTTCATGACCTTCATTTGTTGTACTCAATCTTGATTAGAGAAGAATGTAAACTGCCGAATGGAAAGATGAGGTGCCGTTCCTAGAGCTTACGTTGAGCTTCATTTCAGGAAGAACATCGATCTCAGAGGGGGAGTGGGGCGGAGAATTAAAATACCTTCTGACCGCATGCTCAGAATCAAGCTTGCCACCTTACCAATGGCGCTTCACAAAGTGATCACCCAATCTGTGCCTGCTATCACCAGTGCAGAAGAGACCACATGGTGAGCAGCTAATACAGTATGACACATTGAAAGAAGTGAAACAATGTTTTACCTGGAAGGTGTGTTTGGGACGCTGGACAGTGGATAGGAAGGAGACAACAACGCAGATGTTGCATTTTCTGCGATTGCCTGGGAAGATGCGGTGGGAAGGGGAGGGGCTGATTAGAGTGACTGTGGAATGGACCATTGTCAAGCGGAAGGAGCGTACTCTTCAGAAATGCTGGAATGGGAAGAGAGGAGAAGAAGAGTTTGGTGGTTGAATCACGCTCGAGGAGGCAGACAAGGTGGAGGTCGATCCGTTCATTCTGGTGGCTGGTTGGGTGGAAGGTGAGTGCAAGCGTAAAAACGTAATTTTCTGCGTGAGAGCGAGGGAAACGATGAGAGCAGAATTGTGGATAATGGGACGAACTTGGTCGAGTGCAAAGTCGAACAAGGTGGAGTGGAATCTTCGGTTAAGGTACATGGAACACTTCGCTTGATAAGTCGAAGTATTGAATACAAGAGCAAGGAGGTCAGGCTTCAACTTTATAAAACCCTGTTTGGCAGCAGCAGGAAAGATGAGATTTACTAGAATGTTGCCTGGGCTCGAAAATTTTAGCTATGAGGAAATATTGGAGATGCTGGATCTATTTTGTTGGGAACAGCGGAGGCTAAGGGGAGACCTGATTCAGCTGTGTAAAATTATGAGCAGCCTGGATAGAATAATAGGAAGGATCGGTTTCATTTGGCAGAGTGGTCATCAACCAGGGTGCATAGATTTAAAGTAATTGGTGGGAGATATGATGAGATATGAGGGGCAATGTCTGCACCCAGTGAGTGGTGGGGGTCGGGAAATCTCTGCCTGAGAGGCACGAAACCTCACCACATGTAGAACATACTTGGATGCGCCCTAAAAGACCCATAACCTACATGGCTACGGACCAAAAGCTGGAAAGTGAGATTAGACTGGATAGAGATTGGTCGCCCAGCGCGGACAGGATGGGCCGAAATGGCATACTGCTTTGCTGCTAATATCGATGATTCTCTGATACTATAAAGCTCCCTTTGCTGTGTCCCCATCAAAAATACTCAAGGCTGGTCGACCAGGGGTTCAGCAACAAAGTAAAGCTCTCTTGCTCACTCGCATCACACAATACCAGGGCAGGCAGAGCACGGTTTACATTCAGCGTAATGCTCCCCCTACACTGTCTCAACAAACAGTCGCAGGGAATGTGCAGTACGGGTTAGATACAGAGTAAAGCTCCCTCTACACTGTCTCATCAAACTCTTCGAGTGCAGTTACAGGACGTGTTGGATACAGAGTAAAACTCCCTTTCCGATTTTGCATCAAGCAATCACATGGCAGGTAAAGCACCGGTTACAATCATTGCAATGTTCCCTCGAGACGGTCCCATTAAACAGTCGCAGAGCAGGTACAGCACGGCTATTATATAAATAACGATCTTTCTCCACTGTCCCATCAAACTCTCGCAGGGCTAATTATGTTCAGCGTAAAGCTCATTCTAAATTGTGCCATCACGCATTACAAGGACACGGACAGCATGGCTTAGATAAAAAGTAAAGTTAACTCTACACTGCCCAATCAACATTTCCAGTGCAGGTACAGCTCGGGTTAAAGACAGACTAAAGCCGAAGCTAAACTATCCCATTAAAGATTCCCTGGATAGATTCAGCACCGGTAAGGTCGAGAGAAAAGCTACCTCCTCGATATCGCATCAAGCAATCCAAGGGCTGTTAAACCACCGGTTACATTCAGAGCAAAGATCCCTCAACACGGTCCCATCAAACACTCCCTGGATAGGTTCAGCACGGGTAAGATAGAGAGTAAAGCTCGCTCTGCACTCTCCCATCAAACACTAGCAATGCAGGTACAGCTCGGTTTAGATAAAGAGCAAAGCTCACTCTACACTGTCACATCAAACACTCGCTGGATAATGTGAACAAGGGTTTGACACAGATTACATCTCAGTCGACACTGTCACATCAAATACTCGCAGGGCAGTTGCAGCACCATTTAGATACAGAGTAAAGCTCCTTCAAAAGTTTCCAATCAAACATTCCCAGGGCAGTACAGCAAGTAGTGAGATACAGGCTAAATCTCATAATAACATAAAAAAATAAGCTATAGAATTAGGGGCTTGTCATTTAGCACCTCGAACTTGCTGCGCCATTAAATACGATCAAATAAGTTCATGGCTGATTTGGTCTTGGACAGAGCACCACCTCCCTGCCCGCTCCGCATAACCCTTTATTCATTTATCACTCAATAATCTGTCTATCTACGCTTTGAATATATTCAATGATGCAGACTCTATAGCTCTCTGGGGCAGATAATTCCATAGATATACAACCCTCTGAGAGAAGAAATTCCTCCTGATCTCAGTTTTAAATGGGGGTTCCGTTATTCTGAGACTATGTCCCCTAGTTTTATTTTCCATTATGAGTGGCAATATCCTCTCTGCATCCACCTTGTCGAGCCCTGTATTTATTTTATATGTTTCGATAAGATCACTTCTCATTCTTAACTCCAATGTGTATAGGCACTACTTACTCGATGTATCTTCAAAATGCAAACCCCTCATCACCGGAAACTTAGTGAACCTTCGTTGAGCAGCCTCAATGCAAGTATATACTTCCTTAAATAGCGAGTCCAAAACTGTGCGCAGTATTTAGGATGTGGCCTTACCAATACACTGTACAGTTATAGCAGGAGTTCGCTTTTTTTATACTCTACCAACTTTGCAATAAAAGCCAAGGTTCCATTTGCCTGCCTGATTACCAGCTGTACCTTCATACTATTTTGTTGTGTTTCATGCACAAGGATACCAGATCGCTCTGTACTGCAGCACTTTGCATTTTCCTCCATTTAAATTATAATTTGCTTTTCTATTTTTCTTCAAAAGACGATAACCTCACATTTTCCTGCATTATACTCCATCTGTCACATTTTTAGCCACTCACTTTGCCTGTCTATATCCCTTTGCATATTTATTGTAAACACCTCACAATTTCCTTTCCCATACATCTGTTTTTCATCAGAAAACTTGGCTAAGTTTCACTCGGTCCATTCATCGAATTGATTAAAATAGATTGTAAATAGTTGAGGACACAGCACCAATCCCTGTGGCATCCCACCAGTCACTGTTTGCCAATCGAAAATGACCTAATTATCCTGACTCTCTGTTTTATGGTTTGTTAGCCAATCCTCTATCCATGGTAATATATTACTCGCAACGCAGTGAAAATTTATCTTGTGCAGCAACCTTTTATGTGGCAATTTATCGAATACCTTCGGGTAATCCCAATGCACCACATACACTGGTTCCTTCTTAACCACTCTGCTCCTATCTGCCTCCATACAGTCCAATCAACCAGTCCCAGGGAATGTACAGCACAGATTAGATACAGAGTAAAACTCCTTCCGTACTCTAAATAATGCCAACGGATAGGAATAACCGAATTAAGTGGGCAATAATGTGGCAGCTGGAGTGTAATGTGGGGCAATTCTCTTTGGTAGAAATAATAGAACTCAGAATATTTGTTAAATGTTGTTGTTCAGAGAGATGTGGTTGTCCTTTTGCTAGAAACACAGAAAGCTAGCATGCAATTACAGCAATCAATAAGGAAGGCAAATGGCATGCTGTCCTTTATTGCAGGTGGTTTGAATTCCAAGAGGAAAGTAGCATTTCTAGGATCCTACACAATCGCAGTGGTACCAAACATGGCAATCTGTTTGGCTCAACTTACCTAAGGAAGGAAATACGTCCCAAGGAGGCGGTACAACAGTGGTTCACTAGATTGATTCCTGGGATGATGAGGCTTCCTTATGATGAGAAACAGCAAAAAACTGAATTGTGTTCTCTGGAGTTTAGAAGATTTAGAGGTGGCCTCATTCAAACATTCAATATTATGAAGGGGATTTACTGGGTAGATGCAGAAAGGTTGTTTTCCCTGGCCGGAGTGTCTGTAACGTGGAGTCACAGACTCAGTATTAGTGGTCGACCATTTCAGGCAGGGTTGAGGAGGCATTTCTGCATTCAGAGTGTTAAAATCTTTGGAATTCTCTGCCCCAGAGGGCTGTGGAATTTGAGTCTCTGAATATATTCAATGCCGAGATAGAAATATTTTTGGAGTCTAGGGGAATCGTCGGATAAGGTTATCGAGTGCTAAAGTGGAGTTGAATGGTGGACCAGGTTCGATGAAAGGGTATGGCCGACTCCTGCTCCCAATCCTTATGTTCTTGCGTTTTTATGTACGCTAATCCTCAGCTCTGTTTCTGAGTAAATTACTCAGTGATGTGTGAGCCAGTCATCGAGTGACAGAGTTGGCGCAGGAAGGGCAGAATGGTCAGATAAAAATTAAAGTTCCTTCTACACATTCTTTCCATCTCTGCCTCTCACTCTCTCTCTGTCTAAGTCGCAGTCTATCTCTCCATCTCCCTCCCACCTTCTCTCTCTTTCTCCCTTCCGCCCTCTCTCTCTCTCTCCATCTCTAGTTTTCTGTCTCTCTCTCTCTCTTATTTTCCAAAGTTCTCGTGATTTGGCGACCATACCTTTAGATTGGTAACTTGCACAAGTCAATCTGCTGTTTAAAACTGGTCAAAGATGGGAACCGGGGAATTCTATAACAGTTACTCTACGATCTGTTGTAGGGAAATTGCTAGAATCTAAAATTAAGGAAATTTTCAGTTGGTCAGAGAGTGCCAGCATTGATTTGTGAAAGATAGGTCTTGCTTGACAAAGGTGGTGAGATCTCGGCGAGATGGGATGTGGGCTAAAGCGTGCTTCACGCTCGAGGTCGGACGCGGCGAGATGTGGAACGACAGGAGCACTGCGAGCAATTCATCACAAGCTGAAGTTGAAAGAGTGAAGTCAGAGTGAAATACCAAACCTGACGTCAACAAATAGGGTGAAACTGATTGGAGAATATGTGGTGAGTGTTTTTTAAGAAGTTTTATGTTCATTACTTCTAAGCTAATTCTTACACTATTAAATAGAGACAGGACAGGAAAGCTCAGTCCAGTGGAAAGTACTGGCGCTTCCCATGTCCGGGGCACACACATGTGCAGGAATTGTCGTCAGCTGGAGGACCTCGAGCTCTGAGCTCCGGAGATTGAGCAGCAGCTAGCGCCACTGTTGTGCCTTTTTGAGGCTGAGTGCTACGTGGATAACATGTTTATTGAAGTGATCACCCCACATCTGAAGAGGGTTCAGAGAGAGAGGGAATGGGTGGCCGCCAGCGAGACAAAGAGGACGAGGCAGGTATTATAAAAATCCACTGAGTGCATCTCGCTCTCCAACCAGTATTCTGTTCTGAGTACTGGTGAGGCTATAGTTTCCCTGCGCAGTGAAACCAGATTCATGTGCACGACAGCGCTGGTGGCTCAGCTGCATAGGGGGGAGGAAGAAGAATGGAAGAGCTAAAATGGCAGGGGATTCTATAATCAGGGGAGAAGACAGGCGTTTCTGCGAGCACAAACGTGATTCCAGGATGGTACTTTGCCGAATAGATGCCAGGATTAAGGATGGTATAGAGCGGCTGCAAGACATTCTGAGAGGAGAGAGTGTAAAGTCAGAGCCCCTAGTTCATATCAGTGCCAAAGACATCGGTAGATTTAGGGAGCTCAGAGAGAGATTAAAGAGCAGGACCTCAAAGATAGTAATCTCTGGTTTACTTCCGGCGTCATGCTCGAGTGAGTACAGAAATAAAAGGATAGAGCAGATAAATGCGTGCCAGGAAGGATGGTGCAGGGGGGAGGGCTTTAGATTTCTGAGGAATTGGGATATATTCTTGGGAGGTGGGACCTGAACAAGCAGGACAGGTTGCACTTCATCAGACCAGGGAGAAGTATCCTCGCAGGGAGGTTTGCTGGTGCTGTTTGGGAGGGAATTAACTAATATGGATGTGGGGTGGGCACCAGCATGTAACATTAGAAAGGGTGAAAATTCTCACAGTAATGGGAGTGGCAGAGAGCTCTAAAATAGTACGGTATTAGTTTGGGAGAGTCTAAAAAAGAATACAAGCATGGTCTAAGAGGCGGTTACAGT
Organism: Pristiophorus japonicus; assembly: GCF_044704955.1. NCBI lineage: Eukaryota > Metazoa > Chordata > Chondrichthyes > Pristiophoridae > Pristiophorus > Pristiophorus japonicus. The sequence continues at coordinate 82,692 of NW_027250723.1, read as the reverse complement.
GTATGTATGTGAAAGCACGAAGTGTAGTAAACAAGGTAATTGAGCTGCAGGCACAAATTGAGACATGGGAATATGATATTGTGGCAATAACTGAGAGCTGGAGCAAAGGACAGGATTGATATTACGAATATCTGGTTAAATTCCCGGAAAAATAGGGAACTAAAGATAGGATATGGTGTGGCACTATTGATTAAAGAGAATGTTACAGTACTGGAGAGGGAAGATATCCTGAAGGGGTCAATGACTAGAGTTGATAAATAATAGAGTTGCAATTAAACTACAAGGCTTATTATATAGACTACCAAAGAGTGGGAAAGATACGGAGGAGCAATTCAACAGAGCCATACAGAGAGCAGCAAGAACCATAGGGAAGTAAAAACGTTTAACTTCACGATACAAATATGGAATGGAATTGTAATAGTGTAAAAGGCAGAGAAGCGGCCGAATTTCTGAAAGTGATCAGAAGAACTTTCTTGATCAGTACAGTGAATTCCAAAGTATATTTTGACAACGTGCCACAAAATAGTCTTGCCAGCAAGTTTGAAGCCCATGAGTTAAAAGTGACAGTTGCATCCTGGATAATAAATTGGCTAAGTGACAGGTAACAGAGCGTCCTGGTGAACGGTTGTTTTTCCGTTTGGAGCAAGCTGCACAGTGGTGTTCCGCAGGGGTCGGTTCAAGGACCGTTGCTTTTCTTGATATATATTATTGACTTGGATGTGAGTTCACAAGGCAGGTTGGAAAAGCGGTTGAAAATGTTTATGGGATCGTGGACGTCAGAAATAGAGGTATATGATGCAAACATTTGAAATTATGATGAACCTGTGTACAACACTGGTTCTGCCCCAAATGGAGTACTGTGTACATTTCTGGACATCGCACTTTAGGAAAGATGTGACGACCATAGAAATGGTGCAGCGAAGATTTTGCGAGAATAAATCCAGGAATGAGGGACTTCAGTTAGGTTGATAGTCTGGACAAGCTGGCTTGGCTCGCATTGGAGCAGCGAAGATTGAGAGCAGATTTGACAGAAATCTGCAAATTCACGAGGGATTCAGACAGAGTAGATAGAGAAAAATTACGGAATGATCGAGCAGCAGAGAGCGCAATTTTAACGTTATTGGCAAAAGAACCAAAGTTTTATGTGGCGAATGTTTAGGATCTGGAATGCACTGTCAGAAAGGATGGTGGAGGCAGACTCAAAAGTAAGTTTGATAATCATAGAAAAACAGAAATTTACAGCACAAAAGGAGGCAGTTGTGTCCGCGCCGCCGACTAAAAGCTGTCCAGACTAATCCCACTTTAAAGCTCATGGTGCGTAGCCCTGTAACTTACAGCACTCCAAAAGCACATCCAATAACTCGTTTAATGTGATGACTGATTCTGCCTCTATCAGCCTTTCAGGCAATTAGCCCCATAACCCCACCATCATCTGGGTGGAGACATTTCCTCTCATATCTCCTCTAAACCTCACTGCAGTTACATGAATCGATGCTGCTTGGTTGTAGACCCTTCAGTCTCAGAATGTGCACAGACTCACGTGTCATTCGGATATTTTAGATTGTGGACAGAGATTGGGATGGTCTTGATTTTGGCCTGTCGATGTCGAACGTTGAACAGTTCATACCTGGTTCTACATTTAATTTCCACTCATGTGGTGAACTTGTTGAGTGTGAGGTGGATCATTTCAGCGAGTAAGATCGAGAAGAGTGTTGGCGCGATGACGCAGCACTGCTTGACCCCGATCTCGACGTGGGTTGGGTCTGTGATTGGTCCATTGATCAGAATCCCGACTTCCATGCCTTCGTGGAGCAGGCAGAGGATGGTGACAAACTTTCGGGGGCATAATTTCATACGCCTCAATAACGACGCTCCTCAGCCTCCTCTGTACTAATGTAACCAAACGCAACCTATCCATACTTCCCTCATGGCCACAATTGTCCAATCCAAGCATCTCTCTTATACATCTTCCTCTCTACCCTCTCGAATGCAATCTCAACTTTCCTGTAATATGGAGAGAAGAACTTCACGCAATACTCTAGTTGTGGCCTAAATGGTGTTTTATATAGTTCAAACATAACCTCGCTGCACTTATAGTCTATGCCGTGGCTAACAAAGGTAATTATAACAAATTACTTTTTACCGTCACATCTTCGTGGCATACGACCTTCCAGGACCTGTGGGCAAGCACGCCAAGGCCCTTTTGTTGCTCTACACTTTTCAGTACCTCATCTTTTGACGCGTATTCACTTGCCGTGTTAGCCCTCCTCAATGCATTACCTCACAATTCTCCGGATTGAATTCAATTGCATCTGTTCTGCCCACCTGACCAGTTCGTTGATATCTTCCTGCAATCCACAGCTTCCTTATTTATTACCAACCACACAGCCGATTATAGAATAATGTGCAAACTTCTTATTAATGTACATTCAACTCAAAAATCTTTAAGACAAAAAGAAAGGGACCTAGTACGGATCACTGCGGAACCCCGCTAGAAACAGCCTTTCAGTCAAAAAACACCCATCAACCATTACCATTTGCTTCCAGCCACTGAGCATATTTTGGATCCGACTTCCCACTTTACGCTAGAAGGGCGTTTACTTTCGTGAACAATCTGCTATGTGACACCTTGCTAAATTCCATATACACTACAGCAAATGCATAGCCCTCATCCAGAATTCATGTTACATCCTCAAAAACTCAAAATATCAGTCAGACGCGACCTATCCTTAACACATGCATGTTGACTGTCCATGTTTAACCCGCACCTTTCTTGATGAAAGAAAGATATTGCAGGGCTACAGAGAAAGAGCGAGGTGCTGTCGGACAGGCTGCGATTCGGCATGGGCGTGATGGGCCGAACGGGCCTCGTCCATGCTGATAACCAAGGAAATAAAGGAGAGTATCAAATTAAAAACCAATGTGTATAAGGTGGTCAAGGTGAGTGGGAAACTAGAAGAATTGGAACATTTTAAACGACAGCAAGGAATGACGAAGAAAGCAATAAAGAAAGGAAAGATAGATTACGAAAGTAAACTTGCTCAAAACATATAAATAGATAGTAAAAACTTTTATCGATATATAAAACGGAAGAGAGTGACTAAAGTAAATGTTGGTCCCTTAGAAGATGAGAAGGGGGCTTTAATAATGGGAAATGTGGAAATGGCTGAGACCTTCAACAATTATTTTGCTTCGGTTTTCACAGTGGAAGATACAAAAACTATGCCAAAAATTGCTGGTCACGGGAATGTGGGAAGAGAGAACCTTGAGACAATCACTATCACTAGGCGGGTAGTGCTGGACAGGCTAATAGGACTCAAGGCAGACACGTCCGCTGGTCCTGATGAAATGCAGCCCAGGGATTAAAAGAGATGGCGGAAGTTATAGCAGATGCATTCATTATATTCTGCCAAAATTCTCTGGAATCTGGGGAAGTACCAGCAGATTGGAAAGCAGCTAATATAACGCCTCTGTTTAAAAAGGGGGCAGTCAAAAGACAGGTAACTATAGGCCGGTTAGTTTAACATCTGTAGTGGGGAAAATGCTTCAAGCTATCATGAAGGAAGAAATAGCGGGACATCTCGATAGGAATAGTGCAATCAAGCAGACGCAACATGGATTCATGAAGGGGAAATCATTTTAACTAATTTACTGGAATTCTTTGAGGATATAACGTGCATGGTGGATAGAGGTGTGCCGATGGATGTGTTGTATTTAGATTTCCAAAAGGCATTCGATAAGGTGCCACACAGAAGATTACTGCAGAAGATAAAATTACGTGGAGTGAGAGGAGATGTATTAGCATGGATAGAGAATTGGCTAGCTAACCGAAAGCAGAGAGTCGGGATAAATGGGTCCTTTTCTGGTTCGAAATCGGTAGGTAATGGTGTGCCACGGGGATCGGTGCTGGGACCACAATTGTTTACAATATACATAGAAGATCTGGAAAAGCGTACGGAGTGTAGTGCAACACAATTTGCAGATGATACAATGGTTAGTGGGAAAGCGGGTTGTGTAGAGGACACAGAGTGGCGCTAAAGAGATTTAGATTGGTTAAGCGAATGGTCTAATGTTTGGCAGATGGAATACAATATCGGAAAATGTGAGGTCATCCACCTTGGAAAAAAAAACAGTAAAAGGCAATATTATTTGAATGGGGAGAAATTACAACATGCTACGGTGCTGAGGGATCTGCAGGTCCTTGTGCATGAATCCCAAAAAGGTATTTTGCAGGTGCAGCAGGTAATCAGGAAGGCGAATGGAATGTTGGCCTTCATTGCTAGAGGGTTGGAGTAAAATAGCAGAGAGGTCCTGCTGTAACTATACTGGGTATTGGTGAGGCCGCACCTGGAGTACAACGTGCAGTTTTGGTCACCTTTCTTAAGGAAGGATATACTAGCTTTGGAGGGGGTACAGAGACAATTCTCTCGGCTGAATCCGGACATGAGGGGGTTACCTTATGATGATAGATTGATTAGATTTTTACTCGTTGGAGTTCCGAAGGATGAAGGGTGATCTTATGTAAACATTTAAAATAATGAAAGGCATAGACAAGATAAAGGCAGAGAGGTTGATTCCACTGGTCGGGGAGACTAGAACAAGGTGCACAGCCTCAAAATACGGGGGAGCCAATTTAAAACGGAGTTGAGAAGGAACCTCTTCTCCCACAGGTTTGTGAATCTGTGGAATTCTCTGCCCGGGGAAGGGGTTGAGGCTAGCTCAATGAATGAATTCAAATCACAGGTGGATTTAACCAATAAGGGAATTAAGGGTTATGGCATGCGGGCGGGTAAGTGGAGCTGAGTCCACGGCCAGATCAGCCATGATCTTATTAACGGCAGAGCAGGCTCGGGGGGCTAGATGGCCTACTCCTGTTTCTAATTCTTATGTCCTTATGTTCTTATGCTCTAACAATTTTATAACACTGATTCTATGATTTTCGAATGATTTTAAAGCATTATAAAGTGTTATAATTTTTAATTAATGGACATGATAAATAGAAATGACTATACCCTATTGCAAAGGCCATAAAGAGTATAATGGAGATGCTGCCTGTATTCATGCGAATAGGGGTCGCACTGACTCATGAAGCACGTTACGGCCATCCATGTTTGTGTAGGGCCGAGAGGCCTTTCCAGAGGAGCTTGAGAGAGAGTCGTACCCCGCACAGGGAGCCCAGTTTAGGTACTCTGTGAGTGTGTGAGTAGGTTCACCAAGATAACTGGCCCATCACCCGGAGCCGAGGGCAGACATGCTGTGAATGACTGTGTTAATATTCGCCCAGTTCACTGAATCCTCACGCGGAGCGCAATGTGGACAGTGTGCGAGTGAGCATGTTAATGTTGACCCCGATTATTGGCCCTCACAGGATGCCCAGTGTTCTCAGTGTGTGAGTGAACGTGTTAATATTCAGCCAGATCACTTGTTCCACGCAGTAGAAAGAATCGATCACAATCTCAGGACGCAGGGAGTCGGAGACTGCAGAGTTTCCGCTGCTTTTCGTCGTTTAATGAATTACACAATCAATGTGAGGGGATATTTCCCCACATTCTTCAACTGCTCTCTGAACTTAGTCTGTTTCACGCAATAAATTACCGTGTTTGTGCAGCAGCTCAGCAGCAGCAGCATGAATCAGAATTCCCTCACATAAAACGTTAGATATACCAGCCAAGCATCGAACCAGGGCAATGAGCCCCACAGAGAATGCATCATATGTACCGACCATAACAGGATGAAATTCACCGAGATAAGAAGCAATAAAATGATGGATTTCCTGCGGCTCACCATCTCTGGGTCTGTGGGACTCTCCCCATTGCTGGGACACCGGAATCTCCTGCGGGCTCTGCTTGTCACTAAAACATGTCTGACGGTGAGAGCATTGAGCAGCACTATGACCACAAATGGGACATACGGGATGAGGATGTTAAGCAGAAACTCAATTGTTCCCCAGACTGTTGAATTAATTATTCTGTTTTGTATACTACAAAACCAGGATTTATTAAATAGCTGATATGCATCTGACAGCATAAAATACCAGAAAATATCTATTAAGCAGCTCATCACAGTCACTGTTCCGAGAACCACAGCCGCCGTTTTCCCGCTGCAATATTTAGTCTTCAGCTTCTGGCAAAAAATCGCCACAAATCGTTCAAAGGTGAAAGTGACAGTGAACCAGACAGAACAGTTTGTGGCTGCATAAACCAGGACAGCGTGGATATTACACATGGGGAGAGACAACAGGAAATAGAAATGTAGCCGATAAATAATCGGAATGTGCCTCACTATCAGGTCGAGGATAATGACCAGTAGATCAGCCGCTGCCATGGCCACAAGGTAGCGAGTGACACATTTAGAGAGACCGCACTTTCTCCGAAACAGGATCACAATCGTTACTACGCTCACTTTGAGGAAGGGAAGTAAACAGCGAAAACATGTACCAGGCTGAGAGCAAGAGCATCAGTGTAATAGAATTTGGGTTGAAATCTTGCAAATCTTTATCAACATGAACATTTTTTGGCAATAAAATTAAGGAATCCGCAAAGACGTTCTATAAATATTTTAATAACAAGAGGATAACTAAAAAAAGGGTCGTGCCTAATACAGACCATGAGTGTAATCTATGTGTGAAGGCGGAAAATGTTGGCATGGTTCTTTATCAATTCGTTGCGTCTGTTTTCAGAAAGGGAAATGAAAGTGCAGATACTGCTGTCAACTAGGAGTGTGAAATTCTGGATGAAGTAAACATAATGAGAGAGGAGGTATTAAGGGGTTTAGCAGCTTTGATGGTAGATAATTCCCCAGACAGGATGAATTGCATCCCAGTCTGTTGAGCGAAGTAAAAGAGGAAATAACAGAGTCCTTCACCATTACTTTCCCATGCTCTTTGGATTTGTGCATGGTGCCGGAGGACTGGAGGACTGCTATGGTGCTACCGTTGTTTAAGAATGGAGAAAGAGATAGGCCAAATAATTACAGGCCTGTCAGCCTAATCTCAGTGATGGGAAAATTATTGTATACATTTACATTTGGAAGGCAAGGATTAATTAGGGGCACTCAGCACGGATTTGTTAAAAATAGCTCATGCTTGACTAACTTGATTGAATCTTTAAGGAGGTAACCTAGAGGTTCGATGAGGGTAGTGCATACGATGTAGTGTACAGGACTTTAGCAAAGCTTATGATAACGTCCAACATGTTCTACTGGTCACGAATTTTACAGCCCTGGTGGCTCTCATGTGACGTTGGCAATCGTCTTGCGGCACATTGGAGTCCAGTGTCGCGCCTCGAGACCGCTGGGAGGACTCTGCCACCAGTGTTCGTGGCTATCACCTCCAGGGACACCACCATCCATGGCACATAATAGCAGAAGCTGGAAGACATGCTGGGCATTTTTTGGGATGTGCCCCCATTGACAATTGGATCTACTGACCTATGTCAAAACTCTTGCGGAACAAGTGTTCCATGTCGCCGCTCAGATCAGCTGCTCGTGGAGCAGAAATGCTGCATCGAACAAATCTCCGCATTGTCAGTGCCGTACTGGAGACACCTCGGCTTCCCTGCGACAAGGTGACTGGGCCCAGTACTATATGAGGGAATGTCCGCAGGAGCACTTGATATCGTGGAGCTTGGCGATGCAGGCTCCACGAAATCTGCATTCTCATCGTTGGAAACGGCACCCAGCAGCTGCCGGGGCGAGAATCGGGGCTCCTCAGCACCAGATGAATGATTCTCCACCCTCTCCGGCCCCGCAACCGCAGCATTTAGCTCGGTAGTGTTGCATGGGGCCGCGCTCCTGGCTGAGGTACAAAACATAAATGAGGTTAATAGAGGAGAAGACGGTGCTCGGGTCACAAGGTGATTCCAGTGGAAAAGACAGTATATAAACGACCAAAGCACCACCGTTATCAAAATCTTCACAGACATCACAGTTCATGACCGTGACCAAATTCAGTAAAATATTCTGTAGGTATGCATTAAGCGAAAGATTAGTGAAAGTAAATGTGGTTGCCATACAGGCTGAGACAGGAGTAATTAAAATGTGGAATAAGGAAATTATACCGAAATTATACAAGATGTGTATATCTGCCTTCACGGAAGACGCAAAAAAAGGTCACAATAATAGTGGAGAATCAATGGGCTAGCAAGAATGAGCAACTAAAGTATATAATAATTAGAAAAAAAATAGTAGTGGAGATATTATCGGGACTGAAAGCCGAGACATTCTCAGGCCCTGATGGCCGACATGCAATGGTTTTGTTACAGTTGGCTATGGAGATACGGGTTGCATTGGTTTCCATCTTGCAAACTTCAATATATCGTAAAGTATTTCTTGCAGATTACAAGGTTGTAAATATAATCTTGCTGTTTAGGAAATGAGGGAGAGAGAAAACGGGGAATTACAGGCCAGTTAGCTTGACATTAGCCATAGTGAAAATGTTTGATTCTATTATTAAGAAATGGTAAAAGGGCACTTAGAAAGTAATAATAGGATTGGGCAGAATCGACACGGATTTATGAAAGGAAAATCAGATATGTCAAATCTGTTAGAGTATTTTGAGGTTCTAGCTATCAGAATTGATAAGAGTGGAACCAGTGGATTTGGATTTTCTGAAATATTTCGACTAGGTGCCACAATATGTTATGGAACAAAATAAAGGTTCATGGGATAGTTGGTAATATATTCGACAACCATGTACGCAGGAATTGTCTCCAGCTTCCATTGCTCCAGCTCGGTGTTTCTGAGCTGCAGCAGCGGGTGGAGTCAAAAAGTGCATCCGCAAGGCAGAGAACTATCTGGATAGCACGTTTCCAGAGGTGCTAACTCCGCAGCTTAAATGCGTGCAGGTGGAGGGGACGTGTGTGACCAGCAGACGTAAAACGTTTGCTAGGTAGGTAGTGCAGGAGACCGCCCGTGAGTCCATCTCGATCTCAACCCAATTTTCAATTCTGAATATTAGTAAGGACGATGGTTCCTCTGGGGAATGCAGCCAGAGCCAATTCCAAGGCACCAAGGATGGCCCAGCAGCAGAGCGGGAAGGGCCGAGGAATAAACGTGCCCTAGTCATAGGGGATTGTACATTTAGAGGAACACACAGGCGATTCTGCGGATGTGGACATGACTCCCCAGTGTTTCAGTTCCTCCCTAGTGCCAGGGTCAATCTTGTCACAGAGCGGATGCAGGTCACCCCGCGGGGGGGGGGGGCGGAGGTGGGGGGGTAAAGCAGCAAGAGGACATGGTCCATATAGGATGAGTGATGAGGCCATAAAAGGAGAATTTCTGGAGCTAGGAAAAAAATTAAAGGGTAGAATATCAAAGGTTGTAATCTCCGGATTAAAACCGGTGTCACGTGCCATAGAGTACAAGAATGAAGGAGAGAGTCAATGAGCACGTGGATTGAAATTTGGTGTAGGAAGGAGGGCTTTAATATCTTGAGGCATTGGGACCGCTTATTGGCGAGGTGGGAAATGAACAAATCAGAAATGTTGCATCTCAACAGCGCCGGGACCAATGTCCTCGCGGGGAGTTTTGCTACTGCTGTTGGGGAGAGTTTTAACTCGCTTGGCAGGGGAATGGGAACCTGAGAACGAATACAAAAGGGAGGTAAGTAAAGCAGAAGTTGGATAGCAAGAATCTAGAAAGCGAATCTGTAAGACAGCGGAAACAGGGCTTCATATGCAGCAAGCAATGAGGTCTTCCTATACTGAATGGTATATATTTTAATGCAAGGAGTTATGTGAATAATGCGGATGAGCTAAGAGCACAGGTAGACACTTGGGAGTATGACATTATAGCCATTATAGAAACCTGGCTGAAAGATGAGCAGGTTTGGCAGATCAATATCTCTGGCTACAGGATTTTTATACAAGATCGAGAGGGGTTTAAAAGGGGGCGGTGATGCTTTACATATTAAATAAGCACTTAGAGCAGTGAGGATGGATGATACATCAACTTAGGCCATAAGGGTCGAAGTTAAAAAAAATGGAGTTAATTATACTCCTCCAGAAAGTGGGAGGGAGATAGAAGGAGCAAATATGTTGACACATTGCTGAAGACTAAAAATCATACGGTAATTACGTTAGGGCATTTTAACTATCCGAATATTGATTGTGACACATTTAATGTGAAGGGTATAAAGGTTGCCATTTTATTGAAATTCATTCAGGAGAACTATTTTAGTCAGTATGCAGCAAATCCAACACGAGAGCGGGTGGTCTTGAATTTAGTTTTGAGGAAAGAAGCTAGAGAGTTTGAAGGGGTATTATTGGGGGAGTATTTGGGTGACTGTGACCATAATTCAGTGAGATTCTAGTTGGTTATGGATAAGGTTACGAATAGGCCTGCAATAAAATTTCTGAATTGGAGAAAAGTTAATTTTGCTAACTTAAGGAGTGATTTGGCCATAGTGGACTGGAAGCAGCTAATTGTGGGGAATTCGGAGTCGGAACAGTGTGAGGCATTCAAGAAGGAGATCCGGAAGTTAGAAGCCAAACATGTGCCCTTAAATAAAAAGACTGGAAAAATAATTCTGGAGCCCCCTGGATGTCTAGAAACTTACAGGCGAGGTTTATGCAAAAAAGGAGGCTTATGTGATATTTTAACAGCTTAATACTTTAGAATGTTTAGAGAAATATAGAAAACTAAGAGTCAAATTTAAAAAGGATATTAGGAAAGGTAAGAGTGAGCACGAAAGTTTCTTGGCCATTAAACGTAAGGAACACTCTAACATCTTCTATAACTATATTATGAATAAGAGGGTAACTAAGGAAAGCATAGGGCCCATTAGAGATCATGAGGGTAATGTTGTGCGCAGGTGGAATATGTTGATAAGATTCTTAACGAATATCTTGCCACTCTTTTCACAAAGGGAAGAGTTAATGCAGATAGTGCCATTGAAGAGGAGTGTGATATTCTGCATGAAATAAATATGGTGAGAGAGGAAGTGTTAAAACGTTTAGCAGCTTCGAAAGTAGAAAGATCCCAGTCTCCGATGAAATGCATCACAGGGTGTTGAGCCAAGTAAAAAAGGGATTAGCAGAGGCCTTGTCCATGATTTTCTAGTCCTCTTTGGATATGCGCATGGTGCTGGAGGATTGGAGGAATGCTTACGTAATACCCTTGTTTAAGAAGGAAAAAAGGGATATGCAGAGCAATTACAGGCCTGTCCGCCTAAACTCAGTTGCGGGAATAGTATTGGAAAAAATCGAGAAAAACAGGATAAATATGCATTTGGATAGGCAAGGATTAATAAGGGAGGATCGTGCTTGACAAACCTAATTGAATTTATTGAGGACGTAACTAAGAGGGTCTATGAGTGCAGTGCGTACAATGTCGTGTATATGGATTTTAGCTAAGCTTTAGATAAAGACCCGCATGGTAAACAGGCCATAAGTTGAATCCAACATTGGCTTGGAGGTAGGAAGCAAAGTGTAATCGTTGATGAATGTACTTGTGACTGGAAAGATGTTTTCAGTGGCGTCCCATAGGGGTCAGTACTGGGTCCCTTGCTTTTTGTGGTATCTACCAACGATTTATATTTGAATAAACGGAGTATGATCACGAAGTTGGCAGACGATTCTAAAATTGTCTGTGTAGTTGATGATGAAGAGGAAAGTCATCGGCTGCAGTAGGATATGAATCTACTGTTAAGCTGGGCAGAGCAGTGACAAATGGAATTTATTTCAGAGAACTTTGAGGTGATGCAATTTGGGAGGGCATTTTTGTCCTACCCTTTTTCATTAAGGGCACATGATTGGCCAGAGCCTTCCGGATCTCTCCTTCAATGCCTCCCAATGTTCCGATATTGATTTACCCAGAAATAGCCGTTTCCAGTCCTCTGTGGCCAAATCACCCCTTAACTTAGCAAAAATATATTTTCCACAATTTGGGACATTTATTCAGGCCTATCCTTGACTTTTTCCATAACAAACTTAAATCTGTCTGAATTATGGTCACTGGCACCCAAGCGCTCTCCCACTAATACCCCTTCAACCTGCCCAGATTCATTTCCCGAAACAAAATCCAAAACCGCCCCCTCTCGTGTTGTGCTTGTTACATACTGACTAAAAAAGTTCTCTTGAATGCATTTAAAGAATTACACAACTTCGATACCTTTCACACTATATTTGTGCAAATCAGTATTTGGGTAGTAAAATACCCTACTATTATTACCCAATTGTTTTTGCACTTCACAACAATTTGCCGATATTACTTGCTCCTATATCCCACTCCCACTGTTTGGGGGCCTTTATTGCACGCCCAGAAGTGTGATCGCCCTTTTGAATTTTTCAATTCGACTCATATGGCCACATTTGATTGTCCCTCGAACATATCATCGCTCCTCACAACTGCAATAGTTTATTTCATCAGTCCGCGTTGCCCCCTCCCATTTCTATCTTTTAATTTCAGTTTTATTTAATTGAATGTGCTGCCATGGTCGAGTTTGAACTCATGGCTCTGGAACATTATTCCGGGGCTCGAAGTTACTAGTCCAGTAACATAACCATTATGGTGGGCCGGGGAAATATGCTCCATTACTGTAGTACAAATTGTGTTGGATTGACATGGGTTAAGTGAAGCTGTTTGTTCAGCGACTGTAATTAATGTCAGTCTACACGAGTTAACTGACGCTGTTTATTCAGTGACTGCAATTAATGGCATTCTCCATGTATCCTAATGTATCTGTGCGTGGTTTCCATCTTCTATTAATAAGGAATTCCTTTCAAAGCATTATCGCACAGTAACAGTTGGAGTTTCACCTACGGCACGAAGAGGGATCAGAACACTGCTCCACAGAGAGGCAGTCAGAATCTTCATTCAGCTAAATTGGAATATTACATCAATTGATTGGAATCTGACAACATTAAATTGGAATGTAACAGCAATGGACAGGAGATACATCTGGGAGTTTGACATGCATTATGAACATTAAAATAGAATTCCATTACACACACGGATAGAAGTGGCACTTCGCGCTTTTAAGTACATTTACAATCCACTGCTTGCTTTTTGGTATTCCGTGTAAGTCTCTCTATCCAGCTATTAACTCGGCAAACCATGGCTAACTGTATATCTAATCTTGTAATTTACTCTCTCATCTCCATTGAATTTGGTGTCCGTCATAAGTTTCTAAATCCAGCAATTAGATGTGTAAATCACGTTTCACTGTATTACTGTGTTTGCCAGTTAAGTCTTTGGACCTTATCTCAAACTCAGGTTTCTATCTATCGATCTATTCCTGCTCAGTGACCAATATCTGAGGCTGAATTTAACAGCTCGCAACCTCTGCCTTTTCTTTGGTCCGGAGCTGAGTTCCGACCTCACATCCTCTGAATTAACAATCCTGCCAAATACCTGCTCCACAATTTCGTCTGCTCTCTGCACCATATCAGGCCTTGTGCTGCATAAACACTCATCAATTTCCTTCTTACATCTGGACTCATCTATTCGAGAAGTCATACAAAACTCTGCTCTCCACATCATAACTCGCACCAAGTACCTTTCCACAATCACTGCCATGATCAATGATCAACATTTGTACCTGATCCAACAATCTCTTGGTTTTAATATTTCCATATATAAGATTTAACTTCAGTCTTAGGAGTATTTGAGGGGATTTGAGGAGAAATGTTTATTCGCACAGAGTGTGATAGGGGTCTAGAACTCACTGCCTGAAAGGGTGGTAGATGCAGAAACTCTCACATCATTTAAAAAGTATTTGGATGTGCAATTTAAATGATGTAACCTTGTGGCAATGGACCAAGAACTGGAAAGTGGGATTCGATTGGGTACCTCTTTGTCAGCGGACACGTTGGGCCAAATGGCATCCATCTGCACTGTAAATTTCAATGATTCTCTCATCAAATCCTACCATGGTCAAACCCCTCCAGTTAGTCCCATTTCACACAGCTGTGGAAGTCCCTGGTAATCTCTATCCATCGATTAATTCTGTATATATTGCTTAAATGTGTTTCTCTCCTCGCCCTTCGCTATCCTATGCACACTGCCGTTCGCTATTAATTCTGAATGTGAAACGTTTTACCAAGCTTCTAATTTTCTAAATTCATCTCAGGCAAAGAAATTGCACGAGAAATGTTATTAAACGGATTTCAGTCATCTCTCTCTCTCTGGAACATTTGTAACAGGTGAAATGAATGTTGTCTTGGTTTACTAGACCTTTCACCCGATGGCGAAAGGTCATAGACCTGAAACGTATCTGTGTTACTCTCTCCATGGGTGCTGCGTGACCTGCTGGGCATTACCATCATTTTCCTGATCCATTTCACATTTCCAAAATCCACAATATTTTGCTGCTGTTTTCATCTAATGCTCTGTATGGTTACTGACACAAACAGTCACCTAATTGAAAGTAAGGTTACTGACAGACAGTCTCACTAATGTCCGGTATTGTTCCTAACTTAACACTGTCACCTATTTTCGGTATGGTTAATGACACACACTGTCACCAAATGTCCAGTATCTTTATTGACACACAATGTCACATATATTCGGTATGGTTAATGAAACACCGTAACCTAATGCTCGGTATCGTTACTAACACCCACTGTCATCTAATGCTCAGTATGGTTAATTACACACAGTCACCTAATGTCCAGTATGGTTACTAACACACACAGTTAATTATTGGTTGGTATGTTTAACGACACACAGTTACCTAAAGTTCGGTATGGTTGCTGACACATTCTCATATAATGCACGTTATAGTTGCTGACACACAGTCGCCTAATGCACGGTATGGTTACTGTCCCATACACAGTCACCTAATGCTCGGTATGGTTACTAGCACACACACAGTCACCTAATGGTCGGTATGGTTAATGCCACATCGCACCTAATGCTTGGTGTGGTTATGGACACACAATGGCACCTAATTCTCGTTATAGATACTGACACACACAATGCCACCTAATGCTCGGTATGGTTACTGAAATAAAGTCACTGGAACAAATCCTGGCAGATCAATATTAAAGTCTTAAAAGTCCAGTAATCTTTCAGTTCCAGTCAGTTTCTCCTTTGCAAACCTGTGCAGTTCTGCATTCGTGGCACACCTTCTTATGGTCAGAATAGGATCACAAGGATAATTTACATTCTCACAAAATGTCATTCAGACAGAACTCTCTTGCCTTATTCCAAATCTTTGTCATGAATTTCCACGTGGATGCCATGTCTGTCTGGCACATTTATCTATCGCCTCCTGCTATATTTCAGGATAAATAATCCGAGCTAATTTCACCGAAGTTTTGAGAATATGAATGTCTATTCATATTTTCTCGTCTAATTTTGTGTGCACAAGTGAAATGCAACAAGTGAGAAAGTACATGGACAAATCTCTTCCATTTTTTTAATATACTTTACTAAATCATTCGCTGTGACTTTGCCTGAGGGATAACTCGCCTGGTCTCGATACTAATACATGCATTTTGTCAGGCATAACCTGGTCAAAGATAACTACTTATTTTATTTTGGTGCTTATGTTTTGCACTTTTATTTGGAATATCTTCCATTCAATAAGCGACAATTGGAGTATTTCATCAAAAATGCATAAAACTAAATATTTTATACACTTCTCGCAGACCTTTTATATTTGTAACGACAGTGCATACGTATTCACTATCTTAGCATTGTCATGTTATATCCGTACATTTTAAATACAATTGCCAGTAATCATTGCATACCGAGGAAAAAGGTTTTGCATTTAGGTGTTTCATTCATTTCTCTTCTAAATATAATGGATATTCGAATCAAGTGGGAATCCAGCGCGATATCCAAGCACCTAATCCAGGGGCACAGAAGTGAATTACACTGCTACAAATTCTGACTGACGCCGGGACACGAAGGTTTCCTGAGAGCTTCTGATCCTTTTTGTCCAGTTACCTGGTGCGGCGCTTTTGTCTGCAGGGTTAAAGGTAGTTCTATCATTTTACCTCCCATTGATCAAACATCAGTTAATTTCCAGTTGTATTTATTTCTATTTCATTTATTGATTCCACGATGAATTATTGATAATTCTTAAAGTAAACGCTATATTAAGCGTCCCGGGTAAAATAATTAGATTATTTCATCGAATCTTATAGATACAAAGAAACATAGAGAACCTCGGCGCAGAATTAGGCCATTTCGTCCCATCTTGTCCACACCAGCCGAAAAAAGCCACACGGCTCACGGTAAGCATCCCTGAAGGTTACATCTTAACGTTTGAAGAATAAACCATGGCCGAAAGGTAAAGAGCAGCCAGTCCATCCTGTGTGCCAGATACACTGCGACATCCATTCCATCGAAATATTCTACACTTCAACCGAGCCCGAACCATTTAATCTCTTTGGAGGCGCAGGAAACAAATAAAAACCCAGGCGAACTGAGGAAAAACAATCTGGGAAAATTCGTCTCCGATCCATCCAGGCGATCGAAACTAGTACAGGAGATCAGCATGGACGTATTCGATTCGCTGCCATACTTACCATCGTATATGCGTCAGCCAACAACAGGTTATGTATTCTATTCCCACTTGAGAGCACTAGTTACGTAATCCTGCATGTTACACCATTTTAAGTTCCAACCATGTCCATTTTAAATGTGGTGATGGTTTTTGCATCCATCTCCTTTTCCAGGCATTTCGGTCCAGTAATGCAAAACCCTCTGCGTGAAGAAGCACCGCTTCAAATCTCCTCTGAACCTTCCAGCAACCACCTTAAACCGCTCGTCATTGACCCCTCCACAAATGGAAATTGACCGTTGCTATCCACTTTTTCCAGACTCCGCAAAATGTCGTAGACTGCAGTGAAGTCTCCTAGCAACCTCCTCTGTTCCAATTAGAGCACACCCAGGCTATCCAATCTGGACTCATAGTTACGATTCTCAATTTAAGACAGCATCTGCGCCCTCTCTATTGCAATCACGTGTTTCCTATAACATGGCACCCAGAACTGCAAGCAGTATTCCAGCTGTGGCCTAACGAGAGTATTATACAATGTAAGAAGAACCTCCCTGCTACTGTATTTGATGCCTCGCCTAATGAGGTGCGGAATGATGTGTAGAATGATGTGTAGAATGATGATGTGTAGCATGATGTGCAGAATGATGTGTAGAATGATGAGAAGAATGATGATGTCGAGAATGACGTGTAGAATAATGTGTAGAATGATGTGGTGAATGATGATGTGTAGAATGATGTGTAGAATGATGTGTAGAATTAAGTGGTGAATGATGATGTGTAGAATGACGTGTCGAGTGATGTGTAGAATGATGATGTCGAGAATGATGTTTAGAATGATGTGTAGAATGAAGTGGTGAATGATTATGTGTAGCATGATGTGTAGAATGATGTGCAGAATGATGTGTAGAATGATGTAAAGAATGATGTGCAGAATGATGATGCAGAATGATGTTCAGAATGATGTTGTTGAAAACGATGTGTAGAATGCAGAATAATGTGAAGAATGATGTATAGAACGATGTGTAGAATGCTGTGTAGAATGATGTGCAGACAGATGTGTAGAATGATGAATTGAAGAATGATGTGCAGAATCATGTGTAGAACGTTGTGTCGAATGATGAGTAGAATGATGTGTAGAATGTAGTGTAGAATGATGTGTAGAATAATGTGTATAATGATGATGAACAGAATGATGTGTAGAATGATGTTGTGCAGAATGATGTGTAGAATGATGATGTGTAGAATGATGTCTGGAATGATGTGTAGAATGTTGTGCAGAAAGATGTCCAGAACGATGTGTAGAATGATCTGTAGAATTAGGTTTAGAATGATGATGTGTCGTCCGATGTGTAGAATAATGATGTGTGGAATGATGTGTGGAATGCAGAATGATGTGTAGAAATATGTGTAGAATGAAGTGCAGAACAATCTGTAGAATGATGTGTAATATGATGTGTATAATGATGTGTAGAATGATGATTTGTAGAATGATGTGTACAATGATGTGTAGAATGATGTGTAGAATGACGATATGTAGAATGATGTGTGGAATGATATGTAGAATGATTGTAGAATGACGTGCACAATGATGTGTAGAATGATGTGTAGAATGATTATGTGTAGAATATGTGCAGAATGATGTGTAGAACGACGTGCGGAAAAACGTGTAGAATAATGAGAAGAATGATGTTTAGAATGACGTGTAGAATGGAGCGTAGAATGATGTGGAGAATGATGTGTAGAATCATTTGTAGAATGATTGTAGAATGATGTGACGAATGGTGTGTAGAATGATGTGTGGAATGATGAAGTGTAGACCGATGTGTAGAATGATGTGTAGAATTATGATGTGTGGAATGATGTGTGGAATGCTGAATGATGTGTCGAATGATGTATACAACGAAGTGTAGAACGATGTGTCGAATAGTGTGTAGAATGATGTGCAGAATGATGATGTGTAGACCGATGTGTATAATGATGTTTAGAATGATGTGTAGATTGTTGTGTAGAATGATGATGTGTAGAATATTGTCTGGAATGATGTGTAGAATGTTGTGTAGAATGTTGTGTAGAATGATGATGTGTAGAATGATGTCTGGAATGATGTGTAGAATGTTGTGTAGAATGATGTCCAGAATGATGTGCAGAATGATCTGTAGAATTATGTTTAGAATGATGATGTGTGGAATGATTTGTAGAATGCAGAATGATGCGTAGAATGATGTGTAGAATGATGATGTGTGGAATGATGTGTGGAATGCAGAATGCAGAATGATGTGTAGAATGATGTGTAGAACGAAGTGCAGAACAATGTGAAGAATGATGAGCAGTTTAATGTGTAGTATGATGTGTAATATGATGTGTAGAATGTTGTGTAGAGTGATGATGTCGAGAATGATGTGCAGAATGATGTGTGGAATGAAGTGGTGAATGATGGTGTGTACATGATGTGTAGAATGATATGTAGAATGATTTGTAGAATGATGTGTAGAATGATGTGTAGAATGATGATGTGTCGAATGATGTGTGGAATGATATGTAGAATGATTTGTAGAATGATGTGAAGAATGATGTGGAGAATGAGGTGTAGAATGATGTGTAGAATGATATGTAGAATGAGGTGTAGAATGATGATTATAAAAAACGATGTGTAGAATGCAGAATGATGTGTAGAATGATGTGTAGAACGATGTGTAGAAAGATGTGTAGAATGAAGATTATTGAAAACGATGTCTGGAATGCAGAATGATGTGTAGAATGATGTGTAGAACGATGTGTAATATGATGTGTAGAATGATGTGTAGAATTATGATGCAGAATGATGTTTAGAATCTATGTAGAATGATGTGCAGAATGATGATGTGTAGAATGATGTGTAGAATGATGATGTGTAGAATGATGTCTGGAATGATGTGGAGAATGATGTGTAGAATTATGTGTAGAATGAGGTGTAGAATGATCTGTAGAATTATGTTTAGAATGCTGATGTGTGGAATGATGTGTAGAATGCAGAATGATTTGCAGAATGATGTGTAGAACGATGTGTAGAAAGATGTATAGCATGATGATTATTGAAAACGATGTCTAGAATGCAGAATGATGTGTAGAATGTTGTGTAGAACGACGTGTAGAATGATGTGTAGAATGATGTCTGGAATGATGTGTAGAATGTTGTGTAAAATGATGTCCAAAATGATGTGGAGAATGATCTGTAGAATTATGTTTGGAATGATGATGTGTGGCATGATGTGTAGAATGCAGAATAATGTGTAGAATGATGTGTAGAATGATGTGTGGAATGATTTGAAGAATGATTGTCAAATGATGTGTCGAATGGTGTGTAGAATGATGTGTAGAATGATGATGTATAGAATGATGTGTAGAATGATGTGTAGAAAGTTGTGCAGAATGATGTGTAGAATGATGTGCCGAATGTTGATATATTGACCGATGTGTAGAATGATGTGTGGAATGATGTTTAGAATGATGATGTGTGGAATGATGTGTGGAATGCAGAATGCAGAATGATGTGTAGAATGATGTGTAGAATGATGATGTGTGGAATGATGTGTGGAATGCAGAATGCAGAATGATGTGTAGAATGATGTGTCGAACGAAGTGCAGAACAATGTGAAGAATGATGTGCAGTATAATGTGTATTATGATGTGTAATATGATGTGTAGAATGATGTGTAGAATGATGTGTAGAATGATGATTATAAAAAACGATGTGTAGAATGCAGAATGATGTGTAGAATGATGTGTAGAACGATGTGTAGAAAGATGTGTAGAATGAAGATTATTGAAACCGATGTCTGGAATGCAAAATGATGTGTAGAATGATGTGTAGAACGATGTGTAATATGATGTGTAGAATGATGTGTAGAATTATGATGCAGAATGATGTTTAGAATCTATGTAGAATGATGTGCAGAATGATGATGGGTAGAATGATGTGTAGAATGATGATGTGTAGAATGATGTCTGGAATGATGTGGAGAATGATGTGCAGAATTATGTGTAGAATGAGGTGTAGAATGATCTGTAGAATTATGTTTAGAATGATGATGTGTGGAATGATGTGTAGAATGCAGAATGATTTGCAGAATGATGTGTAGAACGATGTGTAGAAAAATGTATAGCATGATGATTATTGAAAACGATGTCTGGAATGCAGAATGATGTGTAGAATGTTGTGTAGAACGATGTGTAGAATGATGTGTAGAATGATGTCTGGAATGATGTGTAGAATGTTGTGTAAAATGATGTCCAAAATGATGTGCAGAATGATCTGTAGAATTATGTTTAGAATGATGATGTGTGGCATGATGTGTAGAATGCAGAATAATGTGTAGAATGATGTGTAGAATGATGTGTGGAATGATTTGAAGAATGATTGTCGAATGATGTGTCGAATGGTGTGTCGAATGATATGTAGAATGATGATGTATAGAATGATGTGTAGAATGATGTGTAGAAAGTTGTGCAGAATGATGTGCAGAATGATGTGCCGAATGTTGATATATTGACCGATGTGTAGAATGATGTGTGGAATGATGTGTAGAATGATGATGTGTGGAATGATGTGTGGAATGCAGAATGATGTGTAGAATGATGTGTAGAACGAAGTGCAAAACAATGTGAAGAATGATCTGTAGTATAATGTGTAGTATGATGTATAATATGATGTGTAGAATGATGTGTAGAATGATGATGTCGAGAATGATGTGTAGAACGATGTGTAGAATGAAGTGGTGAATGATGATGTGTAGCATGATGTGTAGAATGATATGTAGAATGATTTGTAGAATTATGTGTAGAATGATGTGTAGAATGATGTGTACAATGATGTGTAGAATGGTGATGTGTAGAATGATGTGTGGAATGATATGTAGAATGATTGTAGAATGATGTTTAGAATCATGTGCATAATAATATGCAAAATGATGTGCAGAATAATGATGTGTAGAATGATGTGGAGAATGAGGTGTAGAATGATGTGCAGAATGATAGGTAGAATGATGTGTAGAATGATGATTATTGAAAACGATGTGTAGAGTGCAGAATGATGTGTAGAATGATGTGTAGAACGATGTGTAATATGATGTGTATAATGATGTGTAGAGTTATGATGCAGAATGATGTTTAGAATGTATGAAGAATGATGTGCAGAATGATGATGTGTAGAATGATGTGTATAATGATGATGTGTCGAATGATGTCTGGAATGATGTGGAGAATGATGTGTAGAATTATGTGTAGAATGATGTTTAGAATGATCTGTAGAATTATGTTTAGAATGATGATGTGTGGAATGATGTGTAGAATGCAGAATGATGTGTATAATGATGTGTAGAACGATGTGTAGAAAGATGTGTAGAATGATGATTTTGAAAACGATGTCTGGAATGCAGAATGATATGTAGAATGTTGTGTAGAACTATGTGTAGAATGATGTGTAGAATGATGTCTGGAATAATGTGTAGAATGTTGTGTAAAATGATGTCCAAAATGATGTGCAGAATGATCTGTAGAATTATGTTTATAATGATGATGTGTGGAATGATGTGTAGAATGCAGAATAATGTGTAGAATGATGTGTAGAATGACGTGTGGAATGATTTGTAGAATGATTAAAGAATGATGTGTCGTATGGTGTGTAGAATGATGTGTGTAATGATGATGTGTAGAATGATGTGCAGAATGATGTGTAGAGTGATGTGCAGAATGATGTGCAGAATGTTGTGTCGAATGATGATGTGTTGACCGATGTGTAGAATGATGTGTGGTATGAAGTGTAGAATGATGATGTGTGGAATGATGTGTGGAATGCAGAATGATGTGTAGAACGATGTGCAGAACAATGTGAAGAATGCTGTGCAGTATAATGTGTGGAATGATGTGTAATATGATGTGTAGAATGACGTGTAGAATGATGATATCTCAAATGATGTGTAGAATGATGTGTAGAATGAAGTGGTGAATGATGATGTGTAGCATGATGTGATGATGTGTAGAATGATGTGTCGAATGATTTATAGAATGATGTGTAGAATGATGTGTAGAATGATGTGTAGAATGATGTGTAGAACGATGATGTGTAGAATGATGTGTGGAATAATATGTAGAATGATTGTAGAATTATGTTTCGAATGATGTGTAGAATGATGATTATTGAAATCGATGTGTAGAATGCAGAATGATGTGTAGAATGATGTGTAGAATGATGTGTAGAATGATGTGTAGAATGATGTGTAGAATGATGATGTATAGAATAATGTCCAGAATGATGTGTAGAATAATCTGTAGAATTATGTTTAGAATGATGATGTGTGGAATGATGTGTAGAATGATGTGTAGAATGAAGTGTAGAATGATGATGTGTAGAATGATGTGTAGAATGGTGTGTATAATGAAGAAAAGAATGATCTGTAGAATAATGTTGAGAATGATGATGTGTGGAATGATGTGTAGAATGATGTGTAGACTGATGTGGGTAATGATTTGTAGAATTATTGTAGAATGAAGTTTCGAATGGTGTGTAGAATGATGTGCAGAATGATGTGCAGAATGATATGTAACATGATGTTGTGTGGAATGATAAATGGAATGAAGAATAATGTGTAGAATGATGTGTAGTAGAAAGTGCAGAACTATGTGCAGAATGATGTGTAGTATTATGTGTAGAATGATGTGTAATATGATGTGTAGAATGATGTGTAGAATTATGTGTAGAATGAATTGTTGAAAGATGATGTGTAGCATGATGTGATGATGTGTGGAATGATGTGTCGAATGATTTGTAGAATGATGTGTAGAATGATGTGTAGAACGATGTGTAGAATGATGTGTAGAATCATGATGTGTAGAATGATGTGTGGAATGATATGTAGCATGATTGTAGAATGATGTGTAGAATGATGTGCACAATGATGTGTAGAATGATGTGTAGAATAATGATGTGTAGAATGATGTGTCGAGTGATGTGCAGAATTATGAAGCAGAATGATGTTTCGAATGATGTGTAGAATGATATGCAGACTTATGATGTGTAGAATGATGTGTAGAATGATGGTGTGTAGAATGATGTCTGGAATGATGTGGAGAATGATGTGTAGAATTATGTGTAGAATGATGTGTAGAATGATCTGTAGAATGATGTGTAGAATGAGGATCATTGAAAACGATGTCTAGAATGCCGAATGATGTGTGGAGTGATGTGCAAAACGATGTGTGGAACGATGTGTCGAACGATGTGCAGAATGATGTGTAGAATGATGATGTGTACAATGATGTCTGCAATGATGTGTAGAATGTTGTGTAGAATGATGTCCAGAATGATGTGCAGAATTATCTGTTGAATTATGTTCAGAATAATGATGTCTGGAATGATGTGTGGAATGATGTGTGGAATGATGTATTGAATGATGTATTGAATGAAGTGTAGAATGATGTGTGGAATGATGGGTGGAATGAGGTGTGGAATGATGTGTGGACTGATGTGTGGAATGATGTGTGGAATGATGTGTGGAATGATGTATGTAATGATGTTTGGAATTGTGTGTGGAATGAGTTGTGGAATATGGTGTGGAATGATGTGTGGAATGATGTGTGGAAGATTGTGTGGAATGATGTGTGGCATGATGTGTGCAATGAGTTGTTCAATGACGTGTGGAATGAGGGATGGAATGATGTGTGGATTGATGTGTGGAATGATGTGTTGAATGTTGTGGAATGATTTTTGGAATGATGTGTGGAATGGGGTGTGGAACGATGTGTGGAATGATGTCTGGAATGAGGTTTTCAACGAGGTGTGGAATGAGGTATGGAATGACGTGTGGATTGATGTGTGGATATATGTGTGGAATGAGGTGTGGAATGAGGGATGGACTGATGTGTGGAATGATATGTGGAATGATGTGTGGAATGATATGTGTACTGATGTATGCAATGATGTGTGGAATGATATGTAGAATGAGGTGTGGAATGATGTTTGGAATAATGTGTGGAATGATGTGTGGAATGATGCGTGGAATGATGTGTTGAATGAGTTGTGGAATGAGGCGTGGAATAATGCGTGGAATGATGAGTGGAATGAGGTGTTTAAATGACGTGTGGAATGATTTGTGGAATGATGTATGGAATGACGTTTGGAATGATGTGCGCAATGATGTGTGGAATGATGTGTGGAATGAGGTGTGGAATGAGTTGTGGAATGAGGTGTGAATTGATGTGAAGAATGATGTGTGTCATGCTGAGTGGAATGACGCGTGGAATTACGTGTGGAATGATGCGTGGAATGATATGAGGAATGAGGATTGGATGATATTTGGAATGTTGTGTGGAATGATGTGTGGAATGATGAGTGGAATGATGGGTGGAATGATGCGTGGAATGATGTTTGGAATGATGTGTGGAATGATGTTTGGAATGATGTGTGGTATGAAGTGTGGAATGAAGTGTGGAATGATGTGTGAAATGATTTGTGGAAAGATATGTGGAATGATGTGTAAAATGATGTGTGGAATGATGTGTGGAATGAGTTGTGGAATGAGTTGTGGAATGAGGTGTGGAATGATGTCTTGAATGATGTATGGAATGATGTATGGAATGATCTGTGGAATGAGGTGAGGAATGATGTGTGAAATGATGTTTGTAATGATGTGTGGAACGAGGTGTGGAATGAGATGTGGAATGATGTTTGGAATGCGGTGTGGAATGAGGTGTGGAATGATGTGTGGAATGATGTGTGGAATGATGTGTGGAATGTTGTGGAATGTTGTGGAATGATGGGTGGAATGATGTGTGGAATGAGGTTTGGAAAGAGGTGTGGAATGAGGTGTGGAATGTTGTTTGGAATGATGTGTGGAATGATGTGTGGAATGGTGCGTGGAATGATGTGTGGAATGAGGTGTGGAATGAGGTGTGGAATGATGTTTGGAATGATGTGTGGAATGATGTATTGAAAAATTTGTGGAATGATGTGTGGAACGAGGTGTGGAATGAGGTGTGGAATTATGTTTGGAATGATGTGTGGACTGATGTGTGGAGTGATGTGTGGAATGTTGTGGATTGTTGTGGTTAGATGTGTGGAATGAAGTGTGGAATGTTATGTGGAATGATGTGTGGAATGATGTGTGGAATGAGGTGTGGAATGATGTGTGGAATGAGGTGTGGAATGTTGTTTGGAATGATGTGTGGAATGAAGTGTGGATTGAAGTGTGGAATGATGTGTAGAATGAAGTGTGGAAAGATATGTGGAATGATGTGTGGAATGATATGTGGAATGATGTGTGGAATGAGTTGTGGAATGAGTTGTGGAATGAGGTGTGGAATGATGTCTTGAATGATGTATGGAATGATGTATGGAATGATCTGTGGAATGAGGTGAGGAATGATGTGTGAAATGATGTTTGTAATGATGTGTGGAACGAGGTGTGGAATGAGGTGTGGAATGATGTTTGGAATGCGGTGTGGAATGAGGTATGGACTGATATGTGGAATGATGGGTGGAATGATGTGTGGAATGTTGTGGAATGTTGTGGAATGATGGGTGGAATGATGGGTGGAATGAGGTTTGGAAAGAGGTGTGGAATGAGGTGTGGAATGTTGTTTGGAATGATGTGTGGAATGATGTGTGGAATGGTGCGTGGAATGATGTGGGGAATGAGGTGTGGAATGAGATGTGGAATGATGTTTGGAATGATGTGTGGAATGATGTATTGAAAAATTTGTGGAATGATGTGTGGAACGAGGTGTGGAATGAGGTGTGGAATTATGTTTGGAATGATGTATGGACTGATGTGTGGAATGATGCGTGGAATGATGTGTGGAACGAGGTGTGGAATGATTTATTGAATGATGTGAGGAATGATGTGTGGAACGAGGTGTGGAATGAGGTGTGGAATGTTGTTTGGAATGATGTGTGGCATGATGTGTGGATTGATGTGTGTAATGATGTGTGGAATGAGATGTAGAATGGTGAATTGAATGATTTGCGGAATGATGTGTGGAATGATGTTTGGAATGACGTGTGGATTGATGTGTACAATGATGTGTGGAATGTTATGGAATGATGTCTGGAATGAGGTATGGAATGATGTGTCAATGATGTGTGGAATGATGTGTGTAATGATGTCTGGAATGTTATGGAATGATATGTGGAATGCTGTGTGGAATGATGTGTGGAATGATGTATGGAATGACGTGCGGAATGATGTGTGGAATGAGATATGGAATGATGCGTGAAATGATATGTGGAATGAGGTGTGGAATGATATTGGAATGCTGTGTGGAATGATGTGTGCAATGATGTGTGGAATGATGTGTGGAATGCGGTGTGGAATGATGTGTGGAATGAGGTGTGGAATGATGTTTGGAATGATGTGTTGAATGATGCGTGGAATATGGTGTGGAATGATGTGGAATGTGATGTGGAATGATGTTTGGAATGATGTGTGCAATGATGTGTGGAATGAGGTGAGGTATGTGGTATGGACTGATGTGTGGAATGATGTGTGGAATGTTGTGGATTGTTGTGGTTAGATGTGTGGAATGAAGTGTGGAATGTTGTGTGGAATGATGTGTGGAATGCTGTGTGGAATGAGGTGTGGAATGAGGTGTGGATTGAGGTGTGGAATGAGGTGTGGAATGATGTGTGGAATGACGTGAGGAATGATGAGTGGAATAAGGTGTGAAATGAGGTGTGGAATGATGTGTGGAATGATGGATGGAATGATGTTTGGAATGAGGTGTGGAATGAGGTGTGGAATGATGTCTTGAATGATGTATGGAATGATGTATGGAATGATCTGTGGAATGAGGTGAGGAATGATGTGTGAAATTATGTTTGTAATGATGTATGGAACGATGTGTGGAATGAGGTGTGGAATGATGTTTGGAATGCGGTGTGGAATGAGGTATGTACTGATGTGTGGAATGAAGTGTGGAATGATGTGTGGAATGAAGTTTGGAATGATGTGTCGAATGAAATCTGGAATGATGTGTGGAATGATGTGTGGAATGCTGTGTGGCATGATGTTTGGAATGATATGTGGAATGATGTGTGGATTGATGTGTACAATGATGTGTAGAAAGTTATGGAATGATGTCTGGAATGAGGTATGGAATGATGTGTCAATGATGTTTGTAATGACGTGTGTAATGATGTCTGGAATGTTATGGAATGATAGGTGGAATGCTGTGTGGAATGATGTGTGGAATGATGTATGGAATGACGTGCGGAATGATGTGTGGAATGCGATATGGAATGATGCGTGAAATGATATGTGGAATGAGGTGTGGAATAATATTGGAATGCTGTGTGGAATGATGTGTGCAATGATGTGTGGAATGATGTGTGGAATGCGGTGTGGACTGATGTGTGGAATGATGTGTGGAATGATGTTTGGAATGATGTGTGGAATGATGCGTGGAATATGGTGTGGAATGATGTGGAATGTGATGTGGAATGATGTTTGGAATGATGTGTGGAATGATGTGTGGAATGAGGTGAGGTATGAGGTATGGACTGATGTGTGGAATGATGTGTGGAATGTTGTGGATTGTTGTGGTTAGATGTGTGGAATGAAGTGTGGAATGTTGTGTGGAATGATGTGTGGAATGATGTGTGGAATGAGGTGTGGAATGAGGTGTGGATTGAGGTGTGGAATGAGGTGTGGAATGATGTGTGGAATGATGTGAGGAATGATGGGTGGAATGAGGTGTGAAATGAGGTGTGGAATGATGTGTGGAATGATGGATGGAATGATGGTGGAATGAGGTTTGGAATGAGGTGTGGAATAATGTGTGGAATGATGGGTGGAATGAGGTTTGCAATGATATTTGGAATGTTGTGTGGAATGATGTGTTGAATGATGTGTGGAATGATGTCTGGAATGATGTGTGGAATGATCTGTGGAATCAGGTGTGGAATGAGGTGTGGAATGATGTGTGGAATGATGTGTGGAATGATGTGTTGAATGTTGTGGAATGATGTGCGGAATGAGGTTTTCAATGAGGTGTGGAATGGGGGATGGAATGAAGTGTGGTTTGATGTGTGGATTTTTTTTGAATGTTGTGGAATGATATGTGGAACAAGGTGTGGAATGGTGTGTGGAATGATGTGTGGAATGATATGTGTAATGATGTATGCAATGATGTGTGGAATGAGGTGTCGAGTGAGGTGTGGAATGATGCGTGGAATATGGTGCGGAATGATGTGGAATGTGATGTGGAATGATGTTTGGAATGATGTGTGGAATGTTGTGTTGAATGATGTGAGGAATGAGGTATGGGCTGATGTGTGGAATGATGTGTGGAATGTTGTGGAATGTTGTGGAATGATGTGTGGAATGAAGTGTGGAATGATGTGTGGAATGATGTGTGGAATGAGGTGTGCAATGAGGTCTGGAATGAGGTGTGGAATGAGGTGTGGAATGATGTGTGGAATGATGTGTGGAATGATGGGTCGAATGAGGTGTGGAATGATGTGTGGAATGATGGATGGAATGATGGGTGGAATGAGTTGTGGAATGAGGTGTGGAATGACGTGTGGAATGATGGGTGGAATGAGCTGTGGAATGAGGTGTGGAATGAGGTGTGGAATGATGGGTGGAATGATCGGTGGAATGTTGTGTGGAATGAGGTGTGGTATTATGTGCGGAATGTGGTGTGGAATGATGTGTGAAATGCTGTGTGGAATGAGATGTGCAATGATGCGTGGAATGATGCGTTGAATGTTGTGGAATGATTTGTGAACTGATGTGTGGAATGGGGTGCCGCACGATGTGTGGAATGATGTGTGGAATGAGGTGTGGAATTGTGTTGGAATGATGTGTGGAATGTTATGTGTAATGATGTATGCAATGATGTGTGGAATGAGGTGTGGAATGAGGTTTGGAATGAGGTGTGGAATGAGGGATGGACTGCTGTGTTGAATGATATGTGGAATGATATGTGGAATGATGTGTGGAATGATGGGTGGAATGATGTGTTGAATGAGTTGTGGAATGACGTGTGGAATGATTTGTGGAATGATGTATGGAATGATGTTTGGAATGATGTGTGGAATTATGTGTGGAATGATGTGTGGAATGAGGTGTGGAATGATGTGAGGAATAATGGGTGGAATGATGCGTGGAATAATGTGTGGAATGAGGTGTGCAATGATGTGTGAAATGCTGTGTGGAATGAGATGTGGAATGCTGCGTGGAACGATATGTGGAATGAGGAGTGGATGATATTTGGAATGTTGTGCAGAATGTTGCGTTGAATGATGTGTGGAATGATATGTGGAATGAGGTGTGGAATGATGTGTGGAATGATATGTGGTATGCGGAGTGGAATGAGATGTGGAATGATGTGTTGAATGTTTTGGAATGAATTGTGGATGAGGTGTGGAATGGGGTGTGGAACGATGTGTGGAATGATGTGTGGAATGATATGTGGAATGAGGTGTGGAATGAGGTGTGGAATGATGTGTTGAATGTTGTGGAATGATTTGTGGAATGAAGTGTGGAATGAGTTGTGGAACGATGTGTGGAATGATGTGTGGAATGATTTTTTCCATGAGGTGTGGAATGAGGGATGGAATGAAGTGTTGATTGATGTTTGGATTTATGTGTTGAATGTTGTGGAATGAAACGTAGAATGAGGTGTGGAATGGTGTGTGGAATGATGTGTGGAATGATATGCGTAATGATGTATGCAATGATGTGTGGAATGAGGTGTGGAATGAGGGATGGACTGATGTGTGGTATGATATGTGGAATGATATGTGGAATAATGTGTGGAATGATGTGTGGAATGATGCGTGGAATGATGTGTGGAATGATGTGTGGAATGATGATTGGAATGATGTGTGGAATGGTGCGTGGAATATGGTGTGGAATGATGTGGAATGTGATGTGGAATGATGTTTGGAATGATGTGTGGAATGATGTGTGGAATGATGTGAGGAATGAGGTATGGACTGATGTGTGGAAAGTTTTTTGTGTGGAAGGTTGTGGAATGTTGTGGAATGATGTGTGGAATGAAGTGTGGAATGATGTGTGGAATGATGTGTGGAATGATGTGTGGAATGAGGTGTGGAATGAAGTGTGTAATGAGGTGTGGAATGATGTTTGGAATGATGTGTGGATTGATGGGTGGAATGACGTGTGGAATGAGGTGTGGAATGATGTGTGGAATGATAGGGGGGAATGATGAGTTGAATGAGATGTTTAAATGACGTGTGGAATGATTTGTGGAATGATGTATGGAATGTTGTTTGGAATTATGTGTGCAATGATGTGTGGAATGATGTGTGGAATGAGGTGCGGAATGAGGTGTGGAATGAGGTGTGGAATGATGTTTGGAATGCTGTGTGGAATATTGTGTGGAATGAGATGTGGAATGATGCGTGGAATGAAATGCGAATGAGGATTGGATGATATTTGGAATGTTGTGTGGAATGATTTGGGGAATGCTGTGTGGAATGATGTGTGGAATGTTGTGTGGAATGATATGTGGAATGATGTATTGAAAGAAGTGTGGAATGATGAGTGGATTAATGGGTGGAATGATGCGTGGAATGATGTGTGGAATGAGGTGTGGAATGATGTGTGGAATGAGGTTTGGAATGATGTGTGACTTGCTGTTTGGAATGAGATGTGGAATGATGCGTGGAATGATATGTTGAATGAGGAGTGGATGATATTTGGAATGTTGTGTGGAATGATGTGTTGAATGATGTGTAGAATGATGTGTGGAATGATGTGCGGAATGATGAGTGGAATGATATGTGGAATGAGGTGTGGAATGAGGTGTGGAATGATGTGTGGAATGATGGGTGGAATGATGCGTGGAATGATGTGTGGAATGAGGTGTGGAATGATGTGTGAATTGCTGTGTGGAATGAGATGTGGAATGATGCGTGGAATTATATGTGGAATGAGGAGTGGATGATATTTGGAATGTTGTGTGGAATGATGCTTTGAATGATGTGTGGAATGATGTGCGGAATGATGTGTGGAATGATGTGTGGAATGATATGTGGAATGAGATGTGGAATGAGGTGTGGAATAATGTGTGGAATGATGGGTGGAATGATGTGTGGATTGATGTCTGGAATGATATGTGGTATGAGGTGTGGAATGAGATGTGGAATGATGTGTTGAATGTTGTGGAATGATTTGTGGATGAGGTGTGGAATGGGGTGTGGAACGATGTGTGGAATGATGTGTGGAATGATATGTGGAATGAGGTGTGGAATGAGGTGTGGAATGGTGTGTTGAATGTTGTGGAATGATTTGTGGAATGAGGTGTGGAATGGGGTGTGGAACGATGTGTGGAATGATGTTTTCAATGAGGTATGGAATGAGGGATGGAATGAAGTGTGGATTGATGTGTGGATTTATGTGTTGAATGTTGTGGAATGAAACGTAGAATGAGGTGTGGAATGGTGTGTGGAATAATGATTGGAATGATATGCGTAATGATGTATGCAATGATGTGTGGAATGAGGTGTGGAATGAGGTGTGGAATGAGGTGTGGAATGAGGGATGGACTGATGTGTGGTATGATATGTGGAAGGATATGTGGAATGATGTGTGGAATGATGTGTTGAATGATGCGTGAAATGATGTGTGGAATTATTTGTGGAATGGTTTTTGGAATGATGTGTGGAATGGTGCGTGGAATATTAGTGGAATGATGTGGAATGTGATGTGGAATGATGTTTGGAATGATGTGTGGAATGGTGTGTGGAAAGAGGTGAGGAATGAGGTATGGACTGATGTGTGGAAAGTTTCTTGTGTGGAAGGTTGTGGAATGTTTGGAATGATGTGTGGAATGAAGTGTGGAATGATGTGTGGAATGATGTTTGGAATGATGTGTGGAATGAGGTGTGGAATGAGGTGTGGAATGAGGTGTGGAAAGATGTTTGGAATGATGTGTGGATTAATGGGTGGAATGAGGTTTGGAATGTGGTGTGGAATGATGTGTGGAATGTTGGGTGGAATGATGGGTGGAATGAGGTGTGGAATGAGGTGCGGAATGATGTGTGAAATGCTGTGTGGAATGAGATGTGGAATGATGCGTGGAATGAAATGTGGAATGAGGAGTGGATGATATTTGGAATGTTGTGTGGAATGTTGTGTTGAATGATGTGTGGAATGATGTGTGGAATGATGTGTGGAATGATGTGTGGAAGGATGTGTGGAATGATGTGTGGCATAATGTGTGGAATGAGATGTTCAATGACTTGTGGAATGAGGGATGGAATGATTTGTGGATTGATGTGTGGAATGATGTGTTGAATGTTGTGGAATGATTTGTGGAATGAGGGATGGACTGATGTGTGGAAAGATATGTGGAATGATATGTGGAATGATGTGTGGAATGATGCGTGGAATGAGGTATGGAATGACGTGTGAAATGCTGTATGGAATGAGATGTGGAATGATGCGTGGAATGATATGTGGAATGAGGTGTGGATGTTATTTGGAATGTTGTGTGGAATGATGTGTTGAATGATGTGTGGAATGAGGTGTGGAATGAGGTGTGGAATGAGGTGTGGAATGATGTGTGGAATGATGTATGTAATGATGTTTGGAATGATGTGTGGAATGATGTTTTGAATGATGTGTGGAATGATGCGTGGAATATTATGTGGAATGTGATGTGGAATGATGTTTGGAATGATGTGTGGAATGATGTGTGGAATGATGTGTTGAATGATGTGATGAATGATATATGTAATCATGTATGCAATGATGTGTGGAATGAGGTGTCGAATGATTTGTGGAATGAGCTGTGGAATGATGTGTGGAATGAGATGTTGAATGATATGAGGAATGAGGATTGGATGATATTTGGAATGTTGTGTGGAATGATGTGTGGAATGAGGTGTGGAATGATGTGTGGAATGAAATGTGGAATGAGATGTGGAATGATGAGTTGAATGATATGAGGAATGAGGATTGGATGATATTAGGAATGTTGTGTGGAATGATGTTTGGAATGAGGTGTGGAATGATGTGTGGAATGATGTGTGGAATGATGTGTGGAATGAGATGTGGAATGATGTGTGGAATCATGTGTGGAATGATGTGTGGAATGATGTGTGGAATGATGTGTGGAACGATGTGTGGAATGAGATGTGGAATGATGCGTGGAATGATATGTGCTATGCGGTGTGGAATGATGTGTAGAATGATGTGTGGAATGATGTGTGGAATGTTTTGTGGAATCAGGTGTGGAATGATGTTTGGAATGATCTGTGGAATGTTGGGTGGAATGAGTGTGGAACGAGGTGTGGAATGATGCGTGGAATGATATGTGGATTGAGGTGTCGAATGATGTGTGGAATAATGTGTGAAATGCTGTGTGGAATGATGGATTATTGATGTTTGGAATGATGTGTGGAATGATGCATGGAATATGGTGTGGAATGATGTGTGGAATGATGTGGAATGTGAAGTGGAATGATGTTTGGAATGATGTGTGGAATGATGTGTGGAATGATGGGTGGAATGAGGTGCGGAATGAGATGAGGAATAAGGTGTGGAATGATGTGTGGAATGATGTGTGGGATGTTGTGGAATGTTGTGGAATGATGTGTGGAATGATGCGTGGAATGATGCGTGGAATGATGCGTGGAATGATATTTGGAACGAGGTGTGGAATGAGGTGTGGAATGAGGTGTGTAATGAGGTGTGGAATGATGTGTGGAATGATGTATGTAATGATGTTTGGAATGATGTGTGGAATGATGTTTTGAATGATGTGTGGAATGATGACTGGAATATTACGTGGAATGTGATGTGGAATGATGTTTGAAATGATGTGTGGAATGATATGTGGAATGATGTGTGGAATGATGTGGGATGTGATGTGGAATGATGTTTGGAATGATGTGGAATGTGATGTGGAATAATGTTTGGAATGATGTGTGGAATGATGTGTGGAATGATGTGTGGAATGAGGTGAGGAATGATGTGTGGAAAGATGTGTGGACTGACGTCTGGAATGATGTGTGGAATGAGGTGAGGAATGATGTGTGGAATGATGTGTGGACTGATGTGTGGAATGATGTGTGGAATGAAGTGTGGAATGAGATGTGGACTGATGTGTGGAATGATGTGTTGAATGATGTGTGGAATGAGGTGTGAAATGGTATGTGGAATGCGGTGTTGAATGATGTGTGGAATGATGTTTGGAATGATGTGTGGAATGATGTGTGGAATGAGATGAGGAATGATGCGTGGAATGATATGTGGAATGAGGTGAGGAATTATGTGTGGAATGAAGTGTGGAAAGATGTGTGGAATGATGTGTCGAATGACATCTGGAATGATGTGTGGAATGATGTGTGGAATGATGTTTGGAATGATGTGTGGAATGTTATGTGGAAAGTGATTTGGAATGATGTTTGGAATGCTGTGTGGAATGATGTGAGGAATGATGTGTAAATGAGGTGTGGAATGAGGTATGGACTGATGTGTGGAATGAAGTGTGTAATGATGTGTGGAATGAGGTGTGGAATGTTGTGTGGAATGATGTGTGGCATGGTGTGTGGAATCAGTTGTTCAATGACGTTTGGAATGAGGAATGGAATGATTTGTGGATTGATGTGTGGATGATGTGTTGAATGTTGTGGAATGATATGTGGAATGAGATGTGGAATGGGGTGTGGAACGATGTGTGGAATGTTATGTGGAATGAGGTTTTCAATGAGGTGTGGAATGGGGGATGGAATGATGTGTGGATTAATGTGTGGAATGATGTGTTGAATGTTGAGGAATGTTACGTGGAATGAGGTGTGGCATTGTGTGTGGAATGAGGTGTGGAATGATATGTGCAATGATGTATGCAAAGATATGTGGAATGAGGGATGGAATGATGTGTCGAATGATGTGTGGAATGATATATGGAATGATGTGTGGAATGATGTGTGGAATGATGCGTGGAATGATATGTGGAATGAGGTGTGGAATAATGTTTGGAATAATGTATGGAATGACGTGTGGAATGATGTTTGGAATGATGTGTGGAATGAGGTGTTGAATGAGGTGTGGATGTGGTGTGGAATGATGCATGGAATGATGAGTGGAATGATGTGCTTAAATGACGTGTGGAATGATTTGTGGAATGATGTGTGGAATGATGTTTGGAATGAGGTGTGTAATGAGGTGTGGAACGAGGTGTGGAATGAGGGATGGAATGATGTGTCGAATGATGTGTGGAATGACATGTGGAATGATGTGTGGAATGATGCGGGGAATGATGTGTGTAATGCTGTCTGGAATGACGCGTGGAATTTCGTGTGGAATGATGTGTGGAATGAGGTGTGGAATGATGTGTGGAATGAGGTGTGGAATGATGTGTGGAATGTTGTAATGAATGACGTGCGGAATGAGATGTGGAATGATGCGTGGAATGATATGTCGAATGAGGTGTGGAATGATATTTGGAATGCTGTGTGGAATGATGTGTGTAATAATGTGTGGAATGATGTGTGGAATGCGGTGTGTCATGATGTGTGGAAAGCTGTGTGGAATGATGTGTGGAATATTGTATGGAATGACGTGCGGAATGAGATGTGGAATGATGCGTGGAATGATATGTCGAATGATGTGTGGAATGATATTTGGAATGCTGTGTAGAATGATGTGTGGAATGATGTGTGGAATGATGTGTACAACGATGTGTGAAATGTTTGCGGAATGATGTGTGGAATGTTATGTGGAATGTTATGTGGTATGACTTGTGGTAGCATGTGTGGAATGAGGTGTGGAATGAGGTGTGGAATGAAGTTTGGAATGATGTGTGGAATGATGGGTGGAATGATGTGTGGAATGAGGTGAGGAATGATGTGTGAAATGAAGTGTGGAATGTTGTGTGGAATAATGTGTGGAATGATGTGTGGAATGATGCGGGGAATGATGTGTTTAATGCTGTCTGGAATGATGCGTGGTTATTTCGTGTAGAATGATGTGTGGATTGAGGTGTGGAATGATGTGTGGTATGAGGTGTGAAATGATGTGTGGAATGTTGTATGGAATAACGTGCGGAATGAGTTTTGGAATGATGCGTGGAATGATATGTCGAATGAGGTGTGGAATGATATTTGGAATGCTGTGTGCAATGACGTGTGCAATGATGTGTGGAATGATGTGTGGAATGCGGTGTGTAATAATGTGTGGAATGCTGTGTGGAATGCTGTGTGGAATGTTGTATGGAATGACGTGCGGAATGAGATGTGGAATGATTCGTCGAATGATATGTCGAATGATGTGTGGAATGATATTTGGAATGCTGTGTGGAATGATGTGTGGAATGATGTGTGGAATGATGTGTGCAATGATGTGTGGAATGCTTGCGGAATGATGTGTGGAATGTTATGTGGAATGTTATGTGGAGTGACGTGTGGCATCATGTGTGGAATGATGTGTGGAATGAGGTAAGGACTGATATGTGGAATGATGTGTGGAATGTTGAGGAATGTTGTGGAATGATGTGTGGAATGATGGGAGAAATGAGATGTTGAATGATGTGTGGAATGTTGTGTGGAATGTTGTGTGGAATGATGTATGGAATGACGAGTGGATTGAAATGTGGAATGGTGTATGGAATTCTGTGTGGAATGATGTGCGGAATGAATTTTGGAATGATGTGTGGAATGTTGAGGAATGTTGTGGAATGATGTTTGGAATGATGTGTGGAATGATGTGTGGAATGATGTGTGGAATGATGTGTGGAACGAGGTGTGGAATGATGCGTGGAATGATAGGTGGAATGGTATATTGAATGATGTGTGGAATGATGTATGGCACGCGGTGTGGAAAGAGGTAAGGTATGATGTTTGGAATGATGTGTGGATTGATGTGTGGAATGATGTGTGGAATGATGTGTGGAATGTTGCGTGGAATGATGTGTGGAATGATGTATGGAATGATGTATCGAATGAAATCTGGAATGATGTGTGGAATGATGTGTGGAATGATGTGTGGAATGATGTGTCGAATGAAATCTACAAAGATGTGTGGAATGATGTGTGGAATGATATGTGGAATGATGTGTGGAATGTTGTTTGGAATGTTGTGTGGAATGATGTGTGGAATGATGTGTGGAATGATGTGTCGAATGATATCTGGAATGATGTGTGTAATGATGTGTGTAATGATGTTTTGATTGATGTGTGCAATGTTGTGTGGAACGTTATGGAATGATGTGTGGAATGAGGTATGGAATGATGTGTGGAATGATTTGTGGAATGATGTGTGAAATAATGTGTGGAAAGAAGTGTGGAATGATGTTTGGAATGATGTGTGGAATGATGAGTGGAATGATGTGTTGATTGTTGTGTGTAATGATGTGTGGAATATTATGGAATGATGTGTGGAATGAGGTGTGGAATGATGTGTCAATGATGTGTGGAATGATGTGTGGAAAGATGTGTGGAATGAATTGTGGATATAGGTGTTGAATTATGCGTGGAATGATGTGTAGAATGAGGTGTGGAATGAGGTTTCGAATGAGGTGTGGAATGAGGTGTGGAATGAGGGATGGACTGATGTGTGGAATGATATGTGGAATGATATGTGGAATGATGTGTGGAATGATTTGTGGAATGATGCTTGGAATGATGCGTGGAATGATGTGTGGAATGATGTTTGGAATGATGTGTGGAATAATGCGCCGAATATGGTGTGGAATGATGTGGAAAGTGATGTGGAATGATGTTTGGAATGATGTGTGGAATGATGTGTGGAATGAGGTGAGGAATGAGGTATGGACTGATGTGTAGAATGATGTGTGGAATGTTGTGGAATGTTTTGGAATGATGTGTGGAATGATGTGTGGAATGATGTGTGGAATGAGGTGTGGAATGAGTT
The DNA here is from genome assembly GCF_044704955.1 of Pristiophorus japonicus. NCBI lineage: Eukaryota > Metazoa > Chordata > Chondrichthyes > Pristiophoridae > Pristiophorus > Pristiophorus japonicus. The sequence goes on along the minus strand of NW_027250723.1, from coordinate 44,364 downwards.
GTGGAATGAGGTGTGGAATGATGTGTGGAATGATGTGTGGATTGATGGGTGGAATGAGGTGTGGAATGAGGTGTGGAATGATGTGTGGAATGATGGGTGGAATGATGGGTGGAATGAGGTGTGGAATGAGATGTGGAATGATGTGTGGAATGATGGGTGGAATGAGGTGTGGAATGAGGTGTGGAATGATGTGTGGAATGATGGGTGGAATGATGCATGGAATGAGGTGTGGAATGATGTGTGAAATGCTGTGTAGAATGAGATGTGAAATGATGCGTGGAATGATATTTGGAATGTTGTGTGGAATGATGTGTTGAATGATGTGTGGAATGATGTTTGGAATGATGTGTGGAATAATGTGTGGAATGATGTGCGGAATGATGTGCGGAATGATGTGTGGCATGATGTGTCGAAAGAGTTGTTCAATGACGTGTGGAATGAGGGATGGAATGATGTGTGGATTGATAAGTGGAATGATGTATTGAATGTTGTGGAATGATTTGTGCAATGAGATGTGGAATGGGGTGTGGAACGATGTGTGGAATGATGTGTGGAATGAGGTTTTCAATGAGGTGTGGAATGAAGGATGGAATAAACTGTGGATTGATGTGTGGATTTATGTGTTGAATGTTGTGGAATGATACGTGGAATGAGGTATGGAATGGTGTGTGGAATGATGTGTGGAATATATGTGTAATCATGTATGCCATGATGTGTGGAATGAGGTGTCGAATGAGGTGTGGAATGTGGTGTGGTATGAGGGATGGACTGATGTGTGGAATGATATGTGGAATGATATGTGGAATGATGTGTGGAATGATGCGTGGAATGAGGTGTGGAATGATGTGTGAAATGCTGTGTGGAATGAGACCTGGAATGATGCGTGGAATGATATGTGGAATGAGGAGTGGATGATATTTGGAATGTTGTGTGGAATGATGTGTTGAATGATGTGTGGAATGATGTGTGGAATGATGTGTGGAATGATGTGTGGAATGATGTGTGGAATAAGTTGTTCAATGACGTGTGGAATGAGGGATGGAATGATGGGTGGATTGATGTGTGGAATGATGTGTTGAATGTTGTGGAATAATTTGTGGAATGAGGTGTGGAATGCGGTGTGGAACGATGTGTGGAATGGTGTGTGGATGAGGTTTTCAATGAGGTGTGGAATGAGGGATGGAATGAAGTGTGGATTGATGTGTGGATTTATGTGCTGAATGTTGTGGAAAGATACGTGAAATGAGGTGTGGAATGGTGTGTGGAATGATGTGTGGATTGATATATGTAATCATGTATGCAATGATGTGTGGAATGAGGTGTCGAATGAGGTATGGAATGAGGTGTGGAATGAGGAATGGACTGATGTGTGGAATGATATGTGGAATGATATGTGGAATGATGAGTGGAATGATGTGTGGAATGACGCGTGGAATGATATGTGGAATGATATATGGAATGATGTGTGGAATGATGTGTGGAATGATGTGTGGAATGATGTGTGCAATAATGTGTTGAATGAATTGTGGAATGATGTGTGCAATGCTGTGTGGAATGACGCGTGGAATTACGTGTGGAATGATGTGTGGAATGAGTTGTGGAATGAGGTGTGGAATGATATTTGGAATGCTGTGTGGAATGATGTGTGGAATGATGTGAGGAATGACGTGTGGATGATGTGTGGAATGAAGTATGGATTGATGTGTGGAATGACGTGTGAAATGTGGTGGAATGATGGTTGGAAAGAGGTGTGGAATGATGTGTGGAATGATGTGTGGACTGATGTGAGGAATGATGTGTGGATTGATGTGTCAATGATGTGTGGAATGATGTGTGGAATGAGGTGTGGAATGATGTGTGGTATAATGCGTGGAATGATGTGTGGAATGATGTTTGTAATGGTGTGTGGAATGATGTGTGGAATGATGTGTGGATTGATGTATGGAATATTGTGTAGAATGATGCGTGGAACATGGTGCGCAGTGATGTGTGGAATGATGTGGAATTTGATGTGGAATGATATATTGAATGATGTGTGGAAAGATGTGTAGTATCATGTGTCGAATGACATCTGGAATGATGTTTGGAATGAGGTTTGGAATGATGTCTGGAATGATGTGTGGAAAGATGTGTGGAATGATGTGTGGAAAGAGATGTGGAATGTTGTGTGGAATGATGTGTGGAATGCTGTGTGTAATGATGTGTGGAATGATTTATGGAATATTGTGTAGAATGATGCGTGGAACATGGTGCGCAATGATGTGTGGAATGATGTGGAATTTGATGTGGAATGATATTTTGAATGATGTGTGGAAAGATGTGTGGTATCCTGTGTCGAATGACATCTGGAATGATGTTTGGAATGATGTGTGGAATAATGTTTGGAATGACGTGTGGAATGATGCGTGGAATGTTATGTGGAATGTGATGTGGAATGATGTTTGTAATGAGGTGTTTAAATGACGTGTGGAATCATGTGTGGAATGATGTGTTGAATGATTTGTGGAATGAGCTGTGGAGTGATGTGTGGAATGAGATGTGGAATGATATGAGGAATGAGGATTGGATGATATTTGGAATGTTGTGTGGAATGATGTGTGGAATGACGTGTGGAATGAGGTGTGGAATGATGTGTGCAATGATGTGTGGAAAGCTGTGTGGAATTATGTGTGGAATGATGTGTGGACTGAGGTGTGGAATGAGGTGTGGAATGATATTTGGAATGCTGTGTGGAATGATGTTTGGAATCCCGTGTGGAATGAGGTGTGGAATGAGGTGTGGAATGATGTGTGAAATGAAATGTGGAATGAGATGTGGAATGATGCGTTGAATGATATGAGGAATGAGGATTGGATGATATTAGGAATGTTGTGTGGAATGATGTGTCGAATGACATCTGGAATGATGTGTGGAATGATGTGTGGAATGATGTGTGGAATGAGATGTGGAATGATGCGTGGAATGATATGTGGTATGCTGTGTGGAATGATGTGTGGAATGATGTGTGCAATAATGTGTGGAATGATGCGTAGAATGAGGTGAGGAATGATGTGTGAAATGAAGTGTGGAATGATGTGTGGAATAATGTGTGGAATGTTATGTGGAATGAGGTGTGGAATGATGTTTGGAATGATGTGTGGAATGATGGGTGGAATGATGTGTGGAATGACGTGAGGAATGATGTGTGAAATGAAGTGTGGAATGTTGTGTGGAATGTTGTGTGGAATTTTACGTTGAATCAGGTGTGGAATGATGTTTGGAATGATGTGTGGAATGATGGGTGGAATGAGTGTGCAATGAGGTGTGGAATGATGTTTGGAATGATGTGTGGAATGATGTGTGGAATGATGCGTGTAATGTTATGTGGAATGATGTGTGGAATGATGTGTGGAATGATGTGTGGAATGAGATGCGGAAAGTGGTGTGGAATGATATGTGAAATGCTGAGTGGAATGATGTGTGGAATGATGCGTGGAATGACGTGTGGAATTAAATGTTGAATGGTGTGTGGAATCACGTGTGGAATGAAATGTGGAATGATGTGTGGAATGATGCGTGGAATGATATGTGGATTGAGGTGCGGAATGATGTGTGGAATGATCTGTGAAATGCTGTGTGGAATGATGGATTATTGATGTTTGGAAAGATGTGTGGAATGATGCATGGAATATGGTGTGGAATGATGTGTGGAATGATGTGGAATGTGAAGTGGAATGATGTTTGGAATGACGTGTGGAATGATGTGTGGAATGTTGGGTGGAATGAGGTGCGGAATCAGATGAGGAATAAGGTGTGGAATGATGTGTGGAATGTTGTGGAATGTTGTGGAATGATGTGCGGAATGATGTGTGGAATGATGGGTGGAATGAGGTGTGGAATGATGTGTGGAATGATGCGTGGAATGATGCGTGGAATGATGCGTGGAATGATATTTGGAATGATGTGTGGAATGATGTGTGGAATGAGGTGTGGAATGAGGTGTGGAATGATGTCTGGAATGATGTATGTAATGATGTCAGGAATGATGTGTGGAATGATGTTTTGAATGATGTGTGGAATGATGCGTGGAATATTATGTGGAATGTGATGTGGAATGATGTTTGGAATGATGTGTGGAATGATATGAGGAATGATGTGTGGAATGATGTGGAATGTGATGTTTAATGATGTTTGGAATGATGTGTGGACTGATGTGTTGAATGATGTGTGGAATGATGTGTGGAATGAGGTGAAGAATGATGTGTGTAATGAAGTGTGGAATGATGTGTGGAATGATGTGGAATGTGATGTGGAATGATGTATGCAATGATGTGTGGAATGATGAGTGGAATGATGTGTGGAATGAGGTGAGGAATGATGTGTGGAATGATGTGTGGACTGATGTGTGGAATGATGTGTGGAATGATGTGTGGAATGATGTGTGGAATGAGATGTGGAATGATGCGTGGAATGATATTTGGAATGAGGAGTGGATGATATTTGGAATGTTGTGTGGAATGGTGTGTTGAATGATCTATGCAATTATGTGTGGAATGAGGTGAGGAATGATGTGTGGAATGAAGTGTGCAAAGATGTGTGGAATGATGTGTCGAATGACATCTGGAATGATGTATGGAATTATGTGTGGAATGATGTTTGGAATGATGTTTGGAATGATGCGTGGAATGTTATGTGGAAAGTGACGTGGAATGATTTTTGGATTGAAGTGTGGAATGATGTGTGGAATGCTGTGTGGAATGAGGTGTGGAATGAGGTGTGGACTGATGTGTGGAATGAAGTGTGTAATGACGTGTGGAATGAGGTGTGGAATGGTGTGTGGAATGATGTGTAGCATGATGTGTGGAATAAGTTGTTCAATGACGTGTGGAATGAGCGATGGAATGATGTGTGGATTGATGTGTGGAAGATGTGTTGAATGTTGTGGAATGATATGTGGAATGAGATGTGGAATGGGGTGTGGAACGATGTGTGGAATGATGTGTGGAATGAGGTTTTCAATGAGGTGTGGAATGGGGGATGGAATGATGTGTGGATTAATGTGTGGAATGATTTTTTGAATGTTGAGGAATGTTACGTGGAATGAGGTGTGGAATTGTGTGTGGAATGAGCTGTGGAATGATATGTGCAATGATGTATGCAATGATGTGTGGAATGAGGGATGGAATGATGTGTCGAATGATGTGTGGAATGATATATGGAATGATGTGTGGAATGATGCATGGAATGATATGTGGAATGAGGTGTGGAATAATGTTTGGAATAATGTGTGGAATGACGTGTGTAATGATGTGTGGAATGATGTGTGGAATGATGTGTTGAATGAGGTGTGGAATGAGGTGTGGAAAGATGCGTGGAATGATGAGTGGAATGAGGTGTTTAAATGACGTGTGGAATGATTTGTGGAATGATGTGTGGAATGATGTTTGGAATGAGGTGAGGAATGAGGTGTGGAATGAGGTGTGGAATGAGGTGTGGAATGAGGTGTGGAATGAGGGATGGAATGATGTGTGAAATGATGTGTGGAATGATGCGGGGAATGATGTGTGTAATGCTGACTGGAATGACGCGTGGAATTTTGTGTGGAATGATGTGTGGAATGAGGTATGGAATGAGGTGTGGAATGAAGTGTGGAATGAAGTGTGGAATGAAGTGTGGAATGATGTGTGGAATGATGTGTGGAATGAGATGTGGAATAATGCGTGGAATGATTTGTGGAATGAAGTGTGGAATGATTTGTGGAATGAGGTGTGGAATGATTTGTGGAATGATGTGCGGAATGAGGTGTGGAATGATGTGTGGAATGATGGGTGGAATGAGGTGTGGAATGAGGTGTGGAATGAGGTGTGGAATGATGTGTGGAATTATGTGTGGAATGATGCGTGGAATGATGCGTGGAATGATGCGTGGAATGATATTTGGAATGAGGTGTGGAATGAGGTGTGGAATGAGGTGTGGAATGAGGTGTGGAATGATGTGTGGAATGATGTATGTAATGATGTTTGGAATGATGTGTGGAATGATGTTTTGAATGATGTGTGGAATGATGCGTGGAATATTATGTGGAATGTGTTGTGGAATGATGTTTGGAATGATGTGTGGAATGATATGTGGAATGATGTGTGGAATGATGTGGAATGTGATGTGGAATGATGTTTGGAATGATGTGTGGACTGATGTGTTGAATGATGTGTGGAATGAGGTGAGGAATGATGTGGAATGTGCTGTGGAATGATGTTTGGAATGACGTGTGGAATGATGTGTGGAATGAGGTGAAGAATGATGTGTGGAATGAAGTGTGGAATGATGTGTGGAATGATGTGGAATGTGATGTGGAATGATGTTTGGAATGACGTGTGGAATGATGTGTGGAATGATGTGTGGAATGAGGTGAGGAATGTTGTGTGGAAAGATGTTTGGAATGATGTGTGGATTAATGTGTGGAATGATGTGTGGAATGATGTGTGGAATGAGGTGAGGAATGATGTGTGGAATGATGTGTGGACTGATGTGTGGAATGATGTGTGGAATGAAGTGTGGAATGAGATGTGGACTGATGTTTGGAATGAGGTGTGGAATGAGGTGTGGAATGAGGTGTGGAATGAGGGATGGAATGATGTGTCGAATGATGTGTGGAATGATGTGTGGAATGATGTGTGGAATGATGCGTGGAATGATGCGTGGAATGATGCGTGGAATGATATTTGGAATGATGTGTGGAATGATGTGTGGAATGAGGTGTGGAATGAGGTGTGGAATGATGTCTGGAATGATGTATGTAATGATGTTAGGAATGATGTGTGGAATGATGTTTTGAATGATGTGTGGAATGATGCGTGGAATATTATGTGGAATGTGATGTGGAATGATGTTTGGAATGATGTGTGGAATGATATGAGGAATGATGTGTGGAATGATGTGGAATGTGATGTTTAATGATGTTTGGAATGATGTGTGGACTGATGTGTTGAATGATGTGTGGAATGATGTGTGGAATGAGGTGAAGAATGATGTGTGTAATGAAGTGTGGAATGATGTGTGGAATGATGTGGAATGTGATGTGGAATGATGTTTGCAATGATGTGTGGAATGATGTGTGGAATGATGTGTGGAATGAAGTGTGGATTGAGGTGTGGAATGATGTGTGGAATGATGTGTGGAATGAGGTGAGGAATGATGTGAGGAATGATGTGTGGACTGATGTGTGGAATGATGTGTGGAATGATGTGTGGAATGATGTGTGGAATGAGATGTGGAATGATGCGTGGAATGATATTTGGAATGAGGAGTGGATGATATTTGGAATGTTGTGTGGAATGGTGTGTTGAATGATCTATGCAATTATGTGTGGAATGAGGTGAGGAATGATGTGTGGAATGAAGTGTGCAAAGATGTGTGGAATGATGTGTCGAATGACATCTGGAATGATGTATGGAATTATGTGTGGAATGATGTTTGGAATGATGTTTGGAATGATGCGTGGAATGTTATGTGGAAAGTGACGTGGAATGATGTTTGGATTGAAGTGTGGAATGATGTGTGGAATGCTGTGTGGAATGAGGTGTGGAATGAGGTGTGGACTGATGTGTGGAATGAAGTGTGTAATGACGTGTGGAATGAGGTGTGGAATGGTGTGTGGAATGATGTGTAGCATGATGTGTGGAATAAGTTGTTCAATGACGTGTGGAATGAGCGATGGAATGATGTGTGGATTGATGTGTGGAAGATGTGTTGAATGTTGTGGAATGATATGTGGAATGAGATGTGGAATGGGGTGTGGAACGATGTGTGGAATGATGTGTGGAATGAGGTTTTCAATGAGGTGTGGAATGGGGGATGGAATGATGTGTGGATTAATGTGTGGAATGATTTTTTGAATGTTGAGGAATGTTACGTGGAATGAGGTGTGGAATTGTGTGTGGAATGAGCTGTGGAATGATATGTGCAATGATGTATGCAATGATGTGTGGAATGAGGGATGGAATGATGTGTCGAATGATGTGTGGAATGATATATGGAATGATGTGTGGAATGATGTGTGGAATGATGCATGGAATGATATGTGGAATGAGGTGTGGAATAATGTTTGGAATAATGTGTGGAATGACGTGTGTAATGATGTGTGGAATGATGTGTGGAATGATGTGTTGAATGAGGTGTGGAATGAGGTGTGGAATGAGGTGTGGATGAGGGATGGAATGATGTGTCGAATGATGTGTGGAATGATGTGTGGAATGATGTGTGGAATGATGCGTGGAATGATGCGTGGAATGATGCGTGGAATGATATTTGGAATGATGTGTGGAATGATGTGTGGAATGAGGTGTGGAATGAGGTGTGGAATGATGTCTGGAATGATGTATGTAATGATGTTAGGAATGATGTGTGGAATGATGTTTTGAATGATGTGTGGAATGATGCGTGGAATATTATGTGGAATGTGATGTGGAATGATGTTTGGAATGATGTGTGGAATGATATGAGGAATGATGTGTGGAATGATGTGGAATGTGATGTTTAATGATGTTTGGAATGATGTGTGGACTGATGTGTTGAATGTTGTGTGGAATGATGTGTGGAATGAGGTGAAGAATGATGTGTGTAATGAAGTGTGGAATGATGTGTGGAATGATGTGGAATGTGATGTGGAATCATGTTTGCAATCATGTGTGGAATGATGTGTGGAATGATGTGTGGAATGAAGTGTGGATTGAGGTGTGGAATGATGTGTGGAATGATGTGTGGAATGAGGTGAGGAATGATGTGTGGAATGATGTGTGGACTGATGTGTGGAATGATGTGTGGAATGATGTGTGGAATGATGTGTGGAATGAGATGTGGAATGATGCGTGGAATGATATTTGGAATGAGGAGTGGATGATATTTGGAATGTTGTGTGGAATGGTGTGTTGAATGATCTATGCAATTATGTGTGGAATGAGGTGAGGAATGATGTGTGGAATGAAGTGTGCAAAGATGTGTGGAATGATGTGTCGAATGACATCTGGAATGATGTATGGAATTATGTGTGGAATGATGTTTGGAATGATGTTTGGAATGATGCGTGGAATGTTATGTGGAAAGTGACGTGGAATGATGTTTGGATTGAAGTGTGGAATGATGTGTGGAATGCTGTGTGGAATGAGGTGTGGAATGAGGTGTGGACTGATGTGTGGAATGAAGTGTGTAATGACGTGTGGAATGAGGTGTGGAATGGTGTGTGGAATGATGTGTAGCATGATGTGTGGAATAAGTTGTTCAATGACGTGTGGAATGAGCGATGGAATGATGTGTGGATTGATGTGTGGAAGATGTGTTGAATGTTGTGGAATGATATGTGGAATGAGATGTGGAATGGGGTGTGGAACGATGTGTGGAATGATGTGTGGAATGAGGTTTTCAATGAGGTGTGGAATGGGGGATGGAATGATGTGTGGATTAATGTGTGGAATGATTTTTTGAATGTTGAAGAATGTTACGTGGAATGAGGTGTGGAATTGTGTGTGGAATGAGCTGTGGAATGATATGTGCAATGATGTATGCAATGATGTGTGGAATGAGGGATGGAATGATGTGTCGAATGATGTGTGGAATGATATATGGAATGATGTGTGGAATGATGTGTGGAATGATGCATGGAATGATATGTGGAATGAGGTGTGGAATAATGTTTGGAATAATGTGTGGAATGACGTGTGTAATGATGTGTGGAATGATGTGTGGAATGATGTGTTGAATGAGGTGTGGAATGAGGTGTGGAAAGATGCGTGGAATGATGAGTGGAATGAGGTGTTTAAATGACGTGTGGAATGATTTGTGGAATGATGTGTGGAATGATGTTTGGAATGAGGTGTGGAATGAGGTGTGGAATGAGGTGTGGAATGAGGGATGGAATGATGTGTCGAATGATGTGTGGAATGATGTGTGAAATGATGTGTGGAATGATGCGGGGAATGATGTGTGTAATGCTGTCTGGAATGACGCGTGGAATTTTGTGTGGAATGATGTGTGGAATGAGGTATGGAATGAGGTGTGGAATGAAGTGTGGAATGAAGTGTGGAATGATGTGTGGAATGATGTGTGGAATGAGATGTGGAATAATGCGTGGAATGATTTGTGGAATGATGTGTGGAATGATTTGTGGAATGAGGTGTGGAATGATTTGTGGAATGATGTGCGGAATGAGGTGTGGAATGATGTGTGGAATGATGGGTGGAATGAGGTGTGGAATGAGGTGTGGAATGAGGTGTGGAATGATGTGTGGAATGATGTGTGGAATGATGCGTGGAATGATGCGTGGAATGATGCGTGGAATGATATTTGGAATGAGGTGTGGAATGAGGTGTGGAATGAGGTGTGGAATGAGGTGTGGAATGATGTGTGGAATGATGTATGTAATGATGTTTGGAATGATGTGTGGAATGATGTTTTGAATGATGTGTGGAATGATGCGTGGAATATTATGTGGAATGTGTTGTGGAATGATGTTTGGAATGATGTGTGGAATGATATGTGGAATGATGTGTGGAATGATGTGGAATGTGATGTGGAATGATGTTTGGAATGATGTGTGGACTGATGTGTTGAATGATGTGTGGAATGAGGTGAGGAATGATGTGGAATGTGCTGTGGAATGATGTTTGGAATGACGTGTGGAATGATGTGTGGAATGAGGTGAAGAATGATGTGTGGAATGAAGTGTGGAATGATGTGTGGAATGATGTGGAATGTGATGTGGAATGATGTTTGGAATGACGTGTGGAATGATGTGTGGAATGATGTGTGGAATGAGGTGAGGAATGTTGTGTGGAAAGATGTTTGGAATGATGTGTGGATTAATGTGTGGAATGATGTGTGGAATGATGTGTGGACTGATGTGTGGAATGATGTGTGGAATGAAGTGTGGAATGAGATGTGGACTGATGTTTGGAATGAGGTGTGGAATGAGGTGTGGAATGAGGTGTGGAATGAGGGATGGAATGATGTGTCGAATGATGTGTGGAATGATGTGTGGAATGATGTGTGGAATGATGCGTGGAATGATGCGTGGAATGATGCGTGGAATGATATTTGGAATGATGTGTGGAATGATGTGTGGAATGAGTTGTGGAATGAGGTGTGGAATGATGTCTGGAATGATGTATGTAATGATGTTAGGAATGATGTGTGGAATGATGTTTTGAATGATGTGTGGAATGATGTGTTGAATGAGGTGTGGAATGATGTGTGGAATGATGTGTTGAATGAGGTGTGGAATGAGGTGTGGAAAGATGCGTGGAATGATGAGTGGAATGAGGTGTTTAAATGACGTGTGGAATGATTTGTGGAATGATGTGTGGAATGATGTTTGGAATGAGGTGTGGAATGAGGTGTGGAATGAGGTGTGGAATGAGGGATGGAATGATGTGTCGAATGATGTGTGGAATGATGTGTGAAATGATGTGTGGAATGATGCGGGGAATGATGTGTGTAATGCTGTCTGGAATGACGCGTGGAATTTTGTGTGGAATGATGTGTGGAATGAGGTATGGAATGAGGTGTGGAATGAAGTGTGGAATGAAGTGTGGAATGATGTGTGGAATGATGTGTGGAATGAGATGTGGAATAATGCGTGGAATGATTTGTGGAATGATGTGTGGAATGATTTGTGGAATGAGGTGTGGAATGATTTGTGGAATGATGTGCGGAATGAGGTGTGGAATGATGTGTGGAATGATGGGTGGAATGAGGTGTGGAATGAGGTGTGGAATGAGGTGTGGAATGATGTGTGGAATGATGTGTGGAATGATGCGTGGAATGATGCGTGGAATGATGCGTGGAATGATATTTGGAATGAGGTGTGGAATGATGTGTGGAATGATGTATGTAATGATGTTTGGAATGATGTGTGGAATGATGTTTTGAATGATGTGTGGAATGATGCGTGGAATATTATGTGGAATGTGTTGTGGAATGATGTTTGGAATGATGTGTGGAATGATATGTGGAATGATGTGTGGAATGATGTGGAATGTGATGTGGAATGATGTTTGGAATGATGTGTGGACTGATGTGTTGAATGATGTGTGGAATGAGGTGAGGAATGATGTGGAATGTGCTGTGGAATGATGTTTGGAATGACGTGTGGAATGATGTGTGAAATGAGGTGAAGAATGATGTGTGGAATGAAGTGTGGAATGATGTGTGGAATGATGTGGAATGTGATGTGGAATGATGTTTGGAATGACGTGTGGAATGATGTGTGGAATGATGTGTGGAATGAGGTGAGGAATGTTGTGTGGAAAGATGTTTGGAATGATGTGTGGATTAAGGTGTGGAATGATGTGTGGAATGATGTGTGGAATGAGGTGAGGAATGATGTGTGGAATGATGTGTGGACTGATGTGTGGAATGATGTGTGGAATGAAGTGTGGAATGAGATGTGGACTGATGTTTGGAATGAGGTGTGGAATGAGGTGTGGAATGAGGTGTGGAATGAGGGATGGAATGATGTGTCGAATGATGTGTGGAATGATGTGTGGAATGATGTGTGGAATGATGCGTGGAATGATGCGTGGAATGATGCGTGGAATGATATTTGGAATGATGTGTGGAATGATGTGTGGAATGAGGTGTGGAATGAGGTGTGGAATGATGTCTGGAATGATGTATGTAATGATGTTAGGAATGATGTGTGGAATGATGTTTTGAATGATGTGTGGAATGATGCGTGGAATATTATGTGGAATGTGATGTGGAATGATGTTTGGAATGATGTGTGGAATGATATGAGGAATGATGTGTGGAATGATGTGGAATGTGATGTTTAATGATGTTTGGAATGATGTGTGGAATGAGATGTGGAATAATGCGTGGAATGATTTGTGGAATGATGTGTGGAATGATTTGTGGAATGAGGTGTGGAATGATTTGTGGAATGATGTGCGGAATGAGGTGTGGAATGATGTGTGGAATGATGGGTGGAATGAGGTGTGGAATGAGGTGTGGAATGAGGTGTGGAATGATGTGTGGAATTATGTGTGGAATGATGCGTGGAATGATGCGTGGAATGATGCGTGGAATGATATTTGGAATGAGGTGTGGAATGAGGTGTGGAATGAGGTGTGGAATGAGGTGTGGAATGATGTGTGGAATGATGTATGTAATGATGTTTGGAATGATGTGTGGAATGATGTTTTGAATGATGTGTGGAATGATGCGTGGAATATTATGTGGAATGTGTTGTGGAATGATGTTTGGAATGATGTGTGGAATGATATGTGGAATGATGTGTGGAATGATGTGGAATGTGATGTGGAATGATGTTTGGAATGATGTGTGGACTGATGTGTTGAATGATGTGTGGAATGAGGTGAGGAATGATGTGGAATGTGCTGTGGAATGATGTTTGGAATGACGTGTGGAATGATGTGTGGAATGAGGTGAAGAATGATGTGTGGAATGAAGTGTGGAATGATGTGTGGAATGATGTGGAATGTGATGTGGAATGATGTTTGGAATGACGTGTGGAATGATGTGTGGAATGATGTGTGGAATGAGGTGAGGAATGTTGTGTGGAAAGATGTTTGGAATGATGTGTGGATTAATGTGTGGAATGATGTGTGGAATGATGTGTGGAATGAGGTGAGGAATGATGTGTGGAATGATGTGTGGACTGATGTGTGGAATGATGTGTGGAATGAAGTGTGGAATGAGATGTGGACTGATGTTTGGAATGAGGTGTGGAATGAGGTGTGGAATGAGGTGTGGAATGAGGGATGGAATGATGTGTCGAATGATGTGTGGAATGATGTGTGGAATGATGTGTGGAATGATGCGTGGAATGATGCGTGGAATGATGCGTGGAATGATATTTGGAATGATGTGTGGAATGATGTGTGGAATGAGGTGTGGAATGAGGTGTGGAATGATGTCTGGAATGATGTATGTAATGATGTTAGGAATGATGTGTGGAATGATGTTTTGAATGATGTGTGGAATGATGCGTGGAATATTATGTGGAATGTGATGTGGAATGATGTTTGGAATGATGTGTGGAATGATATGAGGAATGATGTGTGGAATGATGTGGAATGTGATGTTTAATGATGTTTGGAATGATGTGTGGAATGATGTGTTGAATGATGTGTGGAATGATGTGTGGAATGAGGTGAAGAATGATGTGCGTAATGAAGTGTGGAATGATGTGTGGAATGATGTGGAATGTGATGTGGAATGATGTTTGCAATGATGTGTGGAATGAGGTTTTCAATGAGGTGTGGAATGGGGGATGGAATGATGTGTGGAATAATGTGTGGAATGATTTTTTGAATGTTGAGGAATGTTACGTGGAATGAGGTGTGGAATTGTGTGTGGAATGAGCTGTGGAATGATATGTGCAATGATGTATGCAATGATGTGTGGAATGAGGGATGGAATGATGTGTCGAATGATGTGTGGAATGATATATGGAATGATGTGTGGAATGATGTGTGGAATGATGCATGGAATGATATGTGGAATGAGGTGTGGAATAATGTTTGGAATAATGTGTGGAATGACGTGTGTAATGATGTGTGGAATGATGTGTGGAATGATGTGTTGAATGAGGTGTGGAATGAGGTGTGGAAAGATGCGTGGAATGATGAGTGGAATGAGGTGTTTAAATGACGTGTGGAATGATTTGTGGAATGATGTGTGGAATGATGTTTGGAATGAGGTGTGGAATGAGGTGTGGAATGAGGTGTGGAATGAGGGATGGAATGATGTGTCGAATGATGTGTGGAATGATGTGTGAAATGATGTGTGGAATGATGCGGGGAATGATGTGTGTAATGCTGTCTGGAATGACGCGTGGAATTTCGTGTGGAATGATGTGTGGAATGAGGTATGGAATGAGGTGTGGAATGAAGTGTGGAATGAAGTGTGGAATGATGTGTGGAATGATGTGTGGAATGAGATGTGGAATAATGCGTGGAATGATTTGTGGAATGATGTGTGGAATGATTTGTGGAATGAGGTGTGGAATGATTTGTGGAATGATGTGCGGAATGAGGTGTGGAATTATGTGTGGAATGATGGGTGGAATGAAGTGTGGAATGAGGTGTGGAATGAGGTGTGGAATGATGTGTGGAATGATGTGTGGAATGATGCGTGGAATGATGCGTGGAATGATGCGTGGAATGATATTTGGAATGAGGTGTGGAATGAGGTGTGGAATGAGGTGTGGAATGAGGTGTGGAATGATGTGTGGAATGATGTATGTAATGATGTTTGGAATGATGTGTGGAATGATGTTTTGAATGATGTGTGGAATGATGCGTGGAATATTATGTGGAATGTGTTGTGGAATGATGTTTGGAATGATGTGTGGAATGATATGTGGAATGATGTGTGGAATGATGTGGAATGTGATGTGGAATGATGTTTGGAATGATGTGTGGACTGATGTGTTGAATGATGTGTGGAATGATGTGTGGAATGATGTGGAATGTGATGTGGAATGATATTTGGAATGACGCGTGTAATGATGTGTGGAATGATGTGTGGAATGAGGTGAGGAATGATGTGGAATGTGCTGTGGAATGATGTTTGGAATGACGTGTGGAATGATGTGTGGAATGAGGTGAAGAATGATGTGTGGAATGAAGTGTGGAATGATGTGTGGAATGATGTGGAATGTGATGTGGAATGATGTTTGGAATGACGTGTGGAATGATGTGTGGAATGATGTGTGGAATGAGGTGAGGAATGTTGTGTGGAAAGATGTTTGGAATGATGTGTGGATTAATGTGTGGAATGATGTGTGGAATGATGTGTGGAATGAGGTGAGGAATGATGTGTGGAATGATGTGTGGACTGATGTGTGGAATGATGTGTGGAATGAAGTGTGGAATGAGATGTGGACTGATGTTTGGAATGAGGTGTGGAATGAGGTGTGGAATGAGGTGTGGAATGAGGGATGGAATGATGTGTCGAATGATGTGTGGAATGATGTGTGGAATGATGTGTGGAATGATGCGTGGAATGATGCGTGGAATGATGCGTGGAATGATATTTGGAATGATGTGTGGAATGATGTGTGGAATGAGGTGTGGAATGAGGTGTGGAATGATGTCTGGAATGATGTATGTAATGATGTTAGGAATGATGTGTGGAATGATGTTTTGAATGATGTGTGGAATGATGCGTGGAATATTATGTGGAATGTGATGTGGAATGATGTTTGGAATGATGTGTGGAATGATATGAGGAATGATGTGTGGAATGATGTGGAATGTGATGTTTAATGATGTTTGGAATGATGTGTGGACTGATGTGTTGAATGATGTGTGGAATGATGTGTGGAATGAGGTGAAGAATGATGTGTGTAATGAAGTGTGGAATGATGTGTGGAATGATGTGGAATGTGATGTGGAATGATGTTTGCAATGATGTGTGGAATGAGGTTTTCAATGAGGTGTGGAATGGGGGATGGAATGATGTGTGGATTAATGTGTGGAATGATTTTTTGAATGTTGAGGAATGTTACGTGGAATGAGGTGTGGAATTGTGTGTGGAATGAGCTGTGGAATGATATGTGCAATGATGTATGCAATGATGTGTGGAATGAGGGATGGAATGATGTGTCGAATGATGTGTGGAATGATATATGGAATGATGTGTGGAATGATGTGTGGAATGATGCATGGAATGATATGTGGAATGAGGTGTGGAATAATGTTTGGAATAATGTGTGGAATGACGTGTGTAATGATGTGTGGAATGATGTGTGGAATGATGTGTTGAATGAGGTGTGGAATGAGGTGTGGAAAGATGCGTGGAATGATGAGTGGAATGAGGTGTTTAAATGACGTGTGGAATGATTTGTGGAATGATGTGTGGAATGATGTTTGGAATGAGGTGTGGAATGAGGTGTGGAATGAGGTGTGGAATGAGGGATGGAATGATGTGTCGAATGATGTGTGGAATGATGTGTGAAATGATGTGTGGAATGATGCGGGGAATGATGTGTGTAATGCTGTCTGGAATGACGCGTGGAATTTCGTGTGGAATGATGTGTGGAATGAGGTATGGAATGAGGTGTGGAATGAAGTGTGGAATGAAGTGTGGAATGATGTGTGGAATGATGTGTGGAATGAGATGTGGAATAATGCGTGGAATGATTTGTGGAATGATGTGTGGAATGATTTGTGGAATGAGGTGTGGAATGATTTGTGGAATGATGTGCGGAATGAGGTGTGGAATTATGTGTGGAATGATGGGTGGAATGAAGTGTGGAATGAGGTGTGGAATGAGGTGTGGAATGATGTGTGGAATGATGTGTGGAATGATGCGTGGAATGATGCGTGGAATGATGCGTGGAATGATATTTGGAATGAGGTGTGGAATGAGGTGTGGAATGAGGTGTGGAATGAGGTGTGGAATGATGTGTGGAATGATGTATGTAATGATGTTTGGAATGATGTGTGGAATGATGTTTTGAATGATGTGTGGAATGATGCGTGGAATATTATGTGGAATGTGTTGTGGAATGATGTTTGGAATGATGTGTGGAATGATATGTGGAATGATGTGTGGAATGATGTGGAATGTGATGTGGAATGATGTTTGGAATGATGTGTGGACTGATGTGTTGAATGATGTGTGGAATGATGTGTGGAATGATGTGGAATGTGATGTGGAATGATATTTGGAATGACGCGTGTAATGATGTGTGGAATGATGTGTGGAATGAGGTGAGGAATGATGTGGAATGTGCTGTGGAATGATGTTTGGAATGACGTGTGGAATGATGTGTGGAATGAGGTGAAGAATGATGTGTGGAATGAAGTGTGGACTGATGTGTGGAATGATGTGTGGAATGAAGTGTGGAATGAGATGTGGACTGATGTTTGGAATGATGTGTGGACTGATGTGTGGAATGATGTGTGGAATGAAGTGTGGAATGAGATGTGGACTGATGTTTGGAATGAGGTGTGGAATGAGGTGTGGAATGAGGTGTGGAATGAGGGATGGAATGATGTGTCGAATGATGTGTGGAATGATGTGTGGAATGATCTGTGGAATGATGCGGGGAATGATGTGTGTAATGCTGTCTGGAATGACGCGTTGAATTTCGTGTAGAATGATGTGTGGAATGAGGTATGGAATGAGGTGTGGAATGAAGGGTGGAATGAAGTGTGGAATGATGTGTGGAATGATGTGTGGAATGAGA
This sequence comes from Pristiophorus japonicus, assembly GCF_044704955.1. NCBI lineage: Eukaryota > Metazoa > Chordata > Chondrichthyes > Pristiophoridae > Pristiophorus > Pristiophorus japonicus. The sequence goes on along the minus strand of NW_027250723.1, from coordinate 26,171 downwards.
TGTGGAATAATGCGTGGAATGGTTTGTGGAATGATGTGTGGAATGATTTGTGGAATGAGGTGTGGAATGATTTGTAGAATGATGTGTGGAATAAGGTAAGGAATGATGTGTGGAATGATGTGTTGAATGATGTTTGAAAAGATGTGTGGAATGATGTGTGGAAAGAGATGTGGAATGACGTGCGGAATGAGATGTGGAATGATGCGTGGAATGATATGTCGAATGAGGTGTGGAATGATATTTGGAATGCTGCGTGGAATGATGTGTGCAATGATGTGTGGAATGATGTGTGGAATGCGGGTTGGAATGATGTGTGGAATGCTGTGTGGAATGATGTGTGGAATGTTGTATGGAATGAAGTGCGGAATAAGATGTGGAATAATGCGTGGAATGGTATGTCGAATGATGTGTGGAATGATATTTGGAATGCTGTGTGGAATGATGTGTGGAATGATGTGTGGAATGATGTGTGCAATGATGTGTGGAATGCTTGTGGAATGATGTGTGAAATGTTATGTGGAATGAGGTGTGGCATCATGTGTGGAATGAGGTGTGGAATGAGTTAAGGATTGATGTGTGGAATGATGTGTGGAATGATGTGTGGAACGAGGTGTGGAATGATGCGTAGAATGATATGTGGAATTATATATTGAATGATGTGTGGAATGATGTATGGAACGAGTTGTGGAATGAGGTGAGGAATTATGTTTGGAATGATATGTGGATTGATGTGTGGCATGATGTGTGGAATGATGTGTGGAATGATGTGTGGAATGTTGCGTGGAATGATGTGTGGAATGATGTATGGAATGATGTATCGAATGAAATCTGGAATGATGTGTGGAATGATGTGTGGAATGATGTGTGGAATGATATGTCGAATGAAATGTAGAAAGATGTGTGGAATGATGTGTGGAATGATATGTGGAATGATGTGTGGAATGATGTTTGGAATGTTGTGTGGAATGATGTGTGGAATGATGTGTGGAGTGATGTGTCGAATGAAATCTGGAATGATGTGTGGAATGATGTGTGGAATGATGTGTGGATTGATGTGTGTAATGATGTGTGGAATGTTATGGAATGAGGTGTGGTATGAGGTATGGAATGATGTGTGGAATGATTTGTGGATTGTTGTGTGGAATAATGTGTGGAATGTTGTGTGGAATGATGTTTGGAATGAGGTATGGAATGATGTGTGGAATGATGTGTGGGAAGATGTGTGGAATGATTTGTGGAAATAGGTGTTGAATTATGTGTGGAATGACATGTGGAATGAGGTGTGGAATGATGTGTAATATGATGTGTGGAATGATGTGTTGAATGATGTGTCGAACGATGTGTGGAATGACGTATGGAATGACGTGCGGAATGATGTGTTGAATGTGGTGTGGAATGATGTGTGGAATGAGATGTGGAATTATGCGTGGAATAATATGTGGAATGAGGTGTGGAATGATATTTGGAATGCTGTGTGGAATGATGTGTCGAATGATGTATTGAATTATGTATTGAATGACGTGTGGAATGATGTGTGGAATGAGGTGAGGAATGATGTGTGGAATGATGTGTGGAATGCGGTGTGGAATGATGTGTTGAATGATGTGTGGAATGATGTGTGGAATGATGTTTGGAATGATGTGTGGAATGATGTGTGGAATGATGTGTGGAATGAATTGTGGAATGAGGTATGGAATGATGATTGGAATAATGTGTGGAATGATGTGTGGAATGTTTGGAATGATGTTTGGAATGATGTGTGGAATGATGTGTGGAATGATGTGTGCAATGAATTGTGGAATGAGGTGTGGAATGATGTTTGGAATGATGTGTGGAATGATGTGTGGAATGATTTGTGGAATGAGTTGTGGAATGAGGTGTGGAATGAGGTGTGGAATGATGTTTGCAATGATGTGTGGAATGATGTGTGGAATGATGTGTGGAATGAAGTGTGGATTGAGGTGTGGAATGATGTGTGGAATGATGTGTGGAATGAGGTGAGGAATGATGTGTGGAATGATGTGTGGACTGATGTGTGGAATGAGATGTGGAATGATGCGTGGAATGATATTTGGAATGAGGAGTGGATGATATTTGGAATGTTGTGTGGAATGGTGTGTTGAATGATCTATGCAATTATGTGTGGAATGAGGTGAGGAATGATGTGTGGAATGAAGTGTGCAAAGATGTGTGGAATGATGTGTCGAATGACATCTGGAATGATGTGTGGAATTATGTGTGGAATTATGTTTGGAATGATGTTTGGAATGATGCGTGGAATGTTATGTGGAAAGTGACGTGGAATGATGTTTGGATTGAAGTGTGGAATGATGTGTGGAATGCTGTGTGGAATGAGGTGTGGAATGAGGTGTGGACTGATGTGTGGAATGAAGTGTGTAATGACGTGTGGAATGAGGTGAGAATGGTGTGTGGAATGATGTGTAGCATGATGTGTGGAATAAGTTGTTCAATGACGTGTGGAATGAGCGATGGAATGATGTGTGGATTGATGTGTGGAAGATGTGTTGAATGTTGTGGAATGATATGTGGAATGAGATGTGGAATGGGGTGTGGAACGATGTGCGGAATGATGTGTGGAATGAGGTTTTCAATGAGGTGTGGAATGGGGGATGGAATGATGTGTGGATTAATGAGTGGAATAATTTTTTGAATGTTGAGGAATGTTACGTGGAATGAGGTGTGGAATTGTGTGTGGAATGAGCTGTGGAATGATATGTGCAATGATGTATGCAATGATGTGTGGAATGAGGGATGGAATTATGTGTCGAATGATGTGTGGAATGATATATGGAATGATGTGTGGAATGATGTGTGGAATGATGCATGGAATGATATGTGGAATGAGGTGTGGAATAATGTTTGGAATAATGTGTGGAATGACGTGTGTAATGATGTGAGGAATGATGTGTGGAATGATGTGTTGAATGAGGTGTGGAATGAGGTGTGGAAAGATGCGTGGAATGATGAGTGGAATGAGGTGTTTAAATGACGTGTGGAATGATTTGTGGAATGATGTGTGGAATGATGTTTGGAATGAGGTGTGGAATGAGGTGTGGAATGAGGTGTGGAATGAGGGATGGAATGATGTGTCGAATGATGTGTGGAATGATGTGTGAAATGATGTGTGGAATGATGCGGGGAATGATGTGTGTAATGCTGTCTGGAATGACGCGTGGAATTTCGTGTGGAATGATGTGTGGAATGAGGTATGGAATGCGGTGTGGAATGAAGTGTGGAATGAAGTGTGGAATGATGTGTGGAATGATGTGTGGAATGAGATGTGGAATAATGCGTGGAATGAAATGTGGAATGATGTGTGGAATGATTTGTGGAATGAGGTTTGGAATGATTTGTGGAATGATGTGTGGAATGAGGTGTGGAATGATGTGTGGAATGATGGGTGGAATGAGGTGTGGAATGAGGTTTGGAATGAGGTGTGGAATGATGTGTGGAATGATGTGTGGAATGATGGGTGGAATGATGCGTGGAATGATGCGTGGAATGATATTTGGAATGAGGTGTGGAATGAGGTGTGGAATGAGGTGTGGAATGATGTGTGGAATGATGTATGTAATGATGTTTGGAATGATGTGTGGAATGAAGTTTTGAATGATGTGTGGAATGATGCGTGGAATATTATGTGGAATGTGTTGTGGAATGATGTTTGGAATGATGTGTGGAATGATATGTGGAATGATGTGTGGAATGATGTGGAATGTGATGTGGAATGATGTTTGGAATGATGTGTGGACTGATGTGTTGAATGACGTGTGGAATGATGTGTGGAATGGTGTGGAATGTGATGTGGAATGATGTTTGGAATGACGCGTGTAATGATGTGTGGAATGATGTGTGGAATGAGGTGAGGAATGTTGTGGAATGTGCTGTGGAATGATGTTTGGAATGACGTGTGGAATGATGTGTGGAATGAGGTGAAGAATGATGTGTGGAATGAAGTGTGGAATGATGTGTGGAATGATGTGGAATGTGATGTGGAATGATGTTTGGATTGACGTGTGGAATGATGTGTGGAATGATGTGTGGAATGAGGTGAGGAATGTTGTGTGGAAAGATGTTTGGAATGTTGTGTGGATTAATGGATGGAATGATGTGTGGAATGATGTGTGGAATGAGGTGAGGAATGATGTGTGGAATGATGTGTGGACTGATGTGTGGAATGATGTGTGGAATGAAGTGTGGAATGAGATGTGGACTGATGTTTGGAATGAGGTGTGGAATGAGGTGTGGAATGAGGTGTGGAATGAGGGATGGAATGATGTGTCGAATAATGTGTGGAATGATGTGTGGAATGATCTGTGGAATGATGCGGGGAATGATATGTCGAATGAGGTGTGGAATGGTATTTGGAATGCTGCGTGGAATGATGTGTGCAATGATGTGTGGAATGATGTGTGGAATGCGGAGTGGAATGATGTGTGGAATGCTGTGTGGAATGAGGTGTGGAATGTTGTGTGGAATGTTGTATGGAATGACGTGCGGAATGAGATGTGGAATGATGCGTGGAATGATATGTCGAATGAGGTGTGGAATGATATTTGGAATGCTGCGTGGAATGATGTGTGCAATGATGTGTGGAATGATGTGTGGAATGCGGTGTGGAATGATGTGTGGAATGCTGTGTGGAATGATGTGTGGAATGTTGTATGGAATGAAGTGCGGAATAAGATGTGGAATAATGCGTGGAATGATATGTCGAATGATGTGTGGAATGATATTTGGAATGCTGTGTGGAATGATGTGTGGAATGATGCGTGGAATGATGTGTGCAATGATGTGTGGAATGCTTGTGGAATGATGTGTGAAATGTTATGTGGAATGAGGTGTGGCATCATGTGTGGAATGAGGTGTGGAATGAGTTCAGGATTGATGTGTGGAATGATGTGTGGAATGATGTGTGGAACGAGGTGTGGAATGATGCGTAGAATGATATGTGGAATTATATATTGAATGATGTGTGGAATGATGTATGGAACGAGTTGTGGAATGAGGTGAGGAATTATGTTTGGAATGATATGTGGATTGATGTGTGGCATGATGTGTGGAATGATGTGTGGAATGATGTGTGGAATGTTGCGTGGAATGATGTGTGGAATGATGTATGGAATGATGTATCGAATGAAATCTGGAATGATGTGTGGAATGATGTGTGGAATGATGTGTGGAATGATGTGTCGAATGAAATGTAGAAAGATGTGTGGAATGATGTGTGGAATGATATGTGGAATGATGTGTGGAATGATGTTTGGAATGTTGTGTGGAATGATGTGTGGAATGATGTGTGGAGTGATGTGTCGAATGAAATCTGGAATGATGTGTGGAATGATGTGTGGAATCATGTGTGGATTGATGTGTGTAATGATGTGTGGAATGTTATGGAATGATGTGTGGTATGAGGTATGGAATGATGTGTGGAATGATTTGTGGATTGATGTGTGGAATAATGTGTGGAATGTTGTGTGGAATGATGTTTGGAATGAAGTGTGGAATGATGTGTGGATGTTATGGAATGATGTGTGGAATGAGGTATGGAATGATGTGTGGAATGATGTGTGGAAAGATGTGTGGAATGATTTGTGGAAATAGGTGTTGAATTATGTGTGGAATGACGCGTGGAATGAGGTGTGGAATGATGTGTGGAATGATGTGTAATATGATGTGTGGAATGATGTGTTGAATGATGTGTCGAATGATGTGTGGAATGACGTATGGAATGACGTGCGGAATGATGTGTTGAATGTGCTGTGGAATGATGTGTGGAATGAGATGTGGAATGATGCGTGGAATAATATGTGAAATGAGTTGTGGAATGATATTTGGAATGCTGTGTGGAATGATGTGTCGAATGATGTATTGAATGATGTATTGAATGACGTGTGGAATGATGTGTGGAATGAGGTGAGGAATGATGTGTGGAATGATGTGTGGAATGCGGTGTGGAATGATGTGTTGAATGATGTGTGGAATGATGTGTGGAATGATGTTTGGAATGATGTGTGGAATGATGTGTGGAATGATGTGTGGAATGAATTGTGGAATGAGGTATGGAATGATGATTGGAATGATGTGTGGAATGATGTGTGGAATGTTTGGAATGATGTTTGGAATGATGTGTGGAATGATGTGTGGAATGATGTGTGCAATGAATTGTGTAATGAGGTGTGGAATGATGTTTGGAATGATGTGTGGAATGATGTGTGGAATGATGTGTGGAATGAGTTGTGGAATGAGGTGTGGAATGAGGTGTGGAATGATGTGTGGAATGATGTGTGGAATGATGGGTGTAATGAGGTGTGGAATGAGGTGCGGAATGAGGTGTGGAATGATGTTTGGACTGATGTGTGGAATGATGTGTGGAATGAGGTGTGGAATGAGGTATGGAATGATGTTTGGAATGAGGTGTGGAATGAAGTGTGGAATGAAGTTTGGATTAATGTGTCAATGAGGTGTGGAATGATTTGTGGAATGATGTGTGTAATGATGTGTGGAATGATGTGTGTAATGATGTGTGGAATGATATGTGGAATGATGTGTGGAAAGAAGTTTGGAAAGAGGTTTGGAATAATGTGTCAATGAGGTGTGGAATGATTTGTGGAATGATGTGTGTAATGATGTGTGGAATGATGTCTGTAATGATGTGTGGAATGATATGTGGAATGGTGAATTGAATGGTTTGTGGAATGATGTTTGTAATCAGGTGTGGAATGATGTGTCAATGATGTGTGGAATGATTTGTGTATGATGTGTGGAATGATTTGTGAAATGATTTGTGGAATGAGGTGTGGAATGTTGTGTGGAATGATGTGTGAAATGAGGTGTGGAATGATGTGTGGAAAGAGATGTGGAATGATGTGTGGAATGATGTGTGGAATGATGTGTGGAATGATGTGTGGAATGCTGTGTGGAATGATGTGTGGAATGCTGTGTGGAATGATGTGTGGAATGATTTGTGGATTGATTTGTGGAATGATGTGTGCAGTGCTGTCTGGAATGCTTGTGGAATGATGTGTGGAATGATGTGTGGAATGATATGTGGGAAAATGTATCGAATGATGTGTGGAATGATGTGTGGGATGAGGTGAGGAATGATGTGTGAAATGAGGTGTGGACTGATGTGTGGAATGATGTGTGGAATGATGTGTTGAATGTTATGTGCAATGATGTGTGGAATGATGTGTGGAATGATATGTGGCATGATGTATTGAATGATGTTTGGAATGATGTGTGGAATGAGGTGAGGAATGATGTGTGAAATGAGGTGTGGAACGATGGTTGGAATGATGTGTGGAATGAGGTATGGACTGATGTGTGGAATGATGTGTGGAATGTTGAGGAATGTTGTGGAATGATGTGTGGAATGTTGTGCGGAATGATGCGTGGAATGATGTATGGAATGACGAGTTGATTGAAATGTGGAATGGTGTATGGAATGCTGTGTGGAATGATGTGTGGAATGAATTTTGGAATGATGTGTGGAATGTTGAGGAATGTTGTGGAATGATGTGTGGAATGATGTGTGGAATGATGTGTGGAATGATGTTTGGAATGATGTGTGGATGATGTGTGGAACGAGGTGTGGAATGATGCGTGGAATGATATGTGGAATTATATATTGAATGATGTGTGGAATGATGTATGGAACGAGTTGTGGAATGATGTGAGGAATGATGTTTGGAATGATATGTGGATTGATGTGTGGCATGATATGTGTAATGATGTGTGGAATTATGTGTGGAATGTCGCGTGGAATGATGTGTGGAATGATGTATGGAATGATGTATCGAATGAAATCTGGAATGATGTGTGGAATGTTGTGTGGAATGATGTGTGGAATGATGCGTCGAATGAAATCTAGAAAGATGTGTGGAATGATGTGTGGAATGATATGGGGAATGATGTGTGGAATGATGTTTGGAATGTTGTGTGGAATGATGTGTGGAATGATGTGTGGAATGAATGTGTGGAAAGAAATCTGGAATGATGTGTGGAATGATGTGTGGAATGATGTGTGGAATGATGTGTGGAATGATGTGTGGATTGATGTGTATAATGATGTGTGGAATGTTATGGAATGATGTGTGGTATGAGGTATGGAATGATGTGTGGAATGTTATTTGGAATGCTGTGTGGAATGATGTGTCGAATGATGTATTGCATGATGTATTGAATGACGTGTGGAATGATGTGTGGAATGAGGTGAGGAATGATGTGTGGAATGATGTGTGGAATGCGGTGTGGAATGATATGTTGAATGATGTGTGGAATGATGTGTGGAATGATGTTTGGAATGATGTGTGGAATGATGTGTGGAATGATGTGTGGAATGAATTGAGTAATGAGGTATGGAATGATGTTTGGAATGATGTGTGGAATGATGTGTGGAATGTTTGGAATGATGTTTGGAATGATGTTTGGAATGATGTGTGGAATGATGTGTGCAATGAATTGTGGAATGAGGTGTGGAATGATGTTTGGAATGATGTGTGGAATGATGTGTGGAATGATGTGTGGAATGAGTTGTGGAATGAGGTGTGGAATGAGGTGTGGAATGTTGTGTGGAATAATGTGTGGAATGATGGGTGTAATGAGTTTAGGAATGAGGTGTGGAATGAGGTGTGGAATGATGTTTGGAATGCTGTGTGGAATGATGTGTGGAATGAGGTGTGGAATGAGGTTTGGAATGATGTTTGGAATGATGTGTGGAATGATGTGTGGAATGATGCGTGGAATGATATGTGGAATGAGGTGTGGAATGAAGTGTGGAATGAAGTTTGGAATAATGTGTCAATGAGGTGTGGAATGATTTGTGGAATGATGTTTGTAATGATGTGTGGAATGATGTGTGTAATGATGTGTGGAATGATATGTGGAATGATGTGTGGAACGAAGTTTGGAATGAGTTTTGGAATAATGTGTCAATGAGGTGTGGAATGATTTGTGGAATGATGTGTGTAATGATGTGTGGAATGATGTGTGTAATGATGTGTGGAATGATATGTGGAATGGTGAATTGAATGGTTTGTGGAATGATGTGTGGAATCAGGTGTGGAATGATGTGTCAATGATGTTTGGAATGATTTGTGTAATGATGTGTGGAATGATTTGTGAAATGATTTGTGGAATGAGGTGTGGAATGATGTGTGGAATGATGTGTGGAATGAATTGAGTAATGAGGTATGGAATGATGTTTGGAATGATGTGTGGAATGTTTGGAATGATGTTTGGAATGATGTGTGGAATGATGTGTGGAATGATGTGTGCAATGAATTGTGGAATGAGGTGTGGAATGATGTTTGGAATGATGTGTGGAATGATGTGTGGAATGATGTGTGGAATGAGTTGTGGAATGAGGTGTGGAATGAGGTGTGGAATGTTGTGTGGAATAATGTGTGGAATGATGGGTGTAATGAGTTTAGGAAGGAGGTGTGGAATGAGGTGTGGAATGATGTTTGGAATGCTGTGTGGAATGATGTGTGGAATGAGGTGTGGAATGAGGTTTGGAATGATGTTTGGAATGATGTGTGGAATGATGTGTGGAATGATGCGTGGAATGATATGTGGAATGAGGTGTGGAATGAAGTGTGGAATGAAGTTTGGAATAATGTGTCAATGAGGTGTGGAATGATTTGTGGAATGATGTTTGTAATGATGTGTGGAATGATGTGTGTAATGATGTGTGGAATGATATGTGGAATGATGTGTGGAACGAAGTTTGGAATGAGTTTTGGAATAATGTGTCAATGAGGTGTGGAATGATTTGTGGAATGATGTGTGTAATGATGTGTGGAATGATGTGTGTAATGATGTGTGGAATGATATGTGGAATGGTGAATTGAATGGTTTGTGGAATGATGTGTGGAATCAGGTGTGGAATGATGTGTCAATGATGTTTGGAATGATTTGTGTAATGATGTGTGGAATGATTTGTGAAATGATTTGTGGAATGAGGTGTGGAATGATGTGTGGAATGATGTGTGGAATGAGGTGTGGAATGATGTGTGGAAAGAGATGTGGAATGATGTGTGGAATGATTTGTGGATTGATTTGTGGAATGATGTGTGCAATGCTGTCTGGAATGCTTGTGGAATGATGTGTGGAATGATGTGTGGAATGATATGTGGTAAAATGTATCGAATGATGTGTGGAATGATGTGTGGAATGCGGTGAGGAATGATGTGTGAAATGAGGTGTGGACTGATGTGTGGAATGATGTGTGGAATGATGTGTTGAATGTTATGTGCAATGATGTGTGGAATGATGTGTGGAATGATATGTGGCATGATGTATTGAATGATGTTTGGAATGATATGTGGAATGAGGTGAGGAATGATGTGTGAAATGAGGTGTGGAACGATGGTTGGAATGATGTGTGGAATGAGGTATGGACTGATGTGTGGAATGATGTGTGGAATGTTGAGGAATGTTGTGGAATGATGTGTGGAATGACGTGTGGAATTCTGGGTGGAATGAGATGTGGAATGATGTTTGGAATGATGTGTGGAATGATGTTTGGAATGGTGCGTGGAATGAGGTTTGGAATGAGGTGTGGAATGATGTGTGGAATGATGTGTGGAATGATCGGAGGAATGAGGTGTGGATTGAGGTGTGGAATGATGTGTGGAATGATGAATGGTATGACGTGCGGAATGATGTGTGGAATGATATGTGGAATGGTGAATTGAATAATTTGTGGAATGATGTGTGGAATGAGGTGTGGAATGATGTGTCAATGATGTGTGGAAAGATTTGTGTAATGATGTGTGGAATGATTTGTGGAATGATTTGTGGAATGAGGTGTGGAATGATGTGTGCAATGCTGTCTGGAATTCTTGTGGAATGATGTGTGGAATGATGTGTGGAATGATATGTGGTAAAATGTATCGAATGATGTGTGGAATGATGTGTGGAATGCGGTGAGGAATGATGTGTGAAATGAGGTGTGGACTGATGTGTGGAATGATGTGTGGAATGATGTGTTGAATGTTATGTGCAATGATGTGTGGAATGATGTGTGGAATGATATGTGGCATGATGTATTGAATGATGTTTGGAATGATATGTGGAATGAGGTGAGGAATGATGTGCGAAATGAGGTGTGGAACGATGGTTGGAATGATGTGTGGAATGAGATATGGACTGATGTGTGGAATGATGTGTGGAATGTTGAGGAATGTTGTGGAATGATGTGTGGAATGACGTGTGGAATTCTGGGTGGAATGAGATGTGGAATGATGTTTGGAATGATGTGTGGAATGATGTTTGGAATGGTGCGTGGAATGAGGTTTGGAATGAGGTGTGGAATGATGTGTGGAATGATGTGTGGAATGATCGGAGGAATGAGGTGTGGATTGAGGTGTGGAATGATGTGTGGAATGATGAATGGAATGACGTGCGGAATGATGTGTGGAATGATATGTGGAATGGTGAATTGAATAATTTGTGGAATGATGTGTGGAATGAGGTGTGGAATGATGTGTCAATGATGTGTGGAATGATTTGTGTAATCATGTAAGGAATGTTTTGTGGAATGATTTTTGGAATGAGGTGTGGAATGATGTGTGGAATGATGTGTGGAATGAGGTGTGGAATGATGTGTGGAAAGAGATGTGGAATGATGTGTGGAATGATGTGTGGAATGATGTGTGGAATGATGTGTGGAATGCTGTGTGGAATGATGTGTGAAATGCTGTGTGGAATGATGTGTGGAATGATTTGTGGATTGATTTGTGGAATGAGGTGTGGAATGATGTGTGGAATGATGTGTGGAATGAGGTTTGGAATGTTGTGTGGAAGGAGATGTGGAATGATGTGTGGAATGATGCGTGGAATGCTGAGTGGAATGACGTGCGGAATGATGTGTGCAATGATGTGTGGAATGAGATGTGGAATGATCCGTGGAATGATATGTTGAATGATGTGTTGAATGATATTTGGATTGATGTGTGGAATGATGTGTGCGATACTGTCTGGAATGCTTGTGGAATGATGTGCGGAATAATTTGTGGAATGATATGTGGAAAAATGTATCGAATGACGTGTGGAATGATGTGTGGAATGATGTGAGGAATGATGTGTGAAATGAGGTGTGGACTGATGTGTGGAATGATGTGTGGAATGATGTGTGGAATGTTATGTGCAATGATGTGTGGAATGATGTGTGGAATGTTATGTGGCATGATGTAACGAATGATGTTTGGAATGATGTGTGGAATGAGGTGAGGAATGATGTGTGAAATGAGGTGTGGAATGATGTTTGGAATGATGTGTAGAATGAGGTATGGACTGATGTGTGGAATGATGTGTGGAATGTTGAGGAATGTTGTGGAATGATGTGTGGAATGACGTGTGGAATGCTGGGTGGAATGAGATGTGGAATTATGTTTGGAATGATGTGTGTAATGATGTTTGGAATGGTGCGTGGAATGAGGTGTGGAATGATGTGTGGAATGATGTGTGGAATGATGTGTGGTATGATGGGAGGAATGACGTGTGGATTGAGGTTTGGAATGATGTGTGGAATGATGAATGGAATGACGTGCGGAATGATGTGTGGAATGATATGTGGAATGGTGAATTGAATGATGTGTGGAATGATTTGAGGAATGATTTGTGGAATGAGTTGTGGAATGATGTGTGGAATGATGTGTGGAATGAGGTGTGGAATGATGTGTGGAAAGAGATGTGGTATATAGCGTGGAATGATGTGTGGAATGCGGTGTGGAATGATGTGTGGATTGATGTATGGAATGACGTGCGGAATGATGTGTGGAATAATGTGTGGAATGAGATGTGGAATGATCCGTGGAATGATATGTGGAATGAGGTGTGGAATGATAATTGGATTGATGTGTGGAATGATGTGTGCAATGCTGTCTGGAATGCTTGTGGAATGATGTGAGAAATGATATGTGGAAAAATGTATTGAATGATGTGTGGAATGATGTGTGGAATGAGGTGAGGAATGATGTGTGAAATGAGGTTTGGACTGATGTGTGGAATGAGGTGTGGAATGATGTGTGGAATGTTATGTGGAATGATGTGTGGAATGATGTGTGGAATATTATGTGGAATGATTTATTGAATTATATGTGGAATGATGTCTGGAATGAGGTGAGGAATGATGTGTGAAATGATGTGTGGAATGTTGAGGAATGTTGTGGAATAATGTGTGGAATGACGTGTGGAATAATGGGTGGAATGAGATGTGGAATGATGTTTGGAATAATGTGTGGAATGATGTTTGGAATGATGCGTGGAATGAGGTGTGGAATGAGGTGTGGAATGATGTGTGGAATGATGTTTCGAATGATGGGTGGAATGAGGTGTGGAATGAGGTGTGGAATGATGTGTGGAATGATGAATGGAATGACGAGCGGAATGATCTGTGGAATGAGGTATGGAATGATATGTGGAATGAGATGTGGAATGTTGCGTGGAATGATATGTGGAATGAGATGTGGAATGAGGTGTGGAATGAGGTGTGGAATGAGGTGTGGAATGATGTGTGGAATGATGTATGTAATGATGTTTGGAATGATGTGTGGAATGAAGTTTTGAATGATGTGTGGAATGATGCGTGGAATATTATGTGGAATGTGTTGTGGAATGAAGTTTGGAATGATGTGTGGAATGATATGTGGAATGATGTGTGGAATGATGTGGAATGTGATGTGGAATGATGTTTGGAATGATGTGTGGACTGATGTGTTGAATGATGTGTGGAATGATGTGTGGAATGATGTGGAATGTGATGTGGAATGATGTTTGGAATGACGCGTGTAATGATGTGTGGAATGATGTGTGGAATGAGGTGAGGAATGATGTGGAATGTGCTGTGGAATGATGTTTGGAATGACGTGTGGAATGATGTGTGGAATGAGGTGAAGAATGATGTGTGGAATGAAGTGTGGAATGATGTGTGGAATGATGTGGAATGTGATGTGGAATGATGTTTGGAATGACGTGTGGAATGATGTGTGGAATGATGTGTGGAATGAGGTGAGGAATGTTGTGTGGAAAGATGTTTGGAATGTTGTGTGGATTAATGTGTGGAATGATGTGTGGAATGATGTGTGGAATGAGGTGAGGAATGATGTGTGGAATGATGTGTGGACTGATGTGTGGAATGATGTGTGGAATGAAGTGTGGAATGAGATGTGGACTGATGTTTGGAATGAGATGTGGAATGAGGTGTGGAATGAGGTGTGGAATGAGGGATGGAATGATGTGTCGAATGATGTGTGGAATGATGTGTGGAATGATCTGTGGAATGATGCGGGGAATGATGTGTGTAATGCTGTCTGGAATGACGCGTTGAATTTCGTGTAGAATGATGTGTGGAATGAGGTATGGAATGAGGTGTGGAATGAAGGGTGGAATGAAGTGTGGAATGATGTGTGGAATGATGTGTGGAATGAGATGTGGAATAATGCGTGGAATGGTTTGTTGAATGATGTGTGGAATGATTTGTGGAATGAGGTGTGGAATGATTTGTAGAATGATGTGTGGAATAAGGTGAGGAATGATGTGTGGAATGATGTTTGAAAAGATGTGTGGAATGATGTGTGGAAAGAGATGTGGAATGATGTGTGGAATGAGGTGTGGAATGTTGTGTGGAATGTTGTATGGAATGACGTGCGGAATGAGATGTGGAATGATGCGTGGAATGATATGTCGAATGAGGTGTGGAATGATATTTGGAATGCTGCGTGGAATGATGTGTGCAATGATGTGTGGAATGATGTGTGGAATGCGGTGTGGAATGATGTGTGGAATGCTGTGTGGAATGAGGTGTGGAATGTTGTATGGAATGAAGTGCGGAATAAGATGTGGAATAATGCGTGGAATGATATGTCGAATGATGTGTGGAATGATATTTGGAATGCTGTGTGGAATGATGTGTGGAATGATGTGTGGAATGATGTGTGCAATGATGTGTGGAATGCTTGTGGAATGATGTGTGAAATGTTATGTGGAATGGCATCATGTGTGGAATGAGGTGTGGAATGAGTTAAGGATTGATGTGTGGAATGATGTGTGGAATGATGTGTGGAACGAGGTGTGGAATGATGCGTAGAATGATATGTGGAATTATATATTGAATGATGTGTGGAATGATGTATGGAACGAGTTGTGGAATGAGGTGAGGAATTATGTTTGGAATGATATGTGGATTGATGTGTGGCATGATGTGTGGAATGATGTGTGGAATGATGTGTGGAATGTTGCGTGGAATGATGTGTGGAATGATGTATGGAATGATGTATCGAATGAAATCTGGAATGATGTGTGGAATGATGTGTGGAATGATGTGTGGAATGATGTGTCGAATGAAATGTAGAAAGATGTGTGGAATGATGTGTGGAATGATATGTGGAATGATGTGTGGAATGATGTTTGGAATGTTGTGTGGAATGATGTGTGGAATGATGTGTGGAGTGATGTGTCGAATGAAATCTGGAATGATGTGTGGAATGATGTGTGGAATGATGTGTGGATTGATGTGTGTAATGATGTGTGGAATGTTATGGAATGATATGTGGTATGAGGTATGGAATGATGTGTGGAATGATTTGTGGATTGATGTGTGGAATAATGTGTGGAATGTTGTGTGGAATGATGTTTGGAATGATGTGTGGAATGATGCGTGGAATGATGTGTTGATTGATGTGTGTAATGATGTGTGGATGTTATGGAATGATGTGTGGAATGAGGTATGGAATGATGTGTGGAATGATGTGTGGAAAGATGTGTGGAATGATTTGTGGAAATAGGTGTTGAATTATGTGTGGAATGACGTGTGGAATGAGGTGTGGAATGATGCGTGGAATGATATTTGGAATGAGGTGTGGAATGAAGTGTGGAATGAAGTTTGGAATAATGTGTCAATGAGGTGTGGAATGATTTGTGGAATGATGTGTGTAATGATGTGTGGAATGATGTGTGTAATGATGTGTGGAATGATATGTGGAATGATGTGTGGAACGAAGTTTGGAATGAGGTTTGGAATAATGTGTCAATGAGGTGTGGAATGATTTGTGGAATGATGTGTGTAATGATGTGTGGAATGATGTCTGTAATGATGTGTGGAATGATATGTGGAATGGTGAATTGAATGGTTTGTGGAATGATGTTTGTAATCAGGTGTGGAATGATGTGTCAATGATGTGTGGAATGATTTGTGAAAAGATTTGTGGAATGAGGTGTGGAATGATGTGTGGAATGATGTGTAAAATGAGGTGTGGAATGATGTGTGGAAAGAGATGTGGAATGATGTGTGGAATGATGTGTGGAATGATGTGTGGAATGCTGTGTGGAATGATGTGTGGAATGCTGTGTGGAATGATGTGTGGAATGATTTGTGGATTGATTTGTGGAATGATGTGTGCAGTGCTGTCTGGAATGCTTGTGGAATGATGTGTGGAATGATGTGTGGAATGATATGTGAAAAATGTATCGAATGATATGTGGAATGATGTGTGGGATGAGGTGAGGAATGATGTGTGAAATGAGGTGTGGACTGATGTGTGGAATGATGTGTGGAATGATGTGTTGAATGTTATGTGCAATGATGTGTGGAATGATGTGTGGAATGATATGTGGCATGATGTATTGAATGATGTTTGGAATGATGTGTGGAATGAGGTGAGGAATGATGTGTGAAATGAGGTGTGGAACGATGGTTGGAATGATGTGTGGAATGAGGTATGGACTGATGTGTGGAATGATGTGTGGAATGTTGAGGAATGTTGTGGAATGATGTGTGGAATGTTGTGTGGAATGATGCGTGGAATGATGTATGGAATGACGAGTTGATTTAAATGTGGAATGGTGTATGGAATGCTGTGTGGAATGATGTGTGGAATGAATTTTGGAATGATGTGTGGAATGTTGAGGAATGTTGTGGAATGATGTGTGGAATGATGTGTGGAATGATGTGTGGAATGATGTTTGGAATGATGTGTGGAATGATGTGTGGAACGAGGTGTGGAATGATGCGTGGAATGATATGTGGAATTATATATTGAATGATGTGTGGAATGATGTATGGAACGAGTTGTGGAATGAGGTGAGGAATGATGTTTGGAATGATATGTGGATTGATGTGTGGCATGATATGTGTAATGATGTGTGGAATTATGTGTGGAATGATGCGTCGAATGAAATCTAGAAAGATGTGTGGAATGATGTGTGGAATGATATGGGGAATGATGTGTGGAATGATGTTTGGAATGTTGTGTGGAATGATGTGTGGAATGATGTGTGGAATGAATGTGTGGAAAGAAATCTGGAATGATGTGTGGAATGATGTGTGGAATGATGTGTGGATTGATGTGTATAATGATGTGTGGAATGTTATGGAATGATGTGTGGTATGAGGTATGGAATGATGTGTGGAATGTTATTTGGAATGCTGTGTGGAATGATGTGTCGAATGATGTATTGCATGATGTATTGAATGACGTGTGGAATGATGTGTGGAATGAGGTGAGGAATGATGTGTGGAATGATGTGTGGAATGCGGTGTGTAATGATATGTTGAATGATGTGTGGAATGATGTGTGGAATGATGTTTGTAATGATGTGTGGAATGATGTGTGGAATGATGTGTGGAATGAATTGAGTAATGAGGTATGGAATGATGTTTGGAACGATGTGTGGAATGATGTGTGGAATGTTTGGAATGATGTTTGGAATGATGTGTGGAATGATGTGTGGAATGATGTGTGCAATGAATTGTGGAATGAGGTGTGGAATGATGTTTGGAATGATGTGTGGAATGATGTGTGGAATAATGTGTGGAATGAGTTGTGGAATGAGGTGTGGAATGAGGTGTGGAATGTTGTCTGGAATAATGTGTGGAATGATGGGTGTAATGAGTTTAGGAATGAGGTGTGGAATGAGGTGTGGAATGATGTTTGGAATGCTGTGTGGAATGATGTGTGGAATGAGGTGTGGAATGAGGTTTGGAATGATGTTTGGAATGATGTGTGGAATGATGTGTGGAATGATGCGTGGAATGATATGTGGAATGAGGTGTGGAATGAAGTGTGGAATGAAGTTTGGAATAATGTGTCAATGAGGTGTGGAATGATTTGTGGAATGATGTGTGTAATGATGTGTGGAATGATGTGTGTAATGATGTGTGGAATGATATGTGGAATGGTGAATTGAATGGTTTGTGGAATGATGTGTGGAATCAGGTGTGGAATGATGTGTCAATGATGTTTGGAATGATTTGTGTAATGATGTGTGGAATGATTTGTGAAATGATTTGTGGAATGAGGTGTGGAATGATGTGTGGAATGATGTGTGGAATGAGGTGTGGAATGATGTGTGGAAAGAGATGTGGAATGATGTGTGGAATGATTTGTGGATTGATTTGTGGAATGATGTGTGCAATGCTGTCTGGAATGCTTGTGGAATGATGTGTGGAATGATGTGTGGAATGATATGTGGTAAAATGTATCGAATGATGTGTGGAATGATGTGTGGAATGCGGTGAGGAATGATGTGTGAAATGAGGTGTGGACTGATGTGTGGAATGATGTGTGGAATGATGTGTTGAATGTTATGTGCAATGATGTGTGGAATGATGTGTGGAATGATATGTGGCATGATGTATTGAATGATGTTTGGAATGATATGTGGAATGAGGTGAGGAATGATGTGTGAAATGAGGTGTGGAACGATGGTTGGAATGATGTGTGGAATGAGGTATGGACTGATGTGTGGAATGATGTGTGGAATGTTGAGGAATGTTGTGGAATGATGTGTGGAATGACGTGTGGAATTCAGGGTGGAAAGAGATGTGGAATGATGTTTGGAATGATGCGTGGAATGAGGTTTGGAATGAGGTGTGGAATGATGTGTGGAATGATGTGTGGAATGATCGGAGGAATGAGGTGTGGACTGAGGTGTGGAATGATGTGTGGAATGATGAATGGAATGACGTGCGGAATGATGTGTGGAATGATATGTGGAATGGTGAATTGAATAATTTGTGGAATGATATGTGGAATGAGGTGTGGAATGATGTGTCAATGATGTGTGGAGAGATTTGTGTAATGATGTGTGGAATGATTTGTGGAATGATTTGTGGAATGAGGTGTGGAATGATGTGTGCAATGCTGTCTGGAATGCTTGTGGAATGATGTGTGGAATGATGTGTGGAATGATATGTGGTAAAATGTATCGAATGATGTGTGGAATGATGTGTGGAATGCGGTGAGGAATGATGTGTGAAATGAGGTGTGGACTGATGTGTGGAATGATGTGTGGAATGATGTGTTGAATGTTATGTGCAATGATGTGTGGAATTATGTGTGGAATGATATGTGGCATGATGTATTGAATGATGTTTGGAATGATATGTGGAATGAGGTGAGGAATGATGTGCGAAATGAGGTGTGGAACGATGGTTGGAATGATGTGTGGAATGAGGTATGGACTGATGTGTGGAATGATGTGTGGAATGTTGAGGAATGTTGTGGAATGATGTGTGGAATGACGTGTGGAATTCTGGGTGGAATGAGATGTGGAATGATGTTTGGAATGATGTGTGGAATGATGTTTGGAATGGTGCGTGGAATGAGGTTTGGAATGAGGTGTGGAATGATGTGTGGAATGATGTGTGGAATGATCGGAGGAATGAGGTGTGGATTGAGGTGTGGAATGATGTGTGGAATGATGGATGGAATGACGTGCGGAATGATGTGTGGAATGATATGTGGAATGGTGAATTGAATAATTTGTTGAATGATGTGTGGAATGAGGTGTGGAATGATGTGTCAATGATGTGTGGAATGATTTGTGTAATCATGTGTGGAATGTTTTGTGGAATGATTTGTGGAATGAGGTGTGGAATGATGTGTGGAATGATGTGTGGAATGACGTGTGGAATTCTGGGTGGAATGAGATGTGGAATGATGTTTGGAATGATGCGTGGAATGAGGTTTGGAATGAGGTGTGGAATGATGTGTGGAATGATGTGTGGAATGATCGGAGGAATGAGGTGTGGACTGAGGTGTGGAATGATGTGTGGAATGATGAATGGAATGACGTGCGGAATGATGTGTGGAATGATATGTGGAATGGTGAATTGAATAATTTGTGGAATGATATGTGGAATGAGGTGTGGAATGATGTGTCAACGATGTGTGGAAAGATTTGTGTAATGATGTGTGGAATGATTTGTGGAATGATTTGTGGAATGAGGTGTGGAATGATGTGTGCAATGCTGTCTGGAATGCTTGTGGAATGATGTGTGGAATGATGTGTGGAATGATATGTGGTAAAATGTATCGAATGATGTGTGGAATGATGTGTGGAATGCAGTGAGGAATGATGTGTGAAATGAGGTGTGGACTGATGTGTGGAATGATGTGTGGAATGATGTGTTGAATGTTATGTGCAATGATGTGTGGAATGATGTGTGGAATTATATGTGGCATGATGTATTGAATGATGTTTGGAATGATATGTGGAATGAGGTGAGGAATGATGTGCGAAATGAGGTGTGGAACGATGGTTGGAATGATGTGTGGAATGAGGTATGGACTGATGTGTGGAATGATGTGTGGAATGTTGAGGAATGTTGTGGAATAATGTGTGGAATGACGTGTGTAATTCTGGGTAGAATGAGATGTCGAATGATGTTTGGAATGATGTGTGGAATGATGTTTGGAATGGTGCGCGGAATGAGGTTTGGAATGAGGTGTGGAATGATGTGTGGAATGATGTGTGGAATGATCGGAGGAATGAGGTGTGGATTGAGGTGTGGAATGATGTGTGGAATGATGAATGGAATGACGTGCGGAATGATGTGTGGAATGATATGTGGAATGGTGAATTGAATAATTTGTGGAATGATGTGTGGAATGAGGTGTGGAATGATGTGTCAATGATGTGTGGAATGATTTGTGTAATCATGTGTGGAATGTTTTGTGGAATGATTTGTGGAATGAGGTGTGGAATGATGTGTGGAATGATGTGTGGAATGAGGTGTGGAATGATGTGTGGAAAGAGATGTGGAATGATGTGTGGAATGATGTGTGGAATGATGTGTGGAATGATGTGTGGAATGCTGTGTGGAATGATGTGTGGAATGCTGTGTGGAATGATGTGTGGAATGATTTGTGGATTGATTTGTGGAATGAGGTGTGGAATGATGTGTGGACTGATGTGTGGAATGAGGTTTGGAATGTTGTGTGGAAGGAGATGTGGAATGATGTGTGGAATGATGCGTGGAATGCTGTATGGAATGACGTGCGGAATGATGTGTGCAATGATGTGTGGAATGAGATGTGGAATGATCCGTGGAATGATATGTTGGATGATGTGTTGAATGATATGTGCAATGATGTGTGGAATGATGGGTGGAATGTTATGTGGCATGATGTAACGAATGATGTTTGGAATGATGTGTGGAATGAGGTGAGGAATGATGTGTGAAATGAGGTGTGGAATGATGTTTGGAATGATGTGTGGAATGAGGTATGGACTGATGTGTGGAATGATGTGTGGAATGTTGAGGAATGTTGTGGAATGATGTGTGGAATGACGTGTGGAATGCTGGGTGGAATGAGATGTGGAATTATGTTTGGAATGATGTGTGTAATGATGTTTGGAATGGTTCGTGGAATGAGGTGTGGAATGATGTGTGGAATGATGTGTGGAATGATGTGTGGTATGATGGGAGGAATGACGTGTGGATTGAGGTTTGGAATGATGTGTGGAATGATGAATGGAATGACGTGCGGAATGATGTGTGGAATGATATTTGGAATGGTGAATTGAATGATGTGTGGAATGATTTGAGGAATGATTTGTGGAATGAGTTGTGGAATGATGTGTGGAATGATGTGTGGAATGAGGTGTGGAATGATGTGTGGAAAGAGATGTGGAATATAGCGTGGAATGATGTGTGGAATGCGGTGTGGAATGATGTGTGGATTGATGTATGGAATGACGTGCGGAATGATGTGTGGAATGATGTGTGGAATGAGATTTGGAATGATCCGTGGAATGATATGTGGAATGAGGTGTGGAATGATAATTGGATTGATGTGTGGAATGATGTGTGCAATGCTGTCTGGAATGCTTGTGGAATGATGTGAGAAATGATATGTGGGAAAATGTATTGAATGATGTGTGGAATGATGTGTGGAATGAGGTGAGGAATGATGTGTGAAATGAGGTGTGGACTGATGTGTGGAATGAGGTGTGGAATGATGTGTGGAATGTTATGTGGAATGATGTGTGGAATGATGTGTGGAATGTTATGTGGAATGATTTATTGAATTATATGTGGAATGATGTCTGGAATGAGGTGAGGAATGATGTGTGAAATGATGTGTGGAATGTTGAGGAATGTTGTGGAATGATGTGTGGAATGACGTGTGGAATAATGGGTGGAATGAGATGTGGAATGATGTTTGGAATAATGTGTGGAATGATGTTTGGAATGATGCGTGGAATGAGGTGTGGAATGAGGTGTGGAATGATGTGTGGAATGATGTTTCGAATGATGGGTGGAATGAGGTGTGGAATGAGGTGTGGAATGATGTGTGGAATGATGAATGGAATGACGAGCGGAATGATCTGTGGAATGAGGTATGGAATGATATGTGGAATGAGATGTGGAATGATGCGTGGAATGATATGTGGAATGAGGTGTGGAATGATATTTGGAATGCTGTGTGGAATGCTGTGTGGAATGATTTATTGAATGATGTATTGAATGATGTGTGGAATGATGTGTGGAATGAGATCAGGAATTATGTGTGGAATGATGTGTGGAATTCAGTGTGGAATGATGTGTGGAATGATGTGTGGAATGATGTGTGGAATGAAGTGTGGAACGATGTGTGGAATGATGGGTGGAATGATGTGTGGAATGAAAGGTGGAATGATGTATTGAATGATGTATTGAATGATGTGTGGAATGATGTGTGGAATGAGGTGAGGAATGATGTGTGGAATGATGTGTGGAATGATGTGTGGAATGATGTGTGGAATGATGTATGGAATGTGGAATGAATGAGGAATGAGGTGTAGAATGATGTGTGGAAAAATGTGTGGAATGATGGGTGTAATAAGGTGTGGAATGAGGTGTGGAATGAGTTGTGGAATGATGTTTGGACTGATGTGTGGAATGTTGTGTGGAATGAGGTGTGGAATGATGTGTGGAATGATGTGTGGAATGATATGTGGAATGATGTGTGTAATGATGTGTGGAATGATGTGTGGAATGATGTGTGGAATGATATGTGGAATGGTGAATTGAATGATTTGTGGAAGGATGTGTGGAGTGGTGTGTCGGAATGATGTGTGGAATGATGTGTGGAATGAGGTGTGGCATGATGTGTGGAATGATGTGTGGAATGAGGTGAGGAATGATGTGTGGAAAGAGATGTGGAATGATGTGTGGAATGATGTGTGGAATGCTGTGTGGAATGATGTCTGGAATGCTGTACGGAATGATGTGTGGAATGATGTGTGGAATGTTAGAAATGTTGTGGTATGATGTGTGCAATGATGTTTGGAATGGTGTGTCGAATGTTATGTGGAATGAGATGTGGAATGATGTTTGAAATGATGTTTGGAATGATGTGTGGAATGATGTGTGGAATGATGTGTGGAATGAGGTGTGGAATGAGGTGTGGAATGTGATGTGGAATGCTCTGTGGAATGATGTGTGGAATACTGTGTGGAATGATGTGTGGAATGATGTGTGGAATGATGTGTGGAATGCTGTGTGGAATAGTGTGTGGAATGCTGTGTGGGATGATGTGTGGAATGATGTATGGAATGACGTGCGGAAGGATGTGTGGAATGATGTGTGGAATGAGATGTGGAATGATCCGTGGAATGATATGTGGAATGAGGTGTGGAATGATATTTAGAATGATGTGTGGAATGATGTGTGCAATGTTGTGTTCAATGTTGCGTGGAATGATGTCTGGAATGATGTGTGGAATGATGAGTGGAATGAGGTATTGAATGATGTGTGGAATGATGTGTGGAATGAGGTGAGGAATGATGTGTGAAATGTGGTGTGGAATGATGTTTGGAATGATGTATGGAATGAAGTGTGGACTGATGTGTGGAATGATGTGTGGAATGTTGAGGAATGTTGTGGAATGATGTGTGGAATGAAGTTTGGAATGAAGCGTGGAATGAGGTGTGGAATGATGTGTGGAATGATGTGTGGAATGATATGTGGAATGATGGGTGGGATGAGGTGTGGAATGAGGTGTGGAATGATGTGTGGAATGATGTGTGGAATGATGTGCGGAATGAGGTGTGCAATGATGTGTGGAATGCTGTGTGGAATGATGTGTGGAATGATGAATGGAATGACGTGTGGAATGATGTGTGGAATGACGTGCGGAATGAGATGTGGAATGATGCGTGGAATGATATTTGGAATGCTGTGTGGAATGATGTGTGCAATGATGTGTGGAATGATGTGTGGAATGCGGTGTTAAATGCTTGTGGAATGATGTGTGGATTGATGTGTGGAATGATGTGTGGAATGATGTGTGGAATGATGTGTGGAATGGTATGTGGAATGATGTATTGAATGATGTATTGAATGATGTGTGGAATGATGTGTGGAATGAGGTGAGGAATGATGTGTGAAATGAAGTTTGGAATGATGTGTGGAATGTTATGTGGAATGAGGTGTGGAATGATGTTTGGAATGATGTTTGGAATGATGTGTGGAATGATGTGTGGAATGATGTGCGGAATAAGGTGTGGTATGTTAGGAATGTTGTGGAATGATGTGTGGAAGGATGTGTGGAATGATGTGAGGAATGTTATGTGCAATGATGTGTGGAATGATGTGTGGAATGATATGTGGCATGATGTATTGAATGATTTTTGGAATGACGTGTGGAATGAGGTGAGGAATGATGTGTGAAATGAGGTGTGGAACGAAGGTTGGAATGATGTGTGGAATGAGATATGGACTGATGTGTGGAATGACGTGTGGAATGTTGAGGAATGTTGTGGAATGATGTGTGGAATGACGTGTGGAATTCTGGGTGGAATGAGATGTGGAATGATGTTTGGAATGATGTGTGGAATGATGTTTGGAATGGTGCGTGGAATGAGGTGTGGAATGAGGTGTGGAATGATGTGTGGAATGATGTGTGGAATGCGGTGTGGAATGATGTGTTGAATGATGTGTGGAATGATGTGTGGAATGATGTTTGGAATGATGTGTGGAATGATGTGTGGAATGATGTGTGGAATGAATTGTGGAATGAGGTATGGAATGATGATTGGAATGATGTGTGGAATGATGTGTGGAATGTTTGGAATGATGTTTGGAATGATGTGTGGAATGATGTGTGGAATGATGTGTGCAATGAATTGTGGAATGAGGTGTGGAATGATGTTTGGAATGATGTTTGGAATGATGTGTGGAATGATGTGTGAAATGAGTTGTGGAATGAGGTGTGGAATGAGGTGTGGAATGATGTGTGGAATGATGTGTGGAATGATGGGTGTAATGAGGTGTGGAATGAGGTGCGGAATGAGGTGTGGAATGATGTTTGGACTGATGTGTGGAATGATGTGTGGAATGAGGTGTGGAATGAGGTGTGGAATGATGTTTGGAATGAGGTGTGGAATGAAGTGTGGAATGAAGTTTGGATTAATGTGTCAATGAGGTGTGGAATGATTTGTGGAATGATGTGTGTAATGATGTGTGTAATGATGTGTGTCATGATGTGTGGAATGATATGTGGAATGATGTGTGGAACGAAGTTTGGAATGAGGTTTGGAATAATGTGTCAATGAGGTGTGGAATGATTTGTGGAATGATGTGTGTAATGATGTGTGGAATGATGTGTGTAATGATGTGTGGAATGATATGTGGAATGGTGAATTGAATGGTTTGTGGAATGATGTTTGTAATCAGGTGTGGAATGATGTGTCAATGATGTGTGGAATGATTTGTGTATGATGTGTGGAATGATTTGTGAAATGATTTGTGGAATGAGGTGTGGAATGATGTGTGGAATGATGTGTGAAATGAGGTGTGGAATGATGTGTGGAAAGAGATGTGGAATGATGTGTGGAATGATGTGTGGAATGATGTGTGGAATGATGTGTGGAAT